>NW_027132502.1:3050122-3660146 GCF_026122565.2 Emydura macquarii macquarii | reverse complement strand
TACATTCATTGCCTGCTTTGCAACTCTTGCCTCGCCTCCAGTTGCTCACGCGGCGCTGACCCAGAGCGGAGGCCACAGCTGGGGTGAAACCCAGCCCTGGGAAGATTCCTCCCCCCCATGCACGCAGACTAGCAGCTTAGCTGGGCCGGTAGCAGGTTGCGCCTGCTGCCTCCATTTCCCCTCTGGCTGGACAGAGGATTTGGGGCTCCCCGATCCAGGGCAGAACGAGAGCCCAACAAAAACCAAGCTGCCCATCAGCGCTCCCCAGGGCTCCCCCGTTGGTGCAGCCATCACCTCTCCAGACGGCATCGTAAGAGGGGCCTCTGCCTTCTCTCTGCACCGGGGACCACAACCCTGGGGGCTCTGCAGCTTGAACAGCAGCCCTGCCCTGCGCCCGAGCCTGCCCTGCTCCACCAGGCCACGTCCTACGTTGCCTGCTGCTGACTGTCTCCCCAGGACACAAACTCCTTCCCCAGGACCTCTCGGCGCTGGCCTCTGCTCGTTCCTGCCCCGCCACGCCCCTGTTCCTGCAAATCCTGCCGCTCTTACATCCCCAGCAGCCTGGCTCCCCGTCACCAGCTTTGCCACAGATCCAGGGAGCTGGTGGGGGAGAGGAACTTGATCCCCAGCTCCCCCTGGGACCACCCGATCTGGGGTGAGGCAAAGCCCTTGCAGCGATTGGAGTGGGGGGGAAAGGGGACGTGTCGTTCATACTCGCCGGGTGGCCGGAAATCATGCAGGGCCAGGAATCGGGTCAGGAGGCCTCTGAATTGCTCAGGCCTGGAGAGCAAGAGTCAACGGGACGCAGGCTTCTAAGTGACGTAGGAGCACAGGTTCCCCGGCGTCTACAGAGCCGTTGCCAGTAGCAAAGTTAGACTGCATCTCTGGGCAGCATGATCCTTGCTTCACAGGCTAGGATCAGCCTCCTGCCCCCCACGCCTCGGACCTGGTCCGATAAAAGATATCCCCTCGCCCAGGGTGTCTCCAACACGCCCCCCCCCCAGGCAGGCCCGGAAGCAGCTTGGCCCAGGCGGGAAGGCACCACTGATTAGAACGGGAAGTGGTGCCTCAATACCCTTGAAGATCTGGGCCCCGGAGCTGGCCATGCCCACGTAGAAATACGGCCTTGGCTGTAACGCTGCTAGCCGAGGGCACGCGGGGGATGAACGCACCCGCTGAACAACGCTGCATCTCTCAGTGGGTGAACTCCTGGAATGGGGCCGTTATTAACCTCCTGCTCGCCCTGTAACACTCACCTCCCCCGCTGTCACTGCTGCAGGCTGTATTACACGTGGCTGACTTCTGAATGCTCAGTAGCTCTGCAGAACAGGCTAGTTTGGTACCGCACCGGGGCAGATTCCGCTCTCGTTTGCACTGGAGTTATTCCAAAGCAGCTGCAGGGACATTTCTCGGCCCCGTCACTGCTGACGTTCAAATACCAAAAACTTTTCCTGGAAAATTTAGGAGTGGGGGAAATTAAAAAAAAATCCCCATGAAAAACCATTCAGGTTTCCCTGTGCGCTCTGCGTGGTAACGCTCCCAGGGCAGGATGGTGAGCACATCGAGCACAATGAGGCCTGGAGCGTGGGTTGGGCTCCAAGGTGCCGCAGGAGTAGACGTAACAAGTACCGAAGGTTGGCGAGTTACCTGTTTGTTTCCTGTGCTGTTTCCCACTGTGCTTTGAAATACGCAGGAGACGTCAGCGCAAGGAGAGGTTATTTCCAGAGCTGCAAAGGGAGAAGATCCTTGCACCAAAAACGAGACGATCGGCTGGTGGGATAAAGAGGGAGGGTTGTATTAGCAGCACACAGGAAGCAGAGGTGGGAGGTTAATAGAGGGACGCCTGCAACGGAGCCTAAGGGGGTCTAAGCCAGATGTCCAAACCCCATTGTTACAAGCCTTGTTCTACGGGCGTCTTGCTGTAGTTAGAGTTAAGGGGGGGAGTGTGAAACCATGCAGGGAGCAGAATCCCCAGGTGGCAAACTCCAGTGATGAGTTATTCTAACACGAGCTCCTGCTCCCCTAGCCCACAGCTCCAGCCATGGTGGTGTGTCTGGCGGAGCCAGCGGCTGGTATGTCCCAGCAGGAGGCCTGGGTGGCTAGGGAAGGGTAGGGGTACGCCGCATGGGATGCACAAGAGACTGGGAACTTTCCAACGCCCGCTAAAGTGCTATCGCCTTTTTAAAAATCTGGACAAATTGGCGTCACATCAGCAAGGGAATTCACAGATCCAGGACTAAGGAGCAACAGGAACGGGTGTAACAATCCCTGCCGGGCCGATGGGCACCCAGCAAGAGCTGCTCGTAACTCCCAGAGTGTAAGAGCCACAGGCTACGGGCCCGAAAACCCCGGCTTCTTGCCCTTATTCACCGGATCTGCTTCCCTGCCCTAATCTGTCAAACTGGAAGCTCCCTGTTTTATTTTGCATTCATCTTTATTCTGTTTAAGACGTTGTTGTTTTTTTAGTGATTTACTCTTTGTAAATTTGCAGTTAGGTGCAATGGCCAGAATATGGTAATAGGGGTGTGTGCACAACACTGCCCTCTGCTGGATGGAGCCCAGAACTCCCAACTATGTGTCCTAAACCCCATACTGCAAATAACTAATAACAACAATACCCCCTAACCCTTATCTAGTGCGTCCCCTCAGTACAACTCAAAGTGCTTCACAAAGGAGGGCACTAGCATTATTCCCATTTCACAGATGGGGAAACTGAGGCACGGGGAGGTGCAGTGACTTGCCTGAAGCCACCCAGCAGCAGAGCCCAGGTCTCGTGAGGCCCAGCGGAGTGGCTCTTCCCACCAGGAGACACCCTCCCCCGCCCCTTGGAGCCTTTCCACGCAGCGGCTGCTCCCGTGTGCAGCTATGCAACCATGGATGGCCTGTGACCCACCGTGACTTCGTGGCCAGCCTTTCATCCTCAGCTGAGCGACTTCCCCTGCCAGGGGCACCAGGTGGCGCTGCACCACAGCAATTCTTCCACCTCCCTCCCCACCTCGGGAACCTACCCGGAGCCGGACTTCAGAGCGGTTTTGATACCGGGCGTTCTGAAAGTCCCAGCGCGGGAGGCCGGAGGATGAGCAATCCGCCTGGGAGCTGGTGAGAGCAGAGCACAGATGCCAGCAGCTGGGAGAGGGCTCAGAAGGCGTGAGCTGCTCTTCCGCTCTCTACCCAGCCCGCCCGGGATACAGAAAGCAGGGGCCTGGTTCCTTGCAGGAGAGGAGATTCTCCTTCCCCGGTGGCTCAACCAGCCAGGAAACGCAGCGGTTAAAGACAAGCGGAGCCACCTATCCAGGAGAGACAGCGAGATCTGGTCAGAGTATTTAGAGGCAGGCAGACACCTCGGCCAGGTCGTAGATCAAACTCATCCCTGGTGTGAACGCCAGGGCTGTGCTTGGCCCGGCCTGGATCTGGTCCTGTTGATCTAAACAGCTCCAGGAATCTTTGGCTCCCACAAAAAAGTCAAATCAGAGGCTATGGGAGAAACCTCTGGGCTCCTCCTCCTCACGCAGAAATCCAAGCGAAAACTAAACGGCCCATGTGCCAGCAAGTTGCCAGGCCCTGCTGGGATTCCCGGCTGAATGCCCTCAGCTTGGAAATCTTCGGCTCCAGCTGTTTAATGCCGCTGGACAATGTGCGTCCTTGCCCCTTAGCAGGAGAAGGGCAGTGTGAATTGTGGCTGGGGTGAAAGGTCAATAAACCCGGTGTCAGATGATACAAAACTACTCAGATAGTTCAGTCCAAAGCAGACTGCGAATTGTTACAAAGGGATCTCACAACATCGGGAGACTGGGCAACAAAACGGCAGATGAAATTCAATGTTGATAAATGGAAAGTAATGCACGTTGGAAAACATAATCCCAACTATATATACAAAATGATGGGGTCTAAATTAGCTGTTACCACTCAAGGAAGAGATCTTGGAGTCATTGTGGATGGTTCTCTGGAAAGAGACACTCAATGTGCAGCGGCAGCCAAAAAAGCTAACCCAATGTTGGGCATCATTAGGAAAGGGACAGATAAGACAGAAGATATCATATTGCCGCTTTATAAATCCATGGTACACCCACATCTTGGATACTGCAGACAGATCTGGTCGCCCCATCTCAAAAAAGATATACTGGAATTGGAAAAGGTACAGAAAAGGGCAACAGAAATGATCAGGGGTATGGAACAGCTTCCATATGCGGAGAGATTAATAAAACTGGGACTTTTCAGCTTGGAAAAGAGACGACTGAGGGGGGACAGAATAGAGATCTATAAAATCATGACTGGTGTGGAGAAAGTAAATAAGGAAGTGTTATTTACTCCTTCTCATAACACAAGAACTAGGGGGTCACCGATGAAATTGATAGGCAGCAGGTTTAAATGAAGTATTTCTTCACACAATGCACAGTCAACCTGTGGAACTCCTTGCCAGAGGATGTTGTGAAGGCCAAGACTATAATGGGGTTAAAAAAAGAACTAGATACGTTCCTGGAGGATAGGTCCATCAGTGGCTATTAGCCAGGATGGGCAGGGATTGCTGTTTGCCAGAGGCTGGGAATGGCCGATGGGATGGATCACTCGATGATGACCTGTTCTGTTCATTCCCTCTGAAGCACCTGGCCCTGGCCACTGCCGTCAGACAGGACCCTGGGGCTAGATGGACCATGGGTCTGACCCAGTCTGGCCGTTCTTATGTTCTTATCTGCTGCTCTAACCTGCGTCCTTGTGTCTGCTGCAGGCTGGGCTCCCCAGCGGAGCCTCCCCGGGCCTCCTGCTCTCCTTCTCGGTTGCTAGGGGGCTGTCCCAGAGCAGTTTATTGGGCTCCTGGCTCTTCAAATGGCCCCCCCTGGGCTCAGGGCGGATATGGGCCTGGATTCAGCTGGTCTCGGTGAGACGCCAGCCTGTATGACAGAGCCACGGGCAAAGGCCTCCTGGCCTGTGCGCGTCAAGAACCCATGAGCCGCTGCCTTGCCTTGGTCTGGTGCTGTTTGGATGAGCCCAACAAGCGACCCAGGGCGGCGGAACTGGCCCGAAAGCCCCGGCGCCGGTTACCAACCAGCCTGCATCTCCCCCGGGCCCGTCCCGGCCGAGCCTGTCTCCGCTCACCGAACGAAGGGTGGGGCCAGCCTCACAAGCGGCTGACATATCCGCGTCCTGACTTCCCGGTGGCACCGGCAGGGGACGCGATCGCCCAAGGCCCCGCCGTGAGTCCGTGGCAGAGGCAGGAAGAGAAGCTGCCCGACGGGCAGGCCCGGCTTTAGCAGATGGCAGCGGTTGCCCCGTGACATTTTTGGCAGCGGGCCGGCACCTGCGCCCCCGCACACACGAGGGCCCCCCGCGGCACGGCAGGCACACGCCGCGTGTCTGAGGTCACCCTGCCTGGCAGAGCCAATGTCCTCCCCGGGCTGGCGTCCTCCAGCGGCGTGACCTTGCCCGGGCAGTGTCCGGGGGGGGGGGATGCTGTGTGGGTGACGTTTGTTTGCACACTCAGGGGGGCCGGATGGAATTGTCCCCTGGGCGCAGCCGGCCCTGGGGCGTTCCACAATGACCCACGGCTGGAAGAGGAGTGTGCTGGAATGGCAGCGGGGGGCGGGTTGCGACTGAGGGGCAGGAAGCCCGTGGCTGGGATAGCAGGGGGCTGCGGGTCGGGAGTGAGGGGCGTTGGCAGAGCTGGGTCGGGGGGTGCAGGAAGCCCAGGGCTGGGATAGCAGGAGGCACATCACAGGGCTCGATGGCCATAAGCTTCCAGCCGCGCTTGCCTGGGGTAGCCAGCTGCAGCCTCTGGTCCCATTTGTCTCCGGCGTGTGTCAAATGCAGCCTGTGCCCAGAGGGGTCAGGACCCTTCCCCAGCCTAGCAGGGAGGCGGCGTCCCGCCCGCCCTGGAAACGCTTCCGAAGGGGCGAGCAGACGGCCCAGCCGCGGAGGGCGTTACGCTACCCGTCGCCCCGTGTGACGCTTCGTGACCTGTAGCCAGCGCCGCCGGGCCTGGTCGTGCCGGCTGCTGGCCGAGCGATCACCCACCGGGCCGGCTGCTGCCTGTGTCAAACAGGGCCCTGTGGAAAGCTTGGGCCTGGGCACCTAGTGCCCCCGCGTCCTTTTAGTGCCGCTTGTCTGGTAGCAAATGAATCTTTGGGGGGGGAAAGTGACAAACTCGGCTCGGTGCTTGTCCATTACATGCCCCCCCTGTGTCTCTGCAGCTCAGGGGGACCCCGTCTCCACTGGCAACCTTCTCCCTTCCGGCGTCCCATCGGCGGGCGCACCGGAGAACCCAGCTCCCTGGCCCTGCCAGCTGCTTCCCTGCGTCGGCCCCACGGGCTGGCAGAGGCGGCGTTAGGCAGCGTGAAGTCGGGCAGGTTGGCGCTCGCCCTCTTGCAATTCTCCGGCTTCCCACCAGAGAGCCCCCGTCCTTCACAAATCCGCCGGCCTGCTCAGCAGATGGGTTCAGGCTGCAGCCGGGTCTCTCGCTCAAGTGCTCTCCTAGGCGCAAGGCACCGATCCATGGAGGTCAGCAGAGAACGTGCTGGGCAGGCTCTTGTCGGCCGGCGCCCAGCCAGCAGGAGCTGGAGTCCAGCCCACACTTTGTAAGCGTTACAGGATCACTCAGACCTTCGTTTTCAGCAGGCACTGGGTGGGGGGAGACTCACTGTTTGGCTTCTCCACGTGAGATGCCTTAAAGGGACCCAGGGAAAGCGCTAAGCCCCGTCCTCTAAAAACCAGGGCCTCTCCGGTGCCTCAAGACAGGTCCCCAGAATCGCTCGTCGCCTCGGTGGTAATGACCATTCTCCTCGCCCCTGGCATCGAGCAGGTCACCCCTCATCCCTCCACGGGCGTCCCCTGCTTCAGCGCATCCGACAGAGGAAGCGGCTTGTCTGTGCTTCCAAGGCCTTTCCCAGTCCATCCGCACCTGACCCGTCATCGCTCCGTCGCTGTCCAGATGGGGGGTCCCGGCTCCGGCCGGCCCATGATCTCAGCCACCGTCACCCCTTGATTCAAGGTTCAAACAAAGCCCTTTGGGCTTTCTCCCAGGCTGCCCCTCATGCTCCCCGCAAACAGCTGCAACGCCAGATCCTCAGCCACCTTCAACCGCTCCTTCGCCAGGAAATCTGCCAAAACCTTGACCACCGTCAGGTCGTTTATGTGCTGTGACCCCGGCTGCTGACCAAGAGTGTCTCCCCCGCTGGTCTGCCCATAACCTTCGTTGTCCCTGGTCTTCTACGCAGACGGTAAGTTCCCGGGGGCAGGGACCACCTTCTTGTTCTGGGTTCGTACAGCACCTAGCACTGCCATAATACACATAATGATCATGATGTCGCCCAGCGGCTGTGGGTGTATTTGCCTCCCACCGGCTCCAAGCGCACATTGCCCTGGTTGGATGAATTGGGAAGGGGGGGGGTGAACCTGTCTCCCCATCTCCACAGCTGGCAAAACCTTGTCCCCTGAGCCCCTCCCACCTGGGCTTTCGATAAGCGCAGAGGGCACGTTCCCTATCCCGCAGCCATGGCGCTAACCCGGCCAGCACAGAGCACGCTCACGGCACCCGCTACGCACAGATAAATGGTGTCCCGCCCGGCAGCCCATCAGCACCTCCTAGGCAAACCCAGGAGCCTGCTCCCGACCTCACCGCCGCTGGGCCCCGTGCTCTGGGAAACACACAGGCCTTTAAGCCAAAAGCCGGCTCCAGGGTGGAGGGGCGGGCAGCTCTGGGGGCTGGAGGCTGGGGGTCTGCGTCTCCCCTAGTGAAGGCATTTCCCGCTCCTGGCACGCTCCAATTTAGCTGTCGCGCTCCCGCTGCGCCAGTCCCTGGGTGCCTAGGCCAGGGACGTGCTACGGCTTCTCCTTGCTGGCTTCCATCCCAGAAGGGGGAGGAGGGGGCTGGATCCAAAGCACCAGGACCAGCGTGTGCATGGGGTGGGGTGACAATGGTGCTGACGGGTCTTGACATGGAGCAGAGCCTCCCTCGCCCTAGACATCTCCCTGGGTTCGACCCCTGGCACGGCAGCCAAGCCGGCGGCTGTCCCATAATGGTGCCGGTTCCAGCCCTGTGGAGAGCCTCTCCTGGCCCGCTGGAGGCTGAATGCGGGCGGGGAGGGCTGTCCTGCGTGTGTTGTGGAGGGGTGGAGATGCCTGGGGGGAAGCCAAGCCAAGGGCAGCTGGGCAGGAGGCCCCCACGGCCGCGTCTCAGGGAGAAAGCCCCCGACAGGCCGATGCCGTCCAGCCGTGCCACGGGACCCGACTCGAGGCCTGCCAGCTCCCTGCCCCAGCGTGAGCAGCGGGCGGAGGAGGAGAGACGCCGGGGGGAGGTTGGGGCAGGGCCAGGGGAGAAGCTGCCTGAGTCCAGCCCTGCTCGGAGGAGAACAGAACTTCACAGCTGCCGCCCCTAGCGCGGGGGAATCGGTCCACGTGGCCGTGTCGGCTGGCAGCCACCGTCCCCCCAAGGGCTGGGTGCCCGCCCCTGGGACCCATCCCACGGCAGTTGCTCAGACCAACTTGGAAGCGGGGGGTCCAGTTTGCACAGCCCCTGTCCCACAGCAGCGGGAGCCGCGCCCGCTGCCCCTCAGCCTCCGTGAATGCAGGGTCCTTGCAGCACCCCGGCCCCGCTGCCATTCCAGCTCCAGAGCCCCAGGGGCCGTGGCTGCTACACGCTCAGGGCCTGGCAGGGTGGAGCAAAGAGGCGAAGCTGCCCGGTCCCTGGGCCGGAGCCGTCCTGCCGCGTGGATGCGTTTGCTGGACCATCACCTCCGTGTATGATGGGAAGCGCCCCGGGCCGCCTGAGCGGCCCCCCCACGGCCAGTCGCTGTCACCCCGATTACACAGCCGGGGGGACAGGTCAGAGTCAGGCACCGAGCCCAGCTTCCCAGACTCCTGCTCCCGTCCCTTCCCCGCTCGCCCGCCCTGGAACACCCAAAGCCCCACGGCTCAGTGCTCTGCCTCGCTGGGTTCTAGGTACTCACACCCTGCCCGTCACCGGGGCCTCTGGCCGGCTGTTAGACTTCAACCTCCAAGACTCTGGCTGCAGGGGCTATTGATGCTGTCTGGTGCATTTCCTCCTAGATCACACGGCCTGGTGTCAGCAGGCGCTTTCAGACAGGGCAGTGGATTGTGTTCCCTGAGGCTAAAGGGTGAGATCCACAGGCCCGGCCGTGACAGGGTGGCTGTTCCCATAGGAGGGTGAGTGAGTAATATTTACAAAGCACCTTCCATCCAAAGCAGCCAACCAACTGATTGCAATGACCTGCCCCTGAAATGCAGCCACCTCTGGGGTGGAACACGACCACTGTTTAACAACCGCATAGCCATGCTACACAGCATCCTGTCCTCTCTGTTTTCCCAGCTCCTCTTCACTGCATCCTCCTAACTCTTAGTGCTCTCTGTCGTCAAAGCCCTTCCCAAATCCACCCAGGAAGTGGGTAATGAACTGAGACGACCCCTGTTTCCTAGAGCAGGAAACTGGGCTACATGAAGGTTAAGTGACTCATCCAAGTCCACAGAGAGAATCAGGGTCTGTGGCAGGATGAGAACCCAGCCCCCGGAGCTCAGATCACCGCCCCACCAACCGTCCACCCAGGCTGGGGATTGGCCTCTCTGCCGAGGACAATATTGGCCAAAGCAGCGAGGGCCTGCAAAGGAACGGGACACCAGCCTCCTGCCGGAGAAAGACGCTACGGTGCAGGAATGCTAGCACGTGTCAGTCAAATCAGACATCTCTCCCACCCCAGGACTGGAGAGGTCTAGATTGTCTGCTCCTCTGAGAATGAAACAAGCCAAGGGGCAAAGGCTGCCAGATAGGATGGAAACTGAGAGGCGCTTCTGTCCTGCTGACTGATTTCTCCCCTGCAGGTCTCATTGGATACAGCGCTCTAAATTCTGCTGTGTAGCATCGCTGTGTGGTGGTTAAACAGCAGTTGTGTGCCACCCCAGAGGTGGCTGCATTTCAGGGGTGGGTCATTGCAATCGGTTGGTGGAATACTTTGGAGGGAAGGCTCTTTCTAAATACTGCTCCCTCACACACCTATGGGAACAACCAGCCTGTCACCACCGGGCCTGTAGATCTCATCCTTCAGCCTCAGCGACCACAATCCATCCCCCCGTCGCTCCTGTGTGTTTGGGGTGCAGACCCCCATTGAAGGTTTCTTGGCTGAACAAAAAGAGGTTCGCACTCAGCTCGACAGAGATCCGACGCAGTGGTGGGGAAAGCAGGGACCACCCAGTAATAGGGTGGTGGGAGCGGTGGCGATAAGGGAAGAGGGACAGATTTGGTCTGGGGGGGTGGGTGTGGAAGCAAGGACCTGGCATCGGGGGAAGCGGAGCTGGGGAGGAGGAAGCAGGGTAGACGGGAGGGGAAAACAGGGACCTGGGAGGGGAGATGGAACCCAGAGGGGGGAATGAAGATGGGGAGGGACGTACGGGGGGGCACACAGGGCCCCAGGCATGGGGTGAATGGGTTGGTTGAGGGGGTCATCAAGGCTCCCCCCCCAGGTTACCTCCCACTAGTCCTGGCCCTGGGGGGAAGTGTCGGGGGAGGAGAGCGACCCCCTCGTGACAATTAGCCAGGCTGACTTGGCCCTGCTATGTGAGCTCCCGGGCCCCCCAGCCCCTCGCCTACAAGGCGGCTGTGGTTTAAAGATCACGGCTAGGAGGCTGGGTGTGGTGGGGCCGGGAGGCCAGGGCAGTGGGAGCCGGGGGGTAGGCTGGGGCCTGTGGAGTGGGGGCGACGGGCCGGCAGGGCGAGGCTCCAGCAGCCATGCCTTAGCTCGCTCTCACGCGATTGTTTTGCTTCCCCTTGCCCTTTAGGTTCATAAACTCTGCAGTTTCGGCACCAGGTTCCCCTGCCTGCCCCGGGGTGGATGTTTTGTGCCTTGTCTGCACTGGGGATTGGCCCTGATTTCAGCCCTCGGGGTAGCTGAACTAGGGCCAACCCTGGTGCAGGCCGGCCAGGCCCTGCCTGACACCTGGGGAGCTTCCCTGGGGTGAATCCAGCTTCCCTTCCGCGGAGCGGGGCTTTACATCAGGGGAGCTGCCCTGGCGGCCGGCCGTCGAGCGATTGGCATCCAGTCAAACTCCCGCTGCAGACAAAGCCTCCCTTTTGCGAGGGCAACCTTGGCAGGTAACCTGGGCAGGCACGGCAGGCGGCAGCGCGGTGCCAGCTGAACCCAGCTCACTTTCACAGCCCTCATTTAACCTCCTTCATGTAAAGCAGCAGCCCTGCGCCAGGGCAGCACAGACTGCCTGTAAGCGGCAGGAGCGTGGGCATCCTAGGACCCGCCAGCCCTTTGCTCTGCCCAGGCGCTCCCCGCCTCCAGAAGTACATACACGTATTTTACCTTGCAAATTCATGAACCCGGGCTCTGCCTGCTGGGTGCACAGAGCCACTAGTTCAAGCCTCCTGTGGTGCCCCGCCTGTAAACTCCATCCACACTACGCTAGCGGAGATCCCCGGCTAGGCAAGCATGGGACTGGGGAGCCGGACTCCTGGGTTCCATTCCCACCTCTGCCAGTGGGTGGCCTGGAGTCCCTGCCTTTGCCGGGGAAAGGGTGTTGATGGCACTGACGTAATCCCCGTTAACTCACCAGCAGGAGATCCCCCTGCGAACGGCTGGGAAAGGATGGTTTTGTCCTTAGAGCACCAGCCGGGGTGGTGGGAGACTCAGTTCAGTTCCTGGCTTGGCCCCGCACACCCTCTGCGACCCTGGCCTCTCGCATGAGGGCAGAAGAAGTTAGGCCCCTTCGAGGAACTGGGCCTTTGTTCCCCCTTGATAAAAGGGGGATAAGGCCCCGTTCTCCAGGGTGGGGTGAAGCGAAATCCATCGCAGCGTGGGAGGAGCGGAGATGCTGGCGTGATAGTGATCGCAGAAGCCAAGGAGTTCAGTGTCCATATGCTACTCCCAGCCTCACGGTCTTACATTACCTTCTCTTCCCCTGCAGGGTTTAAATGCCTGCAGGAGGGATGGGATCCTTCAGACAGTTCGAGTTTGGCCTTAAAAAAGAAACTGGCCAGGGGACCTGCTGCTGCCAGCCAGGCATCAGGGCTGGATCCAGGAGCCCTGCCACCGTCTTTCATTCCTTATGTGCACACAGCCGTGGCCCTCGAAGGGAGGGCCCGTTCTCTCTCCGAGGTCAGACAGCCAAGGTGGTTTACTCACGGCTGGTGCACAAAACCGGCGCCCAGACACTCGTGAGGCCACGGAAGAATCTAGCCCAGCCTTAAGCCAGGTCTCCACCAGCTGCCCCCGCGCTGGGGCACCTTTTCCAGGCTGCCACTCAGGTGATTGCAGGTGCTCATCACCTGCAGCGTCCAAAGGGTTAACGTGGCTAGGGTCTGCCCCGGCTCCCCCAGCAAACAGAAGATGGGGGTTGCATTGGCCACCCACCAAAAGCCAGAGTCTTCAACAGTGCAGCCGGAGGAACTGTTGTCTGGGACGCGTCAGCTGGTGGCACATTCTGTTACACAGGATGCGCTCTCCGTCGCTCATTTCACACGTCTATAGCCCTGGGTGTTGAGTGTTTCCACCTCCAGCACACCTTCCTCAGGCCAGGTCTCTGCAGGAAGCGCCCCTGTACTTCACAGGGCAGAGACGTACTCCTGCCACCGCACTTCCCCCCACTCCTGGCTGGCCATTTCCACTGGGGGGGACGGCTCTGCTCTCCCTCCATTGCCAACGCCAGCGGAGGTCACAGCAGCTGCTCCGGTGCCCAGCACAAAATCTACTAATCAGTCAATCCCCCTTCACCCCTGCTAGTCACCCTTCAGCTGGACACCCGCCGCATGGCCGGAGAGAAATCAGGCCGCAAAACCGACATGCAGCCAGCTGCTGCAAAACCCCAAGAGTGAGAGAGAGACCCGGAGACAAGCAGTGTGTAAACTCCAAAGCTTGTCTCACACAGACGCTGGTCCGGTGAAAGGTATCCCCTCACCCGCCTGATCTCTCTGTCTTGGGACTGAGCCACTCCACACCAGCGCCTGGGGTCATTAGCCAGGTGATTCAGGCCGGGGGGGGGGGGGGCAGATTGTGAGCTCAGTAACAGCAGGGTAAAGCGACTCAGGTGCTGGCGGCTACATTCCTTAAAATTAGCAGGCAGGAAGCCATCGCTGGCTGCAGCGCTGTGCTGGGGGCAGGCCGTCTTCTCCCTCCTCGGCGGTCATTTTCACTAACCCTGGGGAATCCAACACAAGCCCAGAAACAGACCATGGAGAGGAAGGCGCCGCCAGTTTTGTCTTGGCCCAGTTCACGGGGGGGAGAGGGAAGTGTTACATCTCAGGCAAGAAGCTCAGCTGGTGATTGGGGGGGGGGGGGGAGAGTTTAGAGCAAAGCAGCAAAGATTTAGACCCCAGGCTGGGGGGCTGCTGGGGTGTTTTTGTTTTAAACTCGTCCCTCATCAATCCCCTCACCGCCCACGCTGGGACATGAGCTCCCTGAAGTTGCTCAGTGTTTTGGACATACGAGTGGCCCGTCGTGACTGACTCGGCCTCCCCATCACACTCTAGCCGCTTCTCCCCCACCACAAGCCGGTCCTGCGCCTCTCCCAGCTACCTGGTAAGGATGGGCCAAGTGCTATGCAAAACCCCAGCCACTGGGCCTCACAGAAACACTTTAAAGGGGAAACAGTTGTAGCCGGACGCAGACATGGAATCCAACATTGTGCATAGGGGGGCAGGCTGAACTGCGTGCAAACCACAGGCAGGGGTAAGTAGATGGATAGTGACCATACCTGTAAATACGCTCTCCTACAGCCAGGCCACTTGCCACTGCGGAAGAAACGACCCTGGAGAAGCCGGCAGTTTTGCTGGCATTCACACATCCATAATCACACACCTGCAGCGCCTTCCCACGCTCTGAGCTCCCACCTCTCCTGGCCAGGAATGACTGAGCAGCCTCAGCTGAGAGCCCAGCTCTGACCGCTCACCCAGCCGCTCATCTTAGCGCAGCTTCTAGTGTCCCCCCAGTGCTGCTGCTGTCTCACTAACCCAGAAATCCGCTGGAAGATGCATCAGAAAACAGGTTGCTTAGCTGGAAGGCCAGGGCACCTGGGGCCTGTTTGCCCATCTCATCCTTCAGGGGCAACTGAGGCCTAGATCCTGAAAAGGTACTTCCGTATCTAATCCCCACGCATGTCAGTGGGAGCTAGGCACTGAAGTCCAGCATGGAGTATCCCTGAAATCACGTCATCTTTCCCATCCAGCTGGTATTTAGCCTTCACAGCTGTGCCAGGGTTCTTCCCTCCCAGGGAGAGTTCAGCTTTTAGATGCTGGGTGCTGCAGGCGGAGCAGGCAGGTGCTCTCTCGTAAAGAGACGGTTAAGGGGTGACTTGTTCATGGTCTGAGTACCTATGCGGGGAACAAATATTTAATAATGGGCTCTTCGATCTAGCAGAGAAAGGGCTAACATGATCCAAAGACTGGAGGTTGAAGCTAGACAAATTCAAACTGGAAATAAGGCATAAATGCCAGAGAGGGTAATTAACCGCTGGACCAATTTCCCAAGGGTCATGGGGGATTCTCCAGCACTGGTGATTTTTAATTCAAGATTGGATGTTTCTCTGAAGATCTGATCTGGGGATTTGGGAAAGATCGATGGCCTGCATCATACAGTGAGACTAGAAGATCATCACGATCTCCTCTGGTCTTGGGATCTATGAAACCTACTGGCCCAGAGCTCCCAGCAAAACGGGGCGTGGAGACCTTAACAAAAAATTTACCACCATCAAATTCAGCCTCCTGCCCAGCCCAGGTTCTGATTGGACAAAAAAAAAAAAAAAAAAAAAAATTAAAAAACAGAAACCCAAAAAACAAACCAGCAGTTGGGAGCCAGTTTTGTTAGAACAACTCAGCAAAATAAAATTCCCGTTTATTGTTGGACAACATGGTTTCACACATACATCAAACAGGCCAAAAAAAAATAAAATAAAAATAAACAGCAACTTCATAGACAGAAAAAACCCTTTTATCTTTGGCCTTGCCATCTCATACAAACCCGCTACTTATAGTACAGCTAAAGTACAGCCACAAAAAAAGTTACTGGAATGCTCGGAGTAAGGTTGTAAATTTTTTTTTTTTTTTTTACGTTTTTGTTTTTTTACAAGGTCATTTTTTTTTTCTCCTTTGAGAGAACGGTTTGTTGGGACGCGGTCACACCACAAGTAAAGTCAGAGATGGGTAACGAGAGAGAGACACACTTCAAAGCCCCCCTTTTGGTCAATCCGAGATCACTTAAAAATGGCTGACCTCCTAACAATATGTACAAAAATATAAAATGTAAATAAAAAATACAAACAAATTCTCCTTTAAAGTACTTTTAAGAAAGAAAGCAGGGCCTTGAAGTTTTGGTGCTGGGGGAAAAGAGGGGGGTTCTCTCCCCACTGATGGGACGGGGCGGGGGGAATCTTTTCGGGCATTTATTCCAAGGGGCGTCGGCATCGCAGGCGGGCTCGCTCTACTCGGGGAGGATGACCACGGCGGGGGGGGCGCGACGGGACGTTGAAGGTGAACAAGTCGCGCTGGCCTGTTGTTTTGTTTTTTCCCTCCTTATTTTTAAAAAAAAAAATATCTATATATACGTGCTGCCTAGTCATCTTCGCCGGTTTTCTGCTTCTTCGGATCGACATCCTCGTCCTGGGGAAGAACAGAGGCATTATGGGGGGGTGTGACCTCTGGTACTGCGGCCACAGAGCACCAGCCACGAGCTCCACAGGGCTAGTGCAGGTTTCAGGGGGCGCTGGGAATCGGGATGTCCCCGACAAAACCCCTGTATGCATGTACGGGGTGGGCAGAGCTCTCTTCCCTTCGGTGAGCCCCGATCCAGGCTATCCGCACGGGCGGACAGGCAAAGCCACAATTTGCAGCTTATCCCGGTTTCCGGCAGGGGGTTGGTTCATCCCTTCCCGCTGGTGAGCTTGAGACCCGGAGGACCACCAGCACGTCACCAGCTGGGTCTGCCCAGCTCAGACAGGCGCTGGGGAAGGGCCAGCGTGGGAAGCACTCGGAAGTTTCTGCAGGGTCTCCGGGTTCACAGCGACAATAGGCTGGTCTTAGAGAGACTAGGACGCTTGGGAGCGTAGTTCAATCCATCTCCCCCAATAAACTCCCTTGCACAGTCCCAGTGGAGCAGAGCGCCTGGGCCAGCGACGTGAGATTTGGCATTTGCTCCTAGAGGTGGGGGTTTAGGTTTCCCGGCTCATCCCAGGGCCAAGGAGTTACTGGCACAGTTATCTTCATTGCCTGCCCCATCCCACCTCCTGCGCCAGAGCCCAGGTCCCTGTGAAACACGCCTGCCCATTGCAAGTGGACTCGGGTCTCAGCCATGCTAAGACAGCCACACTGCACTACGCTGACCTTTGACTCAGGCCTGCGTCTTGAACTGTGTCCACACGGCACAATGCCAGGGCTTGGACCCAAGTCCCAGAGGGACTCAGGCTCTGACCTCCCGCTTTCCTCCCCCCAAAGCAGGATCCTAGGAGCTGGGTTCTTGCTGAGAGTCCAACTGACTTGGCTGTAAACAGACGAGGGGCTTGGGCTCGAACCTGAATCAGAAGCCAGGCTTAACATGCAGTGTAGACAGACTCTAGGATACCAAGTGAGTCCCCCACCAGCCAGGACGCACCTATTCACCCCCACACAGGGTCCCAGCATTTCCTTCCTTTTGGTGTTTGGCTGGAAACCAGGTTTGCGCTGAATAGTCAGAGCCGACGCTGGAGAGACGCGCGAGGGGCAGGACTAGGTGCAGTGTGGAAAGCCACCGCGTTCAGACAAGCGGCCCTCTCCCCGCCACGCGCCCGGCTCTGCTCAGAGCCCACCGCAAGCCTGCGCATGCACGGCAGGGTTCCTCTCTAGCGGAGCGCTGCAGCTCCCACAGGACCGGACAAATGGAGAGCAATCCTGGGAGCTTTGCTGTAATCCATCCCAGGGTTACCCATAGCACCCAGCACCCTCCTCTCCCAGCCATCTGAGTAGCTGTGAGGGTTCCCCCCTAGCTATACAGTCCAGGCATGGTAGTAACGGCTGTTCTGCTGTAGCCTGGCCTGCTTCTAACCAGGCCACAGGTATAAATGGAACTAGGTTGGGTCCCCGATGGCTGGTCCCCAAAGAGGTGCAGAAGAACTGTGCATAGGGCTGGGGGGGGGGGGAGGGGGAAGAAACACCGTAACAGGACAGTGTGCATGGTTCAAAGAGTCCAAACGGCCCTGAAAAACGTGGAGGCGTCTGTCTGTGGCCAGGGGAATCTGCTCTGGGGCGTGTAGCCGGACACAGCCTGCCTACCTCGTCATCCTCAGCTGCCCGTTTGCCCGTGGGTACGTCGCCCTCCTCATCTTCATCGCCATCCTCTTCCTCACCTGGGGTGGGCAGGAAAAAACACGGAATGTGAGACCTGGGCGGCCCCGTCGCACGTGGACAGGACACGGGGGGCGCGCGGGCGAGGAAAGCGCCGGATGAGGCGGAGACCTGCTGGAACGAGAACCTGACCCTTCCGGTAACAAGCTGGCGGCTTGCACGTTCAAGGGTGGCACCTGCTCTTTGTGCGCGTTCCCCAGTGCCAGGCTGTGCGTGGGCCCCCCCCCCCCGAGAAAGCCCATGGCTCCTCTGCAACACCCAGAACAGCCCTCCTGCCTCCCTGCAGGGCTAGTACACGCGGCTGGTACCAGACACCCTGGCTTTGCAGAGCCGGGGTTGTCCAGCCAGCTGCAGAATCAACGCGCCTGCAACACTGGGGGTGGGTGGGCTGAGAGGGGCGGAGATTATTACAAGAGACGGCCGCTGGGAATAGGAGACGGGGCCTCTCTATCACTAGCGCAAAGCCAGCTGCGGCCTCATGGAGCACTGACCATCTGACAGTTGCCGGTGGTCCAGAGGACGATCGCTGCAACTCAGTTCCTAGCAGCCCGGTGCCGGGGCCACAAAATCCTCACCACACATAGCCTCTTTCATGGGGGGGCTCAACATAGGGGCCGAGAGCTGAGCGGGCCACCTGGGACCCTAGAGATGGTCCCCTCCACATCTGGAGTGAAGCTGATCAGCAGGGGGCGCACCAGCCTTGGCCACCCCACTCCCCATGTGGGTAAAGAGAGATGGGCACCAAATTCACTTTAAAAAACCCAAAACCCACTTTCCTAGTGGCTGCTCGAACGGCTCCAGATTATTTCTGCTTCTCTTCGCCGCTATTAGTCCATCTTTAATGAGTGAAGGGAGCCAGGACGCATTAGTTCCGAGTCAGAACCCTTTCTAATTATGCGACCGGCCAGCCCATTCTGCTGACAGGCTGCAGCTTTCCAGCAGGGGAGGGGGAGCAGAGGAAGAAAGGGGGGGAATCTGACTTGACCCACTTTCAGCTCAAATAGGCCAGTGGATCAGAACTGTGTTGCCTGAGGTGCCTTAGCCCGACCGGGAAAGAGGAACGCCTGGCTGCAAACCAATCTAAGTCCTTTGCATAATGGGAGGGCCCTGTGAAATTTATGGCGTTTAGGCCAATAAGCTGGCTTTAACTGTCAGCTCGAGCCACATGTGCAGACAGCTGGGGAATTAGGGTCATCCGCCTGGCACGCCCGCCCCCCGCCAGGGCACGCTCGGACCCAGCCGTGCCCGAGCCTCTGGAACAGCCAGATTAGCGCCGAGCGACACTTTGCCGGCCAGCACACGCAGCAGGTCGTTCGGGAGGGTCACGTGACTGCAGTCAAGTTGATCGGGGGCATATTTAGCTTCCTGAGCTGCTTTGAGCAAAGCAAATAAGGGGATGGCGGGGGGGGGGGGGGGGGAGAGGAGGAAACGGGGAGGGAGGGAGAGACCCTTTAAAAGCTGATTCCATGACTTTGGGCTGAAATTTACTTCCAAATATTTCAAACCAGCAGGAGGCGGGAGTCACGGGCGGCCCTGACTGGCTTTTCTCTCTCCTACGCAACGCCTGGCCCTAGACAGCTGAGATCAGCTCCTCGGGAACCAGCTTCCAGGCAGAGAAATTACGCGGGGTTAGCTGAAAGCCAGGAGCACGCCTGCCTCTTCCCCTCTGCAAATGCCATACGTTAACCACGCAGCACGGATGCAGATGGCTCCGTACTTCATCTCCTTCGGGGGCTGGATGGTAGAGGGGGCTGTATCAGCAACTCCCCTCTATCCAGGCATCACGCTCATCACCGTGGTATCTAAGCAACACCCCACCTCCCAAAGCCCAATTATGCAAGCTACCCAGAAATAGCAAGCAACCCTTCCAGGGTGTTTTGGGAAAGGCAGATGGCCCAGGCACCCACGAGGGAAATCTGACTCCTGGGGTTGAACCCCCATCCCGCTTGGCTGGACTCTTGGTTGATCTCCAGCGAGCTATCCAGGAACCAGCTCCTACCCGGAGAGCGCCATGTCCCCCCCCCATCTCCCCAGGGCTGCTGTCAGGAAGAGACCAGGCTACCGCAGCTTGCACTTTCCCTGGGCCAAACAGGGGCTTGCTTAAAGGACTTCAATTCCCAGCTCCCCCCCCCCCCCCCGACACAGTCAGTGCTGCCCCCCAGGATTGCAGGGGATTTGCCAGCAGCAGCTCAGCCAAGGACGCGTTTCAGTCCGAGCTCCCGGAGCGTGGTTTGCTAAGGACGGTTACAGCCTCCTGCCGGCCTTCACGCGTTATCAAAACGGACGGTCTCATTCAGCCAAGTGGGTCGTGGAAAAGTAGCGGGGCGGCTGAAAAGGGAAGCAGGTAGGGAAGTCACTGGGGGCCCCCCCGACGCCCACCTACGGGCTGGGTTACACCAGGAAACACGAGGGAAGCAGCAAGTGGAGACGGTTTGAAAAAAAAAAAAAAAGATGAAATGAGCCATTTACTCCTGGTCTCGCCCCAGAGAAGAGGCTCTGCAGGGAAATGCTGACGGCTCACGCAGCTGCTAAAGGGGAACCAATCGCTTCGCATGAATCATTAGCCTGGCAAGCGAGTCTGATTAGCGCCGTCGGCACACGTGCGGCTTAGAGGGGGGCCTATCTCCTATGCGCTCCGCTCGCCTGGCAAAAGGAGACCCCCTCTCCCAAGACCTGGCTCATTCCCTGGCTCAGGGACCAGGTGCCGCTGCCACCTCCCTCTCCAAGTCAGAGGGCGGCTTCGCAGGCCGTGCGCAGCCCACAGCGGTTTGCGAACGAGCCGTTTCGCTGGTACCTGGGGTTCAGGGTGGGTTTTTCAACCCCCACGAAGAGCTAAAGCTCGTACTCTGGGCCTCTGCAGCCACCTGTCCTCAACCTGTTGGAGCAAACCAGGGGACTGGTTTCACCCGAACCAATTCCACACCCAGGCTGGGGCCACTGGGAGACAGGGGCAGCACAACGTGAGGCTGGCTGGCTGGACCATCGGCTCCTGTCAGAGAGAACTGCCCCGGAACAGCCACAAGGGGGAGACGCTGCTCTCCGCACACTGCCACCACATGCAGCAACAGCAGGTTACGCGCAGGGGCAGCGTTTTGCTACTCAAGGCGGGCAGGCAGGGCGAAAAATTACCATCCCCCTCTTCCTCCTCGTCCTCTTCCTCGCCGCCTTCTTCTTCGTCTTCGTCTACTTCGTTGTCAGCCTCCTGCTCTCCGTTTTCCTCGTTCTCCTTGCCAAGACAAGATGCTCACTTAAAAAAATGCATTCAGGGAAGTCACTCGCCATCCCATTTCCCACTCCTCCCCGCCCCCCCCCGAGCTGCAGCCTGAGACCCAGTGATCTAGGAACCCACCCAGCAAGCCCCCCTTCAGCTTTCATAGCAGGTGCCCCTCGGCTGACAGACACACAATTCCGTGTGTATTTCCACTTCAAGGCTGCTACACGCTCTGTCTACACTTCATGCAAAAAGAAAGGATGAAGGATTTACATTTTATGGTAATGCAGCAGCTGCACCTTGAGCCTTCAGAGAGGAATCTGAAGTCTGTTGACATCGTGTCAGATTAAAATACAGCACCGGCAGCTTCCCTCGGGCAGTTTTTTAGAAAAAAAACTGCAAGGAAGCCCCAGATTTACTCGTGTACAAAGGCTTTCCCCACCCATCTGTTTGCCACATTTTCAAACCGAACGACAGCTTCTAGGAGAAGGATGCAGTGAAGACACATGGTCTCGGCCCAAGAGCACCACGCCTTTCCACCCCTTCCAGGCACCTGGAAATTGCCTGCAGGCTTTCACTGAATATGAAAGTGTAGCACGTTTCTTTCACAATGGGGTGACACGCCATAGCGGTGCTGCACGGGACACTTCCTCCTCACAGAGGCTAGCAGAGAATGAGTCCGCGGGAACATCAGCAAGAAAAAAGCCATCTCCTGAGGCAGGTCTCACAATACTTACAGCGTTGCCGTTGGCTGGTGCATCTCTGCCATTTTCTGTCTCTTCAACAACTTCCTTCTTCTCTTTTAGATCCTTAAAGGAGCAGAAATAACCGATGAGTCACCAGGAATCCAGCCCACAATCCCCATGGTAGGAAAGTTATAGATGGGGGGAGGAGGAAGCTGGGAGACAGTTACCCCTTCACATCTATTGCACTAGCAACTTGTTTGTTCTTGTTGTTTGCAACAGTTGTTGCAGGGGTTGAAAGGAGGGTGGGGATTTTGGGTACTAAAGGTAGTACAGACTTGATACAACGGTGGCTACATTTAATTCAGGAACTCCCAAACTTAAAAAGCTGGTCTCCTGCTTCTGCTTAGCAGCAAAAGCATTGGCTTATTTCCCACCTTATCGTGTTTGGTGAACACAGACAGCTGCAGTCCCACTGACAGCCCCTGGCGCATGCTGAATTACAGAGTCAGTCACGCCAGGGTCTGCAGAGTCGCACAGCCACTTGCTGCCTTCACAGCAGGGAAAGGTAGAGAACTGAGCCCGAATAGTTAGTAGCAGCGACCGTGGTCTCTCTCCCAACCTGCTTGCTCTTAATGTAGCCACAGAGCGGAAACTCCAGGATATATCTGCAGACTCTTAGCTGAACAGCAGGGAGATGGCTATTTTTTCCACATTACTCCAAGGAACATGGCGCCGTTCGATTTAAGGCCACTAGAGCGGTTCACATTTGAACCGCAAGCACAGGCAGGAGAGCGCAAGAGCCCGTATGTTTTCGCTATTGATCACTGTCAAAATGTCATGCCAAGTCGCTAGGCAAACAAGCTTGCAAGGATCCAACTTTGTTCCCGCACATGGCTAAAAAGAACGCTCTGGCACCCAAGTCTGCATCATCCTCTCCTTATGTTACTGCATGAGCTGCAGCGAGACCCTGCTCCCCAGGAGAGACGTTATTGCCTCTGCCAAGGAAAGTTAAGAGGCCTTTCTCCGGGGCTGCAGTCTGCCTTGAACAAAGACCAGGAGGTGTTTGAAACTTTTTGGCAGCTTCCTACTCTGCTGTCACAGCAAACCTGTGGTGTGTTTTGGTTTGGTTTTGTTTTGGTTTTCGTTGTGGCCTCTCGGCAAGCCCCTCAGCCTGGATGGAAGCTTTCACTCCCAGAGTTGGTGTCCCTGCCTTGTGTCAGTGCTAAGGCATGGCCAGCCCCGATAATATGGCCCTCCCTTTTTTTATTTGGATTAAAATAACCTTCAGATTATTCGGTCAACAGCGCAGGCATATTGAAACAGTGGACTACTTAAGCCTTTCAGATATCCAGGCATCTGGATCAACTAAGTATGGATTAATGAAGTCTGACTACATTATCCCCAGGCAACCAGACCACTATAACCTAGCCCTGTATGCCTTGAAAGGGCATTTTCTCCAAAGCCAAGCATTGGATTTACTACACCTGTTTATCAGAGACTATCATCTATTCAAGTAAGTATTCTGCAAGCCTTGAACAGAAGTGCAGACCTACTTCCTCCTTCCAGCGCTAACATTTGAATCCCATGCAAATTGCAGTTTCACTGAGCTGACCAACTCCATCACAGTTTTTACACTATCTCCAATTCCTACCTGTCATCTACTGGACTCATTTGCTGCCAGGCCATTCCTACTGCTACAGTACACAATTTTAAACCTGACCTACCAGGAAGTTCTAAGATTCCCCAAGTTTACAACAGAAGAAATGAAACAGTCAGAGTTTCCAGACCACTAGTTACCACGTTCGTAATCTGTTTGGAAAAGTTATGCATAAAACACAAGTGGTTCTTACGGCTAGGAAAGTGCAGTGATGTTCTTGTTACTAATTTTAGTTTAATAAATCCAAGGCACCAGCCATCAGTGTTCCATTTAAGAAACTTTCAGTTCAATTATAATTGAGTTACCAGGCCTCGCTTATTTGCATAGTGATGGTGCGCTGCTAGAAATACTAAAGCTTTTTCCATTCCTCCGAACGGATCCAATACAAATAGACAAATTTGTACACCAGACTTCAGATGAGGAGTCAATGCAGTAGCATTACTTTAGTTTTAATGCTTTGATGGAGGCTCTAATTATAGGTGTGGCAAGACTGTTTGTCTATAAAATAGCAGTGATGTTTAGTCATAGGAAAGCCCTACCTTCCACCCTCTCCTACCCAAAAGTGAACATGAACGTTCCACTTGGTATAGTAGTAATGGGCACTAGAAAAAAAATCAAAGCCAACTGCATTCATAAGCCATGTCATGGCTCAACCCCAGTACAGAGAGATCAAATAAAACAATTCGGACTGGCCATTTTAAAAGCGGCCTAAAAAACCACGGCCAAACTGCAAGGATGGGTCCAGCCCCAGTTACTGCGGGAATCTTGGTTCATGTGATTTCTGGCCCTGCTGCAGGAGGCTCAAACCCGGCTTGGTTTTAGCTGCACCCTTCAGTTACTGGGCGGCAATGTGCAAGGCCGCGCGGAGATGGGATTTTAAGGGGCTTCAACGTGCAGTAAAAGCAGCGGTTTGCGGAAGAAAGTCAGACACCCCCAGGCTTCTAAAGGGCCTGGCCGCTGCATTGATTTTATTTGTTTATTTGCTGCCAGCTGGTTGCAGCCCCCACCCCCACTTGCAAACCCCCCGGCTCTGAGTCAGTCAAATGGGCTGACTCCAGCTTCGAAAGGTCAGGCCCAGTTATCCGGGCGGCAGACACCCTCCCGCCGGCAGGGGGCTCCGGCTTCTCAGCACCACGCGCCCTGCCCCATTTCAAACCGCGCGCCACTCTCCGCGCCCTCTGATTGGCCCAGAGCCGGCCTTGCCGGGAACTGTAGTTCTCCGCAGGGCCACCCGGCGCAGGCCCGCCCGCGGGGAGAACTACGACTCCCATGGGGCCCCGCGCGGGCGGAGCACGCAGAGGCGGCAGCACGTGGTGGTTGATGAGCTCCGTTGCGGCTGACGGGTGGGGTGCGGTGGGGGCGGCGCCGAGCAGCGCAGGAGGAGCCGCCGCCCGGGAGCCGAGGCGGCAGCTCTGGGACCCCTCCCCCCCCACCCGGCGGAATAAATCTTCAGTGTCTTGTTTATTTTAGTGCCCCGACTTGCCGCGGGCGGGCGGGCGGGACCCGCGCCCTTGATCTGCTCCATCGCTGGACCCCCTGCGAGGAGATGGGGGGGGGGGGAATCTTAATCTTGCGGGCCGGGCCTCCAGCGACACAGCGGGGGAGAAATCAGCACCCGCCCGCCCGCGCTGGGGAAGGTGCAGAGAGCCGCCGCGCGCCCCCCCAGGTTTGGGGGTGCATCGGCCAAGTGCCCCCCATTGTAGGATCAGCCCGCAGAGCGGGACCCGCTAGCCCAGCGCCGACCAGCCGGCTCTATCCCCGCCCCCACCCCGAGCAGAAGCGAGTCCCGTTGGGGGAAGCACATGGGGCGGCCACACAAGTCCCCCCGCCCCGAGGAAGGAAGGGGGGGGGGCCGGGAGGGAAATTCCCCCGCCCCCTAAAGGGCAGGGGAAGGTTAATGAGATTCCCAGCCCCCCTCTCCGAAAGAGACTGGGGGGGGGGGGGGAACAAACCCACCCCCGGGCTCCTGCGTGCATCCGCCGGGCGCCCCCCCCCCGGGACCGGAGCGAGCCCATGTTCCGCAAAGCCGGGGGGGAGGGGGGGCAGAGCCCCGTAGGTCCGGGGACCCGCGGGGGGCAGGGGAATCCGGCGTCCCAGAAGCGGGAAAACAGAAGTGAAAACGAAATCTGCAAGCAGGACTGTGAGCTGCTGATCCGGCGGCGGCTCCGCGCTCAGCCCCCCCCCCCAGCCCGTAGCGCTTGCCCCGGGGGGGGGCGCTGACCTTTTCCCCAGCCCCCGGGGGACGGGGGCCGCGGACGAAACACCTTGAAACCCCGAGAGGACGAACGGCGTCCTCCGCCCGGCTGCAGCGATCGGCCCGGAGGGAAGCGGAGCGGGGCCCGCTCGCTACAGTGTAGCCGCCGCTCGCTACATTGTATCCGAGCCCTGCCCGCCGGGGCCGGAGGCACACAAACAAACGCCCGCCCCCCGCAGCGAGCCGGGGCTGGAAGTTTCACCCCACGGCCGCCCCGCCACTCGCCCGCGGGGGCTCGATCCCCTTAGATTGCCCCGGGGCGGGGGGGAGAAGGCAGCGGACGTACCACTCCGCTGGGGACCCCAGCTCGGAGGGGGACCCCCCGGGGGCAGGGGGGCAAACGCGGGAGGTTTAAGCGTCCGATTAGAACAGCGCGGGGGTCCCTCCCTCCCTCCTTCTGCCCCGCAAGGTTAATCAGTGTTTAACTGGAGTTAAACGCCCTGCAGCCTGATGGGGATCTTAACCCGCTTAAAAAGAAGCGAGGGTGGGAGGAAACTCCTCCCCTGTGGGGAGCCAGGCGCGGACACGGAAAGTGGGGGGGGGGGGGGTCCGAGCAGGTATCCAGGGCTGCGATCCCCGAGAGGCAAAGCCACGCTAGGAGCCGGCACGGCGTGCTCGCTTCCTTGCTTCATTAAACAAAGAACCCGCGCAGAACAGCTCACCACAAACATTTGCAATCAAATCCGCTCCTTTCCCAGCCAAGTCAAGCCCCCCCGCGCCCTCCAAAGAAATCGCTTCCGATGATCCGCATCCACCGACTTGTAAAGTTATTTCCACGCAATTCAAGTGGCTGGCTGGGGTTGTGTTTTTTTTGTTTGTGTGTTTGGTTGTTTTTTTAAATGCCCGATTCAACCGAGCCTCCAAACCAACGTTTCGTTTCTCGCCCGGGTCATTTAAAAGCAGCGGGGCTGGGAGAAAGGCACATGAAAAAGTGGGTGTTTCAAGCCGGATCCCTTTCACCACTTTCCAGGCAGGTTATTTCCCCTCCTGAGAGCAGAGGAATTGAGGTGGGATCTAAGTTTTACGGGGGCTGTCAAGCTGAGAGGCGATTTGAATGGAGAGCGGTCTCCAGCCAGGCAACAAAAATAAGAGGAGTGCGCTTTTTAAATGCCTCCTTGAAAGACATACACACACACACAGCAAAACCCTCCAGCATAAGACTTTACAACCCCCCCCCCCCGAAAAAAACCACCACAACAACAAAAACCACAACCCAGCAGACACTCCGGGTCTGCAACATTTCTGAGACCAACCACGCTGCCCTCACCTTGTAGACAAAGAACAAAAAAAGAAAACACAGCAGGTTCCCGCAAGGCAAAATGGTACTTTGGGGGGCAGACGAAGTCAAAAAAAGCGGAAAAAAACCGAGGGGGGGGGAGTGGAGAAGGGAGCTAAGCGTGCAGACTCACCTTGGTGGAGATCTCGGAACTGGTGTCCACAGCTGTGTCCGACATGGTGCGCTGGAGAGGGCGGTATATAAAATAGATCTACTATAAAAATAAGCGGAGTGCAGGTCCAGCCGCCGGCGGCGCAGAGCAGGAACAATGCAAAGATGGCTTTGGACACAGAGCCAGTGGAGAACTCACGCGGCGCCACTAGCTTTAATATAGATTAGTGGGCGGCGCGCTCACTCCCCTGCTCCATCCCCATTGGCCAGGCCGAGGGAAGCTGCGCCCGGCCATTGGTCGAGGGACAAACAATGGGCAAGGCTGCTTAAAGCGGCAGAGCCGGCCCATGGGCAACCGTGCGATGAGTTTGCGCCCGGCCTCAGCGTGCGGCGCGCCTGCAAGAGGCGCTGAGAGGCAGCAAAGCGCGGCAACGGCAGCAGATCCCTCCTCCTCCTCCTCCCCTCCCTCCGAAGGGAAGCAGCAGCAGCTCCGCATGCCGCGTGCAAAACGCAGAGCGCCCGGTTGCATTGCATTGCATTGCATTGTTAACGCTGAGCCCAGGCAGGGAACAGACAGAGGAACTAAGCAGGAGGAGAGAAACCAAACCGCCCTCCCCCCCGCGCTTTTCTCTGCCTGTCTCTCTCCTGCCATTAGAGCAGCAGCCCCCACTCTGCCGGGGGAGGGGGGGATTAAAAAAAGTCGATGCAAAAGAAACCAGCGTCTATCGTAAGCCCCCTCCCTTGGCAAAGAGCAGCTGCGCATTGTGGAGCCGCGCAGGGCTGGTGCGGGGGGGTTAATTCCTCCTTTCGCTGATTAAAACCCAAGAGCCGCGTTAGTTGCTGTGAAAAGCCTCGCACGGAGGCTGGGACTTTCCAAGCCCCGGGAGAGGCAGAGGCTGGGCTTTCGCTCCGCACCGGCCACGAGCCAGGCACCGGCCGTCTGCCGGCGCCCTCCCTTTCTTCTTCTGGCGGCGGCTGAACCTTTGGCGATCCCGCCGCACCAGTAACACGAACCCCCCCTCCCCTCCCTGCAAAAACAGGAAATTACCGTTTAAAACCCGAACCAAAACAGCGCCGCTTGCCCTTCGCTGCGGAGCGCGGGGAGCCCAGCGTCTCTGCCGCCCGGCCGTCCACGCGCCCCTTCGCCTTCCCCTTGCAATCGCCTTACTTGCAAACGCACAATTTAACCCCCCCCCCCGCGATAGACACACACGAATCCGTGCAGAATAAAATCAATACAAAAGCAACCCCCCCAACCCCCTCCTGCATCGAGGACCCCCCCCCCCCTTTGCTAAAGCCCGGCCACCACTTTTTTCCCACTGTAACTTTGCAAAGGGGGCGGGGAGGGGAGCGAAAGAGAACCCCCCCCCCCAGCCGTAAGGCATACAATGGAGTACATTACATTGGACGGGGGGGGGGGGGGGGGGGGAAGGGGGGAATCGATTTTTTGTTTTTGCAATTTTTTAATCGACATCCCCTCCCCCCTACTAACATTTTTTTTTTTGCATTTTTTTTTCCAAAAAAATTTTTTTGGTGCAATTCCCCACGTTTTGCAGGAAACTGCGTTCGCGTCTGTCAGCCCCGGCCCCATCCCAGCTGGGCCGCGTGCATCCGAACCGGCCCCCAAAGTCCAGTTTCCACCTCCCCCCCCCCCCAGATCTCTGCCATGAACCCAATGGAGGCAGCTGGGCGGGGGGGAAGAGGAACCTGCCACACTCAAGATGGCGCCCGGAGCCCTTCATGGAGCAACCCCTTGATTTTCCCACCCAGCCAGGGGATCTAGACGGCCGGATCCGGCCCAGCCGCCACCGCTGCGCGTTGACAAGGCAATCCCCGGTGTCAGCCGCGGGGATGGAGCGACGGGAGCGGGCGGAGAGGCAGCCCCCGGCGGAGCAGCGTTTCTGCCACACTCAACATGGCCGCCGGGCCGGGGCAGAGACCAGGGGAGCTTCGCCTCGGAAGGCGGGATATAGGACCCAAGCGACGCGGATTGGCCAGCAGCCCCGAGCGAACGCTGTGTTGACGCTTTGCGGCCTCTGATTGATCGAGGCTCCTGTCCGTCTTCGATAGAATGGTTGCGAAAACCCGGATAGGGGATTGACGGAGTAGAGTGGAACGGACTCAGCGGCCACTTGGCTGTACAGAGAAGGGGGAAAAGGAACTCGGCAGCCCTGTAATGGAGTTTTTCACTCCTAGCCACTTACAAAGGGTGAATCATTCAGCGCAGGGGGCTGGACTTGGTGACTTCTCGATGTCCCAAGTTCCAGCCCTGTATTTCCATGATTGCTGTGTTTTTTAAGAGGATTATTCATTCGGATTTGCTGCAATTAGACCCTGACTGTCATCTCCCCCTGAACTTCAGCAAAGTTGTTTAAGAAAAAAAAATGGCAGGGGATTTTTTAGCGCTTTTTATGTCAGGCAGTTTTTTGCCCTTCCAGTTTCATTGTCTCTGTTAGATTTCTCAAAGAAGCTGTTTTAACATGGATCTCTTGGCGGCTTTCCAATGTACCCATCCCTACGAGGCCTACGCCACATCCGACTTCAAAACGATGTTTTCCGTTTAAACGTTTCAACAACTCACTTTGAATTCTGGGCTGGAAAAGAGCCCCTGTCCCAGGAGAACATTCCCCAAACGCAGCAGCTCTGTTGATGAACTGGGCCCGGCCTGCAGGTTCATAGCAAGGCGCAAAAAAGTGTCCCAGCTTCCGCGTCTCTTCACCTCTAGCTGGAAATGTTTTGCTTATCTCTATTGTGGTTTACCAGGCCCGTGGAAACGCTCCAGGAACTTGAATCTTCAACATTGGGGTTAGGTACGACAGACTGTTAGAATAGGATGGGCAAAGGGATAGCCCAGAGATCCAAAGGACCGCCTGTGGTGTTCAGCCCTCAGCACCAGAGTTGGTCGCATCTTGAAAAAGGAAAGTGGGCCTAAGAGAAGGCAGCATGGTCTAGTGGGCAGGGCACTGGATGGGGGTCAGGAGACCTGGATTTTAAGCTTTTGCGACTGACCTGCTAGGTGAGCTAGTGTACACCTCACCTCTCTGTGCCTCTGCTCTGTTTTCCTACCCACGCCCTCGTCTATTTAGGTTGCACGCTCTCTGAGGCAGGGACTGGCTCTCTCTCTGCGTACATACGGTGCCTAACACAATGACTCTCAGCCTCTAGGGGCGACTGTCATACAAATTGTTAATGATGAGTAGCCTGCTCAGAAAGCAGATCCCGGAATGTGATGTTCCATCCCTATTGATCTGTGCAGAGGATGTTGTGAAGTGTGGCCCCTCAGACCAGGAGCACTGGACAGCAGGAGCAATTGTCTCTACGGGCCACATGTTGGATCCAGATGGCGCAGTGCATGCCAGGATCTGTGGTCTCCGCAGGCTGCACCTCTTATGTTCCAAGAGGAGGACGGCTGTGGTCGGTTCCGATCCATGCCTCTGCGCTTGTGGCAGGCTGTCAGTGCAGCTGTCTGTCTGAGTGCCCTCGGCAGTAGCAGAGCCTGGAGATTGCCTTTGGTGATTCTCCAAATACCTTGGAAAAAAATAAAGCGCCTTTGCTGAACTTCCTGCTAACATTTTATGTGCCTCTCCTTCTCAGGCAGGGAAGGCTCGTTCAGGCTGAGAATTCTGTGTCTGAAGAACACTTTGAGATGTATAGAGAGAGTTTAAAATCTGAACTCTGGATATCTGGGCAAGAAAAACATGAAATCGCAAATGACATTCCACCAGCACCCTTTAGAAAAACCCCAGCGAGGGACTGATGTCTGAAAGGAAGGCCACCTTAGCGCAAGCCAAGGAAGAAACCCGCCTGTGTTGCACTTCGGTTAGTTACAGTCGCCCAACTCAATGGGCTAACCCGACCCATGTGTGTCAGAGAGAAACAGACGGAGCTTGACATTTTATGCCTCAGCAGTCCAGAGAGGAGCAACAACAACAAAAGAAACTGTTGCCTGTAAAAGCTGCTCTTTTACCTCTTCCTCACCCTTCTATCCAGTCTGCACCAGGAGAGACGAGTGACAGAGAGGAAGGATGGTGGGAAGGGGGTAGGAGTGTGTGCAGAGGAGTGTGAGCTTCAGAGCAGACGTTTACAGGGCTGAACTTTGCCTGGAACTGTCCAGTGACGGCCGGGCTGCTCTCTTTGATGGGAAGCAATAAATTTGGCAAATTAATTAAGGAGGTGGTAGGAGTTTCACCTCTTCTTCAGCAAAGCAGGGGGAAGGGGGGGAAAAGCATTTCACCAGCTCAGCAGGTTGGAGACGCTCTAATCTTCGGTGAAGATCCTGCTGCTAGAGCGATTATTCCATGGCAATGAGCTGCTTCTCGGAGGAAATTTTCCTTCTGCTCTTTGGCGCGGCAGGGGAGGGGCGAATGTCACTCAGCGGCTCTGGAAAACAGAGGGATGAGCCTTCGTGTTCCTAGGCTCCAGTGCACGAGACGTGTTACCGTTTCTAGGTCAGCCCAGTGGGGTGGGACTTGAAGCCAGCAGAGGTGACATTCTGGCTACGGCAGCGCCTGCCTCCCTGCATGAGGGATGAGCTATGGGTGTTGCTGTCTTTGCTTTGCTTCTCTTCGGAGTGCTGGTCAGGGTCATACAAGGGAACCTGTGTTGGTTTTTTTTTTCTGGAGCGGGGGTTCAATGCAAAACTCAATCTGGAACATGCTTTCAAGATCCCCATTGGCCTGAGCGTGCCGAACAGAACATGTAAAACAATGGAATTATTTCCATGGTGATGAGAAAGAGGGGAAGCAAACCCAGGTGTTTAAAAATAGCCTGTTGAAGGTAACGGAGCGGTGGAGTAATACACCCACATTCTGTGTTTCAGTTCTTGAATGGCTAACGGCTCAATAGCTACTAGTTTGGTAATGGCAGGCGTGGTGGGGAGTTACTGGCTGGCAACTGGAGACGGAAACTTTCGCCTCTAAATCGCCAGTCCACATCCAGGCCAGGTTAGCAGGGGGATGAGATGGCCTCTGAAGAAAATGGATGGCTCCCAGCCCGGTTCTTCGTGGACAGGTGCCCACTTCCCACCGCCACATGGCGCAGCCTCAGCAGAGAGGTGAAGGGATGGTGGGCTCCTGTTCCCAGCCCCAGATGGGGGTCCCCTCCAGGGCAGCTCTGAGATGCCCTGGTCGGCCTGCTCCACATCCTGTAAGCAGAGAGAAGCCCTCATTCCTTGAGGATCTCAGTCCGGCCCCTTCCACCAGCACGAACAGTGTGAACAGAAACCAAGGGGCAGGGGCAGGTGGCTGTCTATTCCCTGTAAGAACTGTAAACCCCAAGAGGGTGCCCTGCACTCTCCAGTCACCAGCTGTGTTCCTACCTGCCCTCCAGGTACAGCTACTATAACCCTGGCTACGAAGCCATCATTATGGGTCCCAGAAACGGCTCAGCCCAGCGGAAACCCAGCCTGTAGGTATTAAAATCAATACGTACGTCAGTGGGCAGCTAGCAGAGATGCTGTCCGGGCGACGGTCGCAGACGCATTAGGCTCACAGAGCCTTCCTCTGCTAACATTCCCCCGTCCCAACTGCCTGCCGAGGTCTCAAACCAGCAGCACCGTGAGAAGAACGTCATCTGGAGGAAACTATCCGCCTCGTGTAGCTTAGTGACTCAGTGACAGAGTCAGAGGCTCTGGAGTATTCACCTCTAGGTTGCCAGCCCTCACCCAGGCGAGGCAGGCAGTGACACTGTTCACCATGCAATGGCTCAGGTCTTTGGTGTCCAGGAGAAAGTTTGGTGGCCTCACCCGGTTTCCCCGTGGACGGAAGTCAGCATCTGGAAAGCCACCATGCAGAGCTGGCTTCCTGGTTGGCAGTCTTAGCAGACAGGCCATGGAGACAGAGCTGCCCTCAGGGAGGAGCTGGAAGGGGGACGCTTGTATGTATGATGGCCACCGTCTTGACTGAGGCACCGGGCACTGAACAGGGGGCCTCCAGAGTCCCACGCACGAGTCTCTACAGCGCAAGAGCTGTAACGGACTCGCGTCCTCTGTGGCTTGGCGTGGGGGGAGAGGGTGTAATACACAGCAGCCAGTGGATTACACTCGCAGAGCCATTCCCTGCGCTAGAGAAGTGGTTTCCATTTCCCCGGGCTGTCATTCCAGTACCTTTCCCCAGGACTAAAATGATTACAGACTCTCTCATCCCAGGCGCTCGAACATCAGCCATCACAACACCCTCGCAAGGTTGGGAAATACCACTTTCTCTATTTCATAGATGGGGAAACTTCTTCTTCGACGCTTAGCCGAACGGTCGGCTGTAGCCATCGGTCACCATTTGGTCCATTCCTGTGCAGCTGCAAGGGCTTCCCGAGCCAAGAGTCCAACATCAGACCAGATCTGAAGCACCCATGTAATAGGGGATCTGCCTCTGGGCCAGCTCCATCCCTCGGTTGGTGGAATTTTATCCCTGACGTTGCAAGCCACCTGGAGAATGGCGTTCGCCGGACTGTCTTGCAGCATTCTCATGACATGTCCGAAAAGTGCAAGACGCCGTCTGCGGACAATGGCCCCAGGAGTCTGTAGTCCGGAGCGACCGTAAACATCTGCATTATGAATGAAGTCATTCCACTTTATGCCGAATATACGACTTTGGCATTTTGTGTGGAAAGCCTCCATCTTTGCCCAGTCTGAGCGGCACACGGTCCGTGTTTTGCAATCGGGCAGCAGAACGGAGAGGATACAGCTCAAATAGATCTTGAACTTGGTCATGGTGCCAAGAGGATGTTGATTCCATATTTGTCCTAAATGACCCATGGCAGACACTGCAATGCCATGCCGGTGGAGAACTTCCGTGCGAGAGTTGGAGGGACTGGTGAGTATAGAATCCAAATAGCAAAATCGGGAGACTGCTTTGACAGTTTCAATATTCAAAGAGTTTGGCGTCGCAGGTAGACCTGGTCCTAGATTTTGCAGCTTTGTCTTTGGCCGCGAAATATGGAGACCAACCTTGGACGACTCCTCCTCCATTTGCTGGAGTACCTCGCGAAGCCTGTTGGGGTTATGTACTACACGAACAACATCTTCAGCATAGTCAAGGTCTGAGATCTCTTCTTCAGACCTTGACGGAATGCCACATTATGGAATCCACTGCCCGACAAAAGCCTGCCAGGGCCCTGCCTGACACCAGATACTGATCTAAAAGGCACCGACATCCAATTCCCTAGATGTACACGGGCAGTGGTTCCGTTAGGCAGCTTGTGATCAAGTCCAGCAGGGTGGCTGGGACATCTATGCCCTTTAAGGCCTTTCATAGCACGACTCAGTCACCTGAATCAAAGGCGGCCTTAAGACCTATGTACAGGGGCTTCCTGAACTTGTGGTGTATCTCCGACAACAAGCGGAGGGCCCAAATGGCGTCTACCGTGGACCTGTTCCTCATAAAGCCTGACTGTTGGGGCGAGGCTTCTGATGTAACAGGGGCTCCAAACACACCAACAGAACACGTGCAAACACCTTCCTTGGCACGGACAACAAGGTGGGTTGGCCTGCAGCGCTTACATTCAAATGTAAGAGATGAGGAAACTGAGGCACATGAAAGGGCAGTGATTTACCAAAGGTCGCACAGTGCTGGGAATAAAGCCCAGGTCTCCTGAGCCTTAGGTCCCATGGTTTCCATTTGAGCTAGCTGATTGGCTGATGAACGTTGTGACCGGTGTTCTTATTGGGTGATCGTGCCAGAGCTTGGAACTCTTCAACCACATCTTCACATGCCGTATCAATACGCCCACAAGAGGCACAGCTAACCTGAATAATTATCTAAGAGGTTTCATTATTTTTAATTCATATTTCTATTTGAAAGTCTTTTGGATCTTGAGGGAACTTCAAGCCTGGGGCAACTATTAAGACACTGTCATTGGAAAGATACAGATTGTTTTAATATGAAATGGTACCTCATTTGAAAGAAATTGTTTTTCTTTCCTTTTCTCTTTTCACATAAGAAGGGCCCCATATAATTACTATGGGATGCTCTAGGGCGTGTGTTGTTTATTGTGTAACAATGACACACCCGTATGTCTCCAGCCTCATGCTTCACAACTTGCTTCGGCGTGTCATTATTGCAAAATAGCACATGTCCCATCGTGCCTCATTGCTTTAGCTAGAAACTGCAGAGGATGGCAAGACTGGGTCCAAGGGACAAGAAAAGGGCCAGAGTAGCCTTAGTTAATTTATTTTAACAATGATCATCTGATATGCATTCAATGTGCACAAGAACACACAGTGTAGCGGGGAGCTCTCTCTATATACGGTACTATTTTAATGCCATACATGGTTTTTCTGTGGCGCCCAGCACTATAGTGTTTGGGCATCTCACAAACCGATGAAATCACCTGCACAATACCCCTCTGAAGTGGCTGGCCCCATTTCACAGGTGGGAAAACTGAGACACAAAGGGGTCAAACAACGAAGCATATGGGAGAGAAAGAAATAGAAGCCACACCTCTCAGTTCAATGCTATCATCCCAAAGCCCTCCTTCCTCTGAATTACAACACTGTATGCGGGGTACTTCTGGGTGATGGAGGTTGCAATGAATGTATGAAGTGTGTGAGCAGGAGCACTGCCCCTTACTGGATGGAACGCCAGACTTGTTCAGACATCACCCTCTAGTGGCTGCAGCCAATACAAGATACATGTCCTAATGCAGGGGTGTCAAACACCCAGCCCACAAACTTTTTCGGTATGACCCACGGGTGGCTGGATACGGCCCGCGATCCTTTTTGGTCCGGCCCGCAGGTGGCCGGATATGGCCCACGATCCCTTTTGGTCCGGCCCCTTGCAGCCGGATACTGCCCATGATCGCATTTGTCCCTGCCCCTGGTGGCGGCACGATTTGCTCGGCGGCAGGAAATACGCTGCGAGCTGCCGCCGAAAGTTAGGTCGCCGCGCGACTTTTTCGGCGGAGGGTGAGACGCGACGAGGGTATGGCTCGCCTGAAGTCCAATTGAATTCACCCGCCATAGGAGGTGAGTTTGACACCCCTGTCCTAATGCATCTACACTCCTGTGTTAGCTCCCGTTGTAAGGGACCATCGGTTTGGAACAGAAGATCATATGCAGGGATAGCTCTCAGGGCTGAAGGCTATGTGGATGTAGGCAGCTCAAGAATTGATGGCCACGAAGTCCTGAGTGGCTACAGAATTGCTGTGAGGACCTCTCGAGAGACAAGAGAGATCCCAAATAAACTCTTTTCTGAGTTGTTCTCAGCACGTCTCACTTCCCTCCTGAATACCCAGACTTCTGAATAGCTGAATAGCCTCATGTTAGCACTATGGATAACAGGGATTCTGCTGTACGTGTCCTGGCTACTGTGACGGCTCGACATGCCGAAGAAGAAGAAGAGCTGGAGGATTCCTGTACGATATGCCCTCTGCTGGATCTGGCTGGTGCACTGCTGAATTATACAGTGCTAAGTAACAGGCCGTGATTCACTGGATTTTTAAATGCCAGATCTTGAAGCCAAACTGGACCTCAATAAGTGATCCACATCCAAGTTAAAGAAGCAGTGATAATATGAGTCGCACCCACTCTTTCGAGGCCGTGGCTGTGACATGGGACTTCCTAGAGGCCTGGACAGAGCATTCAAGGGGGAAAAGAATGATCTTCAGAGCTCCACAGGGGGCATGAAGAACGTGGGTGCAGGAAGGTCACTACCAGGAGGCCGGGCCACTCGAAGACATGATTGGCGGAGACAGTTTTGAGGAAGACAGTCCAGTCCAATCACTTTATACGGCTGCAATATAACACATCTTCCCACATTAGAGATGTTTTTCTTTTCCGTATTTGATCTGCCTTTTCAATTGTTGCCTAAAATAAAGTAAATATTTGACTGAACTTCATGTGGCGTAAACTAGAGCTGGTTGACGTTTTTTTAAAGCAGAAGTTTTCAGCGCCTAAAAATACGCTTAAAAAAGAATGAAAAATTGTTGATTTTATCGACAGTGCTTGGTATCTGCAAATAAAGGCTGATGTTTATTATTATTTGTATTATTGACGTTTTTCATCTACCAAACCCTTCAATTCCAACAAATGAATAATTTCGGTGAGCATAAATAGTTTCCAAAAAAGTTGATTTAAAAAAATTGCAAAATATTGGCTAGTTTGGAGCCTCTGAAATGAAGAACAATTTCAATATTTTTCAGAAAACTCGGTTTTTTTCCCACCCCCTCCCACCTGCTCTGGATGAAACATTTGAAAATGTTTGAAGCTAGAGAGAAAGGCCTTTCCAACGATGGAGGTCATGAAAATATTAACTGGCAGATTTCTCACACTGGGTCCATGTTTAGTGATCAGCACAATACAGCTCTGGTTAATAGACAGATGGAGAACATCCACTAATAATAATAATTCATAGTAAATAATACACGCCACACACTCACGTGGCGTTGATATCCAGCTGATAAACTGCACAAGCTGTTCAGGGCAGGGATTGTAGCATCCTATTTGTGGCCAGTTTCTAGAAAGCAATACAAAAAATAATGATTAATAGTTTAGCATGCAACTTCGACTTCCTCACCTGCACTTTGACCATCAATTTCATCTCTGCTGGCCCTACTTCTAGCATTCCAAACCTCCCCGTGGCATTAAGCAAACAGAGAACTCTTGCCTGCTTTCCTCACCAAACATGGGATTTTGCACAGTTATACAATGCAGGTTGGACAACTTCCCTTCACTGGAAGAGCAGACGAAACTTGGGCTCTCCCATGTAAGATTTATTTTGTGCAAACACTCCCAGGGGTGACCTTGCAATACGCTCTCCGCAGGGGTGCAGATGCTGCTGCCAGTTCCACTCCACCACAAGAACGTCCGGAAAAAGCAGAGGTGAAAGGAGCACAGCGCTGGCCACAGCAAATTCATTCCCGTGTGCAAACTCAGCTTTGTGGCAGTTTGGCCAGCTCCAGTAATTACCACAGACATTAGAAATGAACAGGCTGGATTAGCAGGCTGGATTCTCCTTCTGCTTATACCTGTTTTATACTGGCGTGACTTCAGTGGAGATACTCCTGATTTGCAGGGACGCAAAAATGGAATCAAGCTTCTAGTCCATTCTCTAGGGGCAGGATTGTTCTCTCCAACACATTTTCCCCCAGTATTTGACCCAGTGTGTTTTTAAATAATATGGCTTCAATCACGTCATTGCTTCAAATCTTTTAAGAAGTTGCTCCTCCTTCCCTCGCAGCCTGAGGTGACGTGTAACTGTTGACAGTGGAGGGGACAATTTAAAGGCTCTGGTGGTACGCACTGGGGTTCGGGGCAGAGCATACACACCCTGGCAGAAAGCGGGAGGGGGATGTGACCCTGCATACCTCCCCCCACCCACACGTCACCCACAGCCAATATTCAGCCTAAATTTTTCCTCATCTTGATTTCCTTCCACCACTTGTAGTTACACTTTGCACCCTAAATAATTTGTTGTCCTCTTCCTTGCTGTTAACATGCTTTGAATACCTGCGGAGTATGATCATGTGCCTTCCTTTGTGGTCGCTTGGCCAAGCTCTGTTGGGCCCCGGTCCTGCAAAGGTTTATCCGTAGGCTGAAAATTAAAAATGTGCATAGATCTTTGCACGATTGGGGCATCAAAGGAGGGCGTTTGAAATTCAATGGGTGCTGGACACCTTGCTCCTTTAGACTCATTTCAAAATCCTTAGGCTCATCTCATAATTCAGTCTCTCCAGCTCCTTGGGCATAGCTGTCATCTTCTCTTAATAAGTCTCTCTGGTTTGTCAATATTCCTCTGCGAATCAGGTGCCTGGTTCAGGAGTGCCTGCTCTCTCTGTGGACGGGGAGTTAGTCGATAACGTGCCAGTAGATGGCGCTGAAGAATATGCAGCATAGATGCTGGGGTTTGTAGCACCGATAAATCCGGTGCAAATCGCTTCTTTGGCTGCGCTTTGCCCCAGCTTTTATCAAGGCTGCATACAGTATGCCAGGTGCAATCCTACGGACCATGGTGTAGCCTAGAGAGAGTTACCATCACCTGCCTGTTCCATGACGCGATGCATCGGCACAGCCACCTCCTCCCACAGCAGATGCACGTCGCATTTGCTGTCCACGGTCACCCGTGGGTCCCTTTCAGCCATTACTACTTTCCAGTATCTGCCAACCCACCACATTTCAGATGATTACCGCCGAAGGTACCGACCTACCATTTACCACTTTGACTGTTATTTATGGCACTAACCATAATTCCTGCACACATAAGAACATAAGAACAGCCATCCTGGGTCAGACCAAGGGTCCATCTAGCCCAGTATCCTGTCTTCCAACAGTGGCCGATGCCAGATGTTTCAGAGGGAATGAACAGAGCAGGGCAATTATTGAGTGATCCATTCCCTGTCTTCCAGTCCCAACATCTGGCAGTCAGAGGTTTAGGGACACCCAGAGCCTGGGGTTGCATCCCTGACCATCATGGCTAATAGCCATTGACGGACCTGTCCTCCATGAACTTATCTAATTCTTTTTTGAACCCAGTTATAGTTTTGGCCTTCACAACATCCCCTGGCAATGAGTTCCAGAGGTTGGCTGTGCCTTGTGTGAAGAAGCACTCCCTTATGTTGGTTTTAAACCTGCTGCCTATTCATTTCATTGGGTGACCTCTGGTTCTTGTGTTATGTAAAGGGGTCAATAAGACCTCCTTATTCACTTTCTTCACACCATTCATGATTTCATAGACTGCCATCATACTCCCCCTTCGTTGTCTCTTTCCTAAGCTAAAGAGTCCCAGTTTTTTTAATCTCTCTTCATATGGAACTGTTCCATATCCCAATCGTCTTTGTTGCCCTTCTGTGTACTTTTCCCAATTCTAATTTATCTTGTTTGAGATGGGGCGACCGGAACTGAATGCAATATTTAAGATGTGGGTGTACCATGAATTTATACAGTGACACTATGATATTTTCTATCTTATTATCCCTTTCCTAATAGCTTCTAATATCCTGTTGGCTTTTTTGACTGCCCCTGCACATTGAGCAGATATTTTCAAAGAACGATCAAATAGTGATTCCAAGAGCTTTTCTTGAGTAATTTTGTATTGTCTGCAAACTCTGCCAGCTCACTTCTTCCAGATCATTTATGAATATGTTGAACATTACCGATCCCAATCCAGATCCTTGGGGGACCCCGCTATTTACCTCTCTCCATTGTGAAAACCAATGATTTATTCCAACCCTCTGTTTCCTATCTTTTAACTATTTACTGATCCATGGGAGGTCCTTCTCTCTTATCCCAGGTCTGCTTACTTTGCTTAAGAAAGATCCTTTGTGAGGGACCTCATCAAAGACTTTCTGAAAGACCAAGTACACTATTTTCACTGCATCACCCTTGTCCATATGCTTGTTGACTTCCGCAAAGAATTCTAATAGATTGGTGAGGCATGATTTCCCTTTACAAAAGCCGTGTTGACTCTTCCCCGACATACCATGTTCATCTGTGTGTCTGATAATTACATTCTTTACTATAATCAATTTGCCTGGTACTGAAGTTAGGCTTACCGGCCTGTAATTGCCAGGATCATCTCTGGAACCTTTTAAAAAAAATCATAGTTACATTAGCAACCCTCCAGTCATCTGGTACAGAGGCTGATTTAAGTGATAGGTTACATACCAGTTAGTAGTTCCGCAATTTCATATTTGATTTCCTTCAGAACTGTTGGGTGAATCCCATCTGGTCCTGGGAATTTATTACTGCTTAATTTATTCATTTGTTCCAAAACCTCCTCTACTGACATCTCAGGCTGGAACAGTTCCTCAGGTTTGTCACCTCAAAAGAATGGCTCATGTGTGGGAATCTCCCTCACATCCTCTGCAGTGAAGACTGATGCAAGGAATTTATTTAGCTTCTCTGTACAGGCCTTGTCTTCCTTGAGTGCTCCTTTAGCACCTCGAACATCCAGTGGCCCCACTGATTCTTTGGCAGGCTTCCTGCGCCTGGTGCACTTAAAAATCTTTTTGCTGTTAGATTTCGTGTCTTTAGCTAATTGCTCTTCACAATCCTTTTTGGGCGGCCTAATTATACTTTTACACTTGACTTGCCAGAGTTTATGCTCCTTTCTATTTTCCTCAGTAGGATTTGACTTCCAATTTTTAAAGGATGTCTCTTTGTCTCTAACTACCTCTTTTACTCTGTTGTTTAGCCACGGTGGCATATTTTTGGTCCTCTTACTGGTTTTTTTTTTTAATTTGGGGGTGTAGAAGATCCCCTGTAGGGGGCGGCGCCCGTGGCTCTCCCTCGGTGTCAATCTCTGAGGGACGCCACACCTCCTGTCACCTATACCTACACCCTTTGGGGAGCCCAAATTAAAGGGGCTGCCTCCGGCCCTTAGTAGGGCGAGCCTTGGGTTTGGGTGGCTCCTTAGGGTTAATGGTCTCTAGCCCTTCAATAGGGTGAGCAAACAGTCGATGGCCTGGCCCGCCGCGGGGCCGTGCCGTCAGCGGAGAACAGTCTCCAGCCCCGCACAGGGTGAGGAAGTCTATGGTCTGGCACTCAGTTAGGGATGGGCAGGCAGCGGGCAACAGCCTTCAGCCCCCAGCAGGGCGAGGCAATAGTTTCGGGCCTAGCCCATTGGCAGGGCAGGCCGGCAAGGGGGAAAAGCCGTCTCTAGCCCCACAGAGGGGCGAGGAAGCCGTCTCAGGCCTAGCCCTCTGGCGGGACAGGCAGACGATGGGGAACACAGTCTCAAGCTGTTGGCGGGCGAGTGAACAGTCTACAGCCCGAGAGAGCGAGGAAATGGTCCAAGGCCCTGGCCCTTCGGCAGGGCGGGGCAGGCAGCAGGGAACAGGCTCTGGCCCTCACGGGGCAATCACCCCAGGTCGGGGTAGGAAGGGGGGAGGGGGACGCAGGCCCACCCGTCTCCACTGCGTCCCAGCCCAGGGCCCTGGCAGTGAGGGGGTGTGACGGCTGGTCCGGGAACTGTTTGGGGTCCCCTGTGGAGGGCAGTTCCTCTAGGTCCCAGGGTCCAGGTGTCCCTTCCGGCTCACCAGCAGTCGGCATCTCGGGTAGCTCCCTCCAGGTCCTCAGGGCCCCAGGCAGTAGGCAGCTCCAGCAGCCTCTCCTCTGGGTAGCGGTCGGGTGCGGCCGTAGGCTCGGGCACCAAGGGAGAGGCGTCCTTCTCCCTCGACCGCTTGGCCCTGACTGAGCGAGCAGGCCTGGCTTTTATAGGGCTAGCCCCGCCTACCTGCTTCTGGTCAGGTGGTGTACTCCCGGGTTCCAACTCCCAGGCGGGGGGTTGGCTCTCCCCCGGTGTCCATCTCCGAGAGAGGCCACACCTCCCAGCTACAGGGGGGTATACATTTAGTTTGAACCTCTATAAAGGTGTTTTAAAAAAGCTTCCATGCAGCTTGCAGGCGTTTCACTCTCATGAGTGTTTCTTTTAATTTCCATTGAATTGGCTTTCTTGTTTTTGTGTCGTTTACCTTCTGACGGTAAATGCTACAGTCGTGGGCGTCTTTGCTATTTTTATGCCCCACAGATGTTAAATGTAATTACATTATGGTCGCTGTTACCAAAGGGTTCAGCTATACTCATCTCTTGGATTAGATCTTGTGTGTCACCTAGGGCTAAATCAAGAATTGCCTCTGCCCTCTTGAGTTCCAGGACTAGCTACTCCAAGAAGCAGTCATTAACGGTGCACAGAAATTTGATCTCTGCATTCCATCCTGAGGTGACATACACGGTCAGTATGGGGGTAGTTGAAATCCCCCATTCTGATGGAGTTTTGTGGTTTTGTAGCCTCTCTAATCCACCTGAGCATTTCACAAGCACCTTCACCCTCCTGGTCAGGTGGTCGGTAATATATTCCTACCACTATACTCTTAGTCTTCACGCATGGAATTCCTATCTGTAGAGATCCTATGGTACAGTTTGGTACACAGAATAGGGCACCCTCACAAACAATATTTAAACAGTTATATCGGTAAATGGTTAGATTGTAAGGGTGCTGACTGCATGAGCTGTCCTTTTTCCAAGCTGGCTCACTTTGTAATTTTTTCATTTAAGAAGGTAATAAATAAACTGCCATGGCTTGATACCAGTCCCTGTGACACCAAACCCTTCCCTCCACAGTTCAGCCCTCTGTTGGTTCCTACTATCTTGAGTTTACAGTCTCTGAGCCAGTGTTTCATCCATGCAACCGTATTTATACTCAAGCTGGTCTGAATTGATTGTCAGAGTAAGACTGTATGAAACACTGTATCAAATTCTGTACTAGACTCCACATATATTACCCTCTAATCTTTTTTAAATTCGATACAAAAAAGTACAAACCAAAAAAATAACCATCTGACCAAATTTTTAAAGCCCCTGGCATTCATTGCATCTTCTATTATTCGCTAATCTGGCTTTTTTTTTTTCTCTCATGGTAATTGCTCCATTATTTAATCAGGGTCAGAATTCAGATTTATATGACAGTAATTGCCAGGATCACTTTTCTTTGCGGGTCTGAAAACTGATACCACATTTGCTTTCCTTTGATCTCTTCCTTCCATGCAATCATGCGTGATTTTTCAGAAATGACTGTCACTTTCATGTGTTCATTCCCATAGTCCCTGCCTCGGCGATGTCAGCATGTCATGTGCTCCGCTTTCATGTGAGTAGCCTCGTGGAAGTCAATGGGTCTGTTCTCATGTTTGAAGTCAAGCACATGTTTACATGCCTTACTGGATTGGGGCCCCAGCCCTCCAGCATGCAAAGTGTCTGGGCTCATTGATTTGTAGCCGTTTGCTTGTCCAAGAAGCTCTTTCCCAACAGTTCTGTTAATAAGGGCTGTAAAAGGAGAAGCTGTTGAAGGGATCAAAGATCCTCATACCCTAGATCAGCTTCAAGGGATTAATCCTGGGATGTTAAAGAGTGCAATAAATATTTACTCCCTAAGAATCGGTGCACGAAATGAGCATTTCCAGAGGAGAAAATCCCTGTCTCCATCTCACACTCGACTGTGGGGCTGGCACACGTCAGCTGGGGCTGCCAGTTTCCCCATGCAACTAGATGACACAGTCCAGGGCCCAGGGAAAGCAGCGCACTGTTTGAATGCATGACAGAGGTGGGACTTGCAGAGGTGCTGGGAGGGAAGTTTATTGGCTGCTGGGCTGCTCCCTGTTGTTGGGGGTTGGGCGGGGGGACAGGTTCAGGCTCTTCCCCCCCCGCCCCCTCCAACCCATACAGGAGTTAGTGCAGTGTATGGGGAACAAGTGCTAGTCTGAGTGCATGCTGGATCCTTCATTCTGCAGCCGTGCTTCATTGCTTCACCCCTGGGGCACTTGCAGGAGGCTGGAGCCGAGAGGTACCTCCCACTCTGCTGGCATCTAGGTAGGATCTGTCATAAGCTCACAATCTCCGCACTGTAATAAATCAGATTAACACTGGGTGCTGCTATAGTGCTTATCTAATTAACATTATCTAACTGACCCCTGTGACATCTGCAAGAAGCAGGTTCGGGATTTACAGAGATCACTGGAATTGCAGCTGCCTCTGGGGTGAAGCACAGTGGCTGTTTACTAGCACCCTGCAACCTTACATAGCAGGGAAGAATTCCACAAGCAGCCGAAACGGCAGGGGGCATGTAGGGAAGTGCATGCAATGAGTCAAGCTGGAACAGGAATGACAGAGATCGATAGGGAGTGATGGGGAGCCTGAATACAGAGCTTAACGCCTTGTTACTGACACAGTTTGCAGTGAAATTAAACCCAGTCAAGCCACTGTGAACTCTCAGGGTCATGAGTTCTCCGGGATGAAAATGACTCTGGTGCAGAGGGCCAACTCCAGGTTTATGCTCCACTATGCCCCAGTGTAGACATAAGGGCATGGCCATGGTGGGACATAACTGGTGCATGGGCCTTTGCGCAGGGGACGGTTTCACCCACCGTGCATCAAGTCTCATTCAGCCTGCACAGGCCATCCTAAAGCGCTGCTGTCACCTCTGCTCACTTCTCAGCTAGTCATCCCAGCCGCTATCGCTTGGGTTAATGCACCAGGAGGAGGTGGGGGGGAATCGGGAGCAAATTCAGGCTTTACTGGAAATAAACATGGCTTGAGTCTCAGCCACTCAAGAACAGGAAAAGAAATATGGGGGGAACCCGACAGCTAAAGCACAATAACAATGAAACACAAAGAACCCTACAACCAGCGCGTGATCCACAGCTCAAGAGTCAATAGAAAGACGTGTCCTGACTGTGGCAGGCTTCGGATCTGGGACTAAAACTCTAGGGGCTGCAGTAATACAGATAAAAAATAACAAGTAATTAATTAACAATCCTTAATCCCACTTTGCAAAGGGAAGGATCCAACCCCAAGCTGAGTGGCTGGGGAGTTTACCCAGGATCCATCTCTGATGGGCTGTGGGGCAGTCAGAAACCTTCAGTAAAACAAGACACTGGAATAACTGCTTCTCTTTGCTACCGTCTGCTGTGGAACATTTTGTTTTTGCAGCCCTGCAGTGGTTAGGTGCCCTAGGAATTTAACCCCATCAGCCAGTTGCCCTCCCAGTTTTAGCACCTCTGTAAGACACTGGGGAACTACTGTTGCCAAAGTACCATCAGCTGTGTAAATTGGGGGGGCCCACTCTGCAAGATCCAGTGGCTGGCAGCTGAAGTCGGCAAAGTTCAAAGAAGATGCACATTTTTAACTGAGGGGAACTCGTCATTGGAACAATTTACCACGGGCCGTGGGAGCTTCTCTGGCACTTGAAGGGAAACTAACCATTGGAAAAACTTAGCGAGGGATGTGGTGGTGTCTCCATCGCTTGGTGACTGTAAATCAAGACTGGACACTTCTTGCTAAAAGACGCGCTCGTGCTCAACCACAAACCATTGGACTGGAGGCAGGAATTGTTGGCTGAGGTTATCTGGCCTGTGTTATGCAGGAAGCAGGAACGGATTATCATAATGCTTCCTAAAATCAGTGAGCTGGACCCCCCCTCTCCCTGTAAGAAAGCAACTGATCAATTCTTAAAAGGATTTGCCACACCAGAGCAAACCACTGACCCACCTCGTCCTGCATCCTTCCTCTGGAAACAGCTAGGGCCTGATGATACAGAAGGAGGTGGGGGGAAAACCTTTAATGCACCTGTCCCATTGCCCCATACAGCATGTGGTAGGGTGGGGTTAGGGGAGAAAGCAGGATTCCTTCTTCAGCCCCACAGGTGATCTGTGTAAACTCCTGAAGCTTAGAGGGTTTTTTTTAATACCCACATGCTAAACTGTTGTGTAGCTTGCTCTGTACTGTTTGGCAGCTAACACATTTCACGTCATCTCACTGATGAACCGATCTCTATGTAGAGGGTCATGAACTGGCTCCTAGGTATGTGCACCACTGCCCTCTAGTGGAGAGATTCATAACTGCTCATCTGTGTGTCATAGGTCCTATACTGCTAACTATTAATGGAGATTCTCTTTTAGCTCAAGTGGATGGGACCTGTGGTTTTGGAGAGAAGTATCTGAATTCTAATACTGCTGCCTCTATAAACTTCTGACGGACCCCAATGTGCAGCATAGTAATAACTAGGATCTTTCTTGAGGAAAAGCTCTAGAGAAATGCAAGATACTATATAAACAAGAGAGATCATCATTTTAACAGACATGGCTGCAAATGTTATTAGAAATCAGACCTCCATCCCCATTTCAAAATCCAGCCAGAAAATCTGTCTTTGTGACCTCCTGCAGCAGTGAGTTCCAGAGATTGACTCTATGGTGAGGCAGCTCCTGTGTGACTCACTCCAGGTAAAGTTCTGTTGTTCTTGATTGTCAGACACACACGATGTGAACACAGTCTCTGTGTGCCTAGAACGCACAGCTCATGGAAGCATAGTTCAGCTCACAACTCTCCCATCATCCCCTTTCACCTCCATATCACCCATCTTCTTTCCAGAGCTTCTTTTTTCCTCCTCTCTTCTCCCACTTGAGCCAGGTCCACAAAGGCCTGGAGGCTGCAATCACAGACTGAGGCCTTGCCTAGGCTAGGATTTAAACTGTGCTCTCAGCACAATGTTGGCCAACACACGCTAACTAACACATGCGAAGAGTCTAGTGCACTCAGCCTTTAATATGTGCTGCGTGAGTTAAAACCCCCAGGAGAGGACCCAGGCGTCAACCTGCTCAGCTGAGCGTGAGTTAAGGTCCACCCTGCCTTGTCTGCACTAGCATGAGTTAGAACGTGTCAGCTCACACCTGCTAACAACACACCTTTCATTCCTAGTCTAGAGAAGCCTTATTCGTAGGATGTTAACTTTCCTCTCTCCTGCCTCCCTTTATTTGTTCACTGCTTAACAGCCAGACCTTCCAAAGGGCTCAGCACCCACCATCAGGGTCAGATTTTCCAGAGAGCTCAGCATTTTGGGTGCATGCGGGGTGCTGCGCTCTCCTGAAAATCTGGCTAGAGGTGTCACAGCGCAAGCTTCTGATGGCTGAGCCCTTGGAAAAGACAGCCCTTATTTAGGGGCCTAACTGGGGTGCTGATCTCGTTTGAAAATCCGGCCCCCATTGGGGGGGCTGTGCCCGGGGGGAATCCAGCCCCTAGTGGGGGTGGTTAGGATTGGATAATCTGGCCCCACAAGTTCAGTAACGCCTGGGAATGGACATTCCCTTCGCCTCCTCTCTTTCTCCAGGGCTTGATTTCCCAGGCTGCATTCAACACCGGAGGAGCAGATGGGTGTCATCACACCCCCGGCGTAATGGGCCCAATATTCGCTCAGCCTTTCACCAGATGCCCTTGGCTGCGGTTACAGTTCGAGCCCTTTGTGTGACTCTGCGTTTGGCAGACAAATCAGTGAGCAGGTTGCAGGTCCTTTTCAAACACAGTCTAAATACTAAGGCGTGATCAAGTGCACCGTGGGTCTGCCATTGATCTGCTCACATCTCGGTAGTCCTCATCTTCTGCTCGTGACGAATGAGCCAGTCCCTCTGGACAGATCCATTCCATACGGTCAATAGATCCACAACAGGTTCTGTTTATACCACATACAGGCTCATCCCTGGCTCTTGGGCCAGCCACAGGCTCTGGCCAGCTCTGCAAACCAGGTGCCAAACTCTGCTCCAGTGTAAATCCAGCTGCTCCATTGCCTTCAACTCAGTCGCTCCAGATTTAAGCCGGGCTCACCGAGATCTGAATTTGCCACCAGGCTTTAAATAGATGTCGCTAAGCTCCGCCCATAGCAATGACATCATTGTTTCCATAGTAGCTAATGTACTTGAGATGGAGGCGGGGAAACCACACACAGAGACGAAAAACAGACACAGGAGCCATGTGGGTCCTTCCCAGCTTGGAGCAGTAAAACTTTGTAGCACCAGGCAGAGCACCTCCTTCTCCCTGGGTGTATACAGAGTGTGTAGCGTGGGGCGTGTGTGTGTATTGTGGTGTGTGTGGATCACGGGGTGTATAAATCCTGGGGTGTGTGCGGATTGTGGCAGGTGTGTTGGTAAGTGTGCTGGTGTGATCCTTGCGGGGTGGAGGTGCTAAGTTTCAGAGGGCACCAAGCAGCTGGGTTAGCAGCCGTGCGGCCGGACAACCGACTGGCAGTGACAGGCAGGAAAAGGGCCCAGCGTGGTGCACGCTGGGGAGGCTACTATGGCCTGTCCTGCATGGGCCTTCTCCTGCCTGAGCCAGCACGGCTCAGAGGAGAAGCCATGATGAGGCAGGAGGGAGAGGACAATGACCGTCTATAATATTTAGTGCTTTGCAAAGACCAAGTGACTGATTCCCCACAACACGCCGGGCTCAGGATCATTAACCCTGCTCCATGGGGGCGTGGGTGGGCAAACTGAGGCACAGAGCGGGGGAGCTACTTGTCCAAGCTCTCCCTGTGCATAAGGTGTCATGTAAAACTCTGGTGTTCCTGGCTCCCTGTGTTCAAAGCATGGACTGCTCTTCCTGCTGTCTATCTGTCACTCTGTCACTGTGGGATGCAGAGCCTGTAGTTACTATGCACAGCTAGCACTAGTGGGATTCACTCTCATGCTCCAGGGTGCTGGCTGCTCACTGCAGGGGTCAGGAAGGGATTTTTCTTCACTTGCAGCATCACCTGCTGGGCCAGGTACAGTCCATGGGGCTGGAGCTTCGCTGACCATTGCTCTGCCCGTGTACAGCAGGCCCTGTACGAAGGAGACGGCAGTCTAGGGATGGGCACGTGAGCCTCCCTGCCATGTAGCTCTGTCCGCCTGGCCTGTCTGCTTCTGCCTCTCTCGGGCCTGGCTGTAAATCAGCATTTCCCTGACGCTGTGTTGCAACTTGCACAATAACTGCTGAATGGGGAATTTTCTCCATCAGCTGCTACCATCCCCCCGGCCCACACGGGAACAGACTCTATGGGAGATTAATGACGCGTGGCACAAGCTTGGGCCAGACCTGTGTTTCAGTGTCTCTTCCCGCCCCACACAGCCTCCCTGGCCCCATCTTCCCCCCCCCCCCCATCTTCTTCCTCCTCCCCAGCCACCCTGCCCCATCCTCTCCCATGCACTGAACAGGGTCCCCGGCCTGCAGAGACGCTGGGGACTGTGGACGGCCTTGGGCAGGGACTGAGACATGCTCTGAAGCCTGGCTCTTCATCCCGGGCTGGGGCTGCCGCAGAGCAAATGAAGACAGACCTCCCCCACTGGGCCCAGGGACTGCGTGCAGGGGAGGGGTGGCAGAACCACATGACTTATCTCTCAGCCTCAGCCTAACAGCCCTGAGGGTCCCCCATCCCACTCGGCGTGGTCCGAGGAACGGTGCCCGTGAGAAGGAGCAGGAAGGGCAGGGAGCTCAGCGGGGCCTGACCAGAGCGGGGCAACGTGTGCGTAACCCTGTCCCAGACACACTCACACCAGCCAAGTTCTGCAGAAAGTGCCGCCCTGCTCATCCCTCCCCAGCAGAGCAGGCCCAGCCAGGCCCCGCAGCTCCTGAGAATGGAGATTTGCCAGCCCAGCATCAGCCCCAGTTCTCTCCTTCCCCTGGCCAGGAGCCTGTTCCCATCTCTCCTCCCTGGCTCACGTGGCAGCACTCAGCACAGCTGCCAGCACCTCTCTTCTGCCGATATCAAGGCACCCAGGGCTAGAGTCACAAGTGGGACTTAGGCACCAGCGGCAGTCACTGAACCCGTGTTCAGATGCTGCCCAGCCCTGCCGGTGCCTACGTTTCCCCAGGAAAGTCCCCTCTGGCGCCCTGGGGCCATGCTTACATTGGTGCCCTCCTCCCCTTGGCAGCGCCCCGCGGGGGGAAGTCTGCGGGCCCATGTCCTGGGTGGCGGGGGCTGCCCGGTGGCAGGGGGGGGCCGTGACGGGCTCTGGTCCCCGTGGCTCCCTCCTGGCACCCTGCGCCGGGGCGGAAGGACTGGGAGAACGCCCTGGCTGCCTGCGACAGGGGGTGGCTCCTCTTCCGAGAGCCTGGCCAGCGTCCTTCTCCAGGCTGGCGCCCGGAGGCAATCCCCCCCCACCGTGGTACACCACGGCTGAGCCCGAGAATTCTTCTGCCTCTGCTTCGGTGCGGGAGAAGCAGAGTGGCGTGGAGAGGGGCCCACTGCCAGTGGTGCGCTCTGCACCGACACCGACGTACTCGGCCCCGAGTCGGAGCAGTGTGGCTCAGTGCTGCTCTCATGAGCAGGGCTTTCAGATGGATCTCCCTGTCCTTTTTGGTTCTTGGCCTGGCCCTGGCAGATCCTACACTTATCCCTTCTGTGCGTCTCCCCTAAGCACTTCAAAGAGCTGTCGTGGGGATCCTTGAGCAGGAAGGGCTTGTGGCAGGTAGAACACAGTTCGAAGCCCGGGGCACAGGACATGCCCCGCTTCAAGACGAATTAAAGAACTATATTCTGGTGTCTATGCCGGTCACTCTGAAGCCCTTGCAACTGCAAGAGAGAGAAGGGACTTCAGTAACCGTCACAGGCAGGAAGAAGGAACTGAGAAGGCTCAGGGCTGGCGGAGCCTCATATAGCAGCGGATACTGCTCAGGCAAAAGATTTCCAGTAGCCGTGCACATGGGCACACACACCTAGCATGGACTCGACCTGAGCAAGCACACAAAGAATGCTCCATTAATATGGGCTGAGAAACCAGCCACTTGTTCTCCTTCCACTTCGACCCTGGCTCAACCAAAATGGTCATACAGCAGGCGAAAGCAGTGGTGCAGAAGCGAGGGACCATTTAAACCAGCTGCCAGGGCAGGATTGTTCCCCCACGTACACTCTTCCAGCGCTTTGTCTGGCCCGGTTTGACGAGGCTTCCGCCACCCAGCGCGCAGCATGTCCGGGGCATTGCTGAGATGCTCTGGGGTTATTTGCCCTCTGCGGATGTTAACACTGAAGACTGGAAGGGGCTGGGTGTGTTAAAAATGCGTAGCTAGATGGAGAAAGAAACCTAATTCACCATTCCAGGCCTGGTTCAGACTTGATGGGCGCGTACTCCATCACTGCAGGGGTGTCGCAACCCCTTACTCCAGGGTTGTATCTGGCCCTCTCTACACTGGGTATGGGTGATCGGGACAGACGCCCTCATCAAAGTGGGCCTCACTCAGCTGTTTGCCTGCGTGACCCTTTGGGCTGCAATCAGATCTCTGGGGGAGGAGACCCCAGCGACTTTGTCATTACACTGATTCTCTTCCGCCTCCTGCCTCTTCCGCTGTGTGTTCTGTGTAATCCTCGCCAGGCCCAGCTCCTCGTTTTGCTCCACGTTAGATGAATGACTGGCAGATACCCAGCGAGCTGCAGTAATTGCAGGATAATTCCCAGCGAGCCCCTGGTAATTCACTTGCAGCAGAGCAGAGGCAAACGGCATTAGCAGTCGTTACCCGGACATCTCTGGCACCCATCTATGGCCCTGCCGAGGTGCGGTGCATTGGGGGGCACGGACAGAGCTCCTCCAAGGCTCTGAATGAGTTGATACAACGTCGGGAGTGCTGGGGTTGGGCAGCGCCAAAGCACAGGTTACCTGGCGAGGCCAGGGGGGGCAGGTCACCTGCGTAGGAGACCTGGGTTCTGGCGCCAGCTCTGCCACTGACCTGAGACACATCCCCATGCCTCTGTTTCCCGAGCACAGGGGCAGGCTCCTGCTTGGTGCGTCTGGGCGCTCCCTTAGAAGACAGACTAACGCAACGTGCTCCTATGCACAATTCAATTAGCAGCTTCCCCAGGAGCCGGGAATGGGAGTTGGAAGAGGTGCTATGGAGGCTGACAGCTGGCTCTGGTCTAAGCCTAATCCTGGGGGTGGGATCGTCACCACTGGCCTGGTGCGCACAACCCAGGGTCTTGGCAGTCGAGCAACTGCAGCCCTGGTTCCCAAAGAGCTGAGTTTTCAAGTGCTCAGCACCGAGATTGCAGAACAGCTCAGCACCGAGCAGCTCCCGCTGTGACGCTTGGGGGTGGATTTCCCAGAGCACGTGGCCCCCAATGTGCTGAACTGGTTGGGGAATCCAGCCACTTGTTTTGGTGCCCCAAAAAACTCAGCCCCTACGTGGCTGGCAGCATTTCTAGCAGAGGCCGCAGTCTGCGAAAGTTAAGAACGTCCCCCAAGCCCCACGGTGGAGGCCTCGAGCAACGAGCAGTTGCCTGTGACCACAGGGGGTTTCAATCCAAACAGTCTTGCAATTTGGCTGGGTGGTTAGGTTATCAACGAGCATAGACACACACGCACGCCTGCATGTGCTGCAGAATTTCAGACGCTTCTTTTGTTCGGCTTTGGAGCAAAAACCAGCTTCATTGGGAACGCTAAAATATCGCAGGCCATTAAATGCACAAGGCAAACTTTAACAGACTTTAAACAACGGCTCTGGTGTTTCCCAGCTGCGGCAACTACCGTCTAAGGAGGGATTATCTGCCCTTTTTAAATGTGGGTGTGTGTACATTTAGTGCTGGTTAAACGTGCCAGCCTGCTGGGCAAGCTTCATGCTCACAGACGCACACTCACCTGCCCATGTGCACACTCAAAGACACACACACATACCTGTGCACACCCACACACGCACACCCGGACACACTCATCTGCGCAGTTCCACATGCTCCCAGCAAAGTCCCGCCTGGAGGGCATCACTTTCCGGCGTGAGAAGGCAGCTGCACCTACTCTGCTCCTTGGTCTCTCTCTGTTGGGGCTGCCAACAAGAGGCTTGGTTTGCCCCACTTCTACTTCTTTTATAAGGCTCTACGGACACACTGTAAGAGCTGGTGCCCCAATTTAGCACAGCTCTGTGACACTGGGGTCCTTCCACTGTGGAGGAACAGGAAATAGTCCCCCAGGCCCACTTTTCCTGTTGCAAGAGGCGGGAATGGGATATATCTTCTGATTCATTGGCCGACACCTTCCCATAAGAAATAACAAACTGGCATTTCAGCACAGGCTACAGAGCTCCTTAAAAAAGCTGTAATGAAACCAGACAACCGCTCAATGAGCTTATCAAAGCACTCTCAGCAAACACGCTACAAGCAGAGCAGCTTGATTCTGATCATGCTTAGCCTACTTTTACCCTGGCATGACCGCCGTGACTTATGTTAATGAGTTAAGTCCAAAGCAGACAGCGAAGAGTTACAAGGGATCTCACAAAACAGTGCAACTGGGAAACAAAACAGCAGATGAAATTCAAGGTTGATAAATGCAAAGTAATGCACGTTGGAAAACATAATCCCAGCTACGCACACAAAATGATGGGGTCTAAATTAGCTGCTACCCCTCAAGAGATCTTGGAGTCATTGTGGATAGTTCTCCGAAAACATCCACTCAATGTGCAGTCAAAAAAGCTAACAATGTTAGAAACCATTAGGAAATGGACAGATAATAAGGCAGAAAATATCATAATATCTCTATATAAATCCATGGTACGCCCACATCTTGAATACTGCCTGCAGATCTGGTCACCCCATCTCAAAAAAGATATATTAGAATGGGAGAAGGCACAGAAAAGGGCAACAAAAATGATTAGGGATAATCTCTCCGTGTGGGGAGAGATTAAAGAGACTGAGACTTTTCAGCTTGGAAACGAAACGAAGTGGGGATATGATGGAGGTCTACACAATCTTGACTGGTGTGGAGAAAATGAAAAAGACAATGTTATTTACTCCTTCACATAACTCAAGAACCAGGGATCACCCAAAGAAATTAACAGGCAGCAGGTTTAAAACAAACAAAAGGAAGTATTTCTGCACACAACGCACAGTCAACCTGTGGAACTCCTTGCTAGGGGAGGTTGTGAAGGCCAAGATTATAGCAAGGTTCAAAAAAGAGGGGCTTCTGGGAGGATCCCTGTGGAGCTGGGCTCAGCCGGGTGTCGCCACACACTAGCCAAGCGGCGAGGAGTCACCACGGTGAGGTCTTGACGGAGGTTACCTCTGGCCAAGCTGGTAGGAAGGAATCACTTCCCCTTAACCAAGCCACTTGGGGCCACGCTGGCTCTGTCTCTGCCGGGTCCCCCTCCTGCCGACTCTGCCCACCTTGCCAGGTCCTTGGGGAAGCACGCCACAAACCTTCACCCACTCAAAATAAATCCCCCCCTTCAGCTTGCTCCCGGGCCCTCAGCTCCGGCTCTGAGGCACTTGCCTCGCCCTCTGCACCCGGAACTGCCAACATTTCCCACAGCAGTTCAGCCTGTCCCCCAATTCCCACGGGGCTACCCCAGAGCTGGGCTGAGTCCTCGGGCAGCGTCACTCGGGGTGTGTTCAACAGACGCCGGGGAGGGAAGGGGGCGGGGAATGAGTCTCCAGGGCAACTTCCCCCCGCCCCAACCCCGGGGGCTGCAGGTCCCCCCCGGCAGGAAATGCACGGGGCGGGGGAGCTGGCGGCTGGGTTTCCGAGCGCTCAGGTCAAGCCCGACTCTTTAGATGAGGCCTCGAGCGGCGCGGCAGCCGGGCCGAGCTGCACGCAGGCTGGCGGGCGGGGGCTGGCCGGCGTGGACCGTGCGGTTGCAGCTGTGCACGCTTTCTCCCCAGCCATCTTTTCAGAGGGGAAGGGGGGGGATGGGGCCAGAGGCAGTTTCAAAGCAGGCGGCTGACGAGGAAGGGCGGCCGTGGGCCTGCCTCCCAGCCCCAGCCTCTTGAGGGGTCTGCCTGAACTGTGGCAACCTCACTCCCCCCCGGCAATCAGCCCCAGTGATCCAGGCGGGTGGGTGGCTCCCAGGCACTTTGTGCCTCGGGTGTCCCTGGCTGGGGAGTGGGGGCAGGCTCCTTGCTCGGAGGCAGGCACAGCGGGGATCCGGGAAAGCGGAGCGGCTTCCTGTGTTCACACCGGGCGCTGCAGGAAGACAGCAGTGCCAGTGTGATGCGGATAGCAGCCGGCCCTAATTTTACTGCAGCTGCAGGGAGCCTGGCCTGTAGCGTGCAGACAGGAGATGGCAGCCGGAGGCACCAGGACCCGCCACACAATAGCCCCGGCAATCAAGAGGGTTTTATTTGCCCTTTTATGCTCGTCTTTATTTTCCTGGCCAACCAGCCCCGGGCGGGGTAGCCCAGAATGCACCAGCAGAACCCCTCACACAGCTGATCCCCGGTTGCTGGGCTGCAGCCCCTGCCCGAGCAGTTCCCAGATCCCTCCAAGGATCGCTGGCAGCCGGTGAGATTTTTCTGCCCGTGACCCTCGGCTCAAGGGGTAAAACTGTGCCTGGAGCAGACCCGCTCTCTGGCGCTGCAGCTTCCACCCCGATGGGATTTTAATAACACAAGGGATTTATGTGGTGCCTTTCGTCCCAAGACCCCTTCACAATCAATACATAGGGATCATCTCATCGCTCGCTGAAATGCAGCCACCTCTGGGGTGTGGCCCTGCAGCTATTTAACCACACTCAATTACGCTGTTACATATCATGGTAGCAACTAAAGGCCTCGATCTTGATTGTGCTCAGTGCTGCACAAACACGTAAGAAGACGCAGTCCTTGTCCCTGAGAAGCGTGTAGGACAGAAAGACTCCGGTGCAGCTACAGGATGGGACTTGGCCAGGGGAAACATGCTGACCCCACTGAAGTCAGGGGCAAAACACCCACTGACTTTGGCAGGGCCAGGATTTCGCCCCTTGCACAAAGGGTCGGGGCACCTTTAATGACCACAAATGATGAAGACCTCCTTGGTGTATTTCATCTGAGAGGCAGCACCTCCACACCCCCTTCCACGATGCTGGGGCAATGCCACTACCCCCCGCCCCCCTGGTTCCCCGTTTACATCTTGGCAGGCTAAAGATGCAGGCGTACCTGAGGCGAGCTCCTCCAGGGGTGTTTCAGTAGGGCACACGGCAAAACACCCCCCGCGGCAGCGACTTGCAGAGCCCGGGTCCGCTCACTCGGGCTCGCGGGGCTTGCGCTTCGGGGCTCAACGCAGCAGTGTAGATGCTCCTCCTTGGGCTGTGAACCCCGCCTCCGGTTTCCTAGAGCATCCGACAGCCAATTTTTAAGACTGCAACTTCCCAGGATTTCCCAAATTGAGATGGTCTTAATCTGAATTAAGAGGGTCCAAACCCTCCTTTGCACCAGTTTAACTAGCCCGGTTTAAAACTGGTTTAAGTTACACCTAAGCAACTTTTTTGTGTAGACAAGGCCACACGTGCAACGAAATCGCTTCCCCCACCACGGCCAGGCATCCACATCTGGGGCGGGAGATGGGCAGGAAGTAACGCACAATTCTCTGTGCAATTGAAATTGCAAGGGGAGAGGAGGCGGATGGGCTCAGACAAGGCGGCATTTGGCCAGGATGCCAGAGCTAACATGGTACCGTACAAAAAGCACCATGGGCCCTTGAACACCCACAAACCGATCAGAGTTGAACTCTGCCCTGCACCCAAACCCTCAGCCCGGCCCTGACCATCCTCCCTCTGGGCTGACCAGACCACTGCCGTGCCACGTGCTCCGACACCTCCAGCCCCTCCCCTTACACCCAGATTCCCTGTCCTGGCTGTTCAGGCCCTGGGCAACCTGGCTCCTTCCTACCCCTTTGCTCCCACCCATCCCCTTTGCCCAGTCCTCACTGGCTCCCTCCAAGCCCTTGACTGGCCACCCCCGTCCAGGCCCTACTCCCTCTCTCCTCTTCTCATCCCAACTCAGTCACTCGGTAGCGACCCCCTGGCCAAACGGGACCCGTGTGAATGGGCCATGGAGGGAGCTGGCCAGAGAGATCAGCTGACCCACAGCTGGGCCTTCCTCTAAACCAGGCGTTGCCAAAACTTGGTGACACTGAGCTAATCCCTGACTCTCCTCCCCAGGGGACAATGAGCACATCCTGGAGGGGAGGACAAAGAATTCCCGCTAGCTGAAGAGAACAAACATCTGCCCAGGGCTGGCACGTGACGGAGGTGCCTCTGCTTTGGGCCTCCCAGGGAATGCAGCAGAATGCATCCAGCCATGCTTCCTCCTCCTGCTTGGTTAGTTTCTTTAGCGGCTGCAGAACTCCCACCCCATGTTTGCAAAGGCTTCCCATTCAGTTCAGGCCTAGCACTTCCGGAGCTGCAGTGCCAGCCTTTGATGTGCAAGATCAAAGGGGGCCTTGTGTGTGTGTGTGTGTGTGTGTGTGTGTGTGTGTGTGTGTGAGAGAGAGAGAGAGAGAGAGAGAGAGAGAAAGGAGTAGAGGGATAAAGAGACCAGGGCCGATATTTTCCAGGTGCTGTTTGAGAAGGTGTCCTCTAACATCAGGCCCTTTTACAACATCTCAAATCAGCCACCCAAACCCACGAGTCACTCTGGACAATCCTGGTGCAGGTGGCTACGGCGCTGGCTGTGCTGTGCTGGGGAGATGTCTCCACCTGGGGCGATACCCTGCCTCGATAGGTGTCTTGGTGCACGCGCTTATCTGTGGTAGCGCCCCGCCATTTCAAGCACGGTGCCGTGCAGGTGTTCACCTGAAGATGTCCAGCCAGCGGGGAAGGCTGCTCAGCGAGAGTGACGGAGGGTACTTGCCCCGTGACAGGGAACGATGCCCCGGTTCTGAGTGGAAGAGACAGAACATGGCGAACTTTCAAGAGAGGCTGAAAAGCTTGGTGCTGTTCAGAGAGGAGCTGTGAACAACAGGAAGCGGGAGCAGAGGGACACAGAATCACGAACGGTGGGAGACAAGTGGATGCGGCACTGGTATTTCCCCTCCTTCGTATTCGTATATTCACAGGCTTTAAAAGCCAGAAGGGGCCACTATGAGCATCTAGTCTGACCTCCGGCATAGCACAGGCTACAGAATCTCACCTGGTGATTCCTGTATCCAGCCCGTAGCTTGTGAGTGAGCTAGCTCAGCTCTTTTGAAAGAGCCGTCAATCATGATACAAGGAGGAGGGGCTATTCGGTGAGACTCAATGGCAACACATGTAAAATGGATAAATAGAAATAAGCTCTTGTCCAAGGCACAGTTCACCTGTGGAACTCTCTGCCACTTGAGAACACTGAGCTCAAGAGCTTCGAAGGATCAAACAGTTATATGTCTAGTGAGAGCATCTACAGTAAAAACAAAAGTTAAGTGGGATTTAAACCCTCAGGCTTCAGGGCCACAGGAAGGGCTGGGATGAAAACTTACCTTAGGGGTTGGTTATTCCATAATTTCCAACCTCACACCTGCCATTGTAACCCTTGCCATTGGCAGAGACAGGATGCTGGACTAGATGGCCTGCTGCTTGCACGCTGCCTGGCAATTCCTCTCTTCCCACGTGCAGCTCCCAGCACACGACGCAACGTTCCACCTGGACCTGAGCGCTGCGCTTCCCACGGCACAGACGGCAGGTCCTAGTCTGCCAAGTTCATTGCTATCACAGAGCCCTGGCCCGTAGAAGAGACCACAGGTCCCAACACGCCATGTTCCCTCTCGATCTCAGCCAAGTACAAACGTTTGAGACTCCCAGTGCCCAGTGGGGCGAGGGGGGGGGAAGAGGACTCCCTCTCCATTACTATCTGCTTGGTTCATCCATCGCACGGACCGTCACGGCAATGCACATGAGACAGCTTCTAATGACTCCTGAAGGTACTTCTTGGCCAGCTACTTCCAGCAAGGACATCCCCAGACCCAGAGCACTAAGGTGCTGTGATGAACAGGTGGCTGGGATGTAAATCTGCTGCGCCACACGCTCTGCTTGGCTTTAGGGCAGACCTATTCCTTGGTTAGAACACAGGATTCAGGCCACAGAGTTTTGTCCTGCTCAGAGTCAAGTCCCTTAGCGTCTTCCTTTTTTTAACTTGCTGCTGCTGGCTCGCCCCTGGAGGGAGGTAGGATTCCCAATCCCAGGCGTCTCTGGAGTTTGCTCCATAGTGCTTTCTAAGAAGCACATCACTCTCCTCTGACCACGATCACCACTTTATCTGCATTACTCAGAGACGAGCGAAGGGCTGCTAATGAATAATTTATGTGATGAATCTGATCAGCGTGCCGTCATCCACGGCGGCATCGTCAGGACGATTGTTCCTGTCCATAAGCTTGTGTCCCCTGCATTTGTTACTCAAACGCTAATCCGTGGTCCTCAAACTGAGGGTCAGGATCCCTCCAGGGGTCGTGAAGGGGTCCCACGCGTGCTGGAGCTGCAGCCATCGGCCCTGTGCATGGTTGAAAGCCAGAGTAGCGCCACCCCCAGCATCAGCACAGAAATAATTGGCGTGGCATGGGGCATGGGTGGCATGGCATGGGGTGTGGGTGGCATGGCACGGGGGGGTCGTCACTTTTTGCAGTGGGTCATCAGAGTCTGAAATATTTTCACCGGGGGTCCCAGCAAAAAAAGTTTGAGAACCCCTGCGCTGTTGGACCATTCTTGACCGGCTCCTTGTTTGCAGGTAGTTTGCCATGAGGAACTGAGGTATGAAATTCAGTACGAGTTATGACTGGATGCATTTGGCTACATGCTCTGCTTCTGTTCATTGACTGGATAAGCGTAACTCTTCCGATCGGGTTTCCGGCAGGAATTTCTTAGACCAGATTTCTTTCCATGAACAATCTCTAGCATTCACCTACACGCGGGCTGATCTCAGCAGTGCCGACAGCAAACTCGGGCCCTAGAATCTTTGCCTCAGCCGCACTGAGTGAAGGGCACCAGGACTGAGCCCACTGAACGTGTGGATACGCTAGACCAGCCCATCGGGAGTTAGTGTAAAGTCTGCTTTGATCTGCAGGGTGTTGGAAGGTGAATCGTGACCCAACAACAGCGGTTGCGATGCCTGTGTTTAGCTGTTTAAGAAGCAGCTTTTGGGGCATGGCACTTTCTGGAATCCAGCTGCAGCTGTGCCTCGGTTTCCTTCATGAGTATGGTGCAAACACACACAAAACGATTATCCTTCCAGACACACTCTTCCCTCCTAGGCACTGGTTAATTAACATGCACACTATCTCCCAACACGTGGACAGGAAACTGTCCACACTCTCTCCTTAGACTTCCCCAGCTTCTCACTCGTTTGCAAATAGCTCTTCTCGCCTTGTATCAGAGATTCACAAGTTGTACACCTAGCTTGTAGGGCCCCTTTTGGATCGATGCGTCCAGAGATGCGAGAGCCACTGCTGTTCCTCTTCTGGCCTCCCCATGGACCGACTCCCTAGGCTGCTTTCTCTAGGGTTTCTTTCCCCACTGAGAAAGGGGCTTGGCTTTTATTCCACTTCCTCCTTTCCCAGAACACCTTGCAGCCCACAATTCTAATGGAGCCTGCACTACAAGTCCCATAATTCCATTGATGGGGAGGAGGGGAACAGACAGGTCAGAGGTAGGACTGGAACTTCTCTTAAAGGACCAGCTCACACCCTGACAGGGTACTGGTATGGGTAGCCTCTGAAATACAGGGCTGAATCTGGGAGAGGTGAGCCAGAACTGGAAGCACTGGTTCAAATTACCTCGAGCAAAGGGGATTGGGGGATTGGGACCCGCACCTCTTTGTGCAAAACCAAAAATCACTCCTGGTTGGTCCCATCCTCAGAATCCAGGTGGCATTCACGATGCATGACCTGGAGAGCTCTGCCTGAATCCCTAGCCTCGTCAAGACAGGCTGCAAATTTCAAAGGGGCCATCACAGGAGCAGAGTTGGCTGTAAAGGGGGATCCCTCCCTGCAAAAACATTCGTGGTTTGGAGAAAAAGTCTCATCCCAAAGCGGGGAGGAAATATAAACATATGGCAAGTTTTCACGGAAAGGGACTGAAAAGAAACATTTCGTTTCGGAAGAGCTGAAAGGGAATATTTCCACTTCCGGCTGCACTGGGGAAGGCTCTTGTCAATGTCAGGAGCCTTCTGGCCCAACTGGAGGGGCTGAGAGCCCGGTTGCACTGCCTGCCATCGCTCCAGCTCTGGGAGGCGGAGAGGTGCTGGGGTGGAGGTGGGGTGCCCAGTCGCTGTGCCTCTCTGTCCCCTGGAGCCGTGGGGGGAGGCGGCGTTAGCGTCATTGCATCTGTACTAGATTTGACAAAACATTTTGTTTGGCCAAAAACTAAATTTCATCAGAAAATGTCTGACCTGCTCTGATCCGGAGCAAGGCGGCCAACTCCCACCGACTTCCAGGGAGATTGAGGCACCAAACTCCCACAAGTTCCTTCGCAAACTCCAGCCTTACTTGTTAGCTGAGCACCGTTTCAGCATACAACCACTGCCAGCGTATCTGTTAACCAACAGCCCGTCTACTGTCTCTGTAACGACCTTCCCAGCTGGATAGTCCGTGGGGAGTCGAGGGGGAAATCTCCCAGCTCTTTGGCAGCTCCAAGAGGTGCTGGCGATTTACTGATGTTCCAAGTGACGCAGGCCGTTCCCCTTCTGGAGCAGGGTTCTCTAAAGCAGTGTTTACCCAGCGTTAGCCTAGGTTGGCTTCAGTGGAGTTGCTCCGACATAACTGGGAGCGGAACTGGTCCCAGGCAGTAGCATATCATGAGGCCCTCTGCGTGTCATGTAGCCAGGTTCCCAGACTGCTTCCCAGCCCCAGAGTGTTGGAGCACATCCTGGAAGCGCTCAGACCCTGTGGGTGCTGGCTCACTTGAATTCTCTTCAGGGAGTTCATCCCACAACTGAGGGTCCTGGACCTAGTAGGCACCGTCTCAGGCCTGTCAGTCACCCTGGGAGGAGAGCAGCTGTCTTGGGAGTACGTGCCTGGCATGGCCGGTGTAGCTGGTCCTGGCCCCACTGGTGGCTTGGGAGAGCAGGACCGAGGCCTGGGACTGGCAACAGAAGCAGTCTGGGAGCCGGTATAGGCCTGTCCCCCACAGGGCCAGTCTGCATAACTAGCATTGGGTTATTTCTTATTAGAGAAGCCAGTGGCCCTGATGCCACGGCAAAGAGCACGGGCCGTGGTGAGCGACTCCACCCCTAACTGAGGGGCCCAGGCTCTCGCCCCGTTTTCAGCTTGGCTGCCCACGGTGCAAGGAGGCTGCGTGGCACCAGATCCACCCAGCCAGCTGGGTGTCGAACCCAGATCTGTGAATTCGCTGTGAGACCCCCCAGGGGCTCCGAATGTCACACGGTCTGACCTTGCTGGTGCCGGTGGGGCTGGGTGTACGGAACAGGGGGGCAGAATCTGCTTCTGAGCCCAGGCCGCGCAGGACTGCCCTGATGTCCTACCCAAGCCAGGTGCGGTGTGCCTGACCCCAACGGACCCTGGTCTGATCCTTTCGGGTGAACCCTCTGGCTTCTTCCCCCTCCCCATGGGATTTCAGGACAGGGATGGAACAGCTCATTGCTGGGGGGAGGGACAGTGACATCAGAGCTCACAACCAATCAGTATCCAGACGGGCTCTAATCCCTTCGCAGGCTGCAGCCTCCTTGGGTGAAATGCCCTGGCTGGGGACCGTTGTTGCATGTGGCTGGGACTGTTGCCCTGGGTTGATGGCATTGTTCCCAGAGGGGCTTTTTCTCTCTAGATAGGGGCAGGAATTTTCTGCCTGTTAAATTGACCGATCCAGACTCTGCTGCCTGTTGCATGGGGGTGAATGGAGGGTAAGGGAATTGCTCTGGATTGTGGCCACCGCCAGTGAGTGCAATTTAACCCACAGTACGTTCCCTGCCCGGCTTCTCCTAGCTGGAAGTGGCTTCTCTCTATCTCTTCCCAAACCCCATCTCTCCTCTAACCCCTCCCTCTCACCCTCCTTTCTCAGTGGAAAGGGGTTTCTCAGGGCTCAGAACAGAGAGGCTGTGAAACCAGGGCATTTATCCGGCTCATCTAATTGCTGCTTATTGTCCTTGTCCCCCATTGCCTAATTAAATAGAGCAGGAGGAAAGCCCAGGCGAAGCTGTTGCCAGGCTCACAAGCGAATGTCTGCACGCGTGCACACCCTCACCTGTGCATGGGTTATACACACACAGGCTGCTGCAGACAGCACCAGGCAACGACAACCCAGACACGCAACCGGTAACAGGAGAGCTTGGCCCCTGTGCATGCACACATGCATGCATGCGTATATACACCCCCCTACACACATGCATATACAACCACACCCCTCCCAAGATGCCTGTGCATATGCACATCTATGCATACACACGTTTATGCACATACACCCCCGCACAAACATACTCACACTGCAGGTGAAATGCGGGTCCCCAGGTCTGCAGCAGCTCCTGTGGGAGCGGATGCCATAGCTGTGTAACGGAGAACCAATGGGGAGAGGAGAAGGCACGTCTGCAGGGCAGTGTGCTCAGAGTCACCATCCATCCCCAGCTTCCTTTCAGCATACAAAGTCCACCCCACACCAAGTCGCCAACCTGCCAGGTTTGCTGAAATTTCACGCAATTGGAGGGATCCAAACTGGTTTAAACCACATTTAAAACCTGTGTCGGGGCATAAAACAATCTCTAAACTTGTTCGCTCCCGTGCTGACCGGCCGGCGTGAACCCTGAACCAACTAGAATCGAGCAATCAGAAGCTTTGGTTGAGTTGGGTCCTGGCCCCGGGTCCGACAGATGGGCACTCGGCGGTGCTGTCTGGCCCACCTGCTTTGTGAGGATTCCCCAGGGCTGACTTGGACCTTGCTTTTTGAACATCTTTCACAAATGAGCTTAATACAAAACCAGGACCACACATCTCACCCCTGTGACTCGACTGCAGTGCGCTGGAGAGGGGAATGACGCCCTATTAGAGCAATAATCATACAGCTACACGCCTGTGAACGAATACCCAAGTCATGCACTCCAGTCCGGCTGTAAAACGACTCCCCTCCTGCAGGATTTAAGAGAGAGCATCTCATCTGCTGGGCTGGGCCTTCAGTGTTTCCAACACCTCATAGCTCCAGTAATGGGAGGGGGAGCAATAAAAAAGGAAGCCCTCTCGTAAGATGCTTGATCCTCAAATAAAGGGAGCTCTCCAGTGTCCTGGCCCTAGGGGCATGTGTGGTTGTGAGTATGGCAAGACCTAGTCCATGTGTACGAGACGCGTTGGGCTCTTCGGACAAAGGGCGCTGAAGCTGGGCAAAGCGTGGTTATTATTGCCAAGGAGGAAGCCATCGGAGACACGTGGCCATCCACAGCTCCCCCCGCCTGACTCAGTCCCCACAGCAAAGCTCTGTTCTTCTTGGCTGAATCGGGACAGGAAGCCCTCCTGCCAGCTTCTCCACGTTGCTCTGCTCCCGAGAGCGGGGGTGCGAGTGTGTGCGCAGCCTTCCCTGGGACATCCCCCACCGTTGCACTAGCCCCGATGCCGCCAGCGGGAACAGCAGTGGGAACCCGAATGTAGACAGCGCTCAGGTGGTTTTAACCCGTTTCATCTAGACCTGCTCTGAGCAGGATTCAAATGCCTCTGTCCTGTCTAAACGCGTGCGTCTGCCTTTTCTGCCACCAGCGGAGCGGCCCTGGTGCTGGCACTTGAGTCAGTTCCCAATGAAGTGAAGGGAAGAACTCCCACTGATTTCGATGGGCTTTGGATCAGGCCCCAGGATGGCAGAGTCTCACAACAGGGTTTGTACTGACCCAGTCTTCGTGTGTGTGTGTGAGCGTGTGTGTGAGCGTGTGTGCTGCACTGCCCCCTGGTGGAACAGGGTGAACTTGCGTGGCTGTCACAGTTCCTTGGGCCAGCTGAGTTAACTGAGCCCCCCTTTCAGGTTTCCAGACAGGCAGCTGGGCTGTGGCACTCCAAATTCCAGCCCTACCAAGGCGGGATCCGTGAAAAACGACCAGCAACCGTGGCATTTGGGTGTGTGCACACGGCTAATTCTTAGGAAGAGCAATCCAAGCACGCTGCAAAACAAAAGCTCGGAACCCTGCTTTGTAACCCGAGTAGTAAAAGAAGAGCTGATTGGGGCCGAGGAGTCGGTCCTGGAGATGATATACGCTCACTTTTTATTTATAAGGATGCTCCGGGATGATCCAGCATAACTTTCCCTGATCAGTATTTATGATTGTGTCCTCTGTGCTGCAGTGGGAACAGCCGCAGATTTGATACACTGAAGGGCAGGTTGTCCGGTTTCACTAGTGCGCCTGTCAGCGCAATTCTGTGCCACGCAGCAAGGTGAAAAGCACGCAGTCTGTGTGACTCGGCTGAGTGATGAGTAAGGGGGATGCAGTGACTTTCCACCAGCATCAGGAGGATGTACATACTGTCATAAATCCACGGCCAGCTAGGATTAGCCGCGTCACTTTGGTGCATCCAGTGGCCAATCAGAACTTTACAGGACAGAACTTGTGTCCTCTTGCTCCAAAAGCTCAGGGCCTGACCCTTGAGGTAGAAGAGAATCGTTTCTAGTAGTACAGGGGCTATGACACCCAGCTGGGCAGTTCCAATTTCATCCTCTAGATGGCAGTAGTGCACAGACACACTGGCCAATGCATGACAATATTAAGGGCAGAGCGCAGTCATTTAGAGAGGACCAAACAGTAATAAAGAGATGCAAGTGAGAACTGGAAAATATAAGCTGACTATCAAGGGAGGCTCTTCTAACTGTGACTTCTCTTAGCGATCAGGGGAGTTTCTGAAAGGAGGTGGTGGAAACCTCACTGCTGGCCTTATTTAAAACCAGACAAGGACACATGTAGAGGCAATGGTGGGTACAATCCTACCCTGACTCAGTGATCTGCTAATAGGTCTTCTCCAGCTTCAATTTCTGGTTTCACAGGCTACTCAGAAATTCACAGCAGCTATCCCTCTGCCACCCTGTATCAAGGGGGATATTTCTTGTCTATTTTTCTCCAGTGGTGAGTAGGGTAGCTTCCCAGTAGAGAAGAAATCCATGACATGGGGTCTAAGTGTGACTTGTTCTTTTTTTACACTATATACCCCAGGCCTGGAACAGAGGTGGTCAAACAGCATGCAGGATAGGCTGTTTTTCAGAACTCTCAGCCCAACGCCAATGCTCAGTTCCCAGTGAGCTGCTCTGCCTCAAGATCTGACTCCAGTCATAGATAAAGACAGGGAGTGAAACTTTCCTGCTGCTCCCCCAGCTCTCCCTACACAGCATAAAACTAACACCAACCCACAGCATGTCTTCCCAAGACTGAACATTTGCTCGCACACTGAGAAAAAGCACTTCAAAGACTGTGTATAACAGCAAAAAATGCTCAGCACCTGCATGTGGGGCCAGATTTTCAAAGTGCTTAGTTCCCAGCAGCTCCCATTGGGAACAGTCCTAATGGGTGCTGGTGGGTGTTGGACCCGTTTAGACAATGGGCCATTTCTTTAGGTGTCCGAGTACTTTCCCGTGTTGCTAACAGAACTGGGGAAATCCTACAGCCACTGTCTGTGACAATGCATCCGAATAAAAACTCTGATGGTATTTTCAATCTTTATAAATCGTTGCCCTTCAGGTCAAGCTGTAGCACATGTTTTCAGCACAGGCGGGCCCCAATCCGATCCCCAGCCATGACCAAAGTGGCAACTGTGACATTCGTGTAGCCCCTCCCCAAGTTAAATAAAAACAAGACAACGCACAAAACAACCAGCCCTGGGCTCAAGGCCAGGAGACCTATTCGGGTTCCTCTCTGCCGCGCCGCCTTTCTAAAGCACAACCCTCATTTGGGGTTGAAGCCCCATAAAAAAAGCAGCCGGCTGCTGCTGCTGTGGATAAAGGATCCCTGCTCCACCCTGCCGTCTGCTCACCTCCTTCCTTCTGGTCCCTTTCGTTCACATCTGCCTGTGTTTTCTTTCTGGCTGCATCAGGGCTCTGGGGTCACAGGGGCGTGGGGCAGGGGCCGTCTCAGCACTCACAGCCAGCGCCAATGATTGGCACCCGGTGGATTGGGGACGGTGGGGGCCTCATCCTGGGTGCTGCTCAGTGCCCTGACTCCAGTAGCAGCGAGGGCTGCTTAGCAACTCACAGAGGGTGCTAGGGCAAGGGTCCAGCTGCGCCAGTCCCCGCTTGTCCGAGGAACTGCTGATCGGAGATGGCAGCATGGGACCACCGGAGCAGAATACTGAACCACGATTTCAAGCCTCCCTAAGGAAGCAAAGGGGCAGAGGGTCTGGTCACTTGGTGGAATCTCCAAAGAGGACTTGGGGCCAGGCACAGAATAACACTTGGGTCGTTAGCTCGCAGACCTGGCCGAAGTGAGGGCTGAACCCCATGGCAGGGCGCGATGCACGGGTTGGAGAGGGCCCAGCCTGACTGCCAGAGGTGAGGGGGAGTTGGCAGGGGTGAGGCTTAGAAGGGAAGACACCTTTTCCAGGAGCCAACTGAGCAAACTTGACAGGCGCTGGCTGAGAGGCCAGCACAGGCAGCCCATGATGCCATCGGGACGGAGTTGCTTTTCAGGGCAGATCTGGCATGCTGATGTTGCGCTGCCTCAGTTTCCCCATCTGTGAAATTGGGATGATAGCAACTGCCAGACCCACTACCACAGCTCTTGTGAGGCACAAGGAAAGCCACCACTGCCTAGGGCCAAAGGGGCTTCAGACACACTAAGGGTGATTATATTGAAGGACACCCAGTATCTCTGCACCCACTAGCCACTCTTGTGGCTTCTAAGTGCAGCTCCTCAAAGTGATTTAGGCACCTAACTCCCCTTAGCTTTGAGGATCTGGGCCCTAGTGTCCATCCAGTGCGGTGCCGAGCGTCGTTGTGCTCCTCGCGCTAGCAGGGGGGAATTGCTGACGTGATTACGAGCCATACGGTCACACAGCACCACGCGCGGCTGAGAGAAGCCGGTCACTGAGCGGGGCTGAGAACAGCACAGGGAAAGATCCCCACGTGGGTCTGAGATTCACTGCAACGCGAGAGAGAATAACTTCCCCACTTGACAAGAGCCCTGGGGATCTGAACAAAGCCAGGCCGAGGCCCAGGGTCTGAAGGGGCCAGCTCTGCCCCCGGTCCCTGGCCTCTGCTCAGGCATTTGGCACTTGCCCTGGGTAACAAAGGGGAGCCCAGATCAGCCGCAGCCTTTTCAGAAATTCAAAGTGGAAGAGACGCCTCGGATTGGCGGGGAGGCAGGAGCCAGCATGTCTGCCAACATCTGGCCTGGTCTCCACCCTCCTGCCCGCAACAGAGACCCCTCACATCGGCCTCAGGACCCTCCCCTTCCTGCCAGCTGCAGGGGCAGTGCTGGGGGAGGTGTGAAAAGCCTCCCCCCCCAAAGTGCTTCCGTCATGCAGGAGATGAAGGGGTCTGGTCTGGTCTTCCTTGCCCTACACACACACACACACAAACACTGACTCAGAAATGCACACACACACACACACACACACAAAACACGCACAAACACTGACTCAGAAATACACACACACACACATACACACACAAGCACTGTTAAAAATGCACACACGCACACACAAAAGCACAAACTCACAAAGCACAAACACACTCATAAATTCTCTCTCTCTCTTTCACACACACACGCACAAAAGCACTGACTCAGAAATGCACACACACACAAAAGCACAGATTCACAAATGACAAAAGCACAGACTCACACATGCACACACACACACACAAAAGCACTGACTCACAAATACACTCATAAATTCTCTCTCTCTCACAAACACACACACACATGCAGAAAAGCACTGACCAAAAAAGCAGACCCTCACACAGAAAAGCAGACTCACAAATGCACAAACACAGTCCCAAACGCACCTCCCCACACACGCGCACTGACTCACACGCGCACCCATCCACACACACATGGATATAATTAGCCGGTTCCTGTTCAGACAGACTCGCTTCCCACGCTCTGCCCCAGCATCCCGTGGCCTGTAATGCTGCCCTGCCCTGCGCGGGGCGCTAAGGGAGCCAGGCAAACACACACCAGGCACGCAGGAGCGTGGGCCCAGAAGGTGTTCAAGGAAACCAGCCCATGAACGGCCCTGAGTTCGACGCAGGCCAAGAACACCTGTTAAGGGCACTTGGGCCGCAGAGCGGCGTGGGGCACCTTGGCGAAGGATTTCTTGTGATACCCCCCTCCCACCCCGAACACTGTCAAGTCTTTGTTTATTTTTAACTCTAGGGGCTTCACAGGCGCTTGTTTTAACCCTTTGCTTCCCCAGGATAACTGGCTTTTCAGAGCCTAGCGAAAGGGCAGTCGGTGCTTTGCAGACAGCGAAGGCATTTGTGTGACAGTCCCTCCTGCCCAGCTACTGGGAGCAACCTTTTTAAAAAGCCCTCTGCAGCAGCCTGGAGCTGAGGAGTGTCCCATCTCAAACCAACCATTTTCCTGCAGGGTCTACAATGAGGTGGGCTGTTTTCCCCTTCCCTAGCATGAATGCCTGTCGAAGGGACACAGGGCTGTTATATGAAGAGCACTTGGTAAAGACGGACAGAAACAACGCCTAGCGCTTAGAGCAGGGGCGTGCCAAAACTCACAGCTCCTCCAGGCTCTGGGAGGGAGTGTTGCTCAGTGGTCAGAGCAATGCGTCAGGACTCCTGGGTTCTGTTCCTGACTCTGCCGTTGACTCCGTGTGACCTTGGAAAGCGGCTTGCCTGCCGTGTGCCTCAGTTTCCCACTATGTAAAATGAGGCTAAATAAATAAAGTCAAATGGGTGAAGAATGACTTGACAGAGAGAGGACAGGCCCTAGAGCAGAGGGATGAAGCCAGAAGCCAGCAGAAGCACGAGGGAAATTAGCCAGTGGGTACCACAGTAGCACCCAACGAAGAGCAAGAGGGGGTGAGGTGACATGAGGAAAGAGCCCCCCACCCCCAAAGTGACAGAAAAGTACAAATATTGGGCTCAGTCCCACGAGGTGCTAACCGGGTCCCAGAGCTGGCTGGACACGTTCTCTTGCAATGGTGCAGGGTCTCGTTATGATGGGCAGTGCGGTGGCTGCGCCCTGCCCAACTCGGTATTTTCAGCCTAAGCAACTTCAGATAAACTTTTTAAGGAAAAACAACCAGAAGAAAGCACCGAAGTAAGGTCTCCGGGAGAGAGAGAGCACGGGGTGAGCGACTCATCGCAACGGGCTGCGGCGCCTTTAAGAACAAAATGGCCACAGGCAGCGCCCTTAGAGAGCTACAGGCGCAGCACACACAAAACCAAAAGCGTAGGAATCTCGGGCTGTGCACAGCCCTGCCAGGCGGTTGCTGTGAAGGGAGCATTCATCATGCAGCCGCTCTCCACTGGGCCCCGCTGGGGCCTCCCATCTCCCTGCGTGGCAGAGGGCAGCGAATGTGTTTGAGCAGCCTGGCCAGAATGATGAGGTGGAGTATCCTGGGGCCGGAAGTATTTCTGAAAAACCTCAGAGGGGGTGTGCGTGTCAGAGGGGGTGTGTGTGTCAGAGGGGGTGTGCGTGTCTGATACACCTGGCGAGAGACCACAATCCCCCCGCCAAAACGAGAGCCACCCCTCAGTAGCCATCGACCCACCAATTCATGGCCATAGGACCTAGGCGAACATACTAGCAGCCACACGCACCAGTGTCATAACGCCACTGACCCCCCCCGCCCGCCGGATTCACACCACGGCTGGCTTTGGGATGGGCTTTCCCATTCCTAGCTTCCCCTCATGCCACGAACCCAATCAGTAGCCGAAGCAGCATGGGCTGGGGCCCAGGGTATTTCCTGGAGATCAGGACCGGGCTGGAAAAGTCAGTGACCCGCAGCGAAGTTGACAGATATTCCATCACCAGACGCTGGTAAGTGCCCTGCACCCGTTGCCTGGCCTGTCGTAGCCTTTCTGTTTATTTGGGTTTTTAAAGCCCCGGGTTAAGATGGACGGAGAGTTCTCAGCCACTTGCATGGGCCCAACTCCGAGTCTGCCCAGGATCCCACGAACTGGCAGAGACAGGGCGGGGAGGGTCGGACATCCTCCACAAAAGGGATGGATTAATCAGTACCAAAGCACCCCCTGCTGGCCAGCTGGAAGATGGCAGCCACCCTCCCGGAAACTCAAAGGAGAAGTGTGTGGTTAAGAACTAGGGTGAAGGGGTGGCCAAGGGGAGGGTTTGGGGCAGAAGCAGGGTGCAGGAAAGCCCAGGGCAGAACAAAGGAGCAGCAGGGAACGGGGAGCTGACTGGCTAAATGGCTCTTTAGTGAGCGAGCAAGGAAATGTTTGTCCGGCTAGTGACAGCGCCCTGTCAGGTCGGGCATTAGCTAGCTTTTTCCACAGGAGGTTTGTGGTTTTCAGGCCTTTCCTGTCTGAGCCCGTGTGTGTGTGTGTGTGTGTGTGTGTGTGCGCCAGTGCATGGCTCTGTGTGTGTCTATGTGTCTCTGTGCACGCGTCTCTCTCCACACAGGTATCTGCAGGTGTGCGGGGCTCCATGTGCACGTGTGCCTGTGTGTACATGTGTGTGTGTGTGCTGCGTACATTTTCACACCCCTCCCTCTTTATTTTACTCCTTTCCCTTTTTCCAGTCTGGGCTGCTGGAGGAGCCAGCAAGAAATACCATCAGCCCTGCCCTGGCCCAGCCAATCAGAACGCAGCGGGGCCGGGGGAATTGGAACATGTGCCTTTAAAACCAGAGCCTTTTGTCTGCCGGGTGATGAACGTGAGCCTGTGCAGACACTGGGCGCAGCCTCTGCCTGCAGCTGGCTCCTGTGCCAGGGGCGGATGAGCAGACGTGGAACAGGTCTGGATATACAGCTCACTGGAGAGGAGAGATCACCGGCCCGGGGTGGACCATGCACAAACGGGGGGGCTGCTAGGACGCTGCCCGGGAATTAAAGCTATTGCAAAGCTCTCTAAGGACAGACAATCCCGCCTCTGCTCTTGTGGCTTTAGAAAGGAAACTAGCTCTCTGCAGGTATTTCTCATAATTCCCCCTTTCCCCCCAAATAAACAGCAGGAAGTGTGGCTCTCCGATCTCTTCCTTTGCTGGATAGCTATCTCCTCTTTCATCCATTGCACAGCCAGATGCTTGTTATTGTAGGGTCTTTTGGGAAGGCTGGGAACGTTGTTTTGTTACCATAGGGCTAGGCATGCTCAGGAGGGCTGGGCAGTCGGTGGGTTATTGCAGGCGTTTTTGTGAGAGCCGGGCAGTTGGCTTGTTGTTGTAGGGTTGCTCAGCAGTGCTAGAATTGATCTTGCCCGGTATTGTTGTTTATGCAGCCATATGCGTGCCTGGCACTTTGCAGGCAATCAACAAAGAACAGACCTTAATGTTTAAATGACAGTGTATGTTCTGATTCCGGGCGCGCACCAGGGCCAGAGCTGCGCGGGTCACCCTGTGAGCGTCGGAAGCTGCATGCGGTGATGTTACTGTAGAGTCGCTCTGCACGGGTGGGGAATGCACACCGGGATTTTGTTGTTGGAGGGTTGCACCACAAGGGCAGGGGGTGCCGACACTGATGTCTCTTGCTGCACGGAAGCACTTGTCTGACAATCACTGGGCCACTGCTGCTCCAGTCACTCTGCAAACCAGCATGCATGGCCCGTGGCTGACGGTGCTCTGCGGGCTGTGGTCCTGGCCTGGGCCCTTGCTCACACCCAGCCCTCACCAGGGTTGTTATTTTGCATTCACTCTGTTAAGGTCTCAGCACCCCAACGAAGATGCTTGGACGCTGTGCTGGAGGGGAGCCGGACCTGCCGTCAGCCACAGGGTATATTAAGGCCTGGCCAGGCAGCTGCCGTGTCTCTCTTCCCCCTGCGCCCCGACAAAACCAAGGAACATGTCCAACAGCACTGTTGGCTCCCGTAATGCTGCCAGCTCAGGAGAACGCAGCTGATATGCTGCCTGCTGCTGGCTGTGTCCTCCCTCGCCAAGGAGCTAATCTCCCCATTGCATAGGGGTGGGGGCGGATCAGTCTTTTCCAGCCTGCGATGCACCGAGGGACGCATGTGGGTGATAGCCCATCAATACAAGTCACAGTGCCTGGGAATGACACCAGAGAACGGCCACAGCCCTCCACTGAGCAGACAGGTCCTGCCCCAGCACCAAACTCACCCTGTCCCTGGGCGTTAGCGTCTCGGGGGGCTCCACGCTGAGCTTGGCTGGCCCTCAGGTTTCTCTACAGAACCTCCCCCGTCTTAGCTCACTAGTTCCTTCTCCAGACACACCCCCCCCGCCTCCTAGCCAGGACGGAGTGAATGAGCCATACTGAGTCAGCAGCTTGTGGCATCGGCCGTTGGGGCGTCCGCTGAGGAGCTCTGCTATACGGCTTCTGCCCGCAGGGCGCTTTGGGACCCCGGCGCTCGCTTATCCAGAGGCAGATCTGCTGAGAGCAGGGTATCCCTCCCCTAGCCACACGTGTCCCCCCGCCATTGGTCTGCGGCGTGCTCCGGCCACGTACCACGCATGGTGACAGATCGTCTCGAGGGGAAGGGGAGCTGGCTCAGGGCGCAGCTAGGGCACTGGATTGAATACAGGTTCAGGCTGGTCAGTGGCACATGCAGGCCGAGTGGCCCAGATCCATGCCCTGCTCTGCCTCCCAGGTGACTGTCCTTTGCTATCACTGAGAGGGCAGGCAGCTGGGCACAACGAGGGCTCAACAGGGCCGGGCACAGGGGAGCAGGAGGCAAAGGCCTGGGTGGTGTTAAGAGGGCAAGGAGACTTTCAGGAGAGGTAATGGCTAGAGAGCAGGGGCCTGACCACAGGACTGGGAGCCAGGAACGCCTACGTTCTAATTCCAGCTCTGCTTTTGTGGCCTGTGGCCAGTCACATCCCTGTTCCGTGCCTCAGTTCCCCCCCCCCCGCCATTTACCTGCCTCCCAGGGTGTGCGTGACGGCTAGTTAATGGACAGCCCTATAGAAGTCCCAAGCATTGCTCTCAGTGCAGAGACACCACCTCTTCGGCTGTTGGAGGTTTGGGGGAGTAGAGGAGGATCTAGAGTAATGGGATGGCCTGGGACATGGCTGGTCTGCATACCAGGTTTGGCTCACTGAGGTTGCCCCCTGATTGTCAGCTGCTACCCAGCTGGGCTGGATCCGCCTCCTGACCGAGAAATGAAAGGCTTGGCGGGCCAGATTCTGCTCCCAGTTACACCGGCGTAAATCCGGTGTCGCCCCTCCAAAGTCAATGGAATGAGTCCCGCTTTACACCCGGGGACCTGAGCTCAGGATCCGGCCCTGTAACTCTCTCGCTGTCCCTTGAGCCTCGGTGTAACTACCAAAGTTAATTTGCTTCCAAACGGGGCAGCTGCCAAGGTGGGTTTGTTTTCATCCCCTGCCATCTGCAAGGCGGGGAGGGGGAAGGACACGTTTCAGATCGGGGGCAGCGGGGCTAAACTGAGATGCCCACGTTGGCACCGAGCCAGCTGACTCACGCAGCTCCAAGCTCAATGAGTCACTCGTGTCTGCCAGAAGGGCTGGCTCGTTACACCGGGCGTCTGGCCATTTAAAGCACAGGATCCTAGGGGGAAACTGAGGCACGCGATCACAACGATCCCCCTCTCCCCACCATATGACTAAAGAAATATAACAGTCAGCAGGGTGTTGTGTAATTCCCCTGCGGGGGTGGGGGGGTGCACCTTGAGAGCCCCTAGCACATGAAAGCTTCAACCTTTGCGGTACAAACGGCTCCCACCGTCCATCTCTAGGAAATCACCCAGCAGACAGCACGCGAGCCTAGCGCGGGGCCCTTCCAGCAGGCCAAGGAGACAACTGCCCTGACAGACAAAGTGACCAGGGTCACGTTCCCAAAGGCGAGGGCCGTGATAGTCACCGGCCGTGACTGTCTGACCCACGCCCCAGGCCTGGACGAAGAACGGCGTGTTGTGCCGGGAATGTGTGAGCCAATGAGCTGGCTGTGTCGCCCAGGGATGTCTGCACCGCAGCTGGGGAGCGACTTGAACTAGCGTGCTAAACACCGCCGTGCTCGCCCGCTCCTCTGGATCTGAGCTCAGGGGGCTACCCTGGCTCTCTGCCGGAGCTGCCACGTCCACACCGCTGGCTTCGGCACGCTTGTGTGAACAGAGTTAGTACAAGTCTGTCCACCTGGGCTGGGTGGCTCGCTCCCAGCTGCGGTGTAGATCTCCTCTGGGAGCCCAACAGTGCAGGCCAGAGCCAGATGCTGAGCACCCCACGCCTCTATCCTGATCTGCAGCATCCCCAGGAGTTTGGAGCCCAACCCCTACGTTCTGCCGGTGCCACTCACTGGCAGCATTCACGGGCTGCAGTTGTTCCAGTCCAGGGCCGCCCCATCGTGACCTGGTTGTCTGTCTCACTCCAGGCGTTTAGCATGCATCAATGACCGTTGTTTCTAAGCGCTAATACAGCTGCAGCGTTCTGCACCCTCTCGCTGTCTATCCCAACCCAGTTCTCCTGTGCCAAAGGCGGTGTGGGGGCTCCCACAAAAGTCCCTTGGGAACACAGGGCTTGCCAGACTGGCTTAGACCGTGTGATCCATGCAATCCCAGCTTCTGTCTCCAACAGTAGGTAGCGCCACACGCCGCAGAGACGTTCCAAGAACCTGTGTAATGGTGTTTTAACACCCACCAGCCTTGCCGGAGCCTAAAACGAGGACAGACTTGCCTTTCCACCCGCCCAGTCAATTTAGCTGCGAGCACTTCTGGGCAAGGGCCTGTTTTCACCGTGGGTGTGCTTGCCCGGCCTTGGGCGGCTAGGCCGTCCCGCTGCTCACGCTGGCGCGGCGTCTGTTTTTAGCGTGCTAACTCAACCCGAGCTAGTGTGGCTGTGTGCGCCTGAGCTGGGAATCCAGCCTAGACATGCTCCGTGGGTGCGTGCAGCACCCGGCACACCGGGGCGCTAATCTCTGCACGTTCCTGCCGGCACGGCCTGGCTTCGGTACGGCTGGGCACCGCTGTCAGTGTAGGGTGCTCTGTGGCTGGTCCCTTAGCCAGGACATTCAGGGGTTGACATCCAGGCCGGGAGAGGTTCTGCCTGCTCTGCCTCTTCTATGGACAAGCAGAGGCCGTTGTGCTTCGTCACCGCAGCCACGTTCACTTTCTTTATTGAAAAAAGCAGCTGGGACTGGAGCGCGCTCGCTGGGGTCAGGCAGGGACGGGGCGGCTGCACTCTGGGATGAATGGGCTGCTGTGCTGGTCCCGGGACCAAGGGGAGGCAGGTTGTGCCTCCCCCGCCAGCAGAGCTGCTGAGATCAACGCAGTCCCAGTGACAGCGCAAGCCGCCTGGGCCTTGTGGCAGTTGGGGACTAGCTGGGGTGTAAGATTGCCCAGGCTTATCTCCTCCCCACCCTGGAAATGTTCTCCACCCCCCGGCATGCACACAACTGCTGCTGGCATTACTGCCACTCCAGACCCTCCTGCCCGGGGAGAGGCACAGACCCAGGGATCTCCAGCCCTGCATCTGCTGGGATGGCTCCCCCGGCTGCAGGTCACCCCGGGGCCCTTGCAGCTGTTTTGTGGCCACTTTGCCCTGGCGTGGCGGAGCTCCCGGGGCCTGTTTTACGCCTGCCGAGTCTGCACGCCAGCGCCAGAGGGGAAGAGAGATCCCTTGGGCTGGGAAACGCCCACGGGTTCTCTCACCGGCTCTGCCAGGCACTGAAGCCCGTTGCCCACCCTGGAAAGAAATCCCGCCCTGCCTGCCTGGCGGTCTGAGCTCCCCTGCGGTGCGGCAGAGGATCCAAACACCCCACTGCGCCAAGCAGAGAAGCAGTGGAGGCTCTTTGTCCACTGGGTGGCGCCCCGTGGACCTGGCCGCCGCTGTGCAGTGGCTGGGACATGCAGAGCATGCAGGCGCTGAGGAAGGCAGGGGAAGTTGCTTTGGGCCACTCCAGGCTGCTTTCAGAGGTGTAGATGATGCTCTCGGGCCAGGGACGCACCTGGCCGGCCCAGGGAAGGACGCCCTCTGCCAAGGGACGAGTTGCTTTTAGTGCTTCTGCCTCTGGACTCAGCAGAGAGGAAGCGCGGCCCTATCAGCTCAGCCGGCCTTGCAAATACATTAAAGGGCACCTGCCTAGCGGTGGGCGTGTGAAGGCATGGAGCCCAGCCCCGGGGGAGGGGAATAGGGACACCCCATGTCTCTGTTACAGAGCAGCGGGGATGTGCTGGGCAGGGAGTCTGGTCTGGGCCCAGCTGCCTGGAAGAAAAGTGGCTGTGATGGCAGAAGAGGAGGCTGCTTGGAGCTCAGGAGCTGGACCGTGCTCTCAGCACAGGCGTGGGAGGAGGGATGGAGCCAGGTGACATGACCCGGCAGGTCGCAGCCCAGCTAGGAGTGCAGTGGCCACGTTGCCACTGGTACCGATTGCCGCCCCCTCCCTGCACACGCTGGCCGTCTCAGCAGAGGGGCCAGGGATTGCCTGGGCCAGGGAGACGAGATGGCAGGGGTCAGAAACTGGCCCTGTCCCATTCTCCGGGGCTGTCGCCATTTGCCAGGGCTTCATTCACGAGAACAAAGTTTGGCATGTGTCACACACACACTGCCAGTCCCGTGGCCCTTTGCAAATCCACGTTTGCTATCACCTGCGACCCTCTTGTCCTGCAGGTGCTTACCCAGGGACTGTCTCGTCATTTGCACCCTCCTCTCTGCGGCCAGGCTGGGTTGTCCCTTGGCAGACTTCTCCCATCGGGGTAGGACGTGCCCTGGAATGCGGCCGCCTCTGTGCTTCACCAGCAGCACTAGAACAAGATCCCGGGGTCTGATGGGCTCCGGCTGCCGCCAACATCAGCCTCAGAGCAAAGCACGGCCGCATCCCAGCGCGCCCAGTCCCCGGGCAGGAGTGAGGAACCAGCCTTATTCCCATGCGACGCAGGGACTTGCCGCGGGCCGGGGTCTGAGGGAACCAGGATTACGGGTCAGGAAAGCTCAGACAAATCTTCCCCCTCATGTAGATCCAGCTGGGATGCCAGGAGGAAGCTGGTGATCAGAGGTTTTCCCACATACAGGTAAGGATACAAGAGGCCCCATGGAGATCTCCTTCTGCCCCCTCTCCCATCTATTCCCCGCCCCCCCTCATCTCGGTTTGTGGCTAGCAGAGCAAAGGCAGCCCGCCCTGGTCACTAAGGCAATGCTTCCTCTTTGCTTTGGAACAGATGGGGCTCATGGCGCCTGTCCCTGAAGGGCAGCAGAGTGGAGGCGTGTGGGGCAGGATAGCTCCCAGCCTCGACATGCACCATGTGCCCCGCAGAAGGCAGCGCAGTCACCCAGAGGAAACATCTGGCTGGAGTCAGCAGGAGGGAGCGGGTGCATGGAGCCCCCCCCCCATCTTCTCTCATCCAGGGAGGGGATGAAGGAACCCCCCCCATGCTCCGCTCCCCCACGCGCTGTCACAGCTGGTACAATCAGGGAAGCCCCCGGGGGCGCCTTGGATCTCAGGTGGGGGGGTGACGTTGGTCCCAGGCCCAACCAGGTGTTTTCTAGGAGATCGTCTCTTTGCAGAGTCCCAGCAGATGCTACTCCTCCCTCGTTGTTTTGGGGGTGTTAGTATCTTTCAATTTGCCTAGGTGGGGTTATAGTGATGCTGACTTTGGGCTGGATGTGGTCTAGAGAAGGGGTACAGTCGGTTTCTTTCAAACACCCCTGAAAATGAGACATGGCCGAGGCCTATCAGATCCCATCTGGCAGTTCTTGCTACGTTCCCCCCATAGCACCTTTGAGCCAGGGATCTCGCAGTGCTAACCCAGGACGAGCGAGTGCAGCCTCACAGCCCTGCCCCCGGCCCTCTCTGTGCAGGAGCGCCCTAGCAGTGTGCCCCCTTTACAGATGAGGAAACTGAGGCACCGGGAGCTCCATGCGGCAGCACGGTGAGTCTGTAGCAGAGCCAGCACTCCTGACGTCCTTACCCCAGTCCCCTGTGCCACGCACTAGAGTGCTTCCTCCGTCCCCTCCTCCCTCCAGGCAGCAGACCCTGATCCACCACATTGCCGACAGCAACACCCAGATCAGGACATAAAATGTCTCGGGTTGGCTTGAGAGCCTTGGAGATCAAACTGTGCCCAAGCCTAACTGGTTGTGCCAGCGGCTCCTTCTGCAACAGGGCCCGCCTCCGTTCTGGCTGGGACACAGCCCAGCCTCCAGAGGCCTCCCGTGGCTAGGGCAGGACGCCGCTAGGGTCAGCGTTCGAGGTCAGTCTCCACAGCAAGAGACCACGGGAGAATCGGAGGGTGGGGGGGAGGTAAAGCAGAGGAGATGCCCAGCTTGGGCTAGAGCTCAGGGGAAGCATCCGGTCCATCTGAGCTAGAGACAAGCCCAAAGCGGCCACCCCCGACCCTGACATGCTGGAAGTTCAGATACCGATGCCAACTTCCTGGCTTGGCTCTGTCCCCCTTTGAACCCGGGCCCCCTTGTCCTGCCGTCCCTGCCCACTCCAGGCTAGCCCATGGAGATGAGTTGAGGCCCAGGAGGCTGGCGTTTCTCTTGCATTCGGGGGCACAAGGCTGTCTCCAAATTGCTCTCCTATGCGCTGAGTCTGAAGGATCCCTCAGGCAGAAATACGGCGCCATGCTTCATTGGAGCCATTCAAGGTACCCTCTAAACAGCAGCGTACGCTGGGCCTGGGCTTCGGCTCCTGAGGATGGCTGAGGGGATTGTGAAACACACACAGCCAAACATCTTGCCACCAGAGAGCCCTGCCAGACGGGGACACCTCTGTTTGACAGACTCGCCCACCAACGCCCTGCACCGAGAGCTCTGAGCCGAGGCTCCATGATCACGTGCCGTCTCTTGTCACCTCCAAGTAGATGCTACACTATTGCCACGAGCTGCCATGGGCCCCGTTGGAGCGACAGGAGCCAGGGGTCTCAACGCACAGGGTCAGACATGCCCTGCCACTCCGTACACATCGGCACGGTAAGGCTGGCTCAGAATAAGCCAAACATGCAGGTGGGGGGAGGTGCAGGATGCAGTCCCGGGGTGCGCCCCTCTGGCATTGCACTGCCGCCACCCCGCCTCAGTGCCCCCATTGGTTCTGCAAGCAACTCACACACACACACAGGAGGTCTGAAATAAACCTAGACCCAGGAGTTTTTCCAACTGGTCTTAAAAACCTCCAGTGACGGAGATGCCACAGCCTCCCTAGAAAACCTGTTCCAGTGCTTAGCTATCCTTACGGGTAGAGAGTTTTGCCTACTATCTAACCTACATCTCCCTTGCTGCAGATTAAGCTCATTACGACTTGTCCTACCTTCAATGGACATGTAGAACAGTTGATCTCCACCCTTTTTATAACAGCCCTTAACATATTTGAAAACTCTTATGAGTCAGTCCCTCAGTCTTCTTTTCTCCAGACTAAACATGCCCTATTTTTTAAAAAAAAATCTTTCCTGATAGTCTGGTTTTCAGAACCATTAATCATTTTTGTTGCTGTCCTCGGGACTCTACTCCAATTTGTCCGCATCTTTTCTAAAGTGTGGCACCCAGAATTGGACACAGTGCTCCAGCTGCGGCCTCATCAATGCCAAGCAGTGGGACAATTACCTGCCATGTGTTATATACACACACAACACTCCTGCTACTAACCAGAGAACGAGATGAGCCTTTTTCACAGCTGCAGCACCTTGTTGACTCATTTTCAATTTCTGATTCCTTATAACCCCCAGATCCTTTTCAGCAGTGCTACCACCTAGCCAATTATTCTCCATTTTGTAGTTGTGCCTTTGATTTTTCCTTCCTAAGTGAAGTACTTTGCACTTGACTTTATTGGATTTTGTCTGGTTGAATTCAGACCAGTTCTCCAGTTTGTCAAGGTCGTTTTGAATTCTAATCCTGTCCTCCAAAGTGCTTCCCAGCTTGGTGCCATCTGCAGATTTTATAAGCATACTCTCCACTCCATTATCCAAATCATTAATGAAGATATTGACTAGTACCAGCCCAGGACTGACCCGTGCGGGACCTCACTAGATAATGGTTCACTGGCAGATTGGGAGGGCGTTAGCTACTCTTTGAATACCGTCTTTCAACTAGCTGGGCGCCCACCTTATAGCAATTTCATCTAGAAATGTGTAGGAGAATGTCACAGGGGACTGTGTCAAAAGTCGTACTAAACATCAGATACGGCGGTGTCTAGGTGCGAGCACTCCCCCAACTGGCTAAGACAGTGGCTCTCAACCTTTCCAGACTACTGTACCCCTTTTAAGAGGCTGATTTGTGCACCCCAAAGTTTCACCTCACTTAAAACCTACTTGCTTACAAAATCAGACATAAAAATACAAAAGTGTCACAGCGCACTAGTGCTGAAAAATGGCTGACTTTCTCATTTTTACCATAGAATGATAAAATAAATCAATTGGAATAGAAATATCGCACTGACATTTCAGCGTAGAGTAGACAGAACAGAATAAACCAGTCACTGTCTGTATGAAATTTTAGTTTGTACTGACTTCGCTAGTGCTTTTTATGTAGCCCATTGTAAAACTAGGCAAATATCTAAATGAATTGCTGTACCTCCTGGAAGACTTCGGCGTACCCCAAGAGGTACCCGTACCCCTGATTGAGAACCACTGGGCTAAGAACTGGGCACAGTTTGTTGTTTTCTTGTGGTGATCCCCCTGGCTGCTTGTATCCAGCTGTTGTCTCTTGCCTGACACTTAGATGATAAACCCGTCCAAGGGACAAGGGGTGGCGGTGTTGGTAGATGTTAGCACAATGGAGCTCTGATCCAGGACTGGTGTTCCCGCAGCACAAAAGCAGGGTTCACCCTCACCTGCTCATGTCTCATCTGCCTTGTCTTGTCTCTGAGGGTAGGTCCACACGGCAGTCAGAGGGGTGACTGCAGCCCATGTAGACATCCCGAGTCAGCGTGGATCTAGCTAGCTTCATAACGAGAGCAGTGAGGTTGTGGCAGTTGGGTCTGTACAAGCCCACCTAGGACCCTGGGAATATACTTCACCAGGCTTGGCTATGCCTGCGCACACCTCTGACCGCAGTGCAGACACACACTCTCTGGGGCAGGCACTAGGTGAGCGGGGAACGGTCCCGCTATTGTGGGGAGCTTTCCTGGCTCATACACTGCCCTGGTGGGACTGGTTAGCGAAAGGATCTGAGTCCCGGCTCCCACTCTCTTTACCCAGGGGCCTGCCTGACTTCGAGGGCTCCCCTCCCACTCTCCTGTCTGGAAAATCCTTGTAACCCCGACAAGGCTGGGCCCAGGATTCCTGGGGGGGCTCGACCCCCCAATCTTGTCATGCTCACTTAGGATGGGGGCTAGGGAGTCTCCACTTCCAGGGGGGAGGGGAGCTCTCTCCGCACTGGATGCTTCCCTGCCCCACAGATCACTGCATATAGTTCAGAGCAAATACGATTTGTTACGCAGCCATGTTGTTAAAAAAAAAGAAGGGAAAGACGAGAGGAAAAGACCTAGTGCCGCCCCGTGGGCACCGCACGCAGTGTCTCTGGGGTGAGAGGGATGCTCACAGTCTGTTTCTCACGTGACCCAGGCCTCCTGCCCAGGGATTCCGTGGGTCGGACACATGCTCTGGCGGTGGCCACACGCCCTCAGGCGCTAGGGGGCAGGGCCCGGCTCCCCAGTGTTGGCCCCCATCGGGGTCACGATCCCCTTCCCAGTTGCCCCCTCGCTCTCCCAGCTGCTCACCGCACGCGGCTCCGGACGGCTCCAGCCCCAGCGCGGCTGCTGCTCTGCCTCCAGCTCAGCGCCTGGGCTGCTCCTCGGTCCCCCCGGCGCCGGCTGCTGCGGCTCTGCTCCCTGGGCAGCTCCCCTGCTTCGCTCTGGCTCTGGTTGCCATGGCGCTGGGTGTGGCTCTCTCCTTAACTCAGCCCCGCTCTGGTCCAGGCCCAAGCTCCAGCTCACACAGAGGAAGGCGCCCCCCCCCCCGGCCTCCTGACTCCCTCCTTGGCCTGCCCGCCGTCCATCAGGCTGACCTGGAGCGTTGGCCTCTCCCCACTGGCCTGGGGGCTGTCTGTCTCAGGGCCCTGATTTCTCATCGACCCTTCCCCTGGCCTTTGGTGCTGGGAGACGCCAACCAAAAAAAAACCTCGCTCCGTTTCAGTCAGGAGCCAACAGTCCCCTCACGTCTCGGTGTTTGTACAGCACCTGGCACAATGGGGCCTCTAGCACTGACCACAACGTACGCGTTAAATAACGCTATGTCACATGGGACCGGCCTGTGACACATTTGATCACTGATTTTGAGAGAGGCCGTAAGGTGCTGAAAGGGCTCTCTTTGCGAGGTGCTAAGCCCTCTCCACCTGGGCTGGGAAGGGAGGGCAGTCAGCCCCTCCCAAGAGGCGATCATCGATAATTAACAGCTCTGTTCATGGACTATGTTTATTCATGAACGCACCGCCCCTTTTCCACGTCCCCTGTGCAGCCGTGCCCTCTCTGCATCGAGCCAGCCCCTCTGGCTGTCTCAGGGCCATATTTCTGCCCTGACGAGCTATGTTTCCTGGGCTCCAATCTTGTAAACAAGTGCTGGAGGGGGAGAGGGTGGCCGGCAGCCTGGTTGGAATCTAATTAAGATAATCACCAGATTGGATTCTGGCCGGATATGGGCTGCAGCAGTAGCAGCCGCAGCTTGCCGTTGGGAGAGAGGAATAGGCCAGAACCCATCCCTTTGCTGATCAACGCAGCCTCCCGTGAAGGAGCCACATGCTGGAAATAAGCCTGGGCTGGTCACTTCCTCACAGATATATATATTTTTTAATGCATCCTGTTTCCTTTTAAAGCGCTTGTACTTCAAAGCCACCGCGTCCCCGCCCCTCGGTCCCTTGCAGCTGCTGCTTCACCTTGATGTGCCCTTGGCAAGCCCGCTCTGAGGGAAAGGAAGATCCTCCCCCCGCCTGTCGTGGTGCCGTGCAACGTCTCCGGGGCTGCAGGGGTGCGTGTGGGGGCGGGATGCACCCCAGAGCCCCCTGTGAGGAAGCTACCTGGGCAGGTGACAGTGGCCTTTGCTTTTCCAGGTCTCGCATTGTTGTAGAGGGAAGCTCCCTTTAAACAGAGCTTTGTGGGCTGAGTGGAGCCCGACACTTGCCAGCCTCCCTTGAAGACTCAGCACAGCGCTGTGTGTGTGTCAAAGCCTGCTCCCCCCTAAGGCCTTCTCTGGAGACTCCTTAGATGCCCGACCACCTACGGGGGGGGGGGGTGGGAGGGGAGGCGGAGAGGTAGAGTCTGAACATGGAGCTTCTGTCTGGTCCTGGAACCCACCAAGCCCAGCCCTTGTGAAGAGCTGGCCGTGGTTCTCCTCCGACTTCTCTAGTTGCTCCTTCATCGTGTCCTCTGGAGCACTCTCTTTGTCCCCCCTCCAGCTTCCTGTAGAGCAGCATTTCTCAATTAAATTTCCCTGCGGAACCCTTTAGGCTCCACGGGGAAATTACACTCATACTCGATACCCTCCGCCGAAAAATCCGGGACATCTTCCCTTTTTCAGCAGCACGGAGAACTGCTGCTCTCGGCAGCACAATGTCACTTTCTTGCGGAACCCTAACAGTGTTCCCGTGGAACCCCAGGGTTCCGCGGAACACCAGTTGAGAAACACCGCTGTAGAGGATCCACAGGACTCTCTCCTTGGTCCCCGTCGTTTCTCCCTCCACACCTTAGCTTAGGGTGATCTCATCTGCAAACACAAATTCACCTTCCATTGCCATGCTGAGGACTCACAGATCTACCCCTCCCTCCTCTCCTGTCTCCGTCTGTCCAGACTAAAATCTTTGCCTGTCTCTGACATCTCCTCGTGGATGTGGCACAACAGCTCTAAGATATGGCTGTGGCACTCTGTGCCTCAAAAACAACCCCCCATTCACCACTGTCATGTAATGATGAGCTATTCTGTACAAAGAAGACCTTGTGAAGTATCATTTTAAAAGTCTTGATCTGCTAAACATTAATATCCTGTTGGATTGCATGTGCTATCATTGTATGTGAAGTTATGAAGTATTGCTGTATATGTTACTAAAATATATTGTGAGGTGAGTACCACCCAATCAACCTTTCAGGTATAACAAAAGGCTAGCCAGACAGTGTTAACGGTTCACCATCACCCAACAAAGAAAGAATCCTCTAGCTAAGAAACTGTTTACAATGAGGACTTCACAGAGAGAGCATGTACACAATGGGACACTGCTTGACCAATAGGGTGGACCCCCTGCCGTCATAGCATGAATCTTTGCAGCAAGCTGGAAAAAGCTATAAAAGAGGGGAAGTAACATCATCACTTACTTGGCTTCACTCTCCTCACAACTCAACACCTGGAAATAGTCTAGAGGACAAAGGACTTTGAACTGGGGAGGGGGATCCTAGGCTGGAAGAGCTTTTCAGCCTGTGTATGAAGGAACAGAAACCTGTTTGTGCCATCTCTCAGGGTAAGACATTGCTTGATTTCAATCCTGTTTAGTTTATAGAACTTAGACCGTGAAATGATCTTTGTTTTTCAAGTAACCAACTCGGATTTTTTATGCCTACCACTTATAATCACTTACAATCTATCTTTCTGTAGTTAATAAAGCTGTTTTATATTTTGCCTAAAACAGTGTGTTTGGTTGAAGTGATTGGGAAATCTGCTCAGGTTACAAAGGCTGGTGCACAACCTCTTCACATCGAGGGAGGGGGTAACTGGTAAATGAACTAACACTGATCAGACTTAGTGCAAGACAGAAGAGTTCTGGAGTAAGTGCTGGAAAGCTGGGGGAAGTTGGCTGGTGCCTGTCTATTGGGGGTTCGTGAGCAGCTTGGGAAATCAGCACTCATGTAACTCAGTTGGGTGCATCCCTGCCTGTGAATGTCTGTGCAAGAGCAGCGCCATCTTGCTAACAGCGTCACAACGGAAGAGGCAACCCAGGTAAACATTCTTGCCGTCTAGCTGGGTGTGGAGCTCCACCTGCTGTTGTGCTGGGTGATAACAGTGCCGGGAGGGGAGAGGGTTGCTGTTTGTCACCAGTGAGGCATTGTTGGGGAGTCAGCTCAAGCTGGAAGATTAAGGGGGCAAAGCAGATCCACAGTTTTCAGGATGCACCCCAGGAAATCCAGCCTTCCATCTCTTTTATAGAGCGCTGCCTTCCAAAGCTGCTGTCTCTGACTCCCCGGAGCTCCTCGTAGTTTGAGCGCTCCATGGAGTTCTCGCCCTGTTAGTAACCACAGAAGCTGTTCTTATCCTCCCACCCCAAACCAGTCTGGTTTAAACACATGATCCTTGTCACGTGACTTCAGTACTCATCTCCTCCCCCTGGGGAAGGCAGGTGATACCAGTCGCAGGTGCAGCTGAGACTCAACCAACTTTGAGGGCCAGCTCACCCTGTGACACATTTCTAGGTCTCACGGCTGTGGATATCATCTTAAAAACATGAACCGTGGGTAAACGACGCAGTTCTATGTTCCCAAGCCTGCAGCTAACCCAAAACATTTATCTCAAGGCTGTTGACTCTGAAACCTAACAATGACCCTCCAGAGGTGACCTGGCCACAGAAATACCAGCTAATGTATTTATCCCAGTCTCAAGCTGCCTTCCACAGCTCCCCAAAAGCTCCAGCTGCCAAAACTTCCCACTTGCCCAGTGACAAACTCCAGCAGCACAGCAATGAGGTGTCATGAAACACATACGTCACCATGCAAATGAATGCCACAGGGGATGCTGGACTGAATTATTTATTCTCATACTTAATTCAGCCAAAGCCTGCATTGTGGAATTCACTCCAAGCTGCTGCAGTATCTCCATGCTCGTGCCCTAACAGACAGGGCGAGCTGCCACAGAACAGTGCTGCCACCGGCCGTAGAGCTGCCCACGGGGTCCTGAATAACAGTGGCATAATGGATCAGAACCTTTGCGGTTCCACCTCGGCTGCTGCGCTGGAAAATCTCTGAGCAGCAGCCGAGGCACTGGAGCTGCCTGCCTGCAGACTCAGGCAGACGACCCTGCATTGATTGTCCTCCGCTCACAGCAAGAAGATTTCCTTTGCCGCCATAACTCTAATCTTTTAAAATAAGAGCCTAAATTCTGCAGACATGTAGGGCTCAGTCCCTCCTTCTCCACCCCAACCCTGCTCTCCTCTCCGCCTCTGCCCAGGGAAAGCATCCCTCTCATGTGCAACAAGTGGAATTTTCAAGCCCTGCTCCAGCCACTGAAAACATGGCAGTCAGTTCCTGAAGCTGCCTTCAGCTTGCCCAAGCCTGTCCCCCCTGGCAGGGGACTGCCAGTTCCTAGGCTGCAGCTGCCTGGGGCACCGGTGCGTGGAGGGTTAAAACAGGCCAGCTTCCTCACAGCCAAGGCTTTGCTGCAGAACAGGGCTGTTGCCATGTTAGCATGTCCCTGTGCCCGTGACTCATCCCAGCACCCGCTAATCAGGTCCCCTGGGACAGTGGCTGCCAGCTGTACTCGCTGCTGCTGATGCAACAGAAGCAAGCAAAGGTCCCAGGCCCCGGGAAAGTGCCTGGTGAAAGCCAGGCTCCGGTTACAGGTCTGTTTGTTCCAGTGCTTTTGTCCCTGGCTTCCCTTCTCGAGATGAAAAGGGATCGAGTTTGGTGTAAGCTGACTCAATTTCTGCCCGCTATGAATGCCAGACCTCCGGAGCAGAGGGAGGGGAGCACAGCTGGTATCTGGGGAGGGGAGCAGGGGTCATCCTTGGGCACAGGCAGCGCATGTGCCTTGTGGGAGCCCTGCATTGATTTGCCACGCACGGGCTGGTCAGGGAACCCCATCTTCCAGGGCTGGAGAAGAAGGGAAGCTTCAGGGGCTGAGGAAGGGGTGTCTCACTGCCCAGTCTCCCCCTCTGGAGGAAGGATTGAGCAAGGAAGGGTGACTGACCACCTGATCTGCAGCAGGACCGGGCGGGAGTGGGAACAATCTCCATTCCCAGCAGCGAGTCCACGGAGGGGAGCCACGTGGGGACCACTCATCTCCTCTCCGCAGGTGCCTTTTTCTCACCCGCCCAGCAGGCTGGCTAGCGGCAGCCACGTTCCCTTATCCCGGCTCCTGCCGAACGCCCGGACAGTCGGCGCTCTGGTGCCCGGCCCACGCAGGTACGTTCTTGGGCACGGCTCCCGTGCTAGCCCGGCTGTACGAAGCCATGGCTGTCAGTTACTGGCTGCGTCCGTGTGCTCTTTCTGTATGCAGGCCCAGTGCTGTGCAGATACCGGACACAGCAGACCTCGATCGAACTGCCCAATTAGACCACAGACCCCTTTCAATCGCAAAGGCACTGGCCAGGTTTATTGCCAACGAAGCACGGTATTAACGCCCTGTCCCGACTACAGGTACACCTAATACATGTATGCACGGGACAATGGACGTGGATCAGTGCATGGCTTGGTGGGACTTTCCATTTCCCCCCATCAGCCAGACAAAGACACCCCCTCAGAGACCCTCCTTTATACACTGATACAAACAAGTTACGTGCTGCTCCCTGACGTGGTTCGTTACCATCCTTCACCTGGTACGTGCTGGACGTCTCTATCCATCAGACTGTCATCCTGACCTTATCTTTAGGAGGGGTCAACGAGTCCTTGTTATCTGCGGGGAGTGTGTTTCTCCCAGGCTTGGTACCGGGGTCTTCTGGTCTCACCCTTCTGGGATGTGACTGCATGAGCGGGCTGTGCCTAGCACATCTTTGGAAGATTTGTGTTATTGTAACACCCGCAGGCAGGCGTGTTTTGTAACAGGGCCCGGCTTCTGCTCGCTTGGCTTTATAGCAGCAGGGCATGACGACTACTTTAGTTCAGGCCTCTTGTACCAGGCCCCATGTCTTCTACGACAGCCATCACGGGCCCCCCCGAGGCAGCTTAAAGGGGCGATCTGCACCCAGGACTTGCGGGGGTGACATTCAGTATGTTAAGCAGAGTCTGTAGCTGGCTCGACAGGGACGCCCTCCCCCCCCCAGCTATAAAGCCCTTGTTCTTTAGCTCCAGCTGCAGCCGCTGAGGCGTTCAGTGCTGGAGGTCGCTGGTTCGAACCCCAGGGTGGCAGCCGTCGCATCCACACTGGAGATGTGCCCCAATGACAGCCAGTGGGGCAGCACCGATCCCTGGCATAGACAGGCAGAGCCAGCCAGGGCACTGCTCATCCTGCTTTCAGGCCCGGGGTAAGCCGAGGGTGCCAGGCTCAGCCTGCCCACAGGAGGGCAGGGCCAGTTCTCCAGAGGATCAGGGCCCTAGTGTAGACAGGCAAAACTGCTACGGGCTGAGACTGGCACCTGTGGCTCTCACCGGGGTTGGCTTCAGTGGAGTCTCTCTGGAGTTACCCGTTGGGGTGGATCTGGGCTCTGGGGTTTGCTCTGGCACCGCTGTGCCAGCGCCTGAAATCCCCAGTGTAGAGGAGACTTCAGACCTTGGGTGCGCCTCGGTGCGCTCCGCTAGCTGCCGGGGCAGACTCCAGCAGGACGGACAGCCTAGCACCTGGGCAGCCAGCCTCACAGCTTGGAACCAGCGTCCGAGCACGTGATCCTTCCCCCGGCTCCCCCCATCAGATTGCCAGCCCAGCCGATTCACTGCAGGAGAGTCCTCCCATCCTGGGCCCAGTCACCACGCCCGCTGCACCCCGTTGGCTTCAGTGGAATTACTGCAGGAGTGAAATTGGCCCACTGGGTGCCCTCAGGATCCTCATGGCCAAGGGCAACCTCTCCTCAGCCAGCCTGCTAGCAGATATGCTCAGCCTGTGATTCCTGGCCTGGCTCCTACCTCCTCCCCACCGCCCCGCCAGGCGGATAATGGAGCCCGCAGGTGACTAGCTAGGGCAGGATGGGAGAAGGCACCAGGAGAACACAGTGATGTAACTCTCCGGCATCAGCTGGGGAAGGGGAGACGTGCAGGGAAACGTCACGTCGTTCCTTCCAACCAGCTCCGGTGTCCCACGCTCACAGCCGAACCCATCTGCAGCCCAAAGGAAGAGCCGGCTCAATTTCCATAATCGCAGGGGAAGGCGAGTGTCCGACGGGCCCCGGAAGCTTATTTATGGGCTGTGACCGAATCCTGCCTCCCTCCATAACCCAGGCAGCCAGCTCATCGCAGCCAGCTTTGCTCGGGATCTGTTCACTCCGCCCCCATTAATTCACAGCTCCAGCTCCTCTCCTGTCTTAGCCCGAGGCTTCCCCTTCGGGGGAGAGGAACAGGAATCCGGTTATTGCTGGGAAGTCTCCCAGAGGGCCACTGCCTCAGAAGTCAAGCCCACAAATGGCATCTGGGTGTCTGGGACAGCTGGGCTGGCAGGCGAGAGTGGAGAATTTAAAGAACCAGAGAGATGGGACTAAGATGTCATCTGTCCATCCATGCATCCGCCCCTCTCTCCCATGCTGTGTGTGCACGAGATAGAGGCCCCCGATGGACTGGGTGAAGGCAGCGCTTCTAACAAAGGCATCTAGAGATAATTAAAAGACACAAGCAAAACCAGCAGTAGCTTGGACCTGCCCCCAGAGACTCCATCCCAGCCCAGGAATACCTGTGCTTGGCTGCAGCTTATTGCCCCACATCGGGGCGGTCGACAGGAAAATAAAGGCAGGCTTTCTGCTGTGACTGTCTAACCGCGCAGCGCTGTCATCTCTTGGGGTTTTGCAGATGTTTCTCTCTCTTCTGACATGGCAACGGCCCCTGGGGATGTTGAAAGCAGTGCTGGGCTCACGGTCGGCCTGGCGTCTCCGATAATGAGAAAGGGCTGGGTGATGATTCATTTACGTAGCTCTTGCGCCTTCCCTCCCAGGAGCTGTTACAAATAAAGGGGCCGATCCTGCATCCAGTGGAGTCAAGGGCAAAACTTCCATTGACTTGGGTGGGGACAGGATTCTGTGAGCCTGAGCCTGAGAGGTGTGGAGCACTGGCAACTCCCAGGGAAGTCAGGGGGGGTTCTCAGGATGGAGGCCTACCTACCGACAGCACCCCTCAAATACCACCGGTCGTGGCATGCCTGCGACAAAGCCCTGTGACTCTTTGATCGCACGAATGCTTAGGGCAGGTGCATTTGGGGCTCGGGTGCTCTTGGCAGATTTGTGCGCCAGAGACCTGATGCTACAGGAGTTCTGCTCGACCAGTCAGGGAACGGAGACAGCACCATGTGGCTCATCACAACAAAGCAACATAGTGCGAACGTTTCATTTTGAAGAGCGCGCCGCAGGGCGGGTGAAAGACATGCCAGCCCCCATGACACATAGGGTTATCCCCCCAGCTGCAAGGTGGGGTATGAGAGATGCAGGGAGGCAAAGTGAACTTGTCGAAGGCGACCCAGCGAACCCTGGAGTCCTGACGCGGAGTTCTGCACTCTAACCACTAGGGATCACTCCCATTCCAAGAAGGTCGCCCAGCAATAGCGATCACTGTGCCCCTCTGAGCCCGCACGTTCATGTACCGTGTGTGTCTGAGCAGGATAGTCTGCATTTGATGCTGCTCTCCGGTGCAGAACTTGTACGCTCCTTTATGTTTGAAGGACCAAGCCCCACGGCTGGCATTCAGAGGTCACAGAAATGCCCCTCACTGAGGGGACATCACCTACGACAGCTCCCTTTTCCTCCAGTTGGCGAGGCAGGGACTGAGCCATCCGTGCCCCCCTTAGCTTTGCTCTTACCACAGCACGGCCTGGATCTGCAGCAGATTTATGCTCTCCGGTCACCCAGTGTCTGCAGCGCAAGGCTCTGGGGATGACATTTTCCATGCCGGGGCCATAATGGGCAAAGGCTGGTCGGCCGCGCGGTGTTTGATGTGCTGGGCCCCTTATTGAATCACGTCAGGAGCGGCTGGGTTGAGTTATCTCGTCTGACGGGCAGAAATGCATGCGCCGGGCTGGCAGGGAGCCCGCCGCCAATTATAACAGGGGCCTCATGTAAAGTCAGTGCGGAGGGGGTGGTGGGCTGCCTGGTTTAACTCGGCTCAGTAGCCGAGAGGACCTGGGGGACAAGGTGTAGGAGCGAGGGACGCCGGGGGGAAAGTCCTTGAGCTTCGCGTTGCTGGTTGGGCCGGCTGTGTGGGGACAAGAGGGGCGGGCGTGAGGAATGCCCGGCTTGCGCCCTGTGACCTGCAGAGCAGTGAGGCACCAGGACGTGGCTGTTCCGCTCTGTCCCTGGGATGGCCCCGGAGATGTCTGTGGAGGGTACCATGGTGACAGGACTCACTCACGACACCCACCCTGGGCATGCCGCACTAGCCTCCGGCGCAGCTCTGGGTACGATGCAAGGGCACCGTATTTCAAGCCCTGCCTGCCCCGTGTCCCAGCACAACAGCTGAGGTCGGCTGGTGCATCTCGGCTCACTGGGCCTGGCACGCAGCGTCCCTGGATCAGGAGCAGGGCCTTGTCATCTGCAGGCCTCTGAGCTCTGGGACGTCTTCCCACTCCCTGTCTGTCAGAGCAGGAGCGAGCCAGGCTGCAGGTCACACTGCACGAGGCTCAGCCACCCAGCGGGCGATCAGGGTCACATTCGTTTCCTACCCTGCTGCTCGGCAAATCTCTTTCGGGGCACTGAAGTCAGGAGTTTTGAAGAAAAGCAGGGCTATCTTGGCCTGATCCTGGCAGGTGCTGGGTCTCCTCCACTCCCGCTACGGGAGGTGCCCAGCCCCCCTACAGGATCAGGCCCCAGATTTCCAGTGGGCTCAGCTCCCACAGCTGGAGTTGGAATTTCTAGAGTCCTCAGCTGCCAACTTTCATGATTTTATCCCAACTCTCATTAGTGTTTTTCTTAAAGCCCCGGCTCCTGGAGACCCGTGATTATGAGCGAAATTCAGCTCTTTCTTTTTCACAAAAATAGGAACTTTCTAGTCCTCTAAAAGCTTGAAAACATAACTTAAAGGTTCAAAGCCCATCAGGCAAAGAAAAAGAATCCCAAATCTATATTTTTATATACATCTCATGGTTATTAAGCAAATCTTAGGAATTGTTGGACCCAACTCATGATTCTGGAGCACCCGGCAACCAAAATAAGTGACAAGATTTTCCTAAAGAGCTCAGCACGCTGGAAGGGGCTGCAACTCTGAATGATCTTGACAAACTGGAGAAATGGTCCGAAGTAAATAGGATGAAAATCCTTAAGGGTAAATGCAAAGTGCTCCACTCAGGGAGGAACAACCAATTGCACAAATAGAAAACGGGAAATGGCGTCTAGGAAGGAACCACAGCAAAGGATCTGGGGGTTATAATGGATCATCAACAAAATATGAGTCAACAACGTAATACTGTTGCAAAAAAAAAAAAAAAAAGTGAACATCATTCTGGGATGTAATAGCAGGAGTGTTGTAAACAAGATACAAGAACTCATTCTTCTGCTCTACTCAGCTCTGGTCAGACCTCACCAGGAGTTTTGTGTCCAGTTCTTGGCAGCGTACTTTGGGAAAGATGTGGACAAATTGGAGAAAGTCCAGAGGAGCAACGAAAATGCTGAAAGGTCTAGAAAATATGACCTACGAGGAAAGATTGAAAAACCAGGGTTTGTTTAGTCTGGAGAAGACTGAGGGGAGACAGGATAACAGGCTTCAAGTACATAAAAGGTTGTTATAAAGAGAAGGATGATAAATTGCTCTCCTTAACCACTGAGGACAGGACAAGAAGCAATGGGCTTAAATTGCAGCACGGGAGATTTAGGTGAGACATTAGGAAAAACTTCCTAACTGTCAGGGTCAGGGCTGGATTTCGGGGCAGACGATCCAGGTGACCACCTGGAGTGCTGGGCTTGTGGGTGCCGGGCTCCGGGTGCTGTTTTTGTTGTTAGCGACAAAAGTAAAATGTTTCAGGGATTCCAGGTGTGGATTTTTCACTAACCTCCTCGAATGAGCTAATGTTGAAATTCTTAACATTCAAAAGTTTCAATAAGCTTAAAGGAAACAAATTTTTTTTTTAATTTGCTTATACATGGCATGAATAAATACTGATTTACAGAGCCTAGCGTGCAAATGTATCGTCTTCTATGACAGGGATGAATCACGCATGCCAATCGTGCAGCAAAGTTTGTGAAACGGGCTACAAATGCGATATAAAATAAGATATCCCAAAGTTTAACAAATGGAGGTGTGGGTGGGGGGTGGATTTGGTCTAGGGCCTGCCCTGGTCAGGGTAGTTAAGCATGGGAACAAATTCGCTAGGGAGGTTGATGGCTTGAAATTGTAAAGACCTCCACTAAAGCGGGGCTAGACCATTAAACCCTGAATACCAAAGCACAGGCTTCTACCACCACAGCTAAAGGAGCAGCTCCGTTAACTAGCAGCAGTAGCAAGCTATTATTCTCCGTGTGGAACAAACCTGGAGGGAAGACATCACACACATTTAGCAAAGATGTTGCGTCAGTGTTAATTATTGGTATTAATTTAGGTTCCAGCGGCCTTCTGCCCCTCTCAAAATTCACCCTCCTCCCCATAAATGGGGCGACCCACGTGTCGGATAAGTAACTAAACCAAAAACTAACTCCGGGTGGTGTGCATATGTGCGTGTGTTTTGGGGCGAGGGGGATGTATGACTGCCTATGTGGGTTAAAAATAGCTTTTGGTAATTACCCTGAGGCTTCCTGGTGGAAATGGACACCCAAGAGGAAACAACCTCTGAGTGGAAAAAGAAATATAGCCCAGCTGTGGAAGGCGAGCGCTTGCCCTGGTTTGTACAGACAAGGCGCTGACATAGGAGGGGAGAGAGAGAGGACGCAATTGCAGTAATCCTGCTGGGAGCGGGTGAGGGCCTGGCTGGGAGATTTTGCTGTGTGGCTGGAAGGGAAGGGCTGGATCAACAGCACCTGCAGCTAGCACTGCAGTGGGCCCTGCTCTGGGGTAGGGGTTGGCTCCCTCGGAGACAGAAGCTGTGTATTCTTCGTGGAGGGAAGCACCCTGCCTCTTTCTCTGCATAGCTCTCCGTGGAGCGGGAGGCAGGTTACCTGGGTTCTATTCCCACCCACCCCACTGCCCTGTGCCATGACCTCAGGCAAGTCACCTCCCTTTGCCTTAGTTTCCCCATCTGTAAAATGGGGAGAATGACAAGGTCACAAATTGGTGGCCATGCAAGACTCCGGGGCTGTCAGTGTGCTACTGACGGTAGCCCAGGTCCCTGCTGCTCATAGCGAGGAGAATTGCTCCCCAGTCAGCAGGGATACATGTGGGGGAAGTGATGATTCTCTCTAAGAGAGACACACGAAGACCAGCTTTCTCATTGCAATGCTGATCTACTTCCCAGGGGGGTTCTGGGGAAGGGGATTGATTATTTAATGCCTGCAGAGCGCCTTGACATCCTTGGGCAGAAGGGGAGAGGGGAAGGGAGATGGAGCCCCGTGGAATAGATTCTAGACATTGCTCAATGCGTGACTGGCTGATGATCTGATACCTTGGCGATGGGCCCTACGGAGACCTGCCGAGAACACGGACCAACACAGGGTTGTTCTTTCTAGCACATCCCAGAGTCGAGCGGCTGGGCGAGACGGACCGGCCAACACGCAGAGCACACGGAACGCGTGCTGCATTTCCTCGCCCACCTCGTGCAAATTCTGCTGCTCGGGGCAAAATTAATTCAGCTCTGATCCTCCGCCCGTGAATTCTGGCCCGCCACTCCAGCCACGAACGAAAGGAGCAGGCAGCTGATTGTCAGAGCAGCATATGCGCGGGTGCATGTGTTTTTGGGGCAGGGGGATGTATGCATGTGTATGTGTATTAAAAATAGCTTCTGGTAATCCCCCGGAGGCTTCCTAGTGGGAATGGACACACCAGAGGAAATAGCCTCTGACTGGAAAAAGAAATGTAGCCCAGCTGTAGAGGAATGGTTCAAAAAAAAAAACCAGAGGAGGCTGTTACAGAAAAATTAACACGCCCGTTATATGCCCAGCAAAATAGACCTTCGATATTCATTTAGCTTGTATTCGATACTCAGACAAAGCACAGTCACCTGCAAAAAGTCCCCAGCAAAACTGGCCAATGTTTTTGAATATTAACATTTGACCGTCATGCCTGGCCTGATAAATACACGTAACCAGCGCGTTCCCTCGACGGAATAGAAACGACAGGCCTGAGGGGCTGCAATGAGGTTCGCTCTGGAAAAGGACGGCACCCTGGCAGAGGGAGCGCTCTGCTGACTAGATTCGTGTGTAATGTCTCTTCAGACCAAAGTTCACTGAGGGATTATTGTTCGGTCTCTGCTATTTTCATGGCAAGGCTTTGTAAAACCAACCAAACAAAAAAAGAAAGCAAACCACCCCTGTGTCTCCCGTGCCCCCTTGAATTTCCGGCCTGGTCCCACACTGGGATTTGCAGAGCAAGGCAGTGATGTTCTAACTCCCGGCAGGCCAGGAGGGGCTGCGTCTGGCCCATCTGACAGGCTCTTAACGACGCCAGCCTCGATTCCCTGGAATGGGACAAGCACGCCGCGGTGGCGCCGAGCCAGGCAGCATCCTAATGCCGAGCCGTTGCGTTAGCTTTGTTCTCTCGCACGCTCGCCAGGGCCCTAGAGGCTGGCAGCTGCCCGCTGCATGCAGCGGCGCGGCAGATTCTGCTTCACACTCGTTTGAAGCCTCCCGCTTGCTCTGCCACCGGCTTGGCGAGGCCAGGCAAAGGGAAGATTTTGTCTTCCCCCCCCCCGGGGACACTTAGCACTGCTGCAAAGGGGGAGATGGGCAGGATGGACAGCGCCAGCTCCTCCCCGCCCCACGGACGGGCCACAGCTCTGCCCCAGATGGGGGTCGTGGGGAGCTCTCCGGCCCTGGGTCACTCTGCTGGTGTTGTTTTGGGACGTGCCTTACTCGGGTGTCAGTGGAGACCGCCCGCCCGATTTCACACAAAGACCCCCCGCCAACAGCAAATGCTTTCAGCCTCCAGCCGCCCGGCCTTCATCCCAGCCAGCAGCCCTGCCCAGAGGTGCCGCTCTGCCTGGACCAAATCCTCGCTCGCCTGCGCACCGCTGACTCCCCCGCGGTGTAGGGGGGACTCGGGAGAGCTGTGAGGTCCCTCTGCTCAGGCGTCAATTTCACCCCCCCCTCCATCCCAGGAGACCGGGGGGCTGAGATCTCATTAAGCACGGGGCGAATAATCCTATGAGACAAAAGGCAGCAAGAGCCGCTGGGCCCAGGGGAGACAGCGCTTGGGTCCCCGGGTCCCCTTCACCCAGCTTTCGGTCTAGCCTCCATGGATGGAGACAAATGGAGGCTGAAATACAGCAGAATGGCTTGGCAGAGGCTTCTCCCCAAACAATGCCTCCCTGCTTGTCCTGTGTCTCCCCACAGGAGCCCTGCCAGCCCAACCCCACCCCAGTTGCTCCTCCCTGGCCATTCAAACCCTCCCCCTGCCCGAGGCCTGCAGTGCGCCCCCTGTTCAGAAAGGCCACAGCTACAGCACCAGCCGAGCCCTGGCTGGTGATGGCTGTCGGTGGCCTGGCGCTGAGCAGGATTCAGCTGCAAGGCCAGACCTGGGGTTCCCGGGGCAGAGGAGCCACTTACAGAGAGCTGAGTGGCAGGGCCAAGGACTATCCCAAGGGAGGAAAGCAGGGCTGCTCCTGCACGAGGGAGAGGTAAGGGGCAATTCCCCCACGGCTGCGCTCAGTGCCGCTGCGCCGATAGGAGCCCTAATGTAGACAAGGCTCTGGAGCCTTTGGCTGGTTGTAGCGCCCTCTCACTTAAACCCGCTGAGGGGCATCCACAGGCGTACACCCCGTCCTCACACACGCCCGATGCACACCCCTCTCTGAGGATATGTCACCGCCCGCCCAGCCCCCTGCATACGGACGTGCCCGCAGGCGTGCAGAGCCGGTGTGACGCAGGGCGGCGTCCCGAGGATGGCATCTGCAGGAGGCGGCAGGGAAACACCCACTGGGATTTAAGACCTCTGGTCTCCATGCTGTCTGATTTATAACCCCCCACCCAGAACTCCCCCCCACCCCTCCCCAAGGGCTCTGCCACTGCCATTGGGAGCAGAGTCAGGTGCAGTCTTTGGCCCTTTGGTTTCAATACAGGTTATGACTTTAACGCACAGAGCTACTGACAGGAGGGTGCTGAGCAGAGGTGGGGGGGGGTCCTGCCTAGATGTCCTCTCTCCAGAGAAAGCCTCAGGAACCCCCCACAAAAGCCATCTCCCCAGACCCTCCCAATGGACCTGTCTTCCCATGTGGGGCAGCCCAGCTCTGCCCACCCCTTCGGGTGGCAGCCCCATCCTGTGCAATGGCCTGGACAGATGGGCTGTGGGGACCAAAAGCATGGGGCTCCCCACCCCACTCCAGCCCCACAGGTTGGGAGACACTGAGGCTGCCCAGGAACCTCACCGGGGCTCGTGGCCAACCCTGGCTTTGCTGCTGATGCTTCAGGGAGCCACCAGCTGGTGCATGCTGCATTTAGCAACCCCTGGTTCTAACTTGGGGCCACTCAGCAGCAGTGACGGAGGGACCAGCAGCACCAGGGGCTGCCTCTGGGGGGCAATGGGCGCATGGGACCTTCAACATGCAGCCAAAGTCCAAAGGGCGAACAAGATGTCCGGGTGCATCAGGAACGGGCCGATGCATAACACGGAGAATAATCTCATGCGCTTATAGGAATCAGTGGGGCAGCCTCATCAGGAAACCATGTGCAGCTCCGGGCACTCCATCTTCAGACGGTGGCTGCAGAACGAAGGGGCTCAGGGGCAGCGCAGAAGCCGTCACGGGCCTGGGTCGACTCTCCTAGGAAGGGAGAGTGAAATGAGAGGGACGGGTCCCTCGGAGAAGAGCTGCCAGGCTAGACGGGTAAAAGATAATGACGGGGGCAGAGAAGGAAGGTCGGGAGCTTCTGCTCTGCCTGTCACCCGGGGGGGGAGGAGTCAAACCCAGTCAAAGGGAATGTTTTCCACCCAGGGTGTAAGTAGCCTGTGGAACTCCCTGCCGCAGGAAGATGTTGAGGCCAAGGACTGGCCGTTTCTCGGACATCTGCGGCACTGTTAGGATTAACGTCAGTGCACTGGAGAAGGGCTATTCACCCTTGTGCGTCCGGGCGGCAGCCGGTCTCTCCCTGCTAGAGAAGGGTGATGAGGCTGATGGAGGGGGCAGCTCTGCGGCGGCAGGGCTCTTGCCCCTTCCTCTAACGGGAGCTGGGGGCTGCTCCGCTGCGACGCTTGCTGCGTCCCTGGGAGCGGGGCAGTGGGGCGGCCATGCATGTCTGCGACCGGGGTCACTGTGGCAGGCGAGGGGGCAGAGCAGCAGGCCCCGGCAGGCTGAGATCCTGCGATTACTGCCCGTGGTAAGCACCAGGCCGGGCTAGAGCCGTGAAAGGCCTCAGGAGACCCCGCTAGAGCCTCTGGCCTTAGCGCCTTGTGGCCGCTTTGCTGGCTGTTATTCCCAGCCCTCTGACGCCCTCCAGTGCCCACGGATGGGATCTTCCTGCGCAGCTCTCCAGGGCTGGCTCCAAGCACACAGCCAGGTTCTCGGGTCCGGATGATCTCCCCGCCCCTGCGCACACTGGCACGGGCCGGAGAAGCCCAGCGACCAGGGGCCTGTGTGGGCAGGGACCTGCCCCTCAGGAGTCCCGGCTGCACTGGGGGCCCTGCTTCCCTGCGGGAGCCTGGGATCCCCCGAGCCCCGAAGCTGGGGGTCAGCCCCAATATCCCCGTGGTACAGATGGGGAGGCGGATGCCCAGGGAGACGCGGTGGGGATCCAGGCCCCGATCACCGCAGTGCCACACAGTGGCTAGGGCGGGGTTGGTGGGGCTGGTACCAGGATGGCAGCCCCGGAGACCAGTTCCCATCAGTGCGCGGCGACGGTCCCAGCCCCCTGGCTCACCTCTCCCACGGCCTGGTGCGTGGAGCTGCCCCGTCCCAGGGAGCCCTGTCCTGCTCACTCACTCCCTCCGCCTGGTGCTTGCTCCCCGCCTGCAGCCATCCCTTCAGTTCAGCCCCGGCTCCGGCAAAGGGCAGGGAGCAGCAGCCGGATGCAAGCCACAGCAAGGGGGCCTGGTCCGTGCAGCCTGCCACGCGCAGGGTTCCCTGGGGCCCCGGGCCAGCCACGTCCCCCCAGCCATACATCCTCCAGGCCGCGTAGGGGAGGCCCAGGGGGTTCTCGTGGGGGTGGGAGGCCAGGCCCATGGCCAGAATGGTCCCTGCTTCAGCCCTTCTGGGCCAGTGGCACAGTCCACAGGCGGCTGTGGCACTTGTACGTCGCACTGGGGACCGGCGCACACACGGGCGGCTTCCCGGCATCTCTGCCCAGACGCAGGCCGGCGGCATTTCAGAAACGCCACCCCGGGGCTGGGCGGCGTCTTTCCTTCCGCACACCCAAGGGATTTGGCACAGCTTCAACCAGAGACGGGGCGAAACCGCTGCCGTGCAACCGAAGAACCCCGGACATTGGCAGGGTCCGGATCCAGCCCCCGGCTCTCCCTGCTCCACCCCCCGACGGCGCCGTTAGCCCCAGTGCAGAGCGGGCCCCGAGGGGTGCGCCCGGGGCGAGCAGACATCTCTGATCTGGGAGCCTCCCCCAGCCCTGGGGTAAACGGTGACACCAGGTGCAGGGAAGGGGCGGGGAGGGGGAATCAGGCCTTTAACTTTGGGCTCAGTTCTGGTGGGCGCCCGGGTGGATCCGGTTCTGATCCGGGCCCGGATGACTCCTGGGCTGGTTCTGACCGCCAAAGAGCACCGGCCACCACATCCAGCCTGACTGCACCTGAGCGTGGCTGCTGCCTGCTGAGTCATAGCAGGCCTGGGGGTCCCCCCCACCCATGGGGGTCCCCCCATCCAGCCAGGCGCTAAACGACTGACCAGGGCTGTCTGCACCCACCAGCAGAGGTAACAGGCAGGCTCAGAAAGGCTGCCCTCTGGTGACGCTTTGGGGGTACAGCAGGGGGAGCAGAGATACCTGGGTTAGGTGAGCTGACGTGGCCCACAGGGCGACAGACAAACCCTTCCGCCGGCTGTGTACACCCCAGGGGCTTACGCCAGCGTCGCTGCTCCCCAGCCTGCCGCTTGCAGCCGAGAGACGGGCAGAGCCGCCTCCTGCCAGACAATCCAGACCCACGACCCTGTTCTCTCTCCAGCCACCCGCCCACCACGCCGGGGCTGCTCTGCCTCCGCCCTGGGCTGGGCCGCACGGTTTGCAGAGCCCTGGGCCCCGTGAGGGCCCTGTAGGGCGGGGGTGGAAGGGGCTGGCAGCGGGGTCAGGCTGGGGGAAGAGGGGACGCAGGGGCCATCCCTGGGATGCTATGGCTTTGGGGCGGTTGGCAGGGGTGGGTGGTTGCCCAGCGTAGCTGATGCTGGAGGTCTAGCAAACCCCAGCTGAATCCCTCCAGGTGGGGAGAGGGAGCTGCAGCAGGCTGGGAGAGGGGCATTGGCAGGTGGGGACGGCTGCTGGAACAGGTCCCTGTGAACGCAGCAGTGCCCATCACCTTCCAAGTCCTTCACCTGCCCCCAGGCGATTGCAAGAGAGGATCAGGTCCATAGCCACATCCACACCCAGCCCCGGGCCCAGTCGGAAGGTACCTGATGCCTCGTCTCTAGCCTGCTCTGCCCACCAGGGCCTGTAGGGCAGCACTGGGAAGGTCCCAGGCCTGGTAATGCCAGCCTGCCAGCCATCCTCAGCCAGGGGGACCACCCTGGGGCGCTCCCTCAGCTACCCAGTGTGCCACGCTGCCCGGCCTCTTACCCACAATAGACACGCCGTCCGTTTCTTTCCCCCCCTGTGCATCTTTAATCTTCAGATTCCCAGCATCACAGAACAGAGCACGGGCACATGTCAGGAGGAAGCTGTCTCTACCAAACCCTGCTATCTTGCTCGCACACATCCCAACCCCACTTCCTGTTCCTGCCCCTGCCAATTATCTCCCTTCCCTTATTGTGCTAATTACCTCATTAGCCCAATCATGCCCCGTGACAGGTTAACTGCCTCCAATTCAGCCTGTCGTCTTCTCTGTTCTGCAATGACCCAAGAGAACAGGGTGCCAGCACTCTGTCCCGGGGACCCCTGAGAGTCCTCCTGGAGCTGGATGCAGGCTCTGCCCCGGGACCAGGCAGGTGCACCTTGACTTCATGGCACTGTAGACACCGTGTGACCTATGCTCAGGGCGGAGCCCAGCACTGCCAAAATCCCACCGCACACACCGCCCTGAGCCTGCCGGGGGCTGGGGCTGTTTCTGCGGGGACACCCGGCCAACAAACCCGCAGGAACAGAGAAGAAGCCAGCTGGGGGGCGTGGGGACTGCCACTGCCACCCCAAACAAGTTCCTATGACCCAGTCTCATTCTCCAGGAGGCACCGGGCGCACTCTGCAGCAGAACAGGTGTCTTCTCCTGGGGTTTATCTAGGACCCGGAACAACAGAGCAGGTGCGCTCGGCCTGCACACACGTGGCACACACGGCAGCGTGGCAGGTGCACTGAGCCTGCACACACGTGGCACACACGGTAGCGTGGCAGGTGCACTGAGCCTGCACACACGTGGCACACACGGCAGCGTGGCAGGTGCACTGAGCCTGCACACACGTGGCACACACGGTAGCGTGGCAGGTGCACTGAGCCTGCACACACGTGGCACACACGGCAGCGTGGCAGGTGCACTGAGCCTGCACACACGTGGCACACACGGCAGCGTGGCAGGTGCACTGAGCCTGCACACACGTGGCACACACGGCAGCGTGGCAGGTGCACTGAGCCTGCACACACGTGGCACACACGGCAGCGTGGCAGGTGCGCTTGGCCTGCACACACGTGGCACACACGGCAGCGTGGCAGGTGCACTCGACACACACACACACACACACACGTGGCACACACGGCAGCGTGGCAGGTGCGCTGCCTGGACTTCCCTGGTACATTCTGTGGCACCGCGTATGACTCTGCTTTGATGCACCTCCCACACTAAGCAGGTGATTTCTACCGCTCCGTTCCCGCCACGCTCGGCTCAGCGGCCCGGCAGGCGAGCGGTACCTCAGTGCTATGGCCTGGATTTATCGGGCCCATGGAGCTGCCCAGCATCAAATGCCCGGCGATGCTCTCTGGGTTTCCTTTAATAAGAGGAGGGTTCGTTTTGCACTCCCAGCACAGTGATGGGGTGAGATCAGAACCCAGATTGGGAGCCAGGCCCCTCCCCAGAGAGACTCCCACCTGCCAGCTGATTTCACCGGGGGCTGCCTCTTCCTAACCCCTGCTCTATGGGGATGGATCCCCCTCATCAGCAGACTCCCGCCCCACCCCCACCTTGCTGTCCCTTGGCTTACAGGCCCCAGGAGGGCCCCAGCTCTGGGGGCCTGGCTTCCAATTTAGCAGAGGCTGCGAAGGGGGCATGAGCTGGGAGGGCTGCAGCGTGGGAAGCTCATTCCTGGGCAGGGCTCACCCATCCCATCAGCTTCTCATCACAGCTAGGGGGGATGGGGACAGAGGTGGGGTTGGGGGCGTGGCAGACAGTGATTGACATTCTAGCTCTGCCCCCTGCCCAAACCGATGGCCGAGCCCCACTTTACTCCATGGGAGGGACGGCGCCCTCCAGCGGGGCTGCTTCCACTTTGCATGGTGATGAGATTTTAAAATGCATGGGGCAGAACAGCCTGTGCGGTGTGAGCCCAGCTCCTCAGAGACCCATAGACTCTGTGGTCAGAAGGGACCAATATGATCATGTAGTCTGACCTCCCGCACAACGCAGGCCAGAGAACTCCCCCACCCACCCACTCCTGTGACAAACCTCTAACCTCGGACTGAGTTATTAAAGTCTCAAATCCTGGTTTAAAGACTATAAGATACAGAGAATCCACCAGCAAGTGAACCGTGCCCCATGCTGCAGAGGAAGGTGAAAAACTCCCAGAGCCTTTGGCAATCTGTCCTGGGGGGAAATTCCTTCCCGACCCCAAATATGGCCATCAGCTAAACCTGAGCATGTGGGCAGGACTCACCAGCCAGACACCCCAGAAAGAATTCTTTGTAATACCGCAGAACCCACCTCCTCTAACGTCCCATCACAGGCCATTGACAAATCTACCACCAGCCGTCAAAGATCAGTCAATTGCCAAAGTAGGCTGTCCCATCAGACCATCCCCTCCATACATTTATCAAGCTCAGTTTTGAAGCCAGCTCGGTGTTTTGCCCCCACTGCTCCTCTTAGAAGGCTGTTCCAGAACTTCACTCCTCTGATGGTTTGAAACCTGTGTCTAACTTTAAGTCTAAACTTCCTGATGGCCAGTTTATATCCGTTAGTTCTTGTGTCCACATCTGCACTGAACTTAAATAATTCCCCTCTCTCCCTGGTATTTATCTCTCTGATGTATTTATAGAGAGCAATCATATCTCCCCTCAACCTTCTTTTGGTTAGGCGAAACGAGCCAAGCTCTTTGAGTCTCCTCTCATAAGGCAGGTTTTCCATTCCACGGATCATCCTAGTAGCCCTTCTCTGCACCTGTTCCGGTTTGAATTCATCTTTCTTAAACATGGGGGACCAGAACTGCACACAGTATTCCAGATGAGGTCTCACCAGCACCTTGTATAACGGTACTAACGCCTCCCTATCTCTACTGGAAATACCTCGTCTGATGCATCCAAGGACCGCATCAGCTTTTTTCAAGGCCATATCACATTGGCGGCTCATAGTCATCCTGTGACCAACCAATACGCCCACGTCCTTCTCCTCCTCTGTCATTTCCAACTGATGCATCCCCAGCTTATAGCAGAAATTCTTGTTGTTAGTCCCTAAATGCATGACCTTGCACTTTCCACTATTAAATTTCATCCTCTCTCTATTACTCCAGTTTACAAGGTCATCCAGATCTTCCTGCATGATATCCCGATCCTTCTCTGTATTAGCAATACCTCCCGACTTTGTGTCAGATGCAAACTTTGTTAGCACATTCCCACTTTTTGTGCCAAGGTCAGTAAAAAACGATTAAATAAGGTTGGTCCCAAGACTGATCCCTGAGGAACTCCACTAGTAACCTCCCTCCAGCCTGACAGTTCATTTTTCAGTAGGACCTGTTTTAGTCTCCCCTTTAACCAGTTCTTTATCCATTTTTCAATTTTCATATTAATCCCCATCTTCTCCAATTTAACTAATAATTCCCCATGTGGAACCGTATCAAATGCCTTACTGAAATCTAGGTAAATTTGATCCACTGCATTCCCTTTGTCCAATCTTCTCGAAAAAGGAGATCAGGTTGGGCTGGCATGATCTACCTTTTGTAAAGCCATGTTGTATTTTATCCCCGTTACTGTTAACCTCAATGTCCTTAATTACTTTCTCTTTCAGAAATTTTTCCAAGACCTTGCATGCTATCGAGGTCAAACTAACAGGCCTGTACTTACCTGGATCACTTTTTTTCCCTTTCTTAAAAATAGGAACTACGTTAGCAATTCTCCAGTCATACGGTACAGCCCCTGAGTTTACAGATTCATTAAAAATCCTTCTAGTTCTTTTAATATTCTTGGATGGAGATTATCCAGCCCCCCCCCTCCCCCGATTTAGTGCCATTAAGCTGTTCGAGTTTGGCTTCTACCTAGGATGTGGTAATTTCTACCTCCATATCCTCATTCCCATTAGCCACCCTACCACTATCCCCAAGCTCATCATTAGCCACATTAAAAATGGAGGCAAAGTATTTGTTTAGATATTCAGCCCTGCCTGGATTATCCTTACCCTCCACCCCATCCTCAGTGCTTAGTGGTCCCATTTTTCTTGGTTTTCTTCCTATTTATATGGCTATAGAACCTTTTACTGTTGGTTTTAATTCCCTTTGCAAGGTCCAACTCTACTTGGCTTTTGGTCTTTCTCACTTTATCTCTACATGTTCTGACCTCCAAGAGGTAGCTTTCCTTGCTGATCCATCCCATCTCCCAGTCCTTGTAGGCTTTCTGCTTTCTCTTAATCACCTGTCTGAGACTCTTGCTCATCCAGCTTGGGCTACAACTCTTGCCTATGAATTTTTTCCCCTTCCTTGGGATGCAGGCTTCAGATAGTTCCTGCAACTTTGACTTGAAGTAATTCCAAACCTGCTCCACCTTTGGATCCATGAGTTCTTCAGTCCAGTCCACTTCCCCGACTAATTCCTTTCATTTTTTAAAGTCAGCCCTTTGGAAGTCAAAGACCCTAGTCACAGATTGATTGTTGTTTATCCTTCCATTTAGTTTGAACTGAATTAGCACATGGTCACTCGAACCAAGACTGTCCCCTACAACCAGTTCTTCTCTGGGGTCCTCACTACTCACCAATACCACATCTAAAACGGCATCCCCTCTCGTTGGTTCAGTAACTGTTTGGTGAAGGAATCTCTCAGCTATCACATCCAGGAAAAGCTGGGCCCTATTATTACTGCTAGCACTTCTCCTCCAGTCTGTATCTGGGACGTTAAAGTCTCCCATAATCACACAGTTCCCAGTAGTATTTACTTCATTAAAAGTTTTAAAGAGGTCTCTCTATCCATGTCCAAATCAGATCCGGGTGGTCTGTAGCACACCCCAAGCACTATCCCAGGGGAAACTCTAGTAGTTTTCTTCCCCAGTGTGATTTTTACCCAGGCAGAGTCTGTCTTATCAATTCCATCACTTCTAATTTCTTTACCGTCTACCTCGTCATCGCTCTACAACGCTACTCCACCACCTGTGCCTTTATATCTCCCTTTCCTAAACAGCACCTACCCTTCAATACCTGTACACCAGTCGTGACGACTGTTCCACCACGTCTCTGTTATCCCGATCACATCTGGTTTCACTTCCTCTACCAGGAGCTCTCGGCTCCTCGCATGGGTGTACAAAGATCAGCTCCTGGGGATGGAGAGGCCTGGGTGGGGGGAGGATGGGCTGCCTGGAGGAGCGTCAGTGGCCTGGCAGAACATCTGGCTGGTCCCACAGTGGGGCGTTTGTGGCAGCCGGCCCATCGCCCCGGGATATCCTCCACGACCAACCCGCCCTCATAGCTACACACCTGGCTGCACCAACGGGCCTCGCCCCCCAGTTGCTCTGTGCCTGCATTTGGGGCAGGGGCCAGGCTGAGGAGGCAGGCAAAGGGTAGCTTTAAGCCCCCTCTATGCTCCTCGTGTTCTGGGCCTTCCTGGCTTCTAACAGCCCCCGGGCCCACTACTAGCCCCAGGAAGCAGAGACTAGCTACAGAGCCACGCGCTCAGGCCGTGCCCCCCGGCACCGTGCGACACCGAGGGAGGGAAAGGGGTCGGCTGCGTTCCCCGGTGGGCTGCGTCCGCAGGATCCTGGTTTGAGTGACCCCCTGCCAGCCCTGCAGCGGCCTGACCCGAACTGAGCCTCTTCTCCCCCGAGCATCACTAACTCCGCTGCTTCCTAGAGCTGGGGGTGCTGGAGATAAACGCTGCAGAGCTCTGGACGCCTCGGCTCCCTCGGGACCAGCGGGAGGGAGGCTCTTGGAACAGAGACGAGGAGACTTAACAACGTCATATGGAGTCCCCCTTCCCCGCCCAACAGCCTGGAAGGACAGCAATGGAGCGAACGCCCCTCCCCACCCCCAAAGGGCGGTGCAGAGACCTCTGGCTTGCATTGCACAGACCCGGTTTGAGACCAGGACCTGGATGACTGAGGTTTAGAAAGCACCTGTCGCCGAGCAGCGCCAAGGGAAGGCCCCCAACGCTGGGGGATTCCGAGGGGAAACCAGGGCGTGGCAGGAAGCCGCGGTTCAGCAAGGGGACCGCTTTCCTTGCTGTGCCTGTACTGAACCAAACCCCCACCCAGCTCCCCCTGGTGCTAGGGGGCGCTGCGCTGCAAGGCGTGACGGAGGGGTTCAGTAGGGCGTGCGGCTATAGACAAGAATCTCCTCCCACCACTGAAATGCAGCCACCGCTGGGGCGGAACACGGCCGCTGTTTAACAGCTGCACATCAAGGTTACATGGCAGTTTAGGACAGGAAGTGACGAAGCAGACTGCGGCCAACTGAAATGTCTTAACTGGGAATTTATTAGCACAGCGCCCTCTACTGACCCCACCGCTCCCTGCAGCACAGCGCCCCATAGCACCAGGGGGTGTGGGTGGGGATTTGGTCCAGTACAGACACAGCAGACAGAGCACCCCCTGCTGAACCACTGCTTCCTGCCACACCCTGGTTTCCCCTTGGAAGTCCCCCGGCACGCCCAAGAATGTCCTGCCCCTGTGCCTGGAAATGGTGAAGGCTGTCGGAGGGAAGTGGGGGGGAAGAAAGCCATCCCCTGCGTGCGCGGGAGCCTGCCCAGAGCGGGGCGCCTGCGTGGTGCTGCTGGGGATTGCTGGAGCGGGGCCTCAGGGAGGCCGAGGAGGCGCAAAGGAGAATGAAAAATAAAGCAGTCAAAGGGGACGAGCGTCCGTTGAGGCACTCCTAATGTCCTAAGAAAAGAGCCCACCCCCTCCCGCCCGGCGTCCCCAGGGGCCCGGCGCTCTCCTTTCAGCCGGCAGCTGGCAAACGTCAGCCCTGCAACAGGAACCCCGGCGGGCTCCAGATAAGGAGATGTTGCTGGGGCAGTTTGTCATTTGGGGAAGTGTCGGACAAAGGACTCGACCCCCGGAAGTCTCTGTTCCCATTGCGGGGGGGCCGGGAAAGGAGCTCACCCCGGCCCCATTAGGGGCGATCCGGGTGGGAAGGAGGAGTCGGGAGGGGCCTTTCCCCTCTCCCCCCAGCCTGCTGGGCTTAACGGCCTCGCCCCTGGAGACCTGCCAGCGGGGATGGGCAAGCCCGGAGCTGCACCAGCCGTCCTCGGCCTCAGCGGGGCTTCCTCGCCTAGGCCCCGAAGGAGAAGGCTGGGGCCCGGGGGGGAGCGATGATTCCCTGGGGCCCACGCGGCCGGAGGCAGAGTGGCCGAGGCAGGGAGGGAGCGTTGCTGACGTTGGCCGGCTGCTGCGCTGGCGGGAGGAGATGGGGGCAGGCGGGAGGGAGGGCGGGAGGAGATGGGGGTGGGCGGGAGAGCCTGTTTGCACGCCTGCCGGTATCGTTATTGCAACACGGCCTGAGAACAGCAGCCGGGCCCTGAGAGGCCCCCGGGGCCGAGCCGGGCAAGGGCCCCATCAGCCCGACCAAAGGGCAGAGTGCGAATGCGAGGCCGGGCCCAGCGCCCGCCCCGGCACAGCGAGAGCCAACGCCAGGGTGACTGCCAGAGGCTGGGACGTGGGCAAGGGGGAGCAAACACCCGCCCACGCCCCGTCCCAGCCTCCCACGGAGGGGCAGGGGTGGAGGGGCTTGCACACTCACGCTGCCAGTCCCTCCCACCCACGCACAGTGATATACAGGCTGGCACAGCTCCACACACGCAGTTCAAGGCAGAGAAACACACACCCTCCACACACAGGCTCCCCAGCTCCCAAAGGACCCCCTCCAGCCCCCCCATATCTCCTGCCTCACACATAGGGCCTGTTCCTGCCCTTCACGACATCCGCCACTGACGTTAGCACCAGCTTCCCCTCCAACCCTCCGGGTCTCGTCTGCACCAGGCCTGCTCCTGTCAGCACAGCTCTCCCGCGGGTCGCAACCCTGGGGGCGCTCGTGTAGCCAGGGCATGAAGGGTTTGACCCACCGTGTCATCTAGACCCGCTCGGAGCAGGGCCACGCTACACCGGGGTTAAAACGTGGCCGGCCGGACACCCTGTCTACGCCGGCCCTGCTCTGCAGCTGTCCCCCCGTGGAGCTGTGGGTAGCCACAGCGGGAAACGATGAGGGGGTGTAGGGGGGGGGGAAAAGGCTGGTGTAGAAGTTCTAGCTTGAAATAAACCTTTGATGGCTAAACTGTCAAGCGAAACCGAGGGGACCGTTTATGAGTCAGAAGCAATCGTGTGCTTTGCCAGTGTGAAATCTTACCAAGTACACACACACGCCTACTGCATGTGTTCCACCTCTTCCCCCGGCCACCCACACGGAGAATACGGCGCGCGCACGCTTGCACGCACGATGCAGTAACTGCTGGGGGGTGCCACCAAGGTCATCCTCTATCTGCCAGCTCAGAGAACATCTGTGAAAACTGCGGCTCGGGGCAGCGTGAGCAGCAAGCGCCCAGGTTTTCAGATTCCTCCTGAAAACCCTGCTCCAGAAGCAGAGAGCACGGGGGCAACAGAGGGCGGGCTGGGCCGGGCCCTGAGACAGCCCTGCTACCTGACAGCCCCCGCGGGCCCAGACTGGCACCAAACTCCAACAAAGGGTTAAATCCTGCCTTCGGTGACACCCTGGCCACCCCCAGGGGTTTCCCCTGGAGCTGTACCTGTGTCACGGCGTGAATTTGGCCCCAGATTTCCATCCCCCACAGTCCTGACTGGAGACCCCCTCTATCCAAAGGGATCTAAGCCCCCACCAAGGTGTTGTTTATCAGGGAGGTTTTACAAAGCCCAGTGGACCCAATCCTGAGCTCCTTCCTCTGATTTACGCTGGACTTAACGTAGGCAAACTCCCTCTGAGGGCGCTAGGAGGCCTTGCCAGGGCGAGGATTGCAGAAGCAGCTCGCAGGGCTTCTCTCTCAGTAGAAACGTAAGGATCCCGTTCCCAACCTGCTCGGCCAGCACAGAGCCACACAGCCAGCAGCACCGGGCTGGGGTGAGAGAACCAGCAAGAGACGCTGGCCTGGAGCAGCAGGGGGAACGGGCCCCGGGAAATGGCGTGATTCTCCGCCACTGGCCATTTTAAAATCCCAATGGGCTGTTTTGCTATAAAAACTGCTTGGGAATTGTTTGGGGGACGTCCCCTGGCCTGTGTTACGCAGAGGATCCCACTGGTCTCTTCTGGCCTGGGAATCTATGAATCTGTCCAAATGAAGTACAAAAATTAGCAGCCTGGGAAGGGAGCAGTTATTGGCCTCAGAGGATCCTGTGGGGGCCAGGGATTGAAGGGGCGGTGAGGAACAATCTATAGGGCCCTGGTTAACCTGGTGGGTCAGGCTCACCTTCATAAAGCCAGTAGAGTTGCCCACGATTAGCCCCATGATTTTGATCCTGACACTTTCCCTCTAACCCTGCCCTGGAGAGACGTATGCCCATGCATTCTCCCCAGGATGCAGTGGCCTAGATGATAGCCCACTGCCCAGGGGATACCCCGGCACCCAATGTCGTAGCACCTGCAACGCGGCCCATCTCAAAGGCCAAGTGAAGTTATTCACGCTCCCTAGAGAGCCCGCCACACTTCCGCAGGCCCAGCACAGATCCAGCAGGATCCCACCTTCACTGCCTGGCACCCGGGAGGGCTGGCACGTGCCAAATGCCACAGGGTCCCCTGGCGCTCCCTCCATCTGCACTCGGGCTGTGATTAGCCTGCGGCTCTGTGAGACCCGGGTGGGCTTTCTGGGGCCCAGCTCTTGCTGTTTCATTGTCAGCTGGGGGCTCAGCGTGCTCAGGCCCAGGCGGAGCGGTGGGGACAGGGCCCTGGGGGGAGCAGAGACTTGTGGGACAGGGCGGTGGCACCCGTGGCCCTCTGTCAGCACCGTTTGCCTGCCACACAGCCGTGGCATTGCGGCTCTCAGAAGAGAGTCACACGCAGCCTTTCTCCTTGGCCCCCGGAGCCGGCTGGCAGCGGCGGCTGCTGGGATCCTGCACATGGCCAGTCTTTGGGGCATTCCTGCCTTATCCCCCCCCTGCGTATGCCACTGAGTGTTTAGCCAGGCAAGGGCAGAGCTGAGAGGCAGCCAAAGGACTGAGCACAGCAAAACTTGAGAGCAGCTCCTCTGTGCTGAATCTGCTACTCCTGATGATCCGCCTCCTTCCCTCCCCCTCTCCTCCTATGGCTGGCTAGCAAACCGCCTCCCCCGCAAGCCTCCCCTGGGGCCGGTGGCAGGCTAAGAGCTGCAGCAGAGGGAGGAGGAGCCGAAGCACTTTACAAACCTCAGAATCCTCCCCCAAGGGGGTAGGTAATTACTCTCGTGTTACAGGGGAAACTGAGGCACAGAGCGAGGCTGTGACTTGCCCAAGGCCACTCAGTGAGTCTGTGGCAGAGTCAGGATCAGAACTCAAGAGTCCTGGCTCCTACATTTGGGCATTAACCCTAAGCCCACCCTTCTTGGGAAGGAAAGGATAGCCGGGCAGCTTTGCTGAGGCGGGTGGCTTGAGCTACGTAAGAATGGCCATAGTGGGTCAGACCAAGGGTCCATCTAGCCAGGGTCCTGTCTGACAGCAATGGCCAGGTCCAGGTGCTTCAGAGGGAATGAACAGAACAGGCCATCCTCAAGTGATCCATCCCGTTGGCCATTCCCAGCCTCTGGCAAACAGCAATCCTGCCTATCCTGGCTAATAGCCATTGATGGACCTATCCTCCAGGAACTTATCTAGTTCATTTTTGAACCCTGTTATAGTCTTGGCCTTCACAACATCCCCTGGCAAGGAGTTCCACAGGTTGACTGTGTGTTGTGTTTCTTCGTTCTAAGCCTGCTGCCTCTTAATTTTATTTGGTGAGCCCCTCGTTTTCGTGTTACAAGAAGGAGTAAATAACACTTCCCTCTTCACTTTCTCCACACCAGGCATGATTTAATAGACCTCTGTCATGTCCCCCCTCAGTCGTGTCTTTTCCAAGCTGAAAAGTCCCAGTCTGATCAATCTCTCCTCATATGGAAGCTGTTCCATACCCCTTCACAGCATCGTTCCATACGGAAGGTGCCATGGGAGGTGCCAGCTCCTTTCATCCACACCTCAAAGCACTTGGAGCTCAGGGCGAGTAATAATAAATATATGGAGCAAGGAAAGGGGATATGAATCTGGACATCAGTGCGGTCCTGGTGTGCCAGGCTGGATCCTGCTTTCCCTGGGAGAAAGGCCAGGGTGTCCCTTATACACCCAGCCACCCCAGACCCTGGCCAATGCTGTCTGGCGCTTGAGTACCAGCCGGTTATGTGTTTGAAGGGGGCCAGGGTCTCACAGGATGTCTGTAAACCAACATCTGTGCTTGCAGGATGGGCCCAATCACTCAGGGGCAGGAGGGGGAAATGGGCTGAGTGGGCACAGTGCAGCCTGGGATCTGTTAATGGCTCTGTCACCCTCTCACTGCATGGTCTTGGACAGGCAGCCTCCGTGCCTCAGTTTCCCCACCTGTAAAGCAGGCGCCCAGCTGGCCTGCCTTGCGGGTGGCACTCTGGTCGAGGGCTAATTCACGAGCGTTTGGCACGCATGCTGCTAGATGGAGGGGGCTGGAGCAACGCTGGGAAGGACAGGCCGGTACAGCTGGCGCTGTGGAGGTCAGGGTCGGGCTGAGTGAGTGGCTGAGGCCTAATTTCCTCCCAAATCAGAGACAGCAGGTCTGAGCGCAAGGCGTGCTGGGAGAGAAAGCTGTGTAAAGGCCAGCCACTTCCCCTCCCTAGAGAGAGCTGGAGGAAGGTGCTGGTGCAGCGGTGCGCTGGCTGGGGCCTGGGTAGGGCCAGTGCGGGGCTGTCTGGAAGGGGTAGGAACAACAGGCTGCTTGTGGGGCCCACCAGGGAGAAGCTGGAGAAGCCAATGGAGTGGGGCTAAGAGGCGGGCAAGCTGGGGGGCCAGTGCTGCAGTGAGCCCCGGGCGATGTGGGTGTTTGAGGCTGGCGTGGACGGCTGCTCTGCTGGGGAGCGCCTTGGGGCTGGAGGCTGCCGTAGAGGGAGGGCGCGGGCTGCGGCAATGCCTCTTGGAGAGGGGTGCAGAGCAGTTGATGGAGGAGGTCTAACGGGTGACTCTCTTGGTCTCCTTTGGGGCCACCCCACAAGGGGGTGGGGGGCTCTTGATTCGGCTGGAAGGGGCCAGTCACCCTAGAGTGAGAGGAAACGGAGGTGCAGCTGCAGTGGGATACAGGAGCCACATCTCCTGCCCCTTAACATGTTCCTTTCCCCGATTAACTCAGATCCAGCCCCGGCCTCACAGGGTGTGTTAGCGGGAGGGCAGGGCCCGGTCCAGCAGGTGTTATATGCCAGGCGTGTCTCGGTAGCGCTGCTGTGACTGAAGGAATGAACTAAAGCCCCTTGCAAGAAGCCAGGGGGCCCGTCCAACTAGACTGGCCGGAGAACAGGGGACAATCCCGCTTCCTGAGCTGCTCTGGAAGAAGTTGTGAGTCATAAATTCACCTCCCTCCACCTAGGAGCTGCCTGGAGGAGATCACAGCTCACATCCACCTCGACAAGTGGGGTATGCGTACCCCCAGGGGCAGGTGAGCTCTCACCAGGGGGCATGTGAGGAAAAAGCCGGTCATGGCAGACAAAGCACCATGCTATCCCTTACAGACCCTGTGTCCGTCGGTATGTGATGACCCTACCTCCGACGCGGGTACGCGCTAGGCTAGGTGACCTGGAAAGGGGTAAAGAGTTTGGAAACCCCTAGGAGAAAAGGGACGCTCCCCCGGCATCAACGCTGAGCCGTCTGAACAACAGGAAGCGAACGGTGGCTGGAGCCCAGCCTGCTTCTACTGACGTGACCCGTGGCCCTTGCTCTCCCGGGGGAGGCACGAGCGGAGGGGCGTTGCCGGTCTTTGTTTGCCCTTTGCACCAATAAATCTCTCCCCGCTAGAGCAGCCATGTTGTGTGTGGGTTGGTGCAGCCCCTCCCCGAGGAGACACACTGTGCTCTCTCTCTCTCAGGGAGACCTTCCTCTTATTCTTCCCACTTAAAATAGCGGCCTCATTTCCCTGAAAGCGTGTTTGCTCCTTTGCCTATGGAACATCGCCTAGAAGGGCCGTGGCCCAGGGCAAATCCCTTCCACCAGCCCCCCCAGCTACTCCCCCCCTTGTGCTGCCGTGCATGTTATTCCCCCAGCTCCTGCAGCAACTCCCGCAGCCTGGCCCCTCTCTCTGCCCAGGGCTCTGCCGCGGGTGCACGCTCCACGAGCTGCAGAGCAGTTTGGGATCAGCTGCATCAGCGGGTAAAGGGAGTGGAGGAAAAGGGGTGAGATTGGGGCGAATGGGGCTGGAGAGAGGGGAGCCGGGGAGCCATTGTGGGGTGGGCACTGTCTGAAGGAGGTGGCTATGCTGCAGCCTCCCCCTGGTGCTAACAGGAGCGGCAAAGGGCCAATGAAGCAGCAGAGGAAGCTGTGGGGAGGAAGAAGGAACTGACCTTAGTGAGTTCCTCCTTTGAACGGCCCCCAAAGGGCTGGGGAAAGGGAGGGACGGCACTGGCCCCAATGTGGCACCAGGGGGCGCTGTGCACACTGGAGGTGCCATCTTTCAAAACGCATTCAAACCCCAATTCCTGACCGGCCGGGGTGTGGGGCGGAGGGCGGGGGGTGCCCCCAGCGGTTACCTGGGGCCGGCCCCACTTCTCGCTGACCCAGCTGGGTGGAAGCATCGCATTCGCAATGACCCTTCGTTTTTGTTTTGCAACCCACCGACTCCTGCCCCAGCGCCCCCCTGGGGTTTGCACGCCGCCTCCCTAGGATGCTTGCTGGGTAATAAACAATAAAAAATACCCTGCTCGCCTGTGAAAGACAAAGGGATTGGGACACAGAGCTGACTCACGGCAAAACGGGAGCTGAATTCAGCTCGCTGACTGTGTGTGCTCTGTGTCCATCTGTCTGTGTGCGTCTGGGGTCTGTGTGCTGATCCGCTAATGACAAACGGACACAGGGCATCAGAACCTGCCCATCGTGCAGAGAACGACCCGGACTCTGACAGAGCTCCATGGCCTGGTCATAGAATCACAGAGTTGGAAGGGAGCTCAGGAGGTCATCTAGTCCAACCCCCTGCTCAGAGCAGGCCTGGTGTGTCTCTTGCGCTCTTTTTAACACTTTGGCAACGCTGGTATAGCTTGTGCCCGGGCTCATTGAATGGTGTGTGTGTAGTTGCTGTGTGTTTGCAGCATTGCCAACCTCAGGGGTTCCAAAATGGGGAGGCAGCCCCCAAATAATCGTGAGATTTGTCTGAAAAATCATGAGATTTAAAACGAAACAAAACAATTGTCAGTCCTGTGTCTCTGCCTTCTGTAGGGTGACCGGATAGCAAGAGTGAAAAAGCGGGACAGGAGTGGGAGTAATAGGTGCATATGTAAAGCCCTGAATATCAGGACTGTCCCTATCAACTCGGGACATCAGGTCACCCTAGCCTTCTGGTTTTTGAGTTGTTTAGGAGCCACATTTTCAAGCTTTTCTCTGCAGCCACAAGGCTTTTAAACATGAAAGCAAGATTCTCCCGTGATCACAGGACTCCAGGAGCTGGGGCTTTAGTAAAAACCCCTGATACTGCAGGGGGTCACAATGAAACTGCAAGAGCTGGCATGGCCGGGGGTATGGAGCGTGCGTGCTTGCATATTGCTAGCCAATGCTGCCCTCTTGTGCCCAGGCAAAGCCCTGAGCCGGTCCCTTGGTTTGCTAGAAGGCCTCTGCCTCCCCCCTTGCCCTCCCTTCGTTCATATTAAAACACAGAGCCTGACGCTTCCTCTACGGCGAGCCCCCGCTGGGCCCTACCCCGGGCTGGCTCTCTGCCTGTCACTTCGGCTTGCAAGGGAAACCAGCTGCCCTGACTAACGAGACCTGCTGGATTTGTGAGCTTGGAGCGGGAGGGGGAAGCTGTGCTCTGCGTGCAGCCCAGGCGCGTGCGAGAGAAGGTGCCCGACATGCATGTGCAAAGCATGGCCACGCTGGAGCGTGTGTCCCACTTGCCACAAGTGTCCGGCACAGCCTTTTCCCGGGTGGGGGGTGAGGGGGAAACGCCCCGCACGTGCAAGTGTGCAGGCTGGCGGTGCATGGGTGTGCGGCACGCCCGTGCACCCGTGTGAGCGGCACCGGCCCGGGTGTGAGCGACGAGTGTGAAGCTGGGGCTGGGCGTGTGACGAGGGGGCGGGTGGGCGGCCGTGGTCGGCGAGGGACGGCGGGCGGGGGGGCGTGAAGGTGGTCGGGGGGGGGTTTGCACGGCACCGGGCTAGCCAGAGGCCCAAAGTGCAATGTAGGGCCTCTGCCCGGGCGTGGGGGGCCCAGGCCTGCCGGCCCTGCCCTTTGTGGCGCCTGGCGCCAGGCGTCCATGATGTGGAGCCGGAGCGGGAGAGGCAGGAGCTGCGAAATGGCGGCCGGGGAGGCGGGGAGAGGCGAGGGAGGCGGGAGCAGCAGCAACTCGATCCATGGCTGAGCTCACACACGCACACGCACACACACACACACACAGCCAGCCCCACACACACAAAGGGCTGGACAGAAAACACGGAGGCCAGCAGGAGGCTGTGCGGAGCGGGGCCTTCTCCCTGTGTTGCCAGCCCCAGGGATGGGGAGGGCGAAGAGGGCCCTGCGCCCCTCCAGTCGCAACCCCCCCGGGGCTGGCGGGGACACCCCGGCTCCGATTCCGCCCGGCGATCGGCGCAGAGGCTCATCCGAGCCCACGTCTGTGTCTGACGGCGGCTGCCAGGCTGAGCCAGGCCCAGCGCCCCCAGCTCTGAGCCCCACCAGCACCCCCTCGCCAGCCCCTCGGAGGGCCAAACCCAGCCGCCGGGGCCCAGCAGCCCGGCCGTCGGTCTGGCCGTGGAAAAGCAGCAGGGCTGGCTCGCCACAGGCCGGCGCGGCGGGTCCGGCAGGGGGGCCTGAGGATGTGGCTTTTGGAAATCAAAGTGGCTTCATCTTAGGGGGGCGCGTGAGACGGTGTCTCTGACTTGCAGGGAATTGATCCGACAAAGCCGGGTCAGACCTGGGTCGGGGAGGGACGCGGGAATCGTTTGTCCGTACTCCCGCGCCCCCTCATCTAAGGGGCTTCGAGCGCTGTGTAAGCGCCGCGCCTTGCTATAGCTAGCTATTATCAACCCCTTCGTACAGTGGGGGAAACTGAGTCACGGAGCAGGGAAGTGACTCACTGAAGGCCATACGAGTGGCGCTGCCAGGAAGAGAACCCAGGAGTCCCGGCTCTGGGGCCAGCGATTTTTGTCTGCCTTTCAGATGGCGTCTCCAGGGTGTGTCTCAAAGATTCGCAGGCCAGTGTGAACGAACCGGCCCCGGCTGGTAACCCTGGGGAAGATCAAGGCTGCTGAGCTGCCGCACGCTGGTGCCACGCAGAGCAGTGCAGCTGTGGGGCAGTAAAAAATTCAGTGGTTCCACCCCCCCGCACAGTGAAGGGTCCCCTGCGGCAGTGCGTTCAATTAAAACACACAGGGCAAAGTTGTGTGCGGGGTTGCCGTTCATCTTGCAGGTAGCAGGCGGGCTCGGGGTCTCCCGGCAGCGTGCGGCAGGCGGGCCGTGAGCAGGGTGGGTGCACGGCACACACGGACCCGCGTGCAGCAGGGCAATGGTGCAATGCCCCAGACGGTGGTCACTGGGGGCTGTGATGGGAGTTCAGGTGTGTGGTACCGTATATACTGTAGTGCAGTGACAGCACCTTCCTGACCCGGATTCTCTGCACGGGTCCAGCTGTGCTTGGCACGTGTCCAAGGGTCAAAGGCGGCTTTAAGCCACCGCTGCAGCCCTTCAGTCCTGGGCCCAGTGGGCAGCGGCCCCGGCCCTGGCACAGGACGGAGGCCCTTGGAAGCGTACGCCAGCTGCAGCTGTCCCCAGGAGCTGTTCTGACAGCTGGCACGGGGATACCCCAGCCCAAGGATTCAGGAGCGCAGGCAGCAGTGCACCACCAGATTTCCCTGCCACAGGAGGGTCCTACTGGCGCCGCTGTTTCATTGCGCCCCAAAGATGCCAGGGAGCATTGGCGCACAGGCCCCCGTGAATCCAGTGCACAGTCCGTGGTGCAGTGAGCAGTGACAAGGGGGAAAGCAGAACGGGGCCCAGTGTGCAGCGTCCGGTGCTGTGTCTAATGCGGTGAGGATGCAAATAGGCAGTGCAGTGACGGGCCCCGCTGAGCTGGGCAGGGCACCCAGAGCAGGCTCTGAGAAGCTCACTTCCCTGGAGAGCTCTGTGCAGCAGATAGCTTCACCTCGGGGCTGCCCTCTAATCCTGCTCCGAGCTGCGCGGGTGGGAGAGGCTGGTGCTGGGAGCGGAGGAGGGCAAGTTTCAGCAGAAGAAACTTCACCAGAGCCAGTGCTCCCCGCCATTCAACCCTGAACCCTGGACGCAGCATGGCGGCTGCCCCGGCAATGGCGATGCTGGCTAACTCCCACGGCAGCGGGGGCTGCAGCGATGGCGTCTCTCCAAATGAAGATAGCCAAGCGCAGGGTGCAGATTCCCAGACGCAGGGACGGTGGCCTGGCCCCATTGACCATGGGGGATTGGGTCCCTTACGGAAAAATCCTTGCCCGCCTGGGATTCACGGCTGGCCCAGCCCCCTTGGGCTTCGTGGTGCTGCTGGAACACCCACCCTCCTGCTCTAAAAGGACAGACACCGTCACTTCAGCTAAAGGAGGATCGCCATTAGCTGTCAACAGTGGAGGGTCTGTGACACACAAGTGAGCTGTTCTGATTTGGCTGGGCAGAGGGCAGGGGTGTACACATATATATATACCCCCCCACCCCATTACAATACTAAAGCTGGGGGGGGGGTGACAATGACGAGGAGAGATATACGACATGCGGGTTGTTGGGGTTGTTGACTGATTGGTTAGAAACCTGGGGGAGGCGTCATCTTGGTGGGGGGGGGGGATGTAGGGGAGCCCCCAGCTGTCCTGTCAGCTCCCAGAGACCGCCACAAAGGGAACGCACACAAGCAGGCCGCGGGGACAGCGTAACGAGGGCAGGGTGCGGCCCCTTCAGAGTGCTGAGGCTGCTGGAGCCCTCGCTGCCCATGGCACCAGTGCTGCTGACGCGCTGGTGCCCAGCTGCCCCCGAGGATCCTGGGCAATCCTCGGGTAAACGGGGAACGGATGAGTGAGCCGCCGTGGGACTGCTCCACTACTCACACGCGTGACTCACCAGGAACTGACCCCTCGACGGCTGGTTTCACCCAGGAGCCTGGGCACACCCTGTGGCAGTGTGAAACACAATCACCCAGGGAAAGCAGACGGGACCCGCCTAGTGTAACGCTCTTGTCAAATGTTTCTCGAGTCCCTTCTTAGTGGCTGGTCCACAGAGGATAACAGCCTACTGCTGCTGCTGCTGCTAGCTAAGGGGGCCCCTCCTTTAGCTCACGTTGGAGGCGTGTCCTGGGTTTGAATCCTGCTGGGGGGTGTCTCACTATCGGCCTCCTCCACGGCTGAGTCATGTGCCAGAGGGACTGGGCATAGGCTCATTGAAATAGCAGCGTTCAGCCCTGCCCTGAGCTCCGAGCACAAGGAGGGAGCCTCTTGCGTGGCTGGGGCGGTGTTAACGAAGGCCGGTTCAGACAGGCTGCCACGGCGGGGAGCCTGGGCCAGCAGGGAGCAAGCGGTGGGCTTGCCCCCTGACTTACAGCTAAGTGGGCCCCCATCAAAGGGAACCTGAGGTCCTGGGTCTGCTCAGCTCCCAGTGACACAGCCCTGCGCCTCTCACGGCTGGCACCTTGGTGCAGGGCCCCCCCAGATGACAGCAGCAGAGTCATCAGACCGCCACTGGCTACAACACGGGCAGCTCAACCCCCCGACTGATTCATGCTGCGCCAGGCCTGCAGCTCCCTGAGCCTTTGCACCTTGCTGGGGTGCATGCACCGGGCCAGGGTGCCCCTGCAAGACCTTGGGGCCCAGCCCCCAGGTGGAGGGCCTGGCTGCAGGGCGGGCCACTGCACGGGTTCCTCTGCCAGGTTCCCTCTAGGCCGCTTCCAGGCCCAGACGGCTAAGACAGGGAGAGGCCGCTAGGGGGCCTTGAACTTGGGGCCCATGGGGCACCAAAGGCTGACCCACTCCTCGTGGGGCTGGAGTGACTCTCCCTGCTATGCTGGAGAATTGATTTTTAAATGCACAAAATGCCGTCTGCTAACTCCCCACACACCACCCTGCGGCCCCCTGCTAGCCCAGCCCTGGTCCCCCCGCACCCAGTTCTGTCCACATCCCTCAATCCCGACCCGCAGCCCCCTGCTAGCCCCGTCCCGCCCTGAGCAGAGCCCGCCAGCTCCGCTGAACGAGGGAGGAGGTGCCAGGCTGGGAATCCCAGTCTGGAGGGCGGGGGGACGCTTTCCCTAGCAGCGTGATGCGCCGCCCCCCCACACCCGCATTGCAGCCCAGCCTTCCCTCCTGGGGTGCGGCTCGTCCGTGCCCTGGCTGAGCGAGCTGGGGTCCAAAAGCACACAGGCTCCCCGGCTCCCCGTCTTTGCGGGCGAGGGGTAGAAGAGAGTCCCCGGCTGCTCCTGCTGGAGCCGTGCCCCGGTGCTGTTCCCCAGGGCTGGGGCTGGCCCAGGCCACGCTCTCCTTGCCAGGGCTGCAGCTCCTCCGGCCTGCGGCTCCGCCACGGCACATTCCTCCCCTGCGCGCAGGAAGGGGTGGGAGCCCCAGGAATCCCGGGAGCCGGGCCTCGCTCATGCCCGTACATGTCCCGGCCCCTCACGGGGCAAAGCCCTGCTCCAGCGGGCGAAGAACTGCTCTGCACGCCCTGACACAAAGCACGCATTGTGCTGGGCCTCTTTGTCTTAAAGGCACAATGCCCCTTTCTGGGGCGGCCGGCTGAGCTGCCGGGCCCCTTGCCCAGCACACCGGCTCCCCTTGCTCCTGGGAAGGGCCGGTCTCAGCCATGCACTGATCTGCCCAGATGGGACCCCCGGGCAGCTCACCCTGCGCTCTGTGCCCTCCCGCCCCCAAGTCGCCCTGAGGAGGCAGGATGCTCCGTGCGGTCAATGGGAAGCCGCTATTGCAGTTCCCCCGGGCTGCTTTGGGAGGGGGTCTCTCACTGCGGGGGATGCGTGGCTGGGTGGAAGGGCCAAGCCTCAGGAGGGCAGAGGCTTGTTGGCTGATTGACTCCTTACTCCTGAGCTCCTGGGAACACTCAGCTGCCCCAACCTGAAATGCTGGTTACAATGGAGGCTGCAAATGCTCCAGACTCTCTGCTCCTGGCCCGGGCGGATTCCACGCCGGGGGCCAGATCCTGATCTCCTTCCTCCAGCACAGCCCCGACCGCCTGCCATGGGAGAGAGTGAAAAGCTCAGGGTCGGCGCCTGGCGTCCACCCTGGAGAGCAAAAGCACAGTGGTCCCTGTGCTTGGAGGCCAGGCAGGGCGAAACGCCAGCACTATGACACACTGACACGAACGGGGGCCAGATCGGAGGCCCTGGAGACTGAAGGAGAAGCCCCCCGTCACCGACGCTGGCTGTTCACATGCATGGGGGGGCCTTGGCCGTGGCCCGTCCTTCCTGGGTCATCTCACATCTTGGGAAATTTCCGTTGCTTCCTGGATGGTTAAGGAGATGCTGACGACACGCAGGCTCCACGCTGCTGTGGCACGATGTGGTGGTGGGTTGCAGACCCTGACGGCATGGCAAAGCACCTGGTGTAGGCTTCCCCTCACTGGGCGGCTGGCCAGGATGGTGGGGGACGGGGGCAAAGGAAGTCGTTTGTTTAATAAGAGCTAGTGTGAAAGAGCAGATTCTTCATGGAGAAAGTGGGCAAGTGACTCTAGCGTGTCTGTCCCAGCACTGCCTCCTGCTGGATGCAATCAGTCCTGCTTCTGTACAAGGGATTATGTTGCCCTCTTGTGGCTGCAGCCTGCAGCGCCTAAAAGGCCAATGACTACAACAGTTGATGGAGATTCCCTCCATTCAAGCAATAAAGGCCTGTATGTTCGGAGCAAAAGGTCCCCAAGTTCTACCCCAGCTGGCGACCGTGGTATTTATACGGCCACAGGGCTGTTACCCAAGCTAGGAAGAATGCACTTTCGAGATTCCTTATATCTGCATTCTCATGCTAAGAAGTAATTTGCATGGTCACTGCTCGTTAAGAGGCCACCAGCCCCTCCCACCTGTAGCCAAAGCTCTGTGACATCAGAGCTGGTGTTTATGACTTTACAGATAGGATGATGAGGTCAGGTGGGGAACACAGAGCATATGGGGTCTCTGAAGGGACAAACGGCCGGTTCTCACGCCAAGCTCGGGAGACGAGAAAAGCAGATGCAGCTGGACACAGGAGCACGGCTGCTTCTGCAGGGTGCTGCTCGGCGTGTTGGACGGAGTTCCAGCCTGAGCTGTAGTGCACGGACCATGGCTTGGTCCAGGCCCAGCACTAGGCTGAAACTTTCCTCTGTGCAAAGCAACCCTGGCTCGGGGTAGCATTGCAAGGGGGGTGAAGGGCTTCCCTGGGACTTTTCTCCATGAGGACACCACCCACCCTGCAGAACTCAGCCTCCCCACTTGCCCATGGCTTGGCTTTCCTGGGTGAGACGCTGGTTGGTGCTGCTCTTAGCTCGGCCCTGGGGTGCAGGCCAGGCACCCCCTCCTCCAGCTGCTGAGCATGTTGTTCATGCCCTGAGTGCCATCTAGCATCTGCTGAGAGATGCAGCCCTTAGCGGGTCCCACCCAGCCTCCGCTCTCTGGGGAGCGCTGCTTTATGCTGACGGGAGCTGATTTACACTAGGCTGAGAACCGAACAAACTCGTGCCAGCTGTCTCCACTAGGTGCTATTAAGGAAAGCGACAGAGGGACTGGGGCGGGGATGTTTTTCAAGGGCGAGGCCCTCGCTTCAGATCCAGCCCCGCATGAGGCGTGATCAAAAGCCATGACTTCCTGGTGGCCTTATTATATGAAACGCGTGTTGGAGCGTCTCAGGCCCATTCCCAAGGGGCAGAATCCAGCTCACAGACACCTACAGTCGGCCCCTTTGCCTCAGCAGAGAGGAACTGCTGCAGAGTGGTTAGAGCCCTGGCCTGGGACCCGAGAAACCGGGTCAGTTCTCTGCTCTGACAGATGGAGCCCGGGCCTGGCTCACAGGCGGGGCGTGCATGAGGATGGCTCCAGTGAGGAGTGCGAGGTGCACAGATCCTGGGCCCCCTTAGCTAGAGAGAAGCCAAGGGCTGGAGGGCTGTGGGAACTGGATAGCCCTTAAGTTGCCACCTGCTTTCCCCCCCCCAGGGTGCTGATAAGAGCGGCTGGGACGGTTCTGTCAATGATTGACTGGCTGGGCTGTGTTCTCCGGGCCTGCCAGCGCTGATAGGATTGTCTGCCTCTCTCACCGCGCTCGGCCCCTGGTAGAAAGGTCCAGGAGCAGCCCGGGGCGGGGACAGCTGCTGTCTTTGCCGAAGGACGATAAGGGTGTTTGTCCGCGCCACAGTCAGTGGGGGTTGATTCCCCAGCGCCCGGCTGACCCAGCCTAAGGGGGGTGGGGGGCCACCCCAGAGGAAAGGGATTCTGTGGTGCAAAGAGGCAAGGTGTCCCCCCCCCCGGGACACCTCTGCTGCAGTTGAATAGACTGACAGCAGGGGGCGGTGAGTGGGGGCGATGCCAGGCTGGCGTTTCAGGGGACCGTTGCCCCTGGGCGGGCGCTGGCAAAGCCCAGCTCCTTGCTGCGTCTGATTCCCCAAGAACAGGCGCCAATGAGGGGCCATGTGACCGCGTTTCAGCTGGTCAGTTTTGATTAAAGGCCAGTGCCCCCCGACCCATGCCCCCTGCTGCTGGGGTAAATCCTGGCCGCCTTTCCAGTGCGTTAGGGGACTGGGGAGGGGGAGGACACGCTCCTGCAGCCTGAGCTTCTTCTCTCCCCATCCCTGTGCCCGGCCTCAGCACCAGGGGAGGGGTGTGGGGCCCTGTGAGCAATGCACGGGGTCAGGTGCCTGCCCGGGGCTGGCTGCTGCTGCTCCCCCCGCCCCGTAGCCTTGGCCCCTGTCCTCACGGCCGCTCTCTCCCAGCCCTGGCGAGGCCCGTCCTGGTGCGACGTCCCCTGTTGTCACAGTCCCCCCGGCGCCGCCTCCCTGCAAACACAACAGCAGGGAACAGCGCCCAGCTGGCACCGAGTGCCGCTGCTAGGATTTCACTTGGCCTCAGCCAGAATGAGCACACGGCCCGGCTGGCCGGCCCTGGCTGCAACAGGGAATCCGCAGCGGCTTGCCGGGGGGCCTCCCACGAGCCCTTGGAGCCCAGGGCCAGCTTTCTCCTCTCTGGTCGAGGCGCTCCGGCGGCCAAAATCCTTCCTGAGGCCGCCGAACGCACCCCCCGCCCTGACAGGCGCCACCCGTCCTAAGCACGGCACGCCAGCGGCTCAGCTGGCCTGCCCCCGGGGCTGCTTGCCGGCACAGATGCAGCTGCCACTCTAGCACGGCCATGTAGACGGGACGGGTTCTCCCCTTGCTGAGTTAACCCACCTCCCCGAGAGGCGGAAGAATTCTTCCCCCGACCTGGCGCTGAGTTAACCCACCTTCAAATCCTACACCCCTGAGCAACGCAGCTGGGTCAAACTAGCCTAGACCTGGCCAGGACTCCGTCAGCTCCCCGGGCAGAGGAGAGGGGTACCGTATCGGCACGCTCCATCCCCACCCAACTCCGATCTCCAGATTTCATTCTCACAGCCACCAGGGTGGGGACAAGAGAGCTCCCTTTGGAGACTCAGGGGGTCCTTACTCCCACCTCCTGGGATGGAAAATACCATTACAATCACCTGTTTCCAGTGAGACACAAAGCAGAGCTGTAATCAAATTAAAGAGCCCATGGCACATATTTATGTTACAGTAGGGCCAATCACTGATCAGGGCCCCGATGTGCTAGGTGCTGCACAGACATATATAAGAGACAGTCTCTGCAATGTACCTAGAGAAAGGCCAGGGTAAGGAGGAAAGGCTGTAACGTGCTTTTTGCACACAAGGTGCGGGGTCTTCTTGGCCCTCACGTCCTGCCCCCATTCCAACCCCGGTCACTACATTCTGCCCACCTATATCTGTCGTCCCCACCACCCCCCTACCGTTTTCACTGGGTGCTGTGTGATGCCTGCCCTTAAGTCTGGTGGGCTAGAGTCAGAGCTGCTGGATTCCTCTCCAGAGGCAGCTGCATCTATCTACTTTGAGATCTTGGAGGGTGAAAGGTGCTGTACAAACTAAGCCATTGTATTCAATAGCATTCGGCTCACACAGGCAAGACCCTTCCCTTTTGAAGGTGCTACCCCCTCCACTCCCGCCTATTATTTAGCACTGATTCCCCTGGGAACATAGAGGGCTGATTTCGGCCCTTAGCCAGGAGGAGACCACACAGTCCCGTTCTGTGCCACGACCTGCTCTCATCCTGGGTGTGAGGGCTCCAGGATGCTGGCTGTGGTTAGACGCTGCAGATCGGTGTCTTTTTTCCTGTGATTCTCCCAGGTAGCTGGAGGCAGGAGGCAGGGCGAGAGCTTGGGAGATCTTTGGCTTCTTGGACGCAGGCCAGGCTGTGGCATCCTTCTGGGAGGTGGGCAGGCAGCTTCTACCACTGGCTCTCGCTGGTCTTTGCTGGACATCGCCAGCCATGATGGGCTGGAGTCCAGGCAGCTCCCATGTGGTGACCCAACCCGCCTCTGCCCTCGCAGTGAGCGTGTGTGCTTGTGCGACAGGACAGGACAGGACAGGACGGAGGGAGGGAGGGAGGACTCTTGCCTTTGGCTGTGGTTTGTTTTTTTCCCTTGAAGTCAGCCGAGAGCCCCTCCCTGGACCCGCGAGTTGGCTAATGCAGGCGGGGCATCGGAGCCGCCTGCCTGCCGGGCATAGGCTGGCTGTGTTTACGGAGGAGGAGGGGAAGGCTGGCGCGGCTTCCCTCACGGCTGCGGGGTGTTTCTGAAGGTCTTGCGGTGCTGGGGTCAGGGATGGGGGCCCGTGTTGAGGTGCTGGCCCTTGTGCACGCTCACCTTTGCACACTCGTTTCTTCGTGAAAAAAAAAGACCCCCCCCCCGCCACACGTCCTGCACAGGCTTCCAAGCCACCGCCTCGTGGTGCACCTGGTCCTTTGCGTGCAGCCGTGCCCGGGCACACTTACACAGCGCTTTGCCCACGCCCACAGTCCCGTCTCTGTGCTAGTGCATGCACACGCGGGCACACGAGTGACTGGTTCTGTGCGCAGGGGTGAAGGGCCTGTGTGTGCGTGTGGCGCTGAGGGCACCGCCATGCCTACCGTTGTGTACAGGCGTGAGTGCCGGGGTGTGGGGGTGACAGATGTCACGGGAGATCTGGGGGTGCAGCTCCGGGGGCATGGAAGGGCTTGTTCCCGTATGGAGCTATCCACACCCACACCTTAATCTGCATGACCGTGCTGGAGGTGCACAGCTTGTCAGTGTAACCTGATCCTGTCCCTTGCTGCTTGATTGTCATGGCTTTCTGCACCTGGTGTGTCTCCAGGGCTGCTCTGCGGGGAGAGCACAGCGCTCTCCTGAGAACACTCGGCCCTTTGTTAACACAGCCGGCGGCCCTGCGGGAGGAGGACTGTCTCTAATGCTGAGTGAGCAGGTGCAGGAGATCCCAGTGGACACTAGGGGGCGTGCAGGAGAGCAGACCGGGATGGAGCATGCTAAATCACGAGTCTGGCTTACAAATCATGAGATTTTACTAAAAAGCATTGTTGTTGGTCCTTCCTCTTTGCCTTCTGGATTCAGACCCGTTAGCTCACCTTGGGTCACATTTGCTGGCTTTCCTCTGCTAGCACTCGGGCTAGAAATGTTCCTTTTGAAAAGGAACCCGCGGGGTCTCACTTCTGCCCACGACTCCAGGCACTGGGCTTTAAGAGAAAAAACTGAACGTTGCCCTGCGTTTGCTCCATTCATCCCCTGCTGACACGCAGGGGTGCTGGGGAGAGACCGGCCTTTATTTTTGGCCCTCGTCACATGATCGGGTCAGAGTGACAGGTCCGGCTCCAGTGCTCCAATAGCTGCCGTTATGCAAGGCTGATCTCCCGGGCTCAGGTATGAAGAATGAAGGCCTCAGCGGGCAGGAGGAGAAGGGCTGTCTTGCACTACACCCATCGGGGGGGGGGGGGGGTGTCTGTGTCTCTCTCTCTCTAGATCTCCTGTTGCAGAAGAGGAGCCCGGGGCCAGCACCTCAGTTTTTTTCACTCAGCCCCTCTTTGAGGCACTTTGCCAGGAGAAGGGCTGCATCCTGACTCGGTTCTGCAAGTCAAAGTCGAGATCCCCCTTCCCAGCCCTCCACCAGGGTGGTTGTGGGCGTTGCAGAGCCCACAGGCTGGTCCCTAGTGGCTGGGGCAGAAGTGAAGGGGGGCGGGGGCCCGCAACTGATCTGACTGGCATTTCCCCCAAAGAGAACGGTGACGTGGTCACACCAGGAGACTGGAACCAGGACTCCCCGATTGTACTCCTGGCTCTACCACTGACTTGCTGTGTGACTGTAAGCCAGTCCCACCCCCTCCCTCTGCCTCTGTTTCCCCATCTGCCAAAGAGGGATAATAACACTGACCTTCCTTGCGAGGCGGGGCTGGTGTCCATGCAACACTCTGGCAAAGCAAGAGACTGGGTGGTGCCGAGCATTGCCCCTATTATCCCGAAAGCTGGCCCTGTATATGCTACCCTGCGTTTGCACCCACACATCCTTCAGCTATAAAGGCATGTGATTTCTTTACCCTCCCCAGAGAAGCAACAGGCAAAGGAATTCCCCAAAGCCCCTAGCCTCAGGGCCCCTTGACTCCCTGCCACACTTGGCACAAATCTGCCGTTCTGAGTGCAGCTGCAATGCGCCACTCTCTCTGGAGGCAGGGCAGGCTGGGAAGTGCCCTGGCGGAGGCGATATCGATCAGCTGCTGGACAAGGTGAACGGGGCAGGAGGCGTGCTGCTGGGAAGCCAGCCAGAGCCACGCGAGCGGCGTGCAGCGCACCTGGAGCTGGCGGGGCTCCTCGAGCCATGAGCTTGTCCTGTGCAGTGACCCACCCTGGGTATGCAACGGAGCGCCCAAACTTTGCCGCCTGGGGAACCCCAGGGCCGCTGCTTGCAAAGAACCTGGGGCAGACTCCAGCCGCCCTCCACAGCTCCCAGCACGTCCCATTCTGCAGAACACCAGTGGCCTGGCTCCAGTCCCGTTCGAAGGCCATTCCTTCATGAGAGGTGAAGGAGCCCCTGGGATGCACGGCAGGGCTCGTTGGGCTACCGTGTTGTTGGCAAAGTGCTCGGTGGTCCTAGGAAGGAGGGGGCAGTAGGAGAGGAAATTGTTGCTATGGTTATTCATTAGTCGCCCATCGGAAAGGTTTGGGTTGGGCTGTTGCATTGTGGCTCGGAGCCAGTTCTCCATCTGCTGCTCCAGGAGCTCAGCGTCCATTAAAAAAAAAATTAAGTCTCTAGCCTTTACAGTGACCAAGTAAACCTTCACAGAGTAAACCGGTGCCAGGCCCTCAGCCCAAGTCTGCTGGCAGCTTGACAGAGCCGCCGAGAGCGCGGTGAACAGCCCCCATTCGTTGCGGTGCGGTGTTAACTCTGAAGCCTACTGACGATCGTTTAGCTTTCAGCATGGTGTGCAGTTTCACGGCTGATCAGAGTTGGTAAGAAAGGAGAGGGATAGCCTTATTGCCCAGAGCTGATGTGCATGTCGTCTTCTCAGGGCAGGGGGGTCACAAGCGGGTGAAGGTTGTGGGCCTCGTTGGCCTCGGGAGACAGCGTTGAAGAACTTCCTCACTGCGTTGAGTGTGACCCGCCAGCTGGTGGGTGACCTGTGTTATCTGGCTCTCATTTGGGGCCCGATCTTGGGACCCTAACTCAGTTGGGTGGTCCCATTAACTTCAGTAGCATCCCTCAAGGAGTAAAGTCTACTCAGCTGAGTAAGGGCTGCAGGTTCAGCCAAACTCCTTGCGGCAGGGGCCATGTCTTCTGACATATTTATTCAGTGCCAAGTGTATTGCTGCCCTTCATTAAATTAGCACAGATCACCCCTGCGCCCAGCTTTGGCGCCATCCTGGGCAATGGACATTAGTCCTGCACGATGGACACCAGCTCCTCTCCAGCTGACTCCCTGGCCATCCACTCCTGATTCCACCAGATCCCCATGATCCAGACTAATCTGATGGCAGCCATGCTGGTCCAATAATGGGGATCTTGCTGTAACACTGGTTTCAACCAATTACATCAGGGGACGCAGCTGTGATGAACCTGCCAGCTCAGTGCCTTGTTAAATCAGGAACGGGACAGTTTAAAGAACAGACTTTGCTGGTGCTACATAAGAATTGCCATCCCAGCTCAGGCTGGCCATAGGGACCAGTACCAGATACTTCAGAGGGATGAAGAAGCCCCCTAGTGGATAATTATGGAATAACCTGCTGGTGGGGGAAGTTACTTCCTGACCCCTGGCAGTTAGTGGTTAGCTAATACCCTGAAGCATGGAGGTTTGTATCTTAGATAATGTAATTGTGGATGTTCTCATTTGGTATATAAATCACTTTTGGAATCTTATTAAACTCTTGGCCTCAAAGACATCTTTTGACAATGAGTTCTACTAGGCAGGGTAATCTAGTGGCTAGCATACTGCGACACAGGAGACCTTCAGTTCTACTGGTTTTCTGGTTGACCATGGCCAAGTCACAGTGCCTCAGTTTCCCCATCTGTAAAATGAGTATAATGATACCGGCCTCCTTCGTAAAGTGCTTTGAGATCTGCTGATGAAAAGAGCTAAATCAGAGCTAGGTGTTATCATTACTGAGAGTAACACATTATTTCCTTTTATTCATTTTAAATCTCTTGCCTTGCAGTATCATCCAGCATCGTTGTTTCTGAACTGAGGGACCCCCCATTGGGGATTAGCTTCCAAACCAGACTGTGCGTGGACAAAGGGCAGTGGTCGGGGAACAGGAAAAAACAAAATGACTGGACTGTGACATTTGGCGTGAGGCTTGTTATTGCCACACTTTGTTTTATGTAGTTTCATCTATTTAGATTTTCTCATGTGTGTTGCGTTGGTGCATCAGAGTGGGGCGATATACGCTACGCGACAGATAATGCTAAATCTAGCTCAGGTTGGCCCAGCAGTATCCAAAAGCTGTTACCATTTGCGGGTCATTCAGTGGCTTATGTGAAGTAATGTGGCGGGCCTCGAGAGGCTGGATGGATGGATGGCCCAATGGTTAGGGTGCTAGCCTGCAACTTAAGAGCTCTGGTTCAATTCAATTCCCTGCTCCGCCACAGACATCTTGTGTGACCTTGGGCACATCACTTGTTGGCCTGGTGCCTCAGTTTCCCCATGTGTGATGTGGGGATAACAGCACTGCCCTACCTCACAGGGGGTAAATACATTTAGCTGGGAGATGCTCAGATACTACAGGAAGGGGGGACAGATACCTCCTTAAGGTAGCTAGTCCAGTTCCCGCTATCCAAGCGCCATCTCACAGCTGGTGCAAATTGTCCCCCTCCTTTGCAAACTCAGAAGAGAGGCACAGGGTTGCGTGGGCCACAGAATCTGAACGAGGCCCCATGACAGGCAGCCCTTCACGGGGGGCGGGGGTCCAGCCCCTATTTGGGGTGCCTGTGTATGGATTCAACTGCCTAGCTTGAGGCCCCTCTCGTTTTGTCCTGAGCCAACTGGGGGGTGCTCGGAGTAGCAGAGGCAGCCGTCGCTCGGAGCAGTAGCTGCATGGCTCAGCAAGATGAGTGGGCCCTGGTGGTACAGGAAAGGGCCTCCTAGGACTCCCTAGGCAGAATCCTTAGCGGAAGCGGGAGCTTGCTATGAGAACAAAGCAGGGTGGGTCTGTCAGGCAAGGCCCGTCTGTCCCTACATGGACAGAAGGCCCTGTGTCTGTGTTGTACGCCCCAGGGGCGCTGACTGGCAGCTGGGAAGGGATAACGCTGCCCACTGCTTGCCCAGCAGTGGGGGAGCGAGCCAGGCCGGGCGGGGAGGGCTCATTTCTACACTGAAACCCATCGGTGCCCAGGAGTTTGGGGGGCCGGGCACGGCCTCGCTTGCTGCTGCCTCTGCGGAGAGGGAGAGCGGGTGCGATGCGCTGCCAGCCACACCCTCGTCCCAGCTTGAAACAGTTACAGCTGCTCCGGCGTCTGTTTCATCGGCAGGAAATACCGCAGGGGAGCCCTGGCTGGGCTCCCGGTCAGGCGTGTCTCATGTGGAACACACCCCCGGGCCCGTGTGCCGCACGCCCCGCCACACACCTCAGACGCAGGCACAAAGGGACCCTGGCACACGCCACCCCAGCCACGTGTGACCTGCCCCCAGCCACAAAACCCCACCACGGGCTCCCCCCCTGCCTCCCAGCTCCCACTCAGACACACACCCCCAGACACGCAGACACGCCCCGACACTGACTCAAATCAGGCCCAGAGACACTCCCAGGGACGCAAACCAAAAGGCATGCCCCAACTGGTGCCCAGACGTCCTCCCTTTATAGGAACAGTCCCAATATTCGGGGCTTTGTCTTCCATGGGCGCCTATTATTCCCCACCCCCGTCCCGGATTTTTCACACTTGCTCACCCTAGCCCATACTCAGTGCACAAGCTCATCACATACTCCCCGCTCACACACAGAGAACCACCCACTCAACACACACACACACACACGCTCTCTCTCTCTCCCCCAGCCTCTCTGCAGTTCTGCTCCCAGACGCTGACCAAACGTAGGTCTGCTTTACACTTAACATTTAGATCAACCTAGCTACATCGCTCGGGGCTGTGAAAAACGTTGCCCTCCGAGTAGCCGGCGTCAGATTGACCTCGCCCCCGACGTAGGCGCAGCTAGGACGTCAGCAGAATCCTTCCATCAACCGGGCGCCTGCCTCTCAGAGCGCCGGGTGAAGCCGATGGATGGAAAAACCCTTCCGTCCATGGTGTACGCTGTGCCACGGTAGCGTTGACATGCGCTCGACCGCTCAGGGTTGCTTTTATTCCATGCTATGGACTCAGGGGTGAAATCTAGAGATGCTGCCAAGCCATTCAAGCCAGCTCCGGTGCATTGCAGTGATTAGCATCAGGGGAAATATATTGCCGTGGATCCCACATACTGACTATGGTTTTATAAAGCAACTCACCATTTGTTCCCGGGCTGGGAAAGGTAACTGAGACTCCCCACTGTAAGCAGGACCACTGCTAGTGCATGACCCAGGATGGCAATGAAAAGCCAGGCTCAGATCTTGACAAAAGGATGCCCAAGAACCCAGTGCTTTGAGGGTATTATTACAGTAACGGCTTGAGATCCCGTCTGAGATCAGGGCCATCTGGAAACACAGTAGGACATGATCCTGGCTCTGAAGAGCTCACAGGCAGACAAAGGAAATATCCACATTTGATAGATGGGAACGGTGGCAGAGAGAGGCTAAGTGACTTGCCCAAGGGCACACAGGGAGTCAGTAGCGGAGCCAGGGAATGGGACCAGTGCTCTGCGCTAACCACTAGGCTGTCCTTCAGAGACTAAGACGACCCTATCATCAGACAGCAGGGAGTCCTGTCAGCAGCCCAGCACGCTGCACCGCATGTTGCAATCCAGACCTGGCACAGCACGCAGAGCAATCCCCGAGGCCCAGCGGGTCTGGCTGAGGTTTGTATCTGGGCTCAAAGGCAGAGAGCTTGGTCTGGTTAGTATCTGACATTCCCACTACCTGGAAAACAAGGGCCTGTGTACACTGAAGTGCCTTGGACTTGCCAAAAATGCCTGGGAGCCGGTCCAAATGGTTCCTTAATTCTTAACCCCGATGCTGCACTCAGCCAGAGAACATCCTAACATAGTCAAGTCTGAGAGGACTGGCTTGCCCACCCCCACAGCGGGGATGGTTGCAGTTACCTTATTTTAGGGAGTAGATGTTGCACTGTTTTTCCCTTTCCCTTTAACCAAAACCCATTGCAGCGCCGCTTTCCAAGCTCCCTCCCTCCCTCCAAGCAGCTCCCCGGCTGGAGAGGTTCCTGCCAGGTGCTGGGAACACCCAGTGGTTCCAGGGTGGGTGCAGAGTGGACTTTGGAAGCACACCCTGCGATGGCATTGGCACCCCCCCCCTCCTTTGGCCCAAAGCCAGTGTTCCCGAGAGGCCGTTGACAGACTTGCTCAGCCGGGGGTGGGAGCGCAGGAGTCACAGGGCCCAGCCTGCCACGCTCCGCCTCATTCCCAAGAGCCTCCACCCAAAGCTGCGCAGCCCCAGACAAATCCCTCTTCCCAGCAGCTCCCCAGGAAGACCCCTCCTCCTTCTCCTTCCCCTCCAGACAAAATCCCCAACACCCCGAAGATGGGCTGCGCCGCTGCTTCCCACGGCACGGAACCAGCCGGCAGGAAGCCACCTGCCTGCCCCTTAGGGGGACGGGAAGATCCTGTTTGGTGCAGACGGGTTGGCCCGCTCCCCCATGCCCCTCTACTCCATTTGCCTTGGCCAAACCATTTCACTGCGGGTGTGTGTGTGAACGCTGGATCCCAGCTTCCCCCAGCCACCCCAACGGGGGTCTTGGCTGCAGTGGCATTGAAATCTCTCCCCCCCCCTTGCAACATAGGCCGTGTTTCTCCGGTGCTGTCCGTCAGAGGCTCTCAGAGCACGTCACATAGGAGGGCTGCTCTCAACACCTCCCATTTTACAGATAGGGAAACCGAGGCACGGCCAGGCTCATTCCCTTGCCCTAGGCCACAAAAGGGCAGGGGGACCATGACAGCGCAGAGCTGGGTCCCGCCCTGACCACTAACACCTACGTGCCCTGCCGGAGCCCCCAGACTCCAGTCACCCAGAGGGCAGAGCAGATCTCTTTTGTCTCCGGTGTCTAGGAGGAGGGCCGCCAGGGCCGGGGTTTGGCCTGTGCCTGGCCCGTGTGCTGTGCCTTTAAGAGGGACATGCCCGTATTATTAAAAGCCACATTCCCAGCTCCGGGCTCCGGAAGGGCTATTTTTATCCGGCGTGTTCTTGGCCTTTCCCTTTGCAGATGGCCCTGGCGCTGGGCACGCGGCCGCGATGCTCAGACAGACAGGAGCAGGCTACCTCCTGGGGGGCTGGGCTAGGGTCACTCTGAAGCTGGAGAAGGCTGGGAAAGCTGGGGACCTTTTGCAAAGCAGGGCAAATGGGGCCCCGTGCTGTCCCTGTCTCCGGCCCCTGCCAGCCAGCGGTGGGCTCACACCCGGCCGAGAGGGCGGGCGGGCAACAGGCAGGGAAGATAGTAGTAGCTGGGGGGGTGGAGGAAAGGGGGGGGGGAGGAGAGAAACAGAACGAAGGAGAGGGAGAGAAACTGGGGGAGGGGATCCTGAGAGCCCCCGTAAGAGCTCTGCCGCCCCTGGCAGCATCGCCCAGGCCAGCCCAGGGCGGGCGTGCTGCATTCCTGTCGCTAGAGGACAACAGCCAACTACTGCTCCCTGCGGGTGGAGTTAACCCTCTAGTTCAGGCAGGAGAGGATCCTGCTGAGGTTGCCAAGCTGAAACGCTGCTGGTCCGGGGGAAAGGGATGCGACAGCAGCTGGGCCACCGGGTCCCCGAGTTCCCAGGGTGTCACCCTGTGAAGCCTGCCCCAGACACGGAGCTCTGATGGAGACGCACGGGGACCTCGCCCAGCTGGCAAAGCCACTGGCACAAAGACGGCGAAGGGGTGCAGCATGGCCAGCTCCCACACTAGTCTTATGGCACTTGGGGTTTTCCTTAAAGCCCCAGCTCCTGGAATCCTGTGATTTAGGGAGAAGTTCAGCTCTCATTTATGTTTCTAGCCCTCGCAGTGGAGGGGACAAGCCGGACCCTAAAGGCTCAAACAGCAGGAGGCAAATATACAGAAACCAGCCTTTAATAGGCTTGAAAATCTCCTGCCTTTGGGGTCTGACTCCTGGTTTTTGAGCACTTGGGGTTAGCGATACTGCGGGAGGCCGGGGGGAGGAGGAGGGAGGGAGCGAAGAAGGGATGTGAAGTGAGTCAGCCAGGGAGGGAAGGTGTGCTGTTTGTGTTTAGTTTCTAACGTTACCGTTTCCATAGCTCCCCTGAAACCAACCTGCAGCCCCTGGGATTGTGGGGGTTCCTGGGAGATCCTGAGCATCCCTGCAGCGAAGTCCACAACAGCTAAAAATAGATCCAGCCATTGTCGTCGGCAACAAAGCAGCTGAGCTCACACTGGCTTATTTTTAGCTTGATCTCATCTGAGATCTGCCTCGCTGCCCCGTTGGGAAATATTTTCCTCCCCACCCACTCTCTTCCCCCCGCAGAGCTGGGCAAAGCCATTCTGCTCTCAGGAACTTCGCAAGAGCCCAGCCTGCCAATGTGTTTCCCTTCTCCAGGGTCAGGGTGTGTGTCTTGCTGTTGCTCCTCCTGCTGAAACTGGGATTTGAGGTGACCCACAATCCTGGGGCCCCCACCGCGTCTCAGGAGATCTGACCAGATCCATTGCTCCGCATTAAGTAGTTCATAGGGACTATGTAACAGGGCGCACACTCTCAGACTGTGATTGAGTGACTCAAACAAGGACCCGGGAACCAGGATTCCTGGGTTCTACTGTGTGACTCTGGGCCAGCCCCATCCCCTCTCCGTGCCTCAGTTTCCCCATCGGTTACGCAGGGACAAAGATACCTAGTCACTTCCCAGGGTGGTTCTGAAAAACAAATTCAGCTAAAGTGCATTGAGATCATTGGATGAAAGGAGTTATCGCCTGGCAACGGGAACGTGCCAAGAGCCACACGTGCGTCTGGTGCAGCTCTGTGTCAGCACCACGTCGCTGCTCTGTTCCCGTGTGGTTGGAGGTTGCCAGGAGCGCCGCGCGGCTGTATGTTGCCTGGCGGTGGCCCGAGAGCCCCCCCGCCCCCCATTGCCGCACACTTCTGAGCCTCCACCGAGGGCCAGCGAGGGAACAAAGGGGTGTGACTGCCAGGCAGCTGACCGTGTGGCTTTGTCACAGCGCCCACGTGCCAGGGGAGTCACAAGACGGGAGGCTTTAAGCTGCAGCTTTAAAAATTGATGAACGAGAGAACCTAGCATGTGCTGATGGGTGGGGGGCGGCGAGAAAGCGGGAGGTAAGATCGGGGACTGGCAACAGGATACCAGAGCTTCTGGTCTCTCAGAGATCAGCTCAGACCCAGCCCAGGGGACTGTACGTCTTTGCTGTCGGAGAGCTGTGCAGCAAAATCAGCGGGGTCCTGCTCTTAGCTCCCGGCAGGGATGCATTCACATGACAACGGTGCCAAAGGGGCCTGCTCGTGGGCGGGCTCAGCAGAGGCCAGGGGCCTTAGCGGGACCTGCCCAGGGCACTGGTCTAGCTGCCCTTCATCGCTCTGGCTGCTCAGCTCTGCTGCTCCCAGGGCCGGCCTCCGGAGGATGGATTGGACGCATTTTCTAGGGAGGTTCGTTTCTCCCAGGCCCTGCACTCCCGGCCGGTCTCTCATTGCTCTGTTTGATCCCCACCCTGGAAACGTTGACTCATGAGACGAGGCTGGTGGAGGACTTTGTGTATTGGGGAAAAAATGAAACCCACACCGTGGGCTTGTGCCTTCCTCCTGCCGCTTTCCTGCCATCTGAGGCCTCTGTCATCCCACGGCCTGCTCCTGTTTCTGCAGACTAGGCCTCCGACAAGCAGAGTGGGACCCAGTGCCAGTAAGTGGGCACGGGTGCTGCTGCTGACCTGTTCATATCCTGGACCTCTGTTGTACCTTCATCAGCAGGCCTGGGGTGTCAGCGGCTAGGGTGACAGACGATGCTGCCTGAGCATCCCAGCCATAAGCGGTAATGGGATTGTCGGGGCGGCTCTCTCGGGACCTACGGACCACGATCACGTGCCCTCCCTGCCAAATCCAGTTGTGGGGTGAGCCAGGGGGACTCGGAGTGGGGCACAAAGTGCTCTGAGAAGCGGGATTGGGATTTGGAGCCATTCACCCTCGCTCACCGGCTCGCATCCAGTCCAGGTCAGCAATGACCAGCCGTTGCTTGCCCTGTACTAAATGAGGTGGGTGGGTCTCCACCCAGAGCCCTCTGGCCATGCACCCAGGGCAGTGATGAGCTGGTAGGTGGCAGCATTGTTGAAGCTCCCCCCCGGTTGCCCCACTTCTGTGGGAGGAGGTCTCCAAGGCAGTCAGCACGTCACCTGATTCACACAACAAATGGAAAAGGTGGATTTCTTGGGCGGGGAGGGAGGAAAAGGCTCTTTTGTCTCTCCTCGCCCCTTCTGCCCATACCGGTTTGGCCCTTTGTCATGGAGAGTGTCATTTTCTCATGGCCCGCCCAGGATAATATTGCTTTGAGGACATTTCGATGCCCAGCACTCCACGCCCTTCTGCCAGCCTGGCCTGAATTGCTAGGAGATGCCCGGCCACGGGCAGCCTGCCAACGCTGCCGGGAGATGTGATTAGCTGCTCAGTGAGACACCGCAGTGGGAAGATTTGCAAGGCAAATGAGCTTTATTGAGAGGTGGGCTGGATGCTGGGAAATTCCCCAGCCCAACCCAAATCCCCCCCCATGGAGGCAGCCAAGAGCGGCTCCTGGGGCCAGTTAGCTAAATGAAGTCAGGCGGGTTTCAGGCCGGGCGCGTCCAAGGCCTGAGAATATTCTGTGGCTTTTTCCGAGAGGCGTGCTGGCGAGGAAAGGAGCGCAGGTGCTGCACGCGCAGCCTCCTGGCAGTGAGTAAGCCCGCGAGGAACGTCGGGGCCTGCGCGTAACTGCGAAGCGATCAGGGTTTGAATGAGATCCGGGCAGGGCGAGAGCGTGGCTGACCGGAGGTCTCAGAGTCACGTGAGGCTCTGATCCCGCCACGGTGGCACACACAGAATGCTCCCAACCGCACGGGTTTGGACTAGCCCTTCCCAGGCTGGGTACGTGAAGGGAAAGACCTAACGGATCACTCCCAACGGGTGGTCTCCAAAGCCCTGTCCACTTAGGGGGCTTGACTCAGCCTGGCTTGGAGATGGGGCCTGTTTGTTATATAACACTGCCCTGGACCCCATGAGAAGCATCCTTGGGTTGCTAAGACAGTGGACAAAGAGCCGGGGGTGGGGGGCATTCTTCAGACCTGCTCCACGGATTCACGTCTCCAGGGCACCTCTCTAAAGTACTGACATGGCCCCATTACTGAAGCATCAGAACACCTCCCGGTCACAAAGAAATAATGCATTTATTCTCGCAGCACCCCTGGGAGGTCAGCCAGGGCTCTTGGACGCATTTTAAAAGGCGGGGAATTGAGGCCCAGACTAAAAGATTTGCCCAAGGTCACGCAGCGGATTTGTGGAAGGGCAGGGAACTGAACGTCTATTTCCCGAATGCCAGGCTGGTGCCCTGGTTTTCAGGCCGCCCTTCCTCAGCACACAGCCCTGACCAGCGCTTCTCCTGCACTGGGCCATTCCAACATATTTCTCCCAGAAACAGCAACTCTTGGCCGCCCTTCCTCTCACCCTTGCTGAGATATGGAGCTCCCTGGTACAGACAGCTCAACCCCCTCCGCCCCATGTTCTGTCCATGGCTGCCCCCCCTGCGTCAGGATGGCTATTTGGCCTCAGGGGGTCCTGCTGGAGACAGCCATCTCTCTGACAGCTGTGAAGGCCGTGGCTTTGTTCTGCCGTGCCCTGTGGTATATAGAGCAGAGTGCGTCACAGCCTGGGACCAGCCGAACAGGCCATCTCTGGGGCAGCCTGTTGCCAGCTCAATTTAGCCCCGTTGCAGGCTGGTGTGTATGCAGTACGTGCGCATAGTCATTGTATGATGTGTGCTGCGTAATAGGGCATGGCACAGAATAGGCCATGCCTGGGGCAAAGCAACATCTGCCTCTCCTCCTGGCCTGTGCTCTGCGTGGAGCTTAGGCTTATGCCACTGCAGGCAGCAGGAGGGAGACACATGGGGGGGTGCTTTGCAAAATGAGCAGCTGAGCTGGGGGGCTCTGGAGCCCTCACCTAGGGCTGCCCTGGTTGCTTCCCCACCTCCCCCTCCCATAGCCAGTGTCTCCCCTGGAGAACTGGCGTTGCCGGGATGTTCTGCAGCTCAGGCTGGACCTCCCGGGTGAGAGGAAGGTAACGCAGCCCCCTCCCTCCAGCCATCGCTGGAGCGCAGCGAGCTTCTCACTGGGTCTCCAGGAGAAGCACGGCAAGGAAGGGGAGCTCTTTCAGCACAACACACGCCGGCACGAACACTGCATCGGTGCCTGGGGACAGAGATAAGTGGGTGGGAGAGCTGAGCAGGAACACCCAGGGGTGCAGAGATCCGGGGGGGGGGGTCAGCTGAGCAGGCAGCACCTAGGGGTGCAGAGATCTGGGGGGGGGGGGCAGTAGAACAGGAACACCCAGGGGTGCAGAGATCTGGGGGGGCAGCTGAGCAGGAACACCCAGTGGTGCAGAGATCTGGGGGGGCAGTAGAGCAGGCAGCATCTAGGGGTGCAGAGATCTGGGGGGGCTTGGGCTGCGGCAGAACTCCTGGAGAAAAGGGAAGAAGGAGGCAGACGAAGAGGGAGGAGGAGACAGAGAGGGGGAGAGCTAACCCAGCCCTGGGAGCCAGCAGCACGGAGCTCGAGGGAAGCAGAGAGCCAGGCCAGGGGGAGAGAGCGACTCAAGCCAGCGAAGCCAGCCTGGGCTGGGGTGGGAGCCGGGGAATACAGCCGGCCCTGGGAGCCAGCAGCGGTCCGGGCAGAGGAGGAGGAGACCCGGCCGGGGAGCGAGCGGCACCAAGGCAGGCAAGCGCAGAGCCCCGGGGAGGGAGATGCCCGAGAGGGGGGAGCGGAGGGGGCTGCCCCGCCTGGCTGGGGAGCCAGCGAAGCCCCCAGGGAAACTGAGGCTCACAGCCCCCAGAGCAGGCAGCCGCGGGGATCCCTGCCCGGTCCCTTCTCCCGGCCGCAGCCGCGGGGACTCCGCAGCAAGGCGCCGGGCAGGACACGAGCTGGCCGGGGCCGGCGGACCCGAGCTCCCGGTTCCCCTGGACGCTGCCCGGCCCGCGGGCTCTGCGTGGGGCGGCGTTTGGCGCCCCACGTCCCCGCGGAGAGAAGGTGGGAGATGGCGGCGGGGCTTGCAGGGCGCTCGGAAAGGGGGGAGAGAGGGTGCTTCTAGATACCCCCCCCCGTCACCCCCCTTTAGCCCCGATCCGCCCCCCCCCCCCGCGCTTAACTGGGTCCGCAGCCGCCCGTTGCACGAAGAAAGAGACACCGGCCTCCAGGGCCCCGAGCCCGCCCCGAGCCCAAACCGTGCCCCACCCGTCTGCCCCCCCTCCGCGGCTCGAGCTGGGGCTCGGGGGGTGCGCGACAGAGCGGCCCAGCGCGGCCGCTTTAGCTTTTCTGGGCTGCACCGCCCGCGAGCCGGAGCCGGAGCCGCGCCGCTCCCCCCCCCCGGCCTGCAAGGGGGGGTGGGGGGGGCAGGAGATCTGGGAGGGAGGGGTGTGTCCGTGCGCTCCCCGCCCACGCAGGAGCGCGGAGGGGCGGTGCACGCGGGAGCCGGGGGGGCGGTGCAATTGCCACGCGGAGCCGAGCCAGGCGGGCTGGGAAACAAAGGAGCCGGGGCTGGGGTAATGGAAAAATACAGCCGGCGCTGGGCGGGGGGCGGGCCGGGGCCATCTGTGCCAGCGGAGGGGCCCCGGCGGGGCTGCAGCTAGGACACGCCCCCCGGTGGGCGGGGGGGGGGGCAGTGATGCGCGCCTGACAAAGTGGGCGAGGGGCTGCCGGCCCGGGAGGGGGCGGGGTCTGTCCTCCGCTGCCGGCACGGGGAGGGATTTGCACGTAGGAGGGGCCGGGGAGGGCAGATCTCGGTGCAGGGCGAACAAAGCTCCCCCCGCCCCCCCCTGCCTGTTGTCTGCTGATGCAGCGGAAATGGGGAGTGGGTGGCACCAGGGCTAGCGAGCGCCCTTTAAAGTGCGGGAGGGGACCTAGATTTGCACCCCCCTGACCCTATCCTTCCCCTCCACCCCAGCTCTTCCAGCCCACGCGCCCTCTCTGCAGATCTAGTGTGTGGGGTTGTGACCTGGTGCACGGGGGGCTGTGGCCCAGGTGGCTCCCTGAGTCCTGTGGGTCACACGCCCTGGCACAGACATAGGGGAGCCTGCAACCACAGCATGTAACCCTGGGGGGCAGACGTGGGTGTGAGTGGGGGGGGGAGAGGGGGTGCGGTGTGGGTGGGTGGTGTGACAAGTGGCAGTGCGTGTGTGAAGGGGTAGTTGTTCACGGGGAGGTGGTGGTGAAGAGAGTGAAGAGGAGGGGGTGTGTGGGAGGGTGGGGATGGAAAGGGTGAGTTGTAGGGGGAAGGGGGAGCTGTATGGGTGGCAGGGAAGGGGTAGCTATGAGTGGGCGGGAGCAGGGGTGGACTGGACGGAGGTGTGGTGGGTGCAGAGGTTATATGTTCGTTTTCAGCTAGGATACAAGCAATGGAAACAGCAGGAAAAGACAGAGAGGCGTGGGCTCCGCATGTAACCCCATTTCTAGCTGGGCCAGCGGGAGCAAATCCAAGCGCTCCGGTCAGTTTGCAGATGTGCTGGTGAACCGGAGCGTAGTGCAGGGCCCCAGAGAGTGCAATTCGACGGTGAATTGTTCCTGCTCGCGAGCATGGAGATAGGATTCAGAACCTCCTTTTTACCCAGAACCCCACTGCCAGCACAGTGACGGGTCCCTTGTACTGACCGGGGACACAGCAAGACTCCACCGTAGTGAACGTGGGTATAAAGTTGTGAAACACGACTGGCAGGGTGGAAACGTGCCCCCCTGCAGAGGGACAGCACTAGGTGAACGGCAGCCCTAGTGAACTCTGGGTGAACCTTTATTTCTAGGGAAGCCCCGTTTGCAGCGAGACCAGATATAGCGGAGGCCCCTGCGTGTGGTGAATGCAACCAGGGGGAGCACAGTGACCCGAGGCATTTGCAGTGTGTGGGAAGCAGATATTTGCTAATCTCACTTCTGTTTATTTTTGTAGATGGCCTCCTGGAAATAGAATTGGGTTGGCAGCTCTTCGCTGTGCCGGCTGTAGCTTTGGTTACCCACAAGTCCTGCCAGACGGAGGTTTTTTTTTAGGGTAGATTAGGGGTGGCCAGCGTGATGCCTGCGGGGTTAAATGTGACCCACGGTGTCCCTTGGCAGCTGCGGCCCCAGGCCAGACTGCAGGTCACAGCATCAACTGCTCCGCTTTGATCTTCGTGCAGGGTCCTGTCCTTCTGCAGTGGAGATGGGGGCTGCGGTGATCTGCTCCTTCTGCCTGCTCGGGCAGCTGGAGCAATGGCAGCGGGATTCTTGCTTGGGCACATGTTGGCCCTGCTGTGGAAAACAGGCTTGCCGGCCTTTTGGAGCTCGTGGGAGGAAGTGAGAACAGGCAGGACCAGCTTCTGGGATCCAGTTTGCAGCGCATTTTGTTTGTGCCCTGGCTTTAAAGCCTCCTGGCGCGCCCTGAGTTCTAGGCTAAGGGATCGTGTTTGTGAAATACGACCGCTTTGCACGCCCTGCCGTTCAAGTTCTGGGAGTGCCCCACGGGGTATCTGTCTGCTGATGCCTCTCGCTCCGGACGGGCAGCCTGTCTTGCTGTTCCAGCCTGGGGCTCCCTATGCACACAGCTCTGCCTGTGCCCCTCGCTGCTGAACCTCAGTACCCCCTACTGTTGCACACCCAGTGCTCTCCCCCCCCCCGGGCCGCCCCAAATCACTGGGAATGACGGATCCATCCCAGCCAGGGCCACCGCTTCCCCCCTCCCTCCTCCTGGCAGAAGGGGCAGGGTGAGTGGCACCTGTCAGCTGATGGGGGGAGGGGAGCTGGGCGAGTAGGGGGTGGGAGATCAGGGGGAGGGATAAAGGAGGGCCTATTTTTATGCAGCAAAGCAATTACTAGCGCCCTGCCATCCTTAATCGGCTCGAGGGCTCCGGTGCTATTGGCTCCTTCCCTGAGCCTGGCAACAGCTCTGCGCAGCTCCCGTCACTCGCTGCCTGCCTCAGAGCCCTGCACCCCCCCACCCCGCTGCAGAGGGCCTCACCCCTGCTGCCTTGGGGAGGAGCCGGGCCCTGGGTGACGAAATGGCTCCTGTCCAGTGGCTCAGGCAGCTGGCAGAGGCCCTCCCGGATGTGGGTGCTCGGCTCGGGGGCAGCCCCTCTTAGCACCCTCCTGGGTGGACATGGAGCCAGTGAGGGGGCAGGCCATGGGGGTGAGCCTCCCTCACCCTGGCTCATCCTGCCCCTGAGGGCCCCCTTCTCGAGCCTGGGACGCCAGCGAGGGAGCCGCTCAGTGCTCCTGGTGAGGTGGGCGGCCACCCACTAGATGCAGGACAGCAAGCCCGTCGGCTCTCTCCAGCCAGGGGCCACCCAGCGACAATGACTTTCCATCCCTGCAGGCCTGGGTTAGGACTTGCAGGCTCGGGGTCAAAGGCTCCTTTCCCATCCCGACGTCCTGAGCCACCCACTCCCCCCTTGAGTCACTGAGGATGTGGGGGGTGGGAGGCACCAGTTGTACTCCCTGGACACGGATGGATCTCGAGCGCTCTGGGCGTATCGCTGCTGTGCACCGGGTGCCGGTGGCGGAGCGTGCCACGCTCACTGACGTCCTCTCTGACATGCAGCCGCCTCTGGGGCGGAGCGCAGCAGTGCTTTCACAGAGCACAGCACAACAGCTAAGGAGAGGAAGTGGAGAAAAATCCTGCAGTGGGGGCAATCCGAAGGGAGGCAAGCTGTCATGACTCTACTGGGCTAGCCAGGGCACCGGTGTTACTGCCCCTTGTGAACAGAGGCATTGAGGAAGTGTCTGCACGCGCATTTGGAAGTGCAGGACCTGTTCAGAGCATGACCTTTGTGTGCCGTGCAGAGCTGGGAGGCCTAGCCAAACTGAAGAGGCCTTGGAAGGGAAGTGCCACCCAAGACTAGGGAGCACAGCAGTCTGTGACCGCACCGGGCGGGGATCCATTACGTGCTTGATTTTTTAAGATAATGGATGTTAGGGCCTTCCAGGGGGGAGAGCGAGCGGCTGCGGCTCGGGCAGGGATTCCTGGCAGGCAGCGCATGCCACGCTGTGTGGCTGCAGCGGCACCTGGCCGTGTGCTCTCTAGCCGTGCTCAGCCAGGAATTAATCCGGCACGCTGGGACAGCGGCTCTCGGGGGGAAACGTGCCAGCCCGTCCTCCGAAAGCTGAAGGCGACGGATTCACCGGAGCAGAGGCAGCCGGCGAGCTGGGGCAGAAAGACAGGCACGGCAGAGCGCAAGGCTTCCCCCCGGGTGCAGGCTTGGGACGCAGTGAGGGAGTTGCTGGAAACACCGGGCTGGACGGAGGCAACCTGAGGGAGGCAGGTGGGCTGCGCTCTGAGGGAGAAGAGAATGTGGGGCACCCCTCCATATTAATGGCCAAGAATATATTTACCAGCGTCTCTTGGCTCAAGACCATTGTCCAGCTAGCAGCCTCAGAAATTGGCTGCTCAAATCCTGTGGGTGGCGTTGGTAGAGCCTTGAAAAGCTCCCGTAGCAGGGACGGGGCATGTGGGGTACCACAGGAAGAATGGATCAGACTGCGCCTGCGGCTGGAGCAGAGGGGACAGAAGCAGGGATTTGTGAGCAGAGATGCCCCGTGGGGTGGTCTAGAGCAGTGTTTCTCGGCGACCGGTCTGTGGACCGGCACCGGTCCCTGAGATCCCCCTGACCCAATTTAGGAAGACAGCAGAAGACAGCAAGACGGTCCCGGGTATCAAAAAGGTTGAGAGACACTGGTCTGGTGGTTAGAACAGCTGAGTGGGAGTCTGGAGAACCGGGACCTCTGGGAAGCCACGTCCCCTCCTGTAAAAAGGGGGGCAGTGATGCAAATGCGTTGATGTTTGTGAAGCATATTGAGATCCTCAGCGGCCAGGGGCCTGGAGAAGGCGGGGGGGTAGGCGGATAGGTTCCCTCTTAAGATAGAGCCCAGCCTGTCCTGGGCACATCTGGCACGCACAGGTTGGGTGCACCGCCACGCTCGGGGTGGGGGAGACGTCCCATTGCAAGTGCCGTGCAGGAAAGGGCTCGGCTGACGCTTGGTGCCTGCTGGCTCCTGCACTCGTGGGACTCCACGGCCCCTGCCCTAGGTGTCAGCGTCTTAGGGCCAAGCCCCTCCCATGTGCCCCTGAGCGAGAGACCTGCCTGCGGCGTCTCCATCCTTTGCCAGGCCTCCCATGAACACCCGGGTGGGGGCTTCTGGCCAAATGCATCCCCTGCGGTTAGCAGTCCTGTTGGGGAAAGCGGGCAGATCACAGGGCGCCTGCAGGCAGCGGCAAGGGATCGGTCAGCGTCTGGTTGTTTGTGCCGTATCCTTTTTGTGCCGTGGTGCCCTCTCCCCTCCCTAGCAAGCTCGTGGTCCCTGCCGCGCTCTCTCGGGACGCAGGCAGGCAGTTAAGCAGCGTGCTCACCGCGGATCTCTCAGGACAGTGTCCCAAGATAAAGCCAGGCCCCGTTTGCAGTGTAGACACGTTTCTGGGGCATGGGGGGAGAGGGGGTGGCCTGTAGCAGGGGGACGCAGTTGTCTGCAGCCTCACAGCTGTGTTGTCTTGCAGGGCATGTTCTCGGTGGCCGCCCTGAAGCAGAGCCGCGGGGGAGAACAGGCCCGGCTCAGTGCGCAGTCAGGCCATCTCTCCCTGCCCGTTCCCTGCAACTCGGAGCCTGCCGTGCCCTGGGCACACCCCAGCCAGCCAGAAAGCTCCGCAGGCCCTGCCAGTAATTTGCTTCCATGAGCTAATGGCCATAAAAGGCCCTAATGGAGGGGCTGAGTCTGAATGTTTGATGAGGCTGGGCTGCTGCTCCCAGGCCAGCCCCGTTAAAGGGACAGGCCTCTTCTGCCAGGAAACAGCTGGGCACTGCCCTGAGCTGGCCAGTGTGTGGGGAGATCATGAACATCAGAGCAGGAAAATCCCTGCCAAGCTCCGTCCCGCCCTGCCCTTTGGGGACCGGAGTAGGATTTTCCCCCTCCACTCTATTCTTTGTGGCCTTGTCCAGCCGGGTGTTAGATCTCCCAGGCCGTGGGGTTCCCGGTGCTCCCCTTGGGACGCCGCTCTGCAGCCTCCGCTCCTGGCACCGAGAGCGGTATCCTGATCTCCCAGCCGAGTTTCCCCACCTGTCACGTCCGTTCCAGGCCCCGTGGATGATTTCCCTGCTCCCGCTTAGAGAGAGAGCAGGAAGGAGGGAGAGGAAAACCGATGAGCCGGGAAACGGCTCAGCCGCAGAGAGGGGCAGAAGCGCTCGCCCATTCAGAGGGCAGGACATTTAGGGAGACGAAATGTGCCGTTCCCTAACCCCCAACTCAGCTTCCTTGAATACAAGGGGGAGCCGCACTGCCTCCCCCAGGGATAAAGCCACCTTTTTATATCGGAAAAGGCACCGTGACATCTCTCTGGGCTCTACAGCGGGGCCCGGCCAAGGGGCTGTCAGTGGCAAGGGCAGCTGGCCTGGCGGTGGCTGTGTTGGGGGCCCGTGGCGGCCGGAGCTGCTGCTGAGGTCAGTGGCAGCTTTCTCCAGACCTCCAAAGATCCCCTCCCGCAGACAAAGGCTCCCATGTGCCAGCCTTTTACCAGCGCTCTGGCCCCAGCGGCCCAGCTGGTGGCATTTTACCAGCTCCACATTCCCATGGCCCAGGATTAAAGGGCAGAAATGCACCATGAAACCATGCGGCCCAGTTTCCAGCCCCTGCCTTCCCTGCGGAGTGGAGGGAAGGGAAGCAGTACGCAGACAGCACGGGCCTTCCTCATGGGCTGCCCACCCCACAGCCCTCACCCTGCAACCTAGCCCCTTGCACTGCCTCCTCCTTGCTATTTACCCCGGCTCTTCTCAGGCCCTCAACCCCCCGCCCTTTGGGGAGGCCCCCTGAATCCCTTCCCAGCCAGTTCCCTTGACCCTGTGGGAACTGCTCTCTCCGAGGAGGGCAGAGCTTGCCAGAGGGGGGCGGAAACCCGTCTGGGAAGGAAGGAGCTGGGGATCTGTAGGCTGTATGTGCTGCCCCCACAGGGGCAGGGGAGGGACCAGAGGCAATGAGCATCAAGTCTCCGGTGCCGCGGGAGGTGCCCATCTGCTCTTTGAAGCGGGCATCCCTTCAAGAAATGATGCCAAGAGATATTGTTACAGCCTGATCAGGCCAGCCCCACCTTTGCCTTGGGCTCTGTGAAGTCCCTGACAGTGCGGTTAGCCTATCCTATACAACGTGACCTCTATTCTCTGGCTGTCTGGAGGCTCTCAGCACACACACATCTGGCTGCTGCGTTCTCTTCAGTCTCTCAGACCTCTTGGGGGGTCCCTCGAGACCCCAGGCAAACAGCTGCCTCCCTCTGAACAGGCCGCTGCCTCCGAAGGAGTCTTTGGAAACACAAAACGCCCCCTGCGCAGATGCTGCCAGAGACCGTGAGTCACCGCTACAGAGGGAGTATTTCTAAGAGGGGGATTTCTAACAGCAAACACACACCGCTTGGGTTTCCTAGAGGTTCAAACGCTCCGTGGCCCCCTTGATCTGCCCTCTGACGGTGACTCAGCAGGAGGCGCTCTCTTCTCTGAGTCAGTTCTACCATTAGAGGGTGCGGTGCTGTTGGAAGTATTTCAGACAAGATGGAAGCCCAAGGTCCTGGCCACTTTTGAGCCACAAAGGAGCCTTGAGTAATAAAGAATCAGGGCATTTACTCTGGTGGCTGAGTCAAATTCCAACTCGTAACTACATGTTGCCTCCCTAATTCCCCCTGCAGTCCCGATTAGATATAGTCTTCTCTTCCTGTTCCAAACGGCTGCCGTGTTCCACCCCAGAGGTGGCTGCATTTCAATGGTCGGGGGAGTGACACCTGTACGTATAAGTTGGTAAATAATGTTGCCACTGAAAGTCACCATGTAATTGTCAGCTATTGTTATGTTTTGGTTTGCTGTGGGCACTGGAGATCTGGCCAGGCTCCAGCGACTGCAGTGCATCCCATCTGGCAGACAGTGCCGGGTGAGCAGGCTGCCTTTAAAATCCAGGCTTTCTATTGCCAAATACCTGCTTCTTCAGCTGTCTGTATGCGGAGCAACAGTGCTATCTAGTGGTTAGTTTTACTTAATAAATAAATAACATTATCACTTAACCTCTTCGAAGCCCTTTGAAAACACTAATGAACTGAGTCTGAAAAGTGTATGATTATCCCCGTTTTTCAGAGGGGAAACTGAGGCACAGAGAGAGGACGCGATCTACGCCAACATCACACAGCATGTCAGTGACAGAGTTGGGATTTTAGAAGTCAAGAGTTCCAGGCTGTCAGCCTTGCATTCATTCCTTGCCTTACTTAGAAGTTCAGCAATATCTTGGAGTCCAAACCACTGGAAAAGAAACCTTGAGTTTCCCAGACAGATAGATAGGTAATGAATTTATTGCTGGTCCCTGCAGTGATTTTGTGTTGAGGACTAATGCTATTAAGATGAGAAGCAAAACACTCCCTTTTCCTTGTCACTACAGAGGAAAATGCATCTGGTTAGAAAACGGGTTAAGTAACACGTTTTAATTAGCATGATGTTAAACACAACTTGGCTCTTAATGGACTAATCTTCGCTAGGAAGAAAGGTGTGGGTTTTTAGCTGAGGTGTTAACATCTTAGTGTAGATTGGGGCAGTTTAGGTTATAACACAGCTCTAGCCCGGAGGCTCAGGTTTACTCTGATGGGCTAACAAGTGTTAAAACTACATCTTGCCTCGCTGCCGCTCGAATTTTAACGTGTTAAAAACACGCTTTTTTCCTAGTGTAGACGTGGCCAGTGTGGGCAAAGACAGTCATGTTTAAAAATACATTAGCTGGTCATTGTCGACGCTGACATCCCTGACATAACTGGTTAACACGTTTTTAAATGTAACCGTCCTTGTCCAAATGAAGGGTTTTAACATCATGCTAGTTAACACATTTTTCAGTGTGATGCGTTCTCCACTGTCCTGCCACTCTGGAAGTTACAGGTGCGCCTTCCCCTGGATGCTAGGAGTGGTATTACCATCATACGTAGTCCTTTGCCTGCATTGGATGTGCTCGGTTGGAGATGTCTGTAATGAGAAGGTTAATCTCCGCGATTCACCTTGATTATTTCCTAAGGATTGATTTCCACTCCCTCTCCTCCCCTTGTGTGTATCCTTTCCCTTTGGAAGCTGCTGGCCCGCTAGGTGCAGGTCAGCTGCGAAGCAGAACCTCTTGGCCATTTATGTCTGCCCAGCCCCTGCTATCAGCACTGTCAGGTGTGATTATCCATCCCCAGAAGTGACACAGAAAGGATTGGATGGCTCAGGTCGTTGCTGAGGTGTAAAGCCCTGCGCGGATAGAAAATTTGTATCCGCATCTGAGCTGCGATCCGCGAAAATGATCTGCGGATCTAAAGCGGATATCTGCGGATCTGCCGGGCTTTAAATATAAAATTTGGATCCGCAACCATCTGCGAGCCGCAAAAAGGGCCCGCGAATGTATCTGCGGATATCCGCGGATTTGCAGGGCTTTTACTGATGCGCTCTTTAAAAGGTTAAAGGAGGCGGAGCTTTTGCCAAACTCCTCCCCCAGAATGCTCCCGCAGGACGCCAAGTGACAGTGAGCCCAGCCAATGAAATGGCCAGCGCGAAGCATTACATCAGCACAACACACTCTCACTGGCTGATCTTAGGCTGAGGGCAGGGCACTGATCCCAGCAGCTGCTGAACTATGTTAATATGTTTCACATTAACCCTTTCCTGGGAGCCGTGCAGCAGAGAACTCCCCCTGGAGCCCCTGGTGCCGTTTATACGGTCGGTTTCCTGGCTGTCAGAGCACTGTGCGAGGTGATGTGAAAGTACAGGAGGAAGTTCGGCTACACCCGATGGGCCTGTCTGCTCAGACACGTGCACAGACGGGGGAGCTGGCAGCGAAAGGGACAGCAAGCGCCACCACCACGGCCTCCATTGTTACTTCATCTCACTGCTGTGGGGCTGTGTGCAAAGCCCCAGTGGCGGGTATAGCTTCCCCCCCCCCCCCCCCGTGCGTGTGCAGATGGCATTATTGTTGTGCGAACAAAGGCGGGAGGGGTTTCCAGCCGCCTGGTCTGGCCGTGGTAGTTGGACGGCAGGGTAACTAGAGCGCAAGCTGTTCCACCAGGACCCGGTCAGCGTCCACTGGAACTGGGTCAGCATCCAGGTACAAATGGGTCTTCTAGAACCCATTCCAGTGGAACCTGGTTGGATCCCGTTACCAATGAGGAGCAGAACCTAATCCAGTGGAACCAAGTCAGCCTGGACTGCTCCACCAGAACCCGTTTCTCTAGAGTCAGACCAGCATGCAGCAATGGACGCGTGGCTAGGAGATCTTCCAGAGGGCAATGGCTGCCAAATAGATCAGAAGCCGCTCCACGGGCAAGGGGGTAGGGTGCAGCCTGCTGGCTGAACATGGCCCATGGCGTTTGGCAGCGGGCTCTCACGCAGTAAGGAGGTGTGACCCCTGCCGGTCCCATGTCCCATCTTGGTCTGAGTAGTGGCATGCTGGGATCCGTCGTCTCTCTGGACCGTACCTCTGGGTAGAAATAAGGGCAGCTGCAATCTGATTTGTACCAATCAGGTGCCGCTCTCTAGTTGCTGGCAGGCTGCTCCGATAGCCTCGCGTTTGGGCAAACGTGGGGCGGCCCTGCTTTAGGTGCTGGCAGCCATCCTGGCTCTATCACAGATGGGTTTTGCCCTCCCCCCGAGCTGCAGTCTGGGCCTGCTGGACCATATGCAAAACCTAGCCTGGCTATTTATATTTTTAGCTTCCTATTTTAAGGGCTGAGCTGGGCCAGGGGGAGTGTGCTCTCATGGTTAGAGCAGGGAACTGGGAGTCAGGACCCCTGGCTTCTATCCTTGGCTCTGGCATCAACACACTTGGTGAGTCCCTACCCCGCTCCGTGCCTCAATTTCCCTATCCGGGTAATGGGGATATTGATGCACACTCCCCTCCCAGGGGAGCTGTGAGAAAATCCAAGAAGGAATACAGCACTGATCTTCTCGGATTGCAGACACTAGGGAGGGGTCACAAATTGCTGTTATCTGAGTACTCCCCTGGGACCTGCTTGGTGCAGAGAGGAGCAGTTCCCAAACCCTGTTCTACAGAGGCACAAAGAATAAAGACATCTTCAGGGCTCACTGCCCTTTCCCTTTCAGTACATCCTGCCTGAGCTCCCATAACGCTCCAAGGTCAAGCCCCTAGTTTCCAGAGGAAACCAGGGTAGGGCCTGGAGCCATCCTGTGCTGGTGTGTTGGCCACACTCTGAATTCCCTGGATCTCCCATGGGGCGGAGCGTGTGTGCACTTGGGGCCCTGTTGCCCTATGGGATGAAGTGGGAATCAGCTGTAATATTTTTAGGAAGCCTAGGTGTACCTCAGTTTCCCTGTGTATGCTGCATTGCTACCCAGTGGGTGCAAAAGGGTTAACGCTGCTCCTAGAACTGTTGCAGGAGGCAGGAGGTAGTGGGTGTCACCTGGCCCTGGGTGGAATGAATAGAGTCATTCAAGGACTGGCTGAAACCAACCCAAGTCAGCGGAGGGTCCCACCAAGACAAAAGAGCGATGGAGCAATCAACACCTTGAAGTAGGAAGCTCCAGCAGAGGGGAAACTTGAACTGAGCTGGAGAACAAAGGGGGGAGGTGTCAAGTGACCAGGAGAAGGGCAAATTTTGGCTGCTGTCATGTGGGCGGACAAAAGACAGAGAGATCCAGCCAGGGATGGAGTCCCCCGTAGCTTGGCTGGCTCATCACGGCACCAGGACGGGCTATGGCGTAACTTCAGCCTCGCAGAGACTGTAGCCAGGTGACACATGAATGATGGCCTGGCTTGGGAAAGGCCGGCGGGGGCTCGCTGTGAAGATATCTTGGGAGCGCCGCGCCCCAAAGGGCTACGGTACGAGCCGCCCGCAGGGGGTCTGGACTCGCTGCCAGGAGCCCCGGAGAGAGACAGGGACGGATGGTGCCGACGGCCTGGTCTCAAAGTCATGGAGTCCCTGGGCCGCCGTTTGCCCCTGCAGAGCCGCGTGGGTCCTGGGGGTCCGGCCCATGAAAGGGCTCACTCCCAGGAGACTGGTTACAGGCTGGGCATCGACCAACCCCTGTGACGCTGGGACAGCCCCATGCTCCCCAGGGACAGGGCTGGGGCATCTTCCCCTTCCCTGGTGTGCATGGGGAGTGCATACCCCACACCACATCTCCCCCCCCCCACACCCTGTCTCTGGCAACAGTATCCCAGGGACACAAATAGCTCTTTTTGCCCAGCCAGCCTGGTGGGTTGCCTTGGGAACAGGAGCTCGGCTTTTGATGTCACTGGGATGGTTGCTACGGCGACTGGCCCAGAGATTGCCTGTCCCTGCATGAGGTCACTATTGCCATGGAGACAGACCCGGTTGAGCACGAGGCCTGGCGCTTTGGCGGTGTGGGGAGGGGAGGAGATGGAGCCGGCCCAGCCCCTCGGCAGCTCCAGCTCCGCCGGCCCCTGAAATACAGCCGCATCACGTGCTGGGCTGTACAGGCCTCATGTGGGGCAGGAAGCCTGGTTTTGCTGCCCTTCGGGGAGCTGCATCCACGGGTCAGAGAGCATGGGCCAGGGGTGGGATATGGAAACACAGTTAAAGAGCAGGAGGTGCATCAGCGTTGGAGGGGGGTATTGGATCGGAGGGTACCAGAGTATCAGAGGGGTGCTGGACCACAAAGCGGTAGTAGAATATCCCAGGGTTACTAGAGGTCCTGGAGCATCAGAGCAGCCCTGTGGTATCAGAGGTGCATTAGAGTCACAGAGTGATACTAGACTATCCCAGGGTTACTAGAGGTACTAGAGTATCAGAGGAGTACTGGGCTGTTGGAGTACTAGAAGAATTAGACTAGCGGAGGTGTACTAAAGCATCAACAGTGCTAAGGGACAGAGAATACTGTCGATACTAGCATCTCACAGTCAGAGTGGTAGTAGAGACTTTTAGAGTATCAGCTGAGTATTAGAGGTCCAGGGGGTACTTTAGGTACTAAAGTGTCAAAGGAGTACTGCTAGAGATACTAGAAGCTCAGAGTGGTACTAGAGGGTCAGAGAGATGTGAGAGGAGTACTGAGATATTAGCATAGGGCCAGGGTGTATTAGAAGTACTAAAGTATCGGAGTGGTGGTGGTGGTGGTGGGGGGGGGGGATAGAGGCATTAGTTTATGTGGAGTAACAGGTACTAGATTATCAGAGGGGCATTGGGGACACTAGAGTATCAGACAAGTATTAGTTGTACTAGAGTATCTGCGGGGTAAGAATGGTACTAGAGCATGAGTGAGATCATAGAAATACTAGAGTCATAGGTCCTAGAGTGGCAGAAGGTACTAGAGTACTGGTGTGTCAGAGGGGCACTAGAGGTGAAATATTAGGGTGAAGAGCGTGGTAGGAATTCTTCAACCAAACCGATACTGTGAGTAGGGTTCTGCTTTGTGAAGGACTTTGAGATTCCAAAGTTTGGCTTCATTTAGAAATGGCATGAAACCTGAAAACTTGGAAAATCTCCAAAAAGGACAATTCCAGGAAAAAATCGTTTTGGATTGATTGAAACATTTCTATTTCAACTCTTTTAGTTTGTATTGTATTATGATATATACTACATAAAATATATATAATACAGAATAAAACCTTCAAAATGAAAAGTCATTTAGAAGAAATCAAAATATTTTGATCCGAAAATGTGGAAACGGAACATTTCAGCATCGTCAGAACTTGTTTTTTCCCACAATGAAAGGTTGGTAAAATGGACACAATTCTACGACGTGTTTCGATTTTGACGAAACTGCATTTGCTGACAGAAAATGGTTCAGTCAAACTTTTTCTGTCCAGCTGTAATGGTGAGTGGGATACAAGAGTGTCAGAGTGGGGCTACAGATGATTGTCCATATTTTAAGGGCATGAGGGATATGAGGGCATGTCAGATGGGTGATAGAACATGTGGGGTGTGGTCAGGCAGGGGGGTTGCTAGAATAAGGACCATAGTGGAAGTGACCATTATAGCTAAGGTAGCAGAATAGTTTCCATACCAACCCCCTGTTTTTGGTTGCTCATCACTTCCTGAAGCTTCTGACTCCCAGACCTTCCCCCTCACCTTCTGTACTGACCTTCCATGTGCTGTTTAACCTGCAGGCTCTCCCCAGCACGTGATGTGATCCCTCAAGATGTTGGGATTAGCTGCTTCTGCCACCAGTGTATTTAGCCAAAGCTACTTAGTGAGAGCTGCCCAGGATAGGCAGATGGCAGATTCCTTAAATAGATGGACAGAGGTAGGGCAAGCCAGCAGCGTAAGGATTCTGAGTGAGTGAGGCCACGTGTAGGGTGGGCTCTGGAATAGCCTCCTCCTATGGGTGATAGCTCAGCTTGTTCACAGGAACTAGCCTGAGCATAGTTTAGCTGAAAGACCAAAGCCCAGGGGAGTTGGGAACTATCTTGTCCAAGCCAAGAGGTGAGATGGCACCTAGAAAAGTTTTTCCACCTTGGGCTTCTAGGATTGTGGGAAAATGTTCTGGGGAAAGGACGGCTCTGTGCTGAGCACCCCAGACAGTAGCAAGGGCAGGCAGGCTTGGTTCAGAGCGCTTTGCAAACCCACTGCTTCATCGCAAGTCCAGCAAAGTCATGGCCCAGCTCCTCTTCCACTTGGAATGCAAAGGCAACGGCAGGTTAGCGTTCTGAGCCTCCTTCTCCATTAGCTGTTAGCAGGACGGGGCCTTTAACACACAGTTGTAGTTCCGATTCTCTCCAGGAGGAGGCAGCGGTACAGGCACATCAGCCAGTTCCCTGCAAGAGCCTGGAAAGTGCTCTGAGTCCAAAGGTGCTATGTATACACAAAATATTATTGCCACAGAACCGCTCTGCGTAGCGTTTTTCCTTAGTAGAGACAGTCAGGGTCTGAGCCAGCCTCTGCATCCCCAGACCTGCGCTCTGATTCTGAATTTTGTGGTTGGAGTCCATGTCTCGTTTTAAGATCTTATTAGATGAATCTGTAGGATTTTCCCCCTCAGTCCCTAGGGGCTTGGATGAGATTCTGCCTTAAAGCATTAAAATCTTAGCTACGCTCGCGAAGGTCGAAACTCGTGCCGTTCAGATAAACAGGCTGTGGAGCTGCTTATCCCAACCTCTTTCGTTTGGAAACTGGACCATTAAACTAGCAAGGACCAGCTCCCCTGGCTGATACAGGGGTTCAGTGGGACTAGCGTGTGAGAATCCCACGGGGAGAGTCTTTCCGGTGGGCGCCCGGGCCCAGATGAACAGAGTGGGCGGAAATAATTTGTAAACGTTTTGTTGGCCCCCCCCCCAGCTTAAGTTTCCAGTTCTGCATTTGCGGGAAAGCCTCAGGCTGGGTCTTAAACCGACACACACCTGCAGCAAATCTCAGGGCAGCGAACAGAGACGACAAGCCGCTGCAGCTGGAGATCTGCGCTAAGAATGCCCAGCAAGACGCCAGCTGTGTTATTCACAGTGTGGAGCACTGTACATCCTCTGTGTCATGCCCTCCGCTGCAGTTAGAACAAAGGAGACCTGGAGCGGATTCTCTTCAGAGCCTGCCAAGACACTCCTCATATCTGTCCAGAGGGGTTGCTGTTGAACAATGCAAAGCACCAGGACTGGGGAACCAAACGGCTCCCCCCAAATGCTGATGGCCGAACTCCACATGGCTTGAGCGTTCGTAGAGATTATTCCGTGGCCTGCTCTAGAACCGCAGGGAAGCATCAGTGCAGGGACACGCTCCCTGCTCCCAGCTATGGCCGCAGCTCGCTGCTTAGGAAGGAGGACAGCATGTAAAACCTGGAAGGGAGAACGCCGTGTGTGGGGGAGGAAGGGAAAGGAGATGAATGACCCTCACAATAGTCTGCCATGAAAGAGGTGTTAGCAGCTGAGAATCAGCCTGTCCCTCGACACCCAGCACCCCAAACGTCCCACCGGAGGGAGGGTGTGTGCAGTTAGCGACTCCTGAATTTATAGCCTGCCCCTGTGGCCTGAGTAGGCCCAATTCAGCCCTGGTGTAAACTCCTCCTGGGTTGGATTCAGCTGGTCGTGAACCAGCGTGTGCAGAGCAAAGAGTGAATGACAGCCGATCGAACCAGAGAGGCAAGAGCTGCCCTCTCATGCTGAAGCACTGGGGTTTGAGATCTGGAGGCCGCTGGGAACCCCTGGAGAACCCCAGCAAAGGCGTTCGATGGTGAATACAGTCCACTAAGTGCATTTGGCTTAACTGCGTATAATCCATTTACCAGCACAAGTCACATGAGGCCCTGATCTATCCTCATTAGATTAACTGGGGCATCCACCCAAGTTCACAGCAGAGCGGCTAAATGCAGCGTTTGGGTATCTGCACGCCTAGTAGAGGTACACGTGGTGACTTCAGCAGCGTCATCACCTTCCCTGACGAGTGCTCTGCACCTTCCGTTCTGGGATCTCAAAGCGCGCTGTGGAGATTCGGTAATGAAAGCTCACACACCATCTCTAGCAGGGAGCATCCCCCTCCACTGAAATGTGGCCGTCTCTGGGGTGGAGTAGGAGCAGGAGCAGGAGCAGGAAGGCTTCAAAGAGTAAAGCTACACTACCTACCAGTATAAGACAGGAAGTGGAGAAGAAGGCTCTTGTATCCAGTGGAAAGTGCAGGCAGAGTTCACGGAGGCAGAACAGAGCAGCCTGCATTGGAGTTGGTCGGGATGCGGGAGCTGACCAGAACACCCATGGGGCCCTGAATGGTCTCAAGTGTTTAGCACCTTTACAGCTCATTGACAGTGATTCCAGCAGGGCAGCATCCCCAGCGCCACACTGGGGACATGGGTTCAGCAGCCACTCAGAGGGGACAGCCCCCCCACTGAGTCATCCCCACTCCCTACAGCAGAGCACCCCAGCAACACACGGGGGCAGAGGGTTAGATGCTGACGAGGAGAGAAGGGCGCCCTTTACTGAGTCACACGTTCCCTGCCACACCCTGGGGTTTTCCTTGGAGGTGGCTCTGGCCCCTAACACTAACCTGGCTGAGCTCTGGTTAGCTTACGGGACCAGCTGGGGTCAGAGCAGAGTGGCCTGACTGCAGGCCAGGGCAGAGCTGCAAGAGCACGGTAGGCGTAACGCACACCTGCATTACTACAGGAGCTGAACTGTTTTATCCACTCCGGTGACTTGTTCACTGGCGTCAAGGTAGACGCTTGTTATGTCAGAGCAGGAAATAAAACCAGCCCTTGCCTGCTCCCTGGACACCGGGGACGTGTGTAATCTGTAGTAATATAATGATCATGATTTGCTGCACATGGTTATCTGCGGGTAAGTGCACATGGTGCATCCGGGCACCTCCCCTCCTGGTGGTCCTATGGCAACAATACATATGTGGAGGGTGCCGTATAGGGCTCCTGCCATGATGGCCCCCACGCCTGGCACCGTGAGCCCTCTTCGGTAGCAACAAAAACTCTCTGTGGCGTTCCAAAAGGCTTTTGGGAGCTACACACGTTAACCCCCGTTGGTAGATGCAGGGTCCTTCCCCTTTGACAGTTGGGGAAACCGAACCTACGATGGGTAAGTGGCTGCAGGTATACAAGCGGTCAGGGGCAGAGGTGGGAATAGAACCCAGGAGTCCTGGCTGCCATTCAGCCACAAACCATCCTTTGTCTATGGTGCAGAGCAGACATGGAAGCCCCTCAGACCCTGGGCAGTTGCAAGCTCGCCGTGTGCGTGGACTGCACCAGGGCCCTGGGGACAGGCCCGTGCAAGGAGAGGGGACGCCGCTGCTGCCGGTTTGCATCCACCAGCCCACGAGCAACGACTTCCTGACACCACAGAGCAACCCGCCTCCTGGGCAGGCCCTGGAAGTGGCACTGAGTAATGGACAGCGGCTCAGGGATAAAGCTGGGAGTCTTAGTCCTCCCTTTCATCCTCCCTCCCCTGGTCCAGATCGCTCCGGCTCCCTCCTTCATTCTCTGCAGATTAGTCCGCTCAGGTCTGCGGCGGTTTATCTGCACAGCTGGGTCTCGGGGCAGCTTAGCTCGGCCGCCACGCTGTGGGCAGTCTGTGCGTGCGCCGCTGGCCTAGTTAATCTGAAATCCAATGGCGGATTAGCCAGAGCTCTGCCGCTGCTAGGAGACAGGCAGCCAAAGAGACGTGGAGGGGGATTTGCTCCCAGGAGCCGTGTGGTCGGGGGAGAGAGACCGGAAGGGTCTCCCTTGATGCTCTGCACACAGGGAAATCGGCTCAGGTGGGCAGGGGTGGAGGAGGGGAGGCGTTTGCTGAGGCAGAATGGATGGCTGGCAGCTGCTCCAGCTCCCAGGCACAGCCCACTGTGGAGATGGCCTGAGGCCTCAGCCTCAATTCCCAGCTATTCCCGTAGGGGAGTGGAGGGAGCCGGCGACATTGTTTGTGGCTACAATTTCGGCATCCCCAAATCCTGGCCCCCGGGGAGCCCTTCGCTTAGCAGAGTGGGATGCAGCCAGTTCTGGGGAGGAACATGCCAGCTGTTTAACAGCGCGCTCGCAGCTACACGACAGAGCGTTTGGGGTGGGAAGTGAAGCAGAATAGCATTGCCGAAGGCGGCAGCCGGGGCAGGGGGGTAGGCAAGATGGATTTAGCTGAGTGGAATTCAGCCAGGACATCAGGTTGGCTGCCTCCGAGTGTGCTACAGGAACTGTAATCAGGGCCAGTGCAATCACCAGACAAACTCGGTGGTCACTGAGAGCAGCAAAATTGGGAGGGGATGGGGGGGGGGGGCAAAAAACTGAATGAACTAATCATGAAACTACATAAGCAAACAAAGAGGCTTCGGCAGAGAGACGAAAGGTCTGGCTCTACCGATATACATCCACATATAGTGACACACAGAGAGATTTCCATGCAGTCTTTTCCAAAATTTCATATTCTCTTCCTCGTTCTGTTTCAGCTGACGTGGCATCACGGCGGGTAGAAAACCATTGTCTGGGGCACAATACCTCACATGCTCTTGCAAAAGGCACTTCTAGTTTCCAGTTTGTGGTTTCTCTTGTCAGGTGACATGACATCCTCTCGGAGATCAATATGAGTAGCAAACGACTTCAGGCGAAGAAATTTGACGTACGTGACGCCATTAATCAACTGAGAGAAACCAAGAAGTTTCTTGTAGACTGCAGGACTGACGAAGGGTTTGAGAAAACACTGGGAGATGCACATGAATTTGCTAAGGATTTGGAGGTACCCTCACACTTGGAATCAGATCCGGTCCGTATTAGGAGTAAGAGGAAGCGGTTCATATATGAAGCGGACAATGAGCCTCTTCAGACCTCCAAGTAAAAACTCAAAGCGAACTTTTATTTTGCAGTCCCTGACACAGCAATGCAATCGGGTTGAAGAAAGATTCACACAGATGCATCAAATTAGTTCTGTGTTTGTTTGGCTTCCTCTATGGTGGTCACAGTTTGCAGAATAGAACATCAAAGCAAATTATGGAACGTTGCTTGAAGCGAGAGGAAGCTTTGAAACAGGGGAACTCCAAAGATACTGCTGCTTCAGATTTGGGCAGTGAATTGCGAGCCATTGCAAGACGAGTTCCAAAGTTTGCATCACCACAAGATGCACTGAGCTTTGTATACAAAAATAAGCTGAGAGATAGTGTCCCCAACACATTTATTGCTCTCTGCATCCTCCTGACCCTCCCTGTTTCTATGGCCAGTGGTGAGTGAAATTTTTCCAACCTAAAGTTGATCAAAACATACATTGGTTTCTCAGTGATGTAAGAAAGAGTTGTTGGACTATCCGCCTTGTCACTAGCACATGAAATTGCACAAAACATTGACTCGAAGGAACTTGTCTCTCCATTTGTTAAACTGAAAACACGGAAAGTTCAGTTCTAACTTTGAATGATCAACTTTGTTGCAGGAACACGTCGTATTACATCACGTGAGCTACAGAACACGTTATAATGTGCATTTCTTCTAGTACATATCCTGTGAAAAGGGCAGAACAACAAGACTGTGCAATCAGGATAATAATATTCTCCTTTCTCGTGTAAAATAAATCTGTAATTGTAAATGCAGAATTTTTATTCAGACTAATACTCAATGTTCATTTTCGAAAGTTCATTGGGGGGGCGTGTATGCAAGGCTGAAGGTGTGGGGAGGGCGCTTAATACTCTTGCACCGGCCATGTCTGTAATGGCTCCCAGGAGTCAAGAGCTTGGTTTTCCATCTCATTGAAAGGGTGGCACTGCCAGAAGCACAAAGCACCCTCGTGGCAGGCTGGGGTCAGCACCGACTCTGTGGGAAGAGCACCCCCAGCCTGGACAGTCTGCCGGGTGCACACAGACCAGCCCGCGGGCTGCTTAGCATATAGGCGCCAATGCCATGGCTTTTCCTAGAGGCGTGGCTGCAGAAAGAACCGGTCATTTTCCCATCCGGATATTAAAGTGGAGACACCCACCCACCCACAGGAGGAGACAGGCACCCGACTGACTCGCCCAGAATCCCCTCCAGGGTCCCTGGCTCTCCAGCCTCTGTACTGGCTTCAGGGGTGAGGGGATGGTGCTGCCCTACTGGGGACACTGCCTGGTGGTGGGAAGGGGGACGGCCACGGGCCTGGCATGAGACTGCACCTGGCTAAGGCCAGCCTGCACTGGCGGATCAGGGCAGGGTTCCGAGCCCAACCGAGCGAGGCTCTGGTAGGCACAGGGTGGCTGGGGTGGGTGGCCAAGCGGGAGCAGTCCCTGCTTGCAGGGACGGGCACAAACCTAGGCCTGGGTCGGGTCACGCACCCTCCCCACAGCTCTGCTGGTGCCCCTGTCCAGCCACCCGTGCCCCGGGCTCCAGCCGTTGGGCCCTGGCAGCGCCGTCCACGGGGAATCAGGCTGCTCCTTTGGCTAGGGCAGGGAGGAGCCAGGGGCCGGGTGGAGAATCTAGGGGTATTTTGTGGGGCCATAATGGATGGCCGGACAACGGCTGTGAGGTCACAGCTAGGATGATGGCATCAGAGGGGGGTGAGTTTCAGTGAATTTTGCAGGGGCACCATTCCCTGCTCTCACGCAAGGGCCCCTTAGCCACTAGGGGCGAAGACACCTCCGGAGCCAGCCCCGATAATAGCGACAAGCCGGAGAGCGTCCGGCAGGGACTGGGTTTGCTTTGCCAGGAGCCGCGGGTAATGCCGAGAGGCGGGGGGGAGTTGCCACGAGCTGTGTGGGACACCTGGCGACACCAGGCCCTGGCTGCAGCCCCGGGTCAGGGCTGGACAGCCCGGTGGCTGGCAGGACGCTAGCCAGCGGGGCCGGGGAGTTTGGTCTGAGAACCAGGCTAGACGTCTCCTGGATCTCCCCGGAACATCTCTCCCCGGCGCAGCGCTTCTCACGCTGCCACCACAGACCCCGGGATCCTGCCTCCATGTACCCGACGGGGAGCTGTTCCCTGGGCCCTCACCCGCCAGGGGCACAGGATCGTGACTACCAAAGGGGTCACAGAACGCTGCAAGCAAAGCTCTCGCTGGGGCGAGGCGGGGGAAGGCCAGCCCAGCGGGTGGCCCAGGGTCAAAGTCGGAGGCTGGGCCCGTTTGGAGGGGAAATCGGGCATGCCTGGACGATGACTCAAGGGCCATCAGAGAAAGCGGCAAAACAGCCAGCTGAGGCCCCCCCTCCAGCACATGGGAGCCGGGCACCCACGGGAAGGGGGGAGGCCCTGGAAAAAGGAGCAGGGGCTGCCATCTAGTGGCCTCCATGCGGATTAACCGGGTTTTCTCGATCGATCCGCACGTCTCCATCCCTCCTGGGTGATCTCCCGGCACTCACGATTTGCTGACACTTGTGATCCGCCGCGCCCCGCCCGGGTCGGGATGGCGTGCTGGTGCCAGGGCAGTGCCGCCAGGCAGCAGGCTCTTTCGGTCCAAGATCTGAGACGCAGGCGCTGTCTGCACTAGACTGACCAGGCAGGGTCAGGGCCGCGCAAAACAAGGGCAGCCTCTGCCCCCGGGAGCTCAGGATGTAACAATGATAATCCCCTTTCAAGCGCTCACTTAGCCCTTTTAACCAGCAGCTCTCAAACTGCTTTACAGAGGGGGGGCAGCATAATCTCCATTATACGGAGGGGGAAACTGAGGTACAGAGACTTGGCCCAAGCCACCCAGCAGGTCAGCGGCAGAGGCGGCAAAAGACCCGGGGCCTATCCCAGTGCGCTATCCACTGAGCAACACTGCCTCCCGTGCAGGACTAGCACAATGCACACTAAACAGACAAAGGGGCGTGGGGTGGGGGCAGCCGGGATGGGTGCGTTTGTGCCACGGAGCCATTTCAGCGCTCAGACCAGCATCCGGTGGCCGCCCGGCTTTTCTGAACAAGTGTATCCCACAAGCTCCCGCCAATAACCCCCCGGCCCCTGCCACTGGGCGGCATCCCAGGGAGGCCAGGAAGCTTGGGCTGAGGAATCGGAAGTGGCAGCTGGTCTAGGCCTCTCACATCGGCGTGAAATGTGCCCAGCACCTGGGGTTTGTAGCAGGTAGCAAAGTGCCTGGCGTGTGAACGCGCTGTGGCGAGGACAGGGGCTGGCAGATGGGCAGGAGGCGGCGGGGGGGGCGTGTGTGTAAGGGGGGGTTACAGGCTCTGGCTAGCTTTGCAGTGACGGCTGTAGAGATTCTAAGACGGAGAAGTTCCTGTCGCGGTTATGTTAAGCAGGTAACACGCACGCACCCCCCCCTCCGCACCTGTGCATTCGAACACCAGGAGGGAGCCGCTCCCTCCCCCAAATCATCAGATCCTCTTAAAAGTCACAATATTTAAAAAATAACACACTTGGGGCTCCGTTCCTTTGCCGTCTGCATCTGGAGCCCTTAGGTTACGTCTTCAAGCTTTTTTCTGCCACCCTGAGGCTAAAAACGTGGCGGAGAGGGGGGAGGGTTGTTTTTAAACGGAAGCTGAGCGTCTCACCTAATCCTCTGACTCCAGGAGCTGAGGCTTTAAGCACGCCACCAAATATGGAGAGACTAGAGGTAAAATGGTGAGAGCTGGCATCACTGGGAAGGGCTCCGATATGCCGTTGGGGCACCATGCCTGGTGCCTGGCACGTGGCCTCTGGCTCCACGTGGCTTTGTTTAAGCGTGCATGCTCTGCTGTGGGTCAGTGGTGCGGCAGGAGTGGGTTTGCTGGGGGGGGATTGAAAGGAAGCGAGAGGGAAGGGGCGGTGACCAGATTCTGGAAAGTGAGGCCAGGCACCCGGGGCAGCAGAGGAGAAGTGGTGTTGGAGGGGCTGGTGTTCCCAGACCGGCATCAGTAGCAGAATGGAGAGGGCAGAGGGGACACACGAGGGGCACAGGCCAGAGACGTCAGCGGGGGCTGTGCCATGCATTGCCTTGAAGGAGAGGCCAGTCATTGCGGCGTGCAATGAGGCGCTCGGGACGTGTCTCTGGCGGAAATGATGGGAGAGAGATGACCATGTGGTAGCAGCGTTCCGACTCCATATTCCAGCCAGTTTTGGATGAGCCCCGGCAGCATGGCTTTATGAGATCCATTGCAGCTGATTCCCGGAGAACCAAAGAGCGTGCAGCCACTGCTTGCTCTGCCTTCAGCCCCTCTGCAAGTCTGGCTCCGAAAGCAAACAGACTGGAAAGACTGGTCCATTACAAACACATGCTGCTTAAGGTCTGTGGGCTCCATTCTCCCTTCCCCCCACCCCGGGGGGATACAAGTTGGACTCATGGCTTAGTAAGTGCCAGGATCAGTGTTGTTTCTTTGTATGAAGAGTGGTACCACACTCAAGCGTCTCCAATCTCCCAGCCCCTCCCCAGATCCGAGACATCATTATGAAGAGTTCGGTATGTAATGGCGTCTCTCCCATGTTGTGGCGTGTGTAACGATGCCTCTGAGTGTCTGGCTCGAACCTGGAACTTCTCCCTCTGCCACTTGGGCTAAAAAACCCGCCCCGTTACTTTGCTCAGAAGTGTACATGCACCTGTACATTGCCGCTAGAGGGAGACAAAGAGCCATAATGGGTTAGGGGGAATTGCACGTAATTAACATCTGGCTGGGCTGATGTTTTTCTGCAGATGTTCCGAGCGTCGCCTTTACTGCTGTTCATTGATAGTTATTTGTACTGGCTCAGCCTTCCTTCCTGACTGACTGACTGACTGACCTCTGCGGCCAGCATGCTGGGTTTTTACTATCCTTATCATTTCCCTGCAAGCGTGAACTGACTCTGTGGATTCTGGGTTGGTTTTCCTTCCTCTCTCCCCCCGCGCCACAGAGTTTCATTTGACCCTAGCTCTCTGAGCAGCTTCTTGTGAAGCCAGCTTAGTCTGCATTCACCTTTTTTGCCTTCGCTAGGGCCCAGATCCTCCAAGGTATTTAGGGATCTAACTTCCATTGAAATCAATCCTTGCAGGTTCTAGACCCAGGTGCTTTTATTATATTGCTTTTTAAAGATCCTTCAGCCTTAATCGAATACATTAAATTGTAAATATTCACAGATTTTAAGGCCAGAAGAAACCCTTGTGATCAGTGAAGGAATAATTAGCGCTCCGATTGCATCTTCCTTACCCAAAGCCCTGGCAGTAACTAGTTAATTGTCACTCCTGGCATGGAGTGCACCTTGCCAGATTTCTTCATTGCCCCTGTGTGGGCCCGGCTGTATTTGCTCCTCACCAAGCTGCCTGCTGTATCACTCTCCCCTCCCCTCCCTGCCCTCCTGCCCCCAGCATTTGCTCTCCTATGGTTTCAGTGGAGGAAGGATGGTCTGGTCGATAAGGCCCCAGAGACCTGCTCCGTTCTATTCCGGGTCTATTCCTGCCTCTGATGTTCTCTGTGGCACGTCAGGGCCTCTCTCGCCCTTTGTCCATTTTGACTGTAAGCTCGTCTGGGCAGGGATTGTTTCGTACTAGATGAGCACAGCCCACAGCTTGCTGGGGCCTCCAGCTGCTGCTGTAATTCCGACAACAAAGGCCTCAGAGTTGCTCGGTTGCTGTTCTCTTCCAGTCCCAGGCTCCGGCGCAGCCCCCTTCCCCAACTTCACCTCTGCCTTTCCACTGTCCACATGCACCTAGCTGGTCTGGTAGGGACTCCTGACCGGGCATCATCTCCCATAGAATCATAAAAGATGAAGGTTGGAAGGGACCTCAGGAGGTATCTAGTCCAACCCCCCGGTCAGAGCAGGACCAACCCCGACTAAATCGTCCCAGCCAGGGCTTCGTCAAGTCGGGCCTTAAAAATCTCTAAGGATGGAGATTCCACCACCTCCCTAGGTAACCCATTCCAGTGCTTCACCACCCTCCTAGTGAAAAAGTTTTTCCTAATGTCCAACCTAGACCTCCCCCCACTGCAACTTGAGACCATTGATCCTAGTTCTGTCATCTACTCCCACTGAGAACAGCCTAGCTCCATCCTCCCTGGAACCCCCTTTCAGGTAGTTAAAGGCTGCTATCAAATCCCCCCTCATTCTTCTCTTCTGCAAACTAAACAAACCTAGTTCCCTCAGCCTCTCCTCATAAGTCTTGTGCTCCAGCCACCTAATATTTTTTTTGCCTTCCTCTGGACTCTCCAATTTGTCCACATCCTTTCTGTAGTGGGGGGCCCAAAACTGGACACAGTACTTGAAATGTGGCCTCATCAATGCCGAATAGAAGGGAATAATCACTTCCCTCAATCTGCTGGCAATGCTCCTACTAATGCAGCACAATATGCCATTAGCCTTCTTGACAGCCAGGGCACACTGGTGACTTATATCCCACTTCTTGTCCACTGTAACTCCTGGGTCCTTTTCTGCAGAACAGCTGCCTAGCCCATCGGTCCCCCCAGTCTGTAGCTGTGTATGGGATTCTTCCATCCTGAGTGCAGGACTCTGCACTTGTCCTTGTTGAACCTCATCAGACTTTGTTTGTGTGTCCATCCCTCTTCTGTGTGGGTCTTGCCATTCTGAACTGACTTTCCGGTGAAGAGAAGCATCTCTGAAAGTTATGTGCACCGGGCCTGTATACATCGTCCCTTACCCAGAAAGTTTGAAGCCAGAAGGGATCATTTGATCCTCTAGCCTGATGCCCTGTATACTAAGGCCAAGATATCACCCAGGTACCCCTACACTGAGCCCAGTCACTTGTGTTTGGTGAAAGCATCTTCCAGAAAGGCCACCGGTCTTGATCTGAAGAGATCAAGAGATGGAAAATCACTGCTTCCCTTGGCAGTGTCTTCCCATGCTGATCACCCTCCCTGATAAAAATGTGTGCCTTATTTCGAACTTGAATTTGTCTGGCTTCTTCTTCTTCTTCTTCTTGCGTGTGGTGTCGAGTTCCATTCCAGCATTCATTCGGCAATTGTATGTGGCAGACTTCAGCCATTCCAGTGCTTTGTTGGGCAAGAGGTTGAGGGAAACCCATCCTCCTTCGAGGCGGTGGATGGGACATTCCTCCTCAAGATGGCCCGCTGTCTGCATTTCTCCACACTCGCCAGCTGCAGTAACACAGAGGTTCCAGCCTTTGAGGTGGTTGACTGTCTGCCACGCTTTCTGGCTTGAGTGGCTGCAGTTGATACCATCGACTGTCTCTTTCCATCTGGTTTTTGCCCAGTCTAGCTTTTAGGTGGTGTGCGGCTTTGCTCCCTTCCTCTTCATTTGGTGCACGTTTGAAAGTTCGATGCGATTGCTCGCATTCTGCATCCCAGCCTGGGATGAACGTCCTCTGTCTGCTGCGAGGGATGCATGCCTTGGACACAGTGCCAATTCCATTGAGACGGCAGAGTAAGGGTGGGGTGGAATTACAACTGATCTCCTCATGCTCCACCCTGGAAATGGCTTATTGACGGCTAACGAGTTGTAAATTCGGTTGCGAGATTCCTGTTCGAGGAGCTGGTATTTTCTCCCCCGGGAGGTACTTACACACCGGGAGCAAGTCACCTCTCAATCTTCTTCTCGAGCAGCTAAATGGACTCTGCTCCCTTAGGGTCATGTCTAGGTCTCGCACATTCCCCACACTCCTTGATGGAGCAAGCAGACACTCTGATGCGCCACTTCCTTCATCTCGGTTCCAGACCGGCTCCCAGCTTCTGCCTTGCTTTGTGCATCCAAAGCAGCTCCTGGGGTGTCTGAGTGAAGCAAATAGAATCACAGAGCTGCTGGGGCTGGAGGGGACCTGGAGAAGTCGCCAGGTCTAGTCCCTTGCATTGTGGCAGGACCAAATAAACCTATACCAGCCCTGACAGGTGTTTGTCCAGCCTGTTCTTAAAAAGCTCCAATGACGGGGATTCACAGCCTCCTTTGGAAGCCTGTTCCAGAGCCTAACCATCTTTAGCATGAGAAAGTTTTTCCTACTGTCTAACCTAAATCTCCCTTGCTACAGATGAAGCCCATGACGACTTCTCCTACCTTCAGTGGAGATGGAGCACAGCTGATCACCGTCCTCTTTATAACAGCCTTTACCATACCTAGAGCCTGGTACCAGGTTCCCTGCTCAGTCTGCTCTTCTCAAGACTAAACAAGCCCGGTTTTTGTAACCCTTTCCTCGCAGGGCAGGTTTCCTAAATCCTTCATCGTGTTTGTTGCTGGCCTCTGGCCTCTCTCCAATTTGTCCACATCTTGTTTGAAGTGCGATGTCCGGAACACAGGACTCCAGCTGAGCTCTCACCAGCGCTGAGGAGAGAATACGCCCCAGGACGATATTAGCCTTTTTTCACAACTGCAGCCCCATTGATGCTTGGTACCCGATTTGTGGTCCACGACCGGCTCTTCCCCATTTCGTAGCTGTGCATTGGATTGCTCCTTCCTAAGTGAGGTGCTTTGCGCTTGTCTTCGTTGACTTTCAGCCTGTTGAATTCAGCCCCGTTCTCCAGCTGGTCAGGGACCGCCGCCCACGTGAGCCGTCAGCGGGCTTTGAAAACGGGGCCCTCAGCACCAAAACCCTGAGCCGCTAACACGTCGGCGAAAAGGGTAACTCCGTTCAGCCCCTAAGGCTGGACTTTTCAGGAGGGTTTGGCTCTGCTTAGGTACCAAAAGCTGCTAGAAGCTCATGGTTTTCATGCGGAAGCCCCCGGTCCCCGGCCATTGAAAGCTGGCCCTGCTGCTGGCACACAGACGATTAAAGTGCCGCTGGTTTTGCCCAGCCCTAAGGGGCATGGGAGCCCTGCACCCTCCTGGCATGTCGCTCAGGGACCCATTGACCTCTGAGCCCAGCTTATCACAGGGGGAAAGGGATCAGAGAGGGAAGGTTCAAGCCCTGCTCCTTGGGGTTTTCTCTGGCACAGGTGTGTCAGCTCGGTGCCTATTGGCATCACAATGACTGGGATGCAAGGGGAGGAGGCTGAAGCTGGGATGGGGCAGGGGAATCGGGCTGGAGGGAGGATGGTGGAAGAGGACTCAGGAACCCAGAACAAAAAGGGAGGGGATGGCACACGCCGGCTGGTCTGAACCAGAGCCTGGTGTGTGGCTTGCGGCAGGAAATGCTGGATTTGGTCCAGGACATGCCCTCAGCAATCTGGCCTGCGCACCCCTAGGGATGTGACGCTGACTGTGGGTCCAGCGAGAGTGGACGGGAGAATCCCACGTTGTCCTGGTGTGGGGAAGCCCCAGGGCCAAGGCGACGGGGAAAAATCGCCTGGGTAGACCCCGCGGTGAGTGGAGGCCACCCCAGCACAGCAGCAAGCGAGATCCCCTCCTGGACGAGGCCAGCCCTGTGGCTTGTGTAGGGCCGGCTTGTGAACTTGGGGCATCTGCCGGGGGCCACGTGGGCGAGACGGGCCCGAAGCAGAAGGCCAGCGGCACGGCAGCGCTCAGCGCAAACGCCCAGCGGCTCCTACTCCAAACCTGCCAAGGTGCATCTGCAACCAAGGATCTCCTGCTGCATGGGCCGAACGTGGCCTGCTGGCGGCATGGAGCATGTTGAGCCCCCTCACTCCCCTCTTTGCTGGCTGTCTCAGTGCAAGGGCTGCCCGGGCAGTGACAGGGGCCCGGTAGCAGGGCAGTGCCAGTGCTGACTGTGCGCTGCGGCCAGCCGCTGCAGATCCGTCAGCCTGGTGCTGCCCATCAGCACCGACTCCCGGCAGGATCCCACACGAGGCTCGGGGGCTGTTGCAGGAAAGGGGCCCCCGCGTGTCCGGAGCCAGGACGACTCGGGGAGCTGGCGTTTACTGAGACTCCACAATGAGCTGCAGCGTCGCGCGTGGAGCATGCAGGGACCACAAGGGAGAGGGCCAGGCCGGGCGGGGCTGCGTCCGGCTGTACCCGCACGGGGCAGCGTCTGTCCCTGAGAGTGGAGACCCTTGCTGGGGGCAGGGGCCGGTGGCTTGTGCCTTCCTGGGGATGGGAGTCCGGCGGGGGGAAATCTTAGCCAAGACCAGCTCTGGGCAGGCCCCAGGCCTCGCTGGTGGGGGGAGGCCTGGGATTCGGCTGCCTGTGCCCGTCGTTTCCCGGGGCCGATGTAGTTTTCACGTGTCTCCACGAGAGGGAGGCAAAGCACCATGATGGGGCGCCCAGCCAGAGGGCAAGGAGGGCCGTGGGGGGGCCCAGCGAAGGATGCTGAGGATCCCCTGCCAGGGCAGTGCTGGGGGTGGGGGGGCCCAGAGGGGGGAGGAAGAGGCTCTGCCCCGTTCACAAGGCAGCGCCCCTGGTGCAAACAGCCCTGGGGCGACGCCCGTGCTGCCAGTGGCTTTGGGCCCAGCAGGGTGTTTGAGGCGGGGGTCTGGCCCCGTAGGATCTAAGTAGCAGCCTCCCCCCGAGTGGCTGGGGCGCCTTGCACAGGTCTGCAAAGAGCTAATCAGAGCAAGCTGGCCGGGGCAGGGGCGTGGAATGACACAAATGCAGAAACAAAAGGGACACGCAGCTCATCCAAGGCCCCATCCACACTCAAAAGGCTAAGGCGGCACAGCTGCAGCGCTTCAGTGTAGACGCTTCCTGCAGCCGCGGGCAGGGTTCTCCACCTCCCCGAGAGGAGGCTGCTAGACGGAGGGAAGAACTCTTCCGGCGGTCTTGCGCTGTCTACACCGGGCGTCAGGCCGGCTTGGCCACGTCTCTCAGGGGAGTGGATTTTGCACCCCCCCGAGAGCTGTGCCTATAATGCTGATGTAACTTCAGTGCAGCCCCCAGGCGCCGGCCCCCCAGGCCCTAAGGCTGTACTGAAGCCCTTTCTCCATCTGCCACGTTTCCTCTCCCTTGGGCGCCTCCTGGTGGTAGGGGAGGCCAGGCTGCTGCTTTGGGTCCTTTATACAGCACAATTACCCAGAGTGCCTTGCCTGCGATGCTATAAATCAGCGGGAGGCAGGCTGGCCGGTGCCGAATAGCAGCCATGATGGATTGGGCAGGGTCTGGGGGTGCCGTCACGGCGGGAGGGGCCTTGGCCTCTGCGCCCCTGCAGCAGCGTGGCGGCCATGCTGCACCCGAGCCCTGTGCTATGGCACGATGGGCGTCAGGCGGATGCTGAGGCTGCCTGCTCTGGGGGGCTGGCTGGCTGAGCGGGCCACGGCGAGAGACGCAGCCGTTCACCGGGCCTGACCACGTCACGTCTCCACGTGTGCCAGTAGATGGCGCCCTCTACGTTCCTGGGCCAGCTGCCCAGCTCTCACTCGCCGTACGGCACCGCTTTGGTGTCACACACAGAGAAAGGGATCCAACGCAGGGGGCACTGGGCCGGGAAACCAGGGACGTACCCCGGGGCTGCCCCCTGCCCACCCTGCGCTCGCTGCTCTGGGGATGGCCAGGAAACCCCGCCTCCCTTCCTGCAAGCCCCTCCCCCACTGACACAGCGTGACAGGGGTTCATTGCAAAGGAAAAGGCATCTCGGCTGGCGGTCAGCGGAGCAGAGGTGGATAGGCTGGTCGACCAGGGTGCAGCATCCTGAGTTCTAGTCCCTGGCCCTGCTGGTTTAATCCACCACGGTGCTGTCTACACGGCAAGCAGACTCCACCCCACCACAGCTGCTGCTACAACAGCAAGGGGTGTCGGCAAGGCGGGAACCCAGGACGTTCACAGCTCAGGCTGCTACGCGCAAGCTAAAGGAGTAACTCCCTTAGCGAGCACCTGTAGAAGGCTGTTATCTTCCGTGTGGCCCAGCTGCTAAATGGGATGCAATTACAGTTGACACTGGTCCAGTTTTCCCAGGATCTCCCTTTTATGAGGTAGCTACTCTGGGAAAGGTGTCTGGGTGCTCAGTGCACATGGCTGGCTGGCCAGTTTTATGGGCTCAGGACCATCCCGGGTGTCCCGTTTTTGGTGTACCTCAGAGGTGGCAGCCCTAGACACAAGACACGCTTCCTAAGCATGTTCCACGTCCTTGCCGCCGAAGGTTCTCGTTCACCCTAAACTCTAAAGGGCAACGAAAGTCAGGGAAGCTAGGGCAGATGGCCCAATCCTCCTCTCATGGCAGCCAATGGGACTTGACTGGGAGCGGGGTCCAGTCATGAATACTTTTGTGTTTCTGTTGTCTGCCCCAGGTGAAAGTGGGCAGGGACTGTCTCTTCTTCTCTGTATGTCCAGTCCCCACTCGATGGTTCTCCAGTCCTGAATGGGGGCCTCTACAAAATAAATGATGAAGAACAGTCACGACTCTGCAATGAGTCTGTGTCCTGGATCCCCCTGCATGCCATCGCCACCTTTAACGAAAAGATATCTTCCTTTAAAATCCAAATCTCCATCAGGAATCAAAAGTCACAGGGGGATTCAGAATGGAAGGTAATTTTTTTTTTGGCACTGGTTTTTTCATTAATTTTTAATTGATTTTTTTGTCCCCCCCACGTGGGAGAGAAATAAAATAAAAGGTTTGTGCAAAGAAAGCAATAAAGCAAGTTTCCAGGCACTCACTGCAGGAAAAAGAAACAACGCTGGGGAGCTAATGCAGAAAATACCAGGAGATAATTACATGAGAGCAGATAAAACTGACACTGCTGTCCCAGCATCGTTTTCAGGCTGTTAAGTCCATATGCCCAGTGACAGTGTGTATCAAGGCAGGGAGTCCAGGCCTCCTGGAAACACTGGGCTTATCACGTGTAGGTCTGGGGGAAGCCAGGGCTTAGCCTCACCTCGGTGTTCGCAGCAATGTCAGTGCCCCGATAGGAGAGAGACAAGATGGGGGAGGCCGTATCTTTTACTGGTCCCTTCCAAAATGTCATGGAGCTGTGACGTTCCCCTAATGCAATCTGGGCTGGTGTGTCGCTGAGTCACCCCGATCCCCCACTCCTGGAGCCTGTCTTACCCTGCTGTGCTGTGAGAACCCCCACTCCTGCTCCGAACTGAGTGAGTGAGTGCTTCTAGCCAGTCACTCTTTGGACTGTACAACAGAATGATCGCAGTTAATCCCCCCAGTCCCAGGAACTTTCCATCTTACAATGCTCTGTGCTGCCCACTGAACAAGGCAAACTCATATAAGTTCGTCAGTTTAACACAGAAATTGATATGCACCCACCTTGTTATTCCCAGAGAAGTCTCCCACACTCTTCAAACCAAGCACACGGCTTTAGATAAAACAAGCAGACACAGTTATTAGCTACCGAAGGATTCTAAGTGATTCTCAGCCAAAAAGGAGCAAGTCAGGTTTGGTCAAGAGGAAACAAAAGCCAAATGCATTCTAAACGAAGCTTAACGCTTCCAGCAACCTCACAAGCGTAGGTGATTCTCACCACAGGCTGCTGGTTCCCTTTCAGCCAGGCTCTCCCCTTTGGTCAGAGAGTTGGGAGGGATCTCAGGACGTATCTAGTCCAACCCCCTGCTCAAAGCAGGACCAACCTCAGCTAAATCATCCCAGCCAGAGCTTTGTCAAGCCGCAGCTTCAAAACCTCTAAAGATGGAGATTCCACCACCTCCCCAGGTAACCCATTCCAGTGCTTCACCACCCTCCTAGTGACAAACGTTTTCCTAATATCCAACCTAGACCTCCCCCCCTGCAACTTGAGACCATTGCTCCTAGTTCTGTCATCTGCCACCACTGAGAACAGCCTAGCTCCATCCTCCCTGACTTAGCATTTGATTATCCATAATGCAGGCTGTGTGGATGGCTGTCCCGAACCCTGCCTAGAGTGTTAGGAACTGAAGACTGATCTGCAGACTGCTTGTGACATGGCGTTTCCCGGATTTGCATTCGCTCCATGACTTCGATGTCTCCAGGTGCTATGGTCTGAGGCCCTTGCAGCAGGGTTGCAAGACAGGCTTAGCAGATTTATCGAAGGGTGCAAAGCGATCGTCTAGTCTTACTTCCTGCATAACACAGGGCATAGGACAGCTACTTCCTGTTTGAACTAAGGCAAAGCTTAACCTAAGAATTGCCGGTGATGGAGAATCCACTGCAACCCTTGTTACTTTGTTCCAGTGGTAATTTCCCCGCACTGTTAAAATCGTGCGCTTTATTTCTAGTCTGCATTTGTCTAGTTGCAGCTGCCAGCCGTGGATCTTGTTAGACCTTTGTTTGCGAGACAGATGAGCCCATTATTCTCAGATATTTGTTCCCCATGTAGATGCTTATGGATGCTGGTCAAGCCACCCCTTTCCCGTCTCTTTGTTACACGAAATAAATGGAGCTCCTTGAGTCTACTGCTGAGGCAGGTGGTCTAATAATCCTTTCACCCTTCTTTTCCGAGTCCTCTGCAATTTATCAACCTCCTTCTTCAATTGTGGACTCTGGACCTGACTACGGTAGTCCAGTAGCACTCGCACCAGTGCCAAATACAGAGGTAATAAAATGTCCTTTCTCATACTCAAGATTCCCCCATTTATACCAGTGGTGTACCGAGGGGGGGCAGGCCCCTGGGCACTGGCCTGTGGCCCGGTGGCTCCGCCACTGCCCTAGGCTGGGGGGTGAGGCTGCTATGCCTGATCCGGTGCCGGGTTGCGGGGTTGGAGCATGATGGGTAAGTGGGAGAGGGGGCGGCAGAACCCAGCCAGAGCCAGGCTCCACCGCTGCAATGAGCCGCAGAAAGTCCCCCAAGCAGGAGGAGGTAAGCGGCGTGTACCACTCCCCCACTCCCACAGGTACAGACCCCCTCCCCAGGCAGCTAGGGGGCAGTGCCGTCTGGTGGGAGCCGGGGACCCTTCCTGCCCTGTGCAGGGGGGGAGGGCACGTGAGACCGGGGGGCGCAAATGCAGGCTTGGCCTCCGGGCATCGGAGACCCAGGGTATGCCACTGATTTATACATCCATGGATCGCATTAGTCCTTTTGGACCACAGCATCACACTGGGAGCTCATCACACTGAGCTGGTTATCCACCATGAGCCTCAGATCTTCGTCACAGTCCCTGCTTTCCAGGACGGAGTCCCCTGCCCTATGAGTATGGCCTACAAGCTATGTTCCTAGACGTCTCCGTTTACACTTACCCGTATTAAAACCCGTATTGTTTGCTAGCACCCAGCTCACCAAGCAGTACCGATCGCGCTGAATCAGTGACCTGCCCGCGTCATTATTTACCACTCCCCAGGCTTGGCGCCCTCTGCCAACGCCATCAGGGATGATTTTCAGTGTGCTGCCAGCTCGTGGCTGAAAATGTTAAATAGCGTAGGGCCGAGAATCGATCCCTGCAGAACCCCACTAGGGAGGCGCCTGCTTGATGCTGGTTCCCAGGGTACAGTGACAGCGGAGACCTGTCAGTTCGCCAGCTTTTAATCACATGAGTGTGGGCCGTAGATTTTATATCATGCTAGTTTCCTAATCAAAATTTCGACCGCCTTACAGAAGAATATTACATCAACGCCGCTGCCTTGGGATCTCCCCAAAGCAAGCCGTCGATTTCGTTTGGCAGGATCTGGTTTCCGTCAGCCCACACCGGCCGACGTTTCATGATATTCCGCTCCTTGAGTTCTTTCTGCACCGAGTCTCGGAGGAGTTGTTCTGTTACTTTGCCCTGGTTCGGAGTCAGGCTGACGGGATTGCCGGGCGTTGGCAGAGACGGGCCACGGGACAGGGGGCAGGACTAGACCAGCAAGGGAAGCTACACGCCAAGATTAAGGGGCGCTGAGCGGGGGGTGCCCCAGGTGCAGTAGCAGAGGGGCTGCGGGTTGAAACTGCGAGGCGTCGGCAGAGCTGAAAGGAAACGTGCCCAGCGCCTGCCCACCCTCTGCCTGGCTCCGGACAGCGCCGGCAGGCCTGAGCCCTGCCCAAACAAACCCTCCAGGGAGGGTTCATCAAGCCCCCAGGCCGACACTGCGCCCGCCGCGCTGCCGGCAGGAAGAGTCGGGTAATAGACTTTATGTGACACCTCCCGCCTCCATGGCAACTTCCCCGGCTTCACGGTGGCTGTGATTTGCCGCTCGGCAGAGCGCCGGCAGCCCGGGGCTCACACAACCGAGACTGGATTTCACACCTCGCGGGGCGTGAGATGAGCCGGCTGCCTCTGCTCAGCTCCACTGCAGGGATGGAGGCTTTGCCCCGGGCTGGCGCCTGGGGACAGGGCCGCTGCTTTAGTCCTTCTTTCCTTGCACAGGACTTGCTCTCCCAGCGGCGCCAAGGTGCAGTCCAGGGCTGCCCCTGGCTGGGGTGATGACTCAGGGCCCAGCTCCTCTCTCTATGGGGTGCTGGGGTTTGCCCCTTTTATCAGATCTCTGGCGGATAGAGCCCTTGCTGTTGTGATGTAACTGCCCCCCAACCCCTGCCTCGGGCCTTAATCATCACCCCTCCTGCCCCAGGAGCCCGGGCAGGGCAGGGTAAGTAGGGGAAGAGGGAGCGACCGTATTTGCACAGCTGGGTGACTGGCGATGGCTCCTACCCCGGCACTTTGTTTCTGTTTGACCACAGGAAGTGCAGCGAGAGTCAGGGATGCATGCCCCGCTCTGGCCACCGGGTCGCTGTGTGACATTTGGACCAGTCGCCTGACTGCTTCGTGACTCAGTTTCCCCCTCTGCAAATGTGGGAGCTTGTCACATCAGAGGGGAGAAGGTGCATGTCGGAGCTGGGTGGAGAGGAGGCGCCAGTGCCTTTGGAAGCTGTTGGGCAGTTTTTCAGAGAGGCAGCCGTCCTCTGGGATGAGAAGGCTTAGATTCATAGATTCCAAGGCCAGATGGGACCACCGTGATCATCTAGTCCGAGCTCCTGCATAACACAAGGCCAGAGAATTCCTGGGGCAGATCTTTTAGGAAAAACTCCCACAGCTTGATTTAAAAATCATCCGTGCTGGAGAACCCCCCACGACCCTTGGTAAACTGTTCCATTCCCTCCCTGTGAAAAATGTACACCTTAGCTCCAGTCTGCATTTCTCTAGCTTCAACGACCAGCCACTGGATTGTGTTACATCTTTCCCTGCTAGACTGAAAAGCCCATTATCAAATATTTGTTCCCCACCCAGAGACTGGAATCAAATCACCCATTAATCGCCTCTTTCATAAATTAAAGAGAGACACTCCGGGAGCTCAGTGGCTTTAAGGCATGTTTTCCAGTCCTTTATTTATTCTCGGACCCCCTCTCCAATTTATCAGCATCCTCCCATGAGGCCATTGAGCTGCCCGGTTCTTGGTAACTGAGTCCATCGAACGTTCACACGTCCTGGCTGGGGCTCCTGCTTGTACACGTTTGCAATGAGAGGCTGCGCTGCCTCGTGGTCAGAGCCGGGACCCGTCTGGCTGGAGACTCAAGTGCTCAGGGTTAGGGTGACCGCTTCTGACTGTAAAGCCCCCCGCGCTCCTGCTGGATCAATGATGATACCTACCTACTCAGGCTAACTGAGTGCAAGCGTTTTCCCTCTGTACCCCCCGGCCCACCCAGCCAACGTGCATCAGTCCTGACCCCCGGAAGCAGGTTCGACCACCATGGCATGATCAGTCATGGCTCTTTGGCAAGGCAGTCTGCAAAGGGCCCAACGGGCGGCTAGCAAATGCGCAGCACCCCTGGCCAGGTCACTGGCAGCGGGGACGGAAGCTGGGACCTCCGGGTCTCATCACGTGAGCCTCCCCTAACAGACTCCTCTGCCGTAGGCAAGGCTCTGGCAGGCTCACGTGTTCAGAGCCAGAGGTCTCCGGTTTGAGCCCAGCTCCTGATGACTTGGCCAGGGGCCGTCAGGGTGATGAGGGGAGGCCCATAAGGGGAACTGAACCGGGAAGTCTCTGACAGGCAGGACACGGCTTCCCTGGCCATGGGGAGTGTGTAAGCCAGGCCTGTGTGGTGTGCTGCTAATCGGGGCGAGACCAGCTAGAGATTGACCAGTCTGCGTCCGCTACAGCCTTGGTTACTGGAGCCAGGCAGTAGCAGCTGATGCACTGAGAGCCACAGGCTGCAGCGCTGATTCCCACCTCCGATGACCCAGCCAGGTGTCCTGGTGTTACGACTCCCCTGGGGCCGTCAGCTGTGAATGCGTCTGTGGGATTGGAAGTGACTTCTTTAAGCAGAAAGCGTGGCTAATGCAAACCTGAGGTCCAAGGCGTCGTGCGCTGCAAAGGACTCTTTGGGCATGTCTAGACTGCAGTTATACACCTCTGGCTGGCCCGTGGCTCAGGCTCCTGGGATGTAAAACTGTGGCATGGCAGCTTGGGCTGGAACCTGGGCTCTGGAGCTCCGTGAGCAGGGAGGGCCCAAATGCAATTTTACAGACCCCGTAGCTTGAGCCTGGGTCAGCTCACACTGGCCAGCTGCAGGCGTTTAATTGCAGTGTAGCCCATACCCTTAAAAACAACATGAGAGCAGCAAAGCAGGGGGATTCCTAGGAAATACCTGGAGGGAGGGGAATGCAAATGACCCACCACTAGATCCATCCTTTGGATGCTGCGCTTTGGGCAGAAACCCATTGTCTGCCTGGTGACCTAGTCACGGTGGCTTCAGAGACCCAAACGGGGGAACAGTGTGACTCTCGGAGCCAGGAGGGGCCGTGTTCTGAGCTGGGATGAGCTTGTGACGGCAGGAAAAACCCCTGTGTCCGGGACAAATCACCAACCAGAGCCCGTGGTGGAGGGGAGCGATCTCTGGCGAGTTTAGGAGCAGGTTCTCCTGGTTTTAATGTTTTCTCTGTAATGCTTTTACCTTAAGAAAGCCCTTGGAAAGGGCTGTGTGCTGACTTAGCAGGGGCCGTTACGCTGCACACTGGCTCTGAGCAGAGAAGCGAAGCAGGCCTGCTGAGGCAGTCTGGCTTTTGCTGGGGAGATCCCGGGATAGTCAGGGGACCACGCAGCCTGGAACTACCCCAGTCAGGAGGGAGAGAGATGCACCTCTCCACCCACCAGAGCCGACGCCTGGGGAGCCGGGAAGCTCGAGTGGGCGCCCTGGCTGGCCCATGGAGGGGGAATACCGGTGCAGTTGCCCTGAGCTGTGACTGGCAGTGCCCAGAGAAAACTTGGCCGCTAATTGTAAGGCCCTGTGTGAGACCTGCCATTTCATTTCACATGGCATCAGACAGCCACCCTCTGGCTATGGCTTGCGGTCACGATGGCCCTGGCTTCTCACCAGAGTGTTTTAGGAGCAGGGCGGGGTAGTGGGAGGCAGTCTTCAGAGCCCAGCTCTGCCCTTCGCTTGCTGCGTGGCCTTGGCCGGATGCCTTCCTTCTCCGCTTCCTCTGTGGGCTCTGTTTATTGAAACGGCGTGGGCCTTTCGCTGTGTATCTGGGCAGGGCCTGGCCCAGCAGGGCCCCGGCTTTGGTGGCGCCAGAAGGTGAGCGTCGGGAGGATCCCAGCTCTGGGTCGTGGACGTGGCAGCCCTGGTTTGAGGCTGCACTCGGTCTCCCAGCTATTAGCCAGGTCCTTTGAGAGCTGGCTGCGCCTCAAACGCAACAAGGGGGGGGGCGCTCTGGAAGGATGTAATTCTGCCTTGAGGCGTGATTGGGGAAATGAATGAGAGGAGGCGAACTTGTAATGAGAAGCTCAACGAGGCAGATACCGGTGGGATGCACCGTCCCCTTCTCCCTGCCTGCCCGTGCCCATGAGCCCGTGGAGGAGAAGGTGGCAGGCTTCACCTTGGAAAGGAATAAGGGACCCATCCCCCCATGACCGTCCTGCGGTGCACCTCTCCATCAAAGTCACCTTCTGCCGACAGCAGCCATGCTGGCTGGATCCAGGAAATCACCCCCTCCGGCCCCCAGGGAGCTGGGGCTAGCTAGATCCTCCCCTGCAGAGACGCAGGAGCGGGCAGGGTGGGGCTCACCCCGCAGTGCAGGGGATGGTCCTGGCTGGCCAGTGTAAGGCCGGGTTTGGGGCAGGGCAGTTCACTCATAGTGTAGACAGGTTCTGCCGCAGGCCGGTGGACGGGAGACAGTCATGTCCCAGAAGCAGGGGATGCTCAAGCAGGGGCAGGGAGTCTGAAGGCTCCTGGGCAAACACAGCCAGGTGGCCGTTTCCATTTCCATCCCAGCCCTGGCGCTCGCTCACCTGGCCCAGACAGAGGCCTAGCTCGCCGCTCCAGAACCAATTTCAATGTAATCCTCTCTAGCCGCCAGGTGCCCGGTGCCAGGCAGTGCAGATGGAAACACCAGCCAGCTCGGGCTGTCGGTGCCGGGGCCCAGGCTTCACGTGCCAAGGGCATGTGCTGTATCCTGCCGGCCCGGCTGCAGGCTGCCATCGCGTCTCCCTGAGCGGCGGGGCCCGTCGCGGGCGCACCGCAGCCATTGTGATGCCATAAGCGTGGGAGGCAACTCCTGGCTGCTACAGTTTGGGTCAGTTCAGGCCCTGCCCCAGCTGCCAAGTCCAGGCCAGGACGCAGGGAGCCCCAGAGGAACCACAGGGCCTGTCTGGGTCCAGCAGCCTGAAGATGGGAGTCCCCTGTGGTGTCCATTTCACCCCATCCTGTCTCTCTTCTCCTGGGAGGGACACTCCGGGCTGCTGCTAGGATCTCATGGGAGGCCCGGCATTTCCATGGCAACCGCATCCCCAGAGCCACTTGGCCTGATGGCCTGAGGCAGCGTCCTGCCTAGTGAAGGCCAGCTTTGGGATTCCCCCTCTGGAGGGAAATGCTGCCAGAGCCCAGGGTGGGAAGGGACATTGGGTGGGAGCATCCTCCCTGATGGCCGCAGGAGCCAGCTCCATCAAGAAGACACCGTTGCACCTGTGCTGAAGGCCACGTGCGTAGCAAGCGACTCTGAAGGAGAAGAGAATCCCTCGGCACCTGCTGATCCTCCCCCCACTCCGCAGACGCTGGGCCCAGCGTTGTTCACTGCTGGGGCCGGCTGACAATCAGCCCTGCGTGCCAAGCACACCCAACGTAGCAGCTGTTTCTCTGCTATCCCCCAGTTCAATAGTCTCTTTCACAAAGCCCCTCTTGCCGCCTGCGCCCCCCCTCAAGGAAGAGTGGGGTGGAGGGTTACCTTTCTGGGCCTGTGGGGAAACTCCTCGGGACAGATGCAGTCTCCCAGGGTGGGGGTGGAAAGGGAATTTCCTCTAACTGCAGCTGTGAGCAGGGATGGTGTCTGTGTTACCGACAGGGAAACAGAGGCACAGTGAGATAGAAGTGACTCATGCAGGATAACAAAACTCTGCAGCTGCCTCTCAGCCCCTCCTCACCCACAGTCCCCCACCCGTTCCAGTCCTGGGCCCTCCACACTGCTCTGCCCGTGCCACTCAATCCTGACCCACAGCACCCCCTGCTCCGGGCTCCCCACACAGCTCCACCAAACTGCCTCAGTCTCCCTTCTCCCATGCTTTTCCAGTCCTGACCTGGACTCCTCCCCACAAACCCTGCAGAAGCTCTCAACCCTGACCCACAGCCCCTCCCCAATATCCAGTGTCTCCTCTTCCTGACCAGCCGCCAGTCCGACCCCATGTTGGCTGGTCCAGATCTGTGCAGCGAGCAAAGGGGCAGCTGCTTTGAGACACGCTCGGGCTGGTTGAATAGCAGAAATCAGCATCCACAAAAAATATAATGGGACAAACGCCCCCAGCATCCACCCCGCCCATAACCATCACCCCAGTATCCAGCGGCAGCATTCCCGGCTTGGCTCCTTTATTGAGAGAGCAGTGGTAGATCCTGTTACGTGGCTGGCAAGGAGAGGGTTAATACACTCCCTCCTGGAGCTGTGCCATCTCCCCAGGTGTGTGCTCTCAGTCCAGGTGGGACTGCTGAGAGATTGGGGAGGCAGAAATCTGGGTGGAGCTAGAGACAATTAGTGCAATCAGAGGGGCTATAAAAGGAGGGAGGCGCTGCTGGTGCTAGGATGATGTGGGATTCAGAGTGGCTGGCTGTGAGATGCTGCTGGTGGGGTGTCCTGGCTTGCTAGGAGCTGCTTAGCTGGGGTGGTGTGTGTCAGGGCTTGTTGTTACTGGGCCTCTGTGGGCAGGTGCAAGTTTTTGATTAACTGCAGCAGCTCAATGCAAACCCGTGCTCTGGAGTCAGGAAAGCAAACTGCTGTTAGGTGGCTTAAAGAACAGGGTGGAAAACCAGCCAAAGAGCGCACGCTCTGTATAGATCCATCCGGCATGCCCACCGGGCTCTTGAGTTCATCTGCCTTGCGCTCCCCTGCTTTCAGTGGAAGTAGAAAGGGAGTACGGAGTTAGGCAGTGATGACAACTCACAGCTGGTTGTGGTAGTGATCCGATTCAGACAGGGGATGAAAGGGGCTGGGCTGCAGAGGTATAAAAGAATGGCACAGGGAAGATTACTGGGTACTCTTCTTTTACCTGTGCTCCTAATACAGGAGCAAGGTGCTGCTCAGTGACCGTGAAAGGCACCGCATTTAACACTGCAAATGAGAAACCCTGCTTTTACCCACTGCCTCAGGGACCTATGGAACTCATTGCCACAAGCTGGGTGGGCTTTGAAGCAATTTGGAAGGCAGGATTAGAATTCAAAATGACCTTGCTAATAAAGGGGAGAAATTGCTCTGATGAAATTCAATAAAAGACAAGACTATGCTTAGGAAGGGGAAAAAATCAAATACACAAATACAAAATGGGGAGTGGCTGGCTAGGAGCTCTGGGAGCTAGTCCGTTCACTCAAGAAAGAGCTCTTGGAGTCACTGTGTGTAGCTCTCTGAAACCATCCACTCAATGTGCAGCAGCAGTCAAAAAAAGCTACCAGTTAGGAAAGGGATAGATCAGACAGAAAATATCGTATTGCTGCTTTATAAATCCATGGCATGCCCACATTTTGAATGCTGCATGCAGATCTGTCTCCCCATCTCAAAAAAAAAAAAATATATGGGAATCGGAAAAAGTACAGAAAAGGGCAACAGAAATGATGGGGTATGGAACAGCTTCCATATGAGGAGAGAGTAATCAGATGGGGACTTTTCAGCTTGGAAAAGAGACAACCGAGGGGGGATATGATAGAGGTCTATTAAATCATGACTGGTGTGGAGAAAGTAAATAAGGAAGTGTTGTTTTCTCCTTCTCATAACACAAGAACTAGTGGTCACCCAATGAAATGAATAGGCAGCTGGTTTAAAATGAGCAAAAGGAAGCCTTTCTTCACACAACGCGCAGCCAACCTGTGGAACTCCTTGCCAGAGGATGTTGTGAAGGCCAAGACTATGACAGAGTTCAAAAAAGAACTAGATAAGTTCATGGAAGATAGGCCCATCAATGGCTATTAGCCAGGATAGGTAGGGATGCAAACCTGTGCTGTGAATGTCCCTAGCCTGTTTGCCAGAAGCTGGGAATGGGTGACAGGATGGATCACTCAATGATCGCCTGTTCTGTTCATTCCCTCTGAAGCACCTGACATTGGCCACTATCAGAAGACAGGATCCTGGGCCAGATGGACCATGGGTCTGACCCAGTCTGGCCGCCCTTATGTTCTATAGTGGATTACAAACAGAATGAGTCAACAATGTGATACTGTGGGGGGCGGAAAGGCAAATGTCTTTCTGGGCTGTATTAAGAGGAGTGTTGTATGTAAGACACGGAGGTAACTTCTGCTTTACTCAGCATTGGTGAGGCTTCAGCTTGAGTTCTGTGGGATTTCAAACATGCTTTAAGAGTCATGGGAACAAACTGGAGAGGGTCCAGAGAGGAGTAACAAAAATCAGAGCTTTAGCAAACATGACCTATGAGGAATGGTGGGAAGAATTGGGCATGTTTAGTCTAGAGAAGAGACGACTGAGAGGGGGACCTGCTAAGTCTTCAAATGTAGAAATGGCTGTTATAAAGAGGAGGGTGATGGATGTTCTCCAGGAAGGTAGGACAAGAAGGAATTGGCCTGGTTTGCAGTGAGGGAGATGTAGGTTAGATGTTGGGGGAACCGTTCTGACTTGAAGGATAGTGACGCTTTCAATAGGCTTCCAAAGAAGGTTGTGGAATCCCTGTCACTAGCGGGTTTTAAGAACAGGTTGGACAAACACCTGTCAGGGATAGTCTATGTAGACTTGGTCCTGTCTCAATGTGGAGGGTGGGACTAGATGACCCATATTTCTATGAGTTCTAAGATGTCATTAAGGCCAAGCGCTCAGCAGGGCTTTAAAAGGGTTAAACATTCGTATGAACAACTTTTAAGGTATATAAGCCCTCACGTTTGGGGCATGAACCAACCAATATCTGACTGGGGTTAGGAAGAAACTATCCCCTGGGGAGATTATTTCATAATTCTTCACCAGGGGATTCTTGCACTTTTCTCTTGAAGCCTATAAGGTACAGGCTGCTCTCAGAGACAGATGCTGGTGTGATTGCAGATGGACATTCGTATGGTTTCAACCTTGGCTTTCTTGGTCTTCACTTGGCATGTGAGATGAAAGCATGGAATGACTGGTCCCTAGGAGACAAGACAAACCCCTTTTGAGTCCATACATACAGATAAACAGAATGAATGATGGGGTGGCAGGTGACCTGGCAGGCTAGATGAGTCACAGGAGCTGAGTGGACATTGCAGAAGAGTTTTCCTGAATATTCATTCAGAATGGTCGAGGAATTTGCTCTGACCATGTTCACCCCTTTTTCACATTCATCTTCAGGGCGTGTTTGTGCAAATCAATTCGATCAGCGCATATTCAGCGGCAAGCGAACCATAAGTCGGCTTCCAGCTAACGTTCTCAACTCATGGGCCCTGGCTTGATGAAACCCTCTGGCATTAGACACTGAGCGAAGAGCACTCACCTGAACTGAGCATGGCTTACTGCTCTAACCCCTCTACTCCCACTCTCTTACTGCCTGAATTTTCCAGGTCACTTTCCCAGCTCCCAGGGCATGAGGCTGTGAAGAAGACGGCTCCCGCAAGTGGCGGAGTCGCTTATTTCTAGACGTGACCTTATTCGCTTTGTGTTGATCTGGCTTTGTGATGACCTGAAAGCACAAGTTTCAAATGAAGGTGGATGACGAAACTAGCAGCTGTCCAGTTAGCAGGTGTCCAGGGCTCTCTATAGTTCATTTGTGCTTAGGAAATGACTTCCAGCATTAGCTCCATGACTCCTCACCCACCACGTGCAGTTCCACCGCAGGAATGTTGCCTTCTCCTCGTCAAAGAGATCTTCCAATGTGACCTCCTGTATATCACAGGCCACCCACCCCACCCAGAACCTGCACCCTGAGCCCAACAACCAAAATGAGACCAAAGTATTAAAATCCCTGACACAAGGCTGAAGGTTCAGGCGTCTACCCGGCCTTTCACAGGGCTGTTTGTTCTTGTTTTGTGTTGGCATTTCCTTCCTGCGACGCTGTTCTGTAATGACAAGTTTGGATCAAGGTTTTATTGCCCTTCTCTTTTCAGAATGGGGGATGTGATGTACTAGGGGGCACGTAGCAAGCAGACTGGGTAAAAGGGAAAGATAATTTTGCGTTCACCCCAACCACAGCAGCCTTGACATGCTCAGCCATGTGTCACAGGCCCCGCGCTGCTATGGAGATTCTCCTTTAGCACAACTGCTAGTAGATGGCATTGTGGGAGCCGAAGGAGTGGAGTTCTAGCGGCTGCGCAGTTCACAGTGGCTGCAGCATGCAGCGTAGGGACTGCGGGGCTGGAGGAGTAGGTTTGTTAAATCTGATTCCAGAGAGTCCTGTGTTCCTGTTCTCTGATCCTTTCCCTGGGTCCTGCAGCCCATGTTCTGCCCACTCCTTCTGGGATCCCTCTACGAGGTCACTGTAGATTTGGGGTAGGCTGAAAGTAGTAGGATACGCTCAGCAGTGCAAGCGCGCCTCAAGCTGTTCCTTATAAAAATAACGGGCCATCACCCCTGGTTCTCAAGCTACCCAGTCAGGGTGCTGGTGAGATTCTCTCTGCTCCATCCAGCACCCTCCCTTCCAAGTGAGGGGCCTCCTCCTCTAAGCGCACGCCCGGACCCTGACTTAGAGGTCTGCTCACGTTTCCAGAGGCTCGCATAAAACAATTGGGAGAAAAGTGCCTGAGCACAAATTGGGCCATAAATGTCTCGGCATATTTTTTTTTATTATTATTTTATGTTTTGTTTGCTGCTGCATTTTATTTTCTTTGTTTTGTTGAGTTGGGACTTGAGTAATTGCGTGGCAAATGGAGTCAGATCGCAGGCATTTTATCTCCTTGCCTGGCACCCTTCGCGAATGAAGTCTGGAAGAATTATAACTGTCGTGCTTAACCCGAACCGAGAGCCTCCGAGACCATTAAACGCTTTCAAATGGGTGCTCCGAGGTGATTCAGAGGGGGGAGAATGAATATTTCCCATTGATTCCCCGCGGTTGGTGAGCTAATACATTTATAACGATAAATCCAAAGAGGCTGCCATCCGGCGGGAGCCTGAAGCCAGCGTGTTGGGCTGGGGTGTGCAAATTGGCTTTGAACTGCAGGGTGGCCCTTTGGCTTTCTGCTGCTTGATTTATTTATATATTTTTCTTGGCGATAAAGAAGGTTCGGATCAGCTTACGCAGAGCCCGATAAATCGCTCCACGCAGTGGTGACATGCCGCGAAAGATGCCTTCTGGTGCGCCACGTCCCGAAGAGGGTGCTGCTTTCGGGGGAGTCAATCTAAACCTCATTATGGCTTGGGCAATAAATTGCAGCAGGCCGACGGCGTCCTGCTGGCTAACGTCAGGCATGAGATGCTGAGCTAAGGCAGACGGTTTTTATACCAGGCTAATGAGACTTCTCAGGGAAACCGTTGGAGCGCGTCAAGGTTCTCGCAGTGGAGGTAAGTGAAAGCCCGAGTGAAGGATTTCACCATTGCTTGTTTCCCCCTCCTGGGGTCTCGAGGGAATGGGATGCTTGCAGAGGTAGTGAGCTCAGGAATGAGTATCTGGTCAGGGAATTCTCCAGCGTTGGTGTGTGTTCTGTTACATTGCCAGCAGATGGTGCTTTTATCTCTCAACTGCTTACCTCCATGTGTTGGTCCAATGAAAGATACAACCTCACCCACCTTGTCTCTCTAAATCCCCTTCTCCATCATGCTGTAGAAAAGAGACCTGGGTTCAAAGGATTGTGGCTAAAATGTAGGGCTTTAAAAACAGGGAGAGGAGGCAGGATTTGAGGTGGACGTCAGGGGATCCTCAGGATTTAATGAGGAATGTGGGAGGGTCAAAAATACAATTAAGGCATAGCCAGTAACATGGGAATTTCCCGAACAGATCAGACCAATGGTCCATCTAGTCCGTGAGTCCGACAGTGGCCAGCCGCTGCATCACTGACCGGTGGAAGACTCAGCCGCGTGGACAGTTATGAAATAACCCTGCCGACGGGGGAATTTCTTCCTGACCCCTGGCGGTTGGTTAGTTTATGCCCTACGACAAGGTGTATCCTGTCGCAATAGCAATTTATATTTCGATAGCACTTTTCGGCGGAAGAGTTCCAAAATGCTGAGTTAGGTGCATACGCACCATTTCATGACTGACCTGCAGCACACGATGATTGCGCAGGGTTGGCCAGGAATCCAAGAAGAATCTGTGTCTTACCCACGGTAACTGTGAGTGCAAAGCCGGGAGGCAGAATGTTGTTAACGCAGCTGAAATTTGCAGTGGCCAGACCCTTGGAGCAGAGACCGCCCCTTCTCTTATGAAAATTTCCATGGGCTTTTCAATTACCATGCCTCGTCGAGAGCTTGGCTGAGGTCTCAGTGGAGAGACTGTACCTCCAGTACCACGCTGGACTGGACCATTGAGTCAGCCCTGAACAGAACCTCACGCTAACTCATCAACGCCTGAAGCACGCCTGGCTTTTCCTTGGCAGGTTTCCCATCCAAGTGGAGAGGACTCCAGCCCCGCCGAGCAGACAAGATCACAGAGCAAGGTGACCCGGCTGCAAATGCCTACCGACCAAACGTGGTCTGGATTCAACCTGCCAGATACCTAACCAACAAACAAATCCCCTGAGTGGTACGAAAGTGCCTCCATCCTGCAGCTGGCCTTGATTAGTGAAATTATGGTTGCCATGGAGCCTGATTGCTTGTTCTGAAATAGCCAACCTCCTCCCAAAATTCCTGGATCGGCCCTGCAGAGAGAGACATGCAGTAATGAAGGCCATTTCCCCTCCTTTAATGCTGATTGATTACACCTCGGCAATTGCAAACCGATTTTCCTTTCAGCGAAATATGGAAAAAAACCAAATGAGTTACAAGGATGAAGCCATGATTGTAAACCTGCCCCGCTGGCACTTGCAATCTCTGGGTCACTCAGAATTGGTCTCAAGCAGGCCCATGCGCGTGGGAGCTAAGTGGATGGGACGCGTGTCGTGCTCTGCATGCTCTGTTGTACTGAAGGCAAGAATTGAAGAGGAACTATTTGTGCACCTGTCACTAACTCAGGGGGCCTGTTTGAACAGCTTCCCAAGACATTGCTTTCCAGTGACAGCAAGATGCGGTCTTGAAAACTAGTGTGTCTAGTGACTCTGAAAGGGCTCGGGATAATGGTAGATGACCCGTTGAACGTGAACGCCTCGGGCGATGCTATAGCTAAGAGGGCATATGTGATCCTTGGATTCCAAAGAGGAGAACCTCACGTAGAAGTAGAGAGGAAGTGTGGTGCTGCAGACAGAGAGAGTACTGTGCCTGGGTGCCGGGTCCTCCTCTGGTGTTCACACTTCATCAAGGACATGGACTCTTTGGAAAAAAGGGTTCAGAAAAGAGCGACAAGAATGAGTTGGGGTCTGGAAAACCTATTCTGAGAGAATAAAGAAGCTGAGTCTATTTAGGATATCCAAGCGACGCTTAAGAGGTGACTTGATCACAGCCTACAGTCCCAGACACGGGGAAGAGATTGCTGATAGCAAACGGGTCTCGAATCTAGCCAGAACAGGCAGGACAATGATGGAAAATGAAGCTAAACAATTCAGACTAGAAAAAAGCCAGGGTGATAAAGGACTGGAACGATTTACCAGGGGGCGTGAGCGATTTTCCATCATTAGGAGTCCAGAGTGGACGTCTCTTTCTAAAAGACCTACTCTAGTTCAGCCAGAAATGATGGGCTTTTGAGGCAGGAATCCAGGACTGTGTTCTCTGGCTTCTCTTGTGCAGAAGGTCAGACAAGATAATGACGATGGTCCATGCTGGCCTTAAAAATCTATGAAAATCGAGTTGTCCCTCTAAGTCAGAGGCAGAATTGTCAGACTTTGCCATACGGTTGGTAAGATCCCCTCCTGGGAGTCTCATAGGAATGGCCAGGTTGGAGCACACCCATGGTCTGTCTAATGTCCTGTCCCGGCCAGCTCCGGATGCTTCAGAAGAAGATGCAAGAACCCCACAGAAGGTGGTTAAGGGACGATGAGGGAGGTTTAATTCCCATTGGTAAGACGCAGTCAGGTTCACACCCCTCCCCGCACTCTTGGGGGTCTCTAACCCTTATTATAGTGTTACCTCAGAGTATCCAGTATATGACTAACGCACCAAGATGGGAGATGCAAGGTGGGGGCCATCAGAATGGACAGAAAACCAAGGGATGGGTCTTGTCTTTCCAGCTCATGTTTCACTGTCCCTGAAGAAGAGCTGCAGAGAGCTCCTGTCTGGGCCTGACCCCTGTCGTCATGGCCAGCCCTGGGCTGGAGCAGTGTGAACAGGCTGGGCCGGACTGGGAGAGGCTGTTGGAGAGATGTTCCAACCCACGAGAGGCGCTGGGCTGGCCAGGATGCCCCTTCTGTCCTGTCCTGTCCTGTCCTGTCCGGCTGGAGGAGACTCAAGCGGCAGGAGTGTGAGCCGTGGCTTGTTCTACAAGCCCTTTCTCTCTGGAATGCTTTGTTTGAACTACTCACAAAAACCTTTGTTCGAAGGAGGCTGTGGGTCACTGGAGAGGAAGGGGACGGGGTGCCGGAGGGGGGCCCCAAGCGCGGGCGGACGCATGCAACGCGTGACGCTACAAATGTGCGAGCGATGCGAGCCGATGGGCGGGAGCCGGGCCCAGCCAAGGGACAGGAGCCACCGCTGCAGCGAGCCGCCCTCCCAGCACAGACCCCTGCTCCTGTGCGGGTACCGGGGCAGCTCCTCAGCCTGGAGGGGCCCGGGCTGTCCCCCGCACCCTGCTCCCAAAGACGCCGTAGCTGTGTGTCCCGGGCAGACGCCTTGGTTTCTCCTGCTTCTTCCCTACTTCAGAATGGGGGGTTTGGCAGACTCAGCGGAGAGGCCAAGGGCTGGACGGGCCTCCTCCTCTGAGCTCTGCTCGCTGGTGGGGCTGCCCCAGTGCAGGGCTGGTGCGCACGCAGGAGCGTGCGTGTGTGAGACACTTGCCTTGCTGCCCTGATGGGAAGGAGCGGGGCTCTCTGGGCTGCCCATTTGCACAGCTGTCTCCATCCCTGCCCAGCCCCGCAGAAGCAATGCGACTGGCACAGCTGGCGGCCCTGCGGCGGCCCCATCACGTCCGCCCGGGCGGAGCGAGTGACCCACCAAGCCCCCCCCGGCGTGGTCAGCGCCAGCCGGGCACCAGCTGTGATTGCCAGCCTGAGTCAAGGAGAGTTTAAAATGAGCAGGACCGGGAGAGGGCAACGGGCTCCCTGCTGCAGGCTCTGCCAGGGGAAAGGGGCGTCTTGATGGCCGTGGGGCTGGAATGGTTTTTAGGGTGGGGGGATAGCCAGCACCCCTAGTTCCAGCATCTAGCCTTCCCTCGATCTGCTGGCAATGCTCCTCCTAATGCAGCCCAATATGCCGTTAGCCTTCTTGACAACCAGGGCACACTGCTGACTCATATCCAGCTTCTCGTCCACTGTAACCCCCAGGTCCTTCTCTGCAGAGCTGCTGCCTAGCCAGTCAGTCCCCCCAGTCTGCCACCCTGGCGTTGACCTTCCTGTTTCCTGCCCCATTTTACCCCATTTCCTGTTGCCACTTTTCAAGGCAAATTAACCAGTTGCCGAGACAATCTTTTGTCCGGGAAGATGTACGCTGTACGCCAGGAGGGCGTTTCTAACGGGGAGGTCCTTGAGGCATGACCACGCCTTCCAAGGAAAGTTCTTAGAGCTTCATCTCTGGAGTTCCTCAAACCTGGGTTGGGCAGAGGACATGAAAAGATGTAGAGAGACCTAGCGTCACGTGCATAGTGAGCGAACGGTGATGCATGAATTTAGGGAGGTAGCGGAATATATTTTCCATGGCGAATTTCAGTGCAAAAGGGGGCAGTCATAATGTAGCCAGCTCTCCAGGTTTTATCCCAGATTCTCACAGTAGTTACTCTTTCTATTAAAGCCCCAGCGCCTGGAGTCCTGTGATTGTGAGAATCACAGCTTTCACTTTCAAAAGTGTCCAGCCTTCATGCTTGTGTAGAAAAGCTGGAAAACGTGATGTGAATGCCCCCTTCCCGCTCAAACCAGAAGGAACAAGAACCCCAAGAGGGTTTTTTTTAAGCCAATCACATGCTTTTGGGGGCCTGACTCGCTGGCAATATTGAATCTGTGCTTACAAAAACCCGAGTGATAAAATCAATCCATGCTCAGTTAGGATTTTTGCCCCTCTCCAGTACTGTTTCCCATGGCATTTTCAATAGCCCTTTTAGCCCAAGAAGCTAAACTACTGTAATTGCCTTCCGATCCAACATGAGACCTTTTACTCTGAGACTCCATGTTAGATTTTGAGCCATGGGCTGGCGAGATGGCCTTGTCGGGAAAAGTCAACGCCCTTGAAGGATGCCTGTACAGCCCCAAAGCCTGACCTGTTAGCTGAAACAAGAAATGGGGGTTATACAAAATCAAATATGGAGAGAAATACGTTTTTCATTGCTGTAAAAAAGAAAAATTCAGTTAACATGATTTTATTTTGTAAAGTTCAGCCTTCCCCAGAAATTAATAGTGATTGATTTACTTATTTATGGGACAGCGGCACCCGCAGGCCTCAGCTGAGATCAGGGCTCCATTGTGCTGCATGCTGCACAGACATATAGAGATATTTGGGGCAGTTCTGCCTTGAAGAATGGATAGTCTGAATAATGGTATGAATGTGACAGCCATGGCAGCCACTGGCAGGTGAGAAGAAAGTCAAAATGACCAGTCTAACTTCATTCTTTTAGCCCACTGAAATGCACAAAATAAACCAGCAGCATCAATGTCGTTTTTTCTCCCCTCCCACTCCTTCCCCCTGCAACAGATGCAGGAAGACAGAGACGTCCCAGCCACTGGGCGGTAGCCGTGATACTCACACCCTGCCCATCAGAGAACCGCCACTAATCTCAGCGCACCCTGATCAGAAGGAAACCCACTGCCATAGTGCAGCCTTCTCTGTGTAATCACAGCCGCTGCATCCCTCTGTCACCAATCCTTTTGGGAGGCAGGGAGCGGAGCGGGGAGAGAGGCATGTGTCTGCCCTGTGTTTAGGTGATGTAAGGTGCTCAGGCATGCTGTGAATGGGGTTGAGAGGCTGGATAGATGTCAGACAGGGGAGAGCAGATCCCTCTTCTCTGGATGATCTGCAGTCAGAGAGCATTGCTTTTCCATGCACCTCTTGGCTTCAGGCCAATGGCGTTGCTAAAATCCAATCCATGCTCTAGTGTCATACCCAATGCTATTGTTATGCTGGAAGGAGTTAATGGCTGCCATCACGTTGGCCTTAGAGCTACAGACAATCACAGACCTCATAACAGCTGACAGGTGTGCTGAGCACCCTTCTTTCAGGCTAAATGAAAGGAGCAATTAAGCCCCTTCATGGAGGGAGATAGCTAGACACAACAGAAGCCACCGCCCAAGGCAGTAGGCCACATGGAAACACCTGAGCAGGGCTAAGCCAAGTGTTCGGAGGGGTTTCTCTGGGGCTGGTTGCAAATACAGGGCGAAAGATGGCTTGGCAAGCGAGGTGTGTGGGAGGCACAACCTCGGCAGAAAAAGCCGCAGGGACGGAGCTGTTTGGGGCACAGATGGGCTGGAGGGGTAGGCATAGGGATTTCTGAGCAAAGAAACTGCCTGCTGCCATAGTAGGGCTTAGCAGGGTTGGGCCGCGTCAGCCGTTCTTCCTGGATCGTATCCAGAGCCTGCTGAGTGGAACTTGCTCTTCAGCCTCCAGAACCCTCTCTGGGCAATCCTACATATTGCCCCTATACAAAGTCATGGGAGGATCGCCCAGACCACACTCAGCTCTCGCCCACAGAGTGCTGTATCCCTGCTCTGATCAGCAGCTGCATCCAGGAAGGGCCAATGTGGCGTTGGGGGGGGAGAAGGAAGTGCTTCGAAGAATTCACTGCCTCCGTGGCACCCTCCTTCTGTCAAAGGCCAATGCCCTCAGAGCATCCGGGCCACCGTGGCGAGTTCTCTGTGTGGAGTCCTGTCTCCCTCTCTGTCTACGCTTGCCCCCTGGGCTGGCGAACGAAACATTCTGGGCCGAGGAATGAATCCACCCGTCTAAATTCAAGCTACCATTGGTGCAGGACGCAGCAGACGCTGCTGAAATCGCCTCCCTGCTGTGGGATGCCAGGTCCTTTAAGGGCCTGGTGTCAGTATCTCAAACCACTCCCGGGAACTTGGCCTGGGCCAGGACAGCGGTTTGTCTAGCTAGAGCCTAGCGCTGTCTGTTGCTTTGGGGCAGGCTAATGCAGAAAGGGCCCTGTGCTCTCTTTAAAAGACAAGGCTGAATAAAGTGTCTCGTTAAGCCGAGCCAGCTGCTCCCACCGGGCTGGGATTGTTGGAGGTGATTTGTGAACATCTTTAAAGCCCAATCAACTCAAATGGGTTTCATCAGCAATCAAATATATTCCTCTCCCTTCCTGCCAGGGCTCCGATGTCTCAGGAAAACAAGCAGCAGAGTCTGGGGCTGTTTGTCACATCACTTGCCTCGCTGATTTCCCCCTCTGAATCTCCCAGCCGCAGTGCTTGGGATCTCCCCACGGCTTCGCTGGCTGCCTGGAAACAAATAGGAACGACTGAGTAATATGGTGAATTTGCTCCTGGTATAAAGAGTGGAATATTTAAGGACCGAGTTCTGTCTCCCATGCACCAGACGGCGCAGAGCACAGGACTAAAAGAAGGAACGGATCCCAGATCAGGGACTAGTAGGCGTGCTTTATTACCACCACTGCCATAGTTTCTGTGGGCGATGCAATTTACACATACAAGTGGACACAGCGGGGGACATGCCTGCCTGCGGCGATGTGCCCACCCATTCAGACATGGAGGAAAAATCACTATTAGACCCAGGCAGTCTTTGTATTGTGGTAGCACCAACAGATTCCTATAACAGATCAGGACCTTCCTGCGCCAGGTGCTGTACAAACACAGAAGAAAAAGACAGTTCCTGCCCCGAAGAGCTTACAAGAACGCCACTGGTCCTGCTCTCTAATCAGCTATCAATAGTCAACAAGGGCTGTTCAAGGGAGCTAAGCACCCAAATCCCCCTGCGTCGAACTCCTGTAGGCACCTTGGAAATTCCTAGCCCATGTGCTTTAGAGGCCGTGCCCATCACCACGGCAGGATGCCTGCGTGGGATAGGTGGGCGCCATCGAATAGCCTGTCTTCATTTAATCAAACAAACGAGTTCGTTTTGTACGACAAGTTCATCGTCCCGACGAGCCATCCCTGTGAACGTCTGTATGCAGTGGGAGTCTCAGACTGGTGTTGCCAAGCATACAGCAAGTCCAGAAGGGGTCTCATTGGTCCTGACTGTTTCTCTCAGCAGCGTCCATTCCCAGAGGGCTTTGCTCACGTCACGTGTGCTCAGAAGGGATCGCTTTGTCCATCGCTAACATGCAGCTGCTTCTGGGGTTGAACATGGTTCTGGGCAGCTGTTTTAAGAGCCACGCCACAGCATCGCACAACCGTTTAGGACAGGGAGTGAGGGAGAATTTTGTATCCAACCAGTGGGTGGAGGAGGACTTGAAGGAGACCCAGTGATTTTACCCAGACTGGAATTTAGCCAGGTCTTGGAGCTTCGTACCTCAAAGTATGCGAGAAATGCCACCGCGCCTTTCATGACCACAAGCTGTCCCGTCCTGGCTGCTCTTTTTCACATGGGGCAGCGCTGACTCAGAGGGGAGAGCGCCCCGTACTGAGTCACTTCCATCCTTCCCCGCAGCACCGAGCCCCCGACCCGACGCTGGGGCGTTGGGGTCAGTGCTGAGTGCTAGGGGAGCACGTCCCCCGCTAAGTCACCTCCACCACTCCCTGCAGCGCCACGTTTCCTGGGGGCGAGCGCCGCCCCAGGGCAGAGCAGGCCCTCCTGAGCCACCCGCCCCGTTCCCGGCAGCATCTGGAGAAGGTCTCCCATCCCCCAAAAAAGCAGCGCTAACTCAACTCAGTTTGCCAGGTCCCAGGCCAAGCCACCCTCAGGTATATGCTTCTAAGGCTCGTTTACAGAATGATCTGTCTCATGCATGAGAAATAAAACCACTTTGTGGCTTATCGATCCTGCTGATGGAGCCAGGGGCACTAGGAAAGTCTGCGTGGATATGTCTGCAGAGCAATGAACCAGTGCCACACCCAAGCCTGAGTCGGCTAGCAGGGGCCAGCCGCGGGTGCCTAGCTGCTGTGTAGGCATCCCCTAGGCGGCTCCCTTCCCTCCTGCAACAGAGCAGGGAATGCCCTCGTAACAACTGCACGGACTGGAAAAATAACGCACATCCATGGAGCGGTATCCATGCGACGGGACCAATGCTGCTCTCAGCTGTGCCCGCCCGGGCCCGTTGCCCACTGCGACACAGCGGACGGAGCCGAAGTGCGGGAGAGACACGTGTGTGAGAGCATCCCCCGATCGCTCCTCCTCGCAGGCCAGATTCGAGCGGGGGCGGCGAGCGGCACACGATGAATCCAGCAGGGAATTTGATTTTCGGCTCCTCCCCAGCTGATGTGCAGGCCAGGTGCCCTTGAGCCGCACTGTGCGGGCGTGTGATAAAACGCATCTGCCGTTTTACGTGGGTGCAGTTTGAATAACATCTCAATGTGATCTCTGGTCGTTTTCCTCCACGCGCAGAGGGCAGCCTGACGTATGCCTGCTGAACGCGCTGGACGCTGAAATGTATTGTGTGCCACTCAACGCTCCGGTCCTCCCGCAACGACCTGAAGCAAGCCATCTCCAGGGTGACCATGGGAGAAGTCACCACGGCCTATCTAGCCTGGGCCTCTCAGCTGAGCCGGACCACGAGAGGGGAAGGGTTGTTGGTGCCCCTTGTAGGGGGTTAGTATTTATCCAGTCTAGAGACATGATGATCAAGCAGGGCTACACCCCTGGCTCCAATACCCGTCACTGCAGCAGAGAGGCTGGAAACACGAGGCGTTTCCTGCGATGCCAGCTGCTGGGGCACGACTGCTGTTCCCTGGCGGAGGGCAAGGAGTGGACAATGTGCACAGATGTGGCGGGAAGCAGCAGTCTGAGGATACAACACAAAGTGGGGTTTGATATCCACTGGGGTCTGGCCAGAGACCCACCAAACAGCCGTAGAATTTGTATTACAGGAGCACGTGTCGGCCCCAGTTCAGGTCCCCTTTGTGCTAGGTGCTGTACAAACAGAGAATGAGAGACCCTCCCGGCCAGGAGAGCTTATGGCAATTTGAATGGGCAAGAGAGACAAAGGGTGGGAGGGAAACTGAGGCACAGAGAGGCGCCGTGACTTGCCAAACCACATGCAGCCGGTCAGTGGCTGAGCTGGCAAGCGAAGCCAGGTCTCCTGAGTGCCTTAACCACCAGACCACACTGCCTCCTGCTATCCGGTGGTAGCAACTTCCAGTCACTAATGCCCTAAGATTTGACCTGATGACGCAATTCCATTCAGCCGGTAACAATCCCCGGAGCCTCCATTCCCCCACATCACTCTAGTCCTGTCCCCTGATGCAGCAGAGGAACAGCTCCGATTTGCCAAGCTGCGTCTGGCCCCGCCGCCCGGTCCGGTGTTATTTCAGTGCCTAGCGAATGAATGGAAAGTGGAAGTTTTCCAGGGACGAAGCGTCCGGTCGAACCGAGAGCTTATTAAGCTGGGCCTAATCAGCTCTGCCGTGAGCCTGTCTCCTCTGCTTTTGATACCTGTCGATAATAAAATGGAGCGAATAAAATGTTTTATAGAGGCCATCAAAGCAGGGCTTTCCAACTGTGGGATCATTACGCCCATAACCATACAGGCCGGCGCTTTATGCACTGTTTTTACTGACATGAATAAATCAGAAAACAAAACCATCCCGGAGGACAGAGGGGTAAGAAAACACAGCCATAAAAAGTTATGACGCAGCATGGGACCATCATGTTACAGACTTACCATCGCTCCACGGCTCGGCGACACAAGCCTTGATTGACACATAGCTGGAAAGCCCAGGGCGCTGTGGGAAGTGGGTGGAGGGACCCGCCAGGGAGCACTCTTCTTCTGGAGCCAGTGCTCCCCATGATTATGGGGACACATAGGACCCAACCGAGAATGAGACCCAGGGTGCTGGGTGCTGTACAGAATCATGCAGTTCGTGCCCTGATTTTAAAAACTAAACATTGTCAGTGGTGCCAGGGGATGCTGGAGATGCCTGTCTTTTGGACGGGGGAGAACACTGAGGTCCCAGCTGCTGGTGGTTATTAAGATCCCCTGGTGCTTTATTTCTAAGAGTTGGGGTGTTAGCCCTGGTGTCCTGGCCACGGTTTGGGTTATTCCATTCTGTGCATCGACATGTCTCCCGCAGCATCAGCTGGAGGCAGTGTTCTTCGCTTCCTTCCCTGAGCTACTGTAGAGCGTTGCAGTGTGCTGTGAAACAGCTGCTGGCTTCCACCCCAGAGGTGGCTGCAAGTAAACACTGGGTGAAATGATTCCTCATGGTGGATTCCTCCTCACCCCCTTTGTCCCCTGCCCTTCCCCTAGTGATGCTAGCTTCGATGCCCCATACCTTCCCTTTTCTAGTCTTAGCCCACACTGCCCCCTCCGGGCATGCATGGAACAACCTCTCAATTCTGCTACAGCAGGTGTCCCCCTTCTTAAAGGCAGAGCGCCTCTGCCGGACACCCTCCGCTGCTCCCAGCAGGGCCTGCAAGGAGCCAAACATGGGGCGAGAGTAATAAAGCAAACAAGCAACTCGCCACCAGCCTGTGGGTGGGCCAGGGTGTCCGGTCATCTGTGTCTGGGTGTGAGCACTGTACAGCGTAGGGCACGGCATAACACCAGTAACCTCAGCCCAGACGTGTGCAGCTCCACGTCTACGGCAAACCAGCGCACAGAGAGCCAGCCACTCGTCAGGGGCACGAGCTGTTAGTCACGGCTCAGACGCTGACTCCACCTGGGCCTGCGTGAGCTGGGGGTCTGACACTGCCTGATGGGTTCCCCGTGAATCTCAGGCTGCCCTGAGCTGCATCTGCCTGCAGTGCCTCCATGCTTTCCGTCACGTGGTACCTCATGGCCAATGGCCCTCATCCCTGAGTGAGGGATGAGAAGGATCCACCCCAGAGGTGGCTGCATTTAAACGCTGCCTGGAGTTCTTCCTCGCCCCCCTTCACTCCATTGCCCCCAGGCTGCATGGTTTCCTCTCTGCAGCTCACCTCATGCCCTTTGCCTCTCTCACTTTCCCTCCTCATGCGCCCTAGCACTGGCTGGGTGCGTGCCCGCGTCCCAGTGCTGTTGGCACAGCCCCTGCCCTCTCTGGAAAAGCCTCCTGCTGCCAGCTTGACTTTCAACCCTCAGCAGGACCCACAGCTCTTCCCCCTTGCCCCTGCCGATCTGCCTCCCGCTCCTGCAGCCGGGAATGAACTTTTGGAGCCAGCTGGCCAGGAAGGGTGGCCTGCAGCTGGACTGGGATCTGCCAGGCTCAAGTCACCTGGACCAGCGGCCACGCTTCAGTTGGACTCCCTGGTGCGCCAGGCGACCAGCTCCCCATCCCAGAGACGGGGGGAAATGGCTACTAGCCGAGACAGACGCACGAGCCGAGCAACTCGATCCGTTTCAGCCCAGACGCCTCATCTCCAGCGGGGCTCCCAGGGCGCATTTGCCGAGGAAGATTTATTGCTCGCAGCGTCCTGTTAGCGCGCCTCTCCTCCCGGCCCCGGATGCCGATGCAGGCGAGGAGGCCGTCGAGCTCTCCCCAGCGGCCCCTCGTTACTGCCTCGCTAACGACATTAGCGGCGCTGGGCAGCGGATGTGATTACGGACAGAGGCGAAGATTGCAGAGAGCGCAGGGGGTCCCCTGGCAGCTCCTTTATGTGTCCTTTTCCAGAGCCAGGCCCGAGAAGCACAGAAAGGAGGCGGAGGGGAAAGCGGTTCCAAGGCTTTGCTGGTTGGGGGGACCTAATTTAAAGCAGCCGTGCTCTTCGTCCGAGGTCAGAGAGGAGCGCCTCTCTGGAGGCCGGGGGCGGTGGGGGCTGCTGATTCTGAGGCCTGAGAGCAAATGGCAGAGGGACCCCCCTGAGCTGGGGGCCGGACAGGAGCAGAGCGTTCCGGCAGAGGGCGAGCTCTGCGGTGAGCGAGGGAAAGTGCCAGGCAGGGCAGGGAAAGCCACTGGGGCAGTTGGCAGGCGTAGGAAACCTGGGGAATGTCTTGCCTCATCTTCTCAGCCTGCCCCGGGCCCAACGCTGGGAACACGAGGATAACCACGGCCCTTGGGTGGTTATTGGGACTCATCACCCCCCCATTGTAGACCAGGACAGCGATGCAGAGAGGGCCGCACAGCCCGTCAATGACAAAGCTGAGCCGAGAGTCTGACGCCCTGATCTGGGCAGTACACGGCTCCAGATCTGTGGGGTCAGGAGGTGCCTTGGCTGGTCTGTCTGTAGCGAGGGACAGATGACAGGCCGTGGGCAGGAGAAACACCCTGGCACTTGCCAGCGGAGAAGGGCAACTGTGGCTGTGCCTGGGGTAGGGAGAGAGGCAGGCTGGTCCGGGGGGGGTCATTAAACAGGGACATAACGGTGCTGGGTTCAATTCCCTGCTCTGCCACAGCCCCCCTGTGTGACCTTGGGCAAGTCATTTAGTCTCTCTGGCCTGAGTTCCCCACCTGTCCAACGGGGATGAATGCCTTGCTGGGACTGGGAATATATTTACAATTAAAGAGGGGGAGCTGCTGGGAGCCTCTGGTGAGCTGGGGAGATGGAGGACGCTGAGAGCTCACCGGCCAGAGTCCAGGCCGACAGGTGACCTCACAGGCCACCTGGCACCGTGGAGGCTGGGAGCAGAGACTTGCCGAGATGCGTTTTCCTTGTGCCACTGCCTAGGCCCCTCCCACCCCCGAACTCCTCTTATTTTGGCCCCCGAGTCACCCCCTCTCCCCCCGAGATGCTCTTCGGAGCCACAAACCTGGCGCAAGAGGAGAGCTGGTGGAGAGACATGGGGGCTGCAGTTCCCCATGCAGCCCGCTGGGAATTACCGTGAAGGGGAGAATCCAGGGGAGAGATGCCCAGCCCCAGCGGCTGTGTCACCGGGCGAGGGGGGGACACACAGTACAATCCGCTCCTGCAGGGACCCCGCCAGCCATGAGGGGCCAGCGAAGGAAACGCTGAACCTGCTCGGAGTGATCTGTGCCATTGGGGTCAGCCCCTCGGGGCCAGCATCCACAGTATCAACGCTCCCCGCTCAACGCACCCGGCCAGTTTGTGCCGCGCTGGACAGAGCTTCAAACCCAGCACGGCATCAGCCAAGCGGCAAACCCCCGCGGAGCACTCTGACACGATAACATGTGTCTCCCAGCTCCGGCCCTGCCCCTCCGGCCCAACTCTCCGCTCCCTCGGTATTTCAATCCTGGGCTCCCCCCCACGCTCCAGCACAGCCGATGCCCCCCCAATCCTGCCCACGGCCCTCTCCGGGCTTCCCTCCCCCCCGCAGCTCTGCCGTGCACCTAAATCCTGGCCAGCAGCCCCCTGCTGTTCCTTTCCTTGGCTTCCCCACTCCTGTATAGTGCTGCTGGTGGCCCTCGATCCCAATTCACTCTCCCCATCATGTTACTCCACTGAGCAGATGCTGAGCCATGAGATGGGGCTGTGGACACCTGGGCCCAAGCCGGGTTCTAGCCGCTCAGGTGTAATCCCAGAGATGTTTTCGGACCAGGACTCCTCAGGAGAGAAGCCTCTGGGCTCGACCCACCGCCCTCCTGTACCAAATGCCAGCTGCCTTTAAATCAAACAAAACCCTCTTTCCCGGAGCATGTGCCACTGGGCAGCCCTGCCATGATTGTAAATGATGTGTGCAGGAGAGGAGCAGCTGAATCTGGACACAGCTTCCTGGCACCTTTTCTTGTGAGGACTGCTGCTGTCTTGTCCCTGAACCAATCTTGTTCTCAGCTGGGCACTTAATTCTCCCGTTGGCTTTACTGGCAGAACTGGCCTCTCTCCGCCTCCTGTGTATTGTCCTCGGCAGCCCTATTGAGGGACTCAGGGATCACGAGGAACAGTGCCCAGTAGCGTCAGGCTCCAGAACAGAGTGGGTCTGGGGTGGGATTCCGGATGGCACTGCCACCTATACGCAGCTGTAGTTTAGAGAGGCCCCAGGGCTGCTCTAAATTACACCAGGGATTGTTTCATTCCCCTGGAGCAGTCCACAATGGGGAGGTGCAAAGGTGGATTAAAGCCACCATTGTCCTTCTGCCCCCAGGGCGACAAGTGCTGAGCTGTGTCTCCAGCAGGCGCAGCGCCGAATCTCAGGCCTGCGTTCTAGTTCCAGCTCCACCCCTGAGAAAAGATCTGATCGAGGACAAGTGACTTCCCCTCGCTCTGCTTCATTGTCCCCGTCTGCAGCACAGGGATGGTGGCGATACCATCTCACCGTTCGGGGACATTACTGGGGTTCACTGATGTTTGAAAAGTGCTTTGAAACCTGCAGGTGGAAGGGGCTGGAGAAGGTTGTTACCGTCTGCGGTGATGGCCTGATCTAGTCTCAGCTCTCACTGAGAATGACGTGTCTTGGCTGTACCTTTACGTACTGCGCTCAGCTCCACAGACTGATTCTCCAAACAGACCCAGTCCAGCACTCCCCATATGAATGAACTAGACCTTAACTCAGCACCCCCCCATTTAATTCAGATATTAGCCCAGGTCTGCTCCCATCCCGGGGTTCGTGAGAGTTCAGATCTGGGCTTTGGTTTGGCCTGTTCTAGACAGGAGGCGACAGTCACACGGGGTCTTTATTCCCAGCCAGGCTTCCCCAGGCTGGCTGTCATATTCAGGCAATAGCTCCAGTTTGTCCCTCATCGTAATACCGCGTTTCCTCGGGTGCCAGCGGACGGTTGCTGAGGTTTTCCTTTAGTGCTGAAACTGTCTAGCACGATGCCAAGCTGCTTAGTGCGTGCAATGGCTCTGTTTTTGAGAAATGGCTATTCCCATGTGCGTTTTGGCTTGAAGCCACCAGAAGAACGGCCTCCCGCAAGGATCAGTATTATCTCCAACGTGATTCAACTTACGTTCGAACGTCCGACCATATAGTGGGTCTCGCGAGTTGGTTATGCGGCCGACGTATGCCTCGGCACTCGGGCGCACTCCTTCGCCACACCTGAGAGTGTTCTGAATGCAGATTTGGCGGCTACGGCTGATTATTGTTGTCGGTGGCGCCTGAAACCAAGTGGCAGTGAGACTGTGTCGAGTGTCTTCCGCTTAGATCATTCACAAGCGGGCAGAGAGCTGAGTCTAGTTCTCTGTGGTCAGCACGTCACGCATAGTTCACACCCGGTCTAGCGAGGCGGCATGTTGGCTGGATCTCTCATATATCGTGACCATCTCACAAAGACAGTGACTGAGGTCAAAACACGCAACAACCTGCTCGGAAAACTTGCCGGAACGACATGGAATGCCAGCGCCCACACGTTACGCCCTTCAGCCTGGGCACTCGGATATTCACACTTGTCTCACACCAAGATGGTCGATCTACAGCTAAATTCCACCCTGCGTATCGTTTCAGGCACACTTAAACCTACTCCTTTCCCATGGCTACCGGTCCCCTGCAATATTGCTCTGTCCAGTGCTCGTAGAGAGGAAAGTGGAGCAAAGCTCGTGCGTGATATACCACATCTACCGTTAATTAAAGACTTGTTTAAACCACCACGCAGTCTTCTGCTCTCACAGTGCCCATTGTGGAAAAGTTTACCGGGTGAGGGATTTACAGTAGGGGATGCGTGGTGAGCTTCATGGTCCGCAGAGAAAGTGATCAATAATTATCTTGTCTCGGCCCCCGCTCACCATCTACCTGGGACTGATTTACCGCCAAGGCAATGGAGCCGTCTGCACTGGTTTTGCGCCGGACACGGAATTTGCGCTGCCGTGGAATGTCAGGGGCGTTTTAGAGGCAGACCACTCCGTCGACGTGGGCAGCCGTAAACCATGACACGCATTGTAAAGGACTGCAAAATGACTCAACTTCCTGGAGGTCTTCATGCCTTGAACATCAGTCATGAGAACGCTGGGGCTTGGCTTGACCGGCTTGCGTGCGCCAATTAAATAAATATCTGGGCTGCTGCTTAATTAACCTCACGTTCCATCATCAATCAATGGATCCTACACTGCATAGTCGGTACACTAAGTGGAGGGGGAGTTTTAGGCTCATATCATGACATTTTAAATAGATCTCTTAGCGAGCTAATGAAACCGCGACTAGTTATACAAAACACTGACTGACTGTTCATGGCTGTTGATAGGTCCCTAATTTGTCTTGTTGCATTGTACTCAGGACTTAAGGACCTGCTGATGCCTCCTGGGAAACATGTAATTCACAGCCCAGCTTCTCTATCCAGCCCTCCTCAGTTATTACTCAGGACTGGCAGCTGAGTGCTCTGAGTCTGTTTGCTGACTCTGACATCATCATCCTCTCTGTGATATCACACACATTGACACGGCAACAGGAGCTGGAGAAAATGACTGTAATGTTTCACCAGTTTTCCCTTGCATGTTCCTTTCTTTATCTGCCAAGGCATTGGCTCACCCACTTCTGCTTTGATCTCTCTGCCCGGTTTGCAGAGAGGAGAACCCGGGTGAAGCTGGGAAGGCAGCGCCCCTTTCAGAGCAGGGTGTGAAGAACGTGGCAGACGGCTGTCTTCTTTTTTATGAAGATGATGTGCACTTCTGACCATCTGATCACTGTCTTGGTGTCTGCTATGTGGATGCAAAGAGTTCATTTGTCCCTGGGTGGGTCTGCAGGAACCAAAATCAGTGGCTGTAGACAACCCCATCCCTGGGGCTTACCTGACAGTACAGGTATCAGGGCCTTTTGTTGTTTCCCATCTAGCCAACCACCTCCTAGTTTAGGACAGGGTGTGACGGAGTCCCCCAGGAACCACTTGGGACGCAGCCAATCAGGACTCTAGTGCTCGGAGTCTGCCCCCCCCCCGGGTCTCCACACACCAGCGCAGCCGCCTCCTGAATCTGGCCTCAGAGGGTTCAGCCCCCCTGCTCCGCCTGAACTCCCCCTGTGGGGCCCCCTGGATGGGACCCTGGGGAGCTCTTCCACGCCCCCAAAGGGGCCATGCACCCGCCGTGCAGTCAGAAGCGATTCGCAGCCAGCGTGGGAGTCAGGAGGGTTTATTCGTTCTCAGGATCACAGCGCAGAAAGACTTTGTTAGCGGCTTAATTAGAAGTTACAGCGGCGACCAAGCGAGGAGCCCCCGAGCCTCATCCTTGGGCTCTGCTGCCATGCCAACCCCTCAGAGGGGAACTGGCCTCTTCCAGCCAGCCCTCCCATCCCCCCCAGTCCTTTGTCTCCTTCCCGGGCTGGGTGGCCACTCCTGGTCTCCACCTGCACAACCCGTTGCAGCTGGTTGAGGAAGGGCAGGTGGTCCTGGTCAGATCTGCCTATGTGTGGCTGGGAAGGCCCCTCTGCCCTCTAGTGACCTCTGAAATGATCACACGCCTGGGTCCCATCACTGAAATACATGAGTAACATAGAGGGGAAACTGAGGCACGCCCACAGCACGTAGAGGAAACCCCAAGAATAGCTCCACTTCATCACACGGGGACAGGAGCCCTTGGGTTGGAAACCTTAAAGAGCTTGAAAACTGTTAAAAGGATTAAGATAAACCCCTTGGAAGCAGTTGGGTACCTGTGATAAGGTGGGACCTGCCTAAGTCCTGAGAGAAATGCTAAGCTGTAGGTATTCCTGCCATGTTGTTTTAACCCTTTTCTCTCGGAGTACGATGTTCCCATGGCCTAATAAATCCTACTTTGTTTTGAAGAGGCTGTCACTACGTTTACTCATCATAGCACCAGACAGGACGGGGCCCGACGCGGTGGGATCTGCTGGGGAAACGCAGTTGGTAAACCGGGGGTGCTAGAATTGTATTCCCAACGTGGGGTGAATCATGGGGTTCCACGCTGAGCGAAGGGCAAGTGCTGAGTCAAATGCTTGGAAGCGGGGTGGGTGCCCACAGAGAGGGTTACCCTGAATTGTAACACAGGGCCTCAGGGGAGCCCTCTCCAGTGCATGACGTACTTCCCCATCCCAGGAGTGTCTGCCCTACATCAGGGGCCATTCTCACAACACGCCTTCCTAGGGGTCACGGGCAGGATTTGAACGCAGGCCCTCTCTCCATATGCTGCTCCCAGTAAAACGAAAACATCTCCCAGCTAGCCATGATATTTCAGTCCAAGCCGAACAACGCCACTGTCCTTCCAAGCAAAGCTCTCTGAACACGCTCTTCGGCCTGGACTGCATAAGAAACTCACCTGTTGTTGGCACAGCTTGGCGTGCATCCAGGCTTAATTTTCCAGCCTGCCATCAAAATCCTCGGCTTTTGCTGGCATAGCTATTTCCCTCTCAGCCCTCCGGCCTGTCAGCCCAGTGCCACGCACCTGTATCTCCACTGGTCTAGGCAGTCGCCAGCTACCATCCACCGTGCAACATTCCCTTCACCAGTGACTCTGTCTGCTTAGAGGTTTCAATTCTGCTGCCCAGGGGTTCCAGGGGCTGGAATCCTGCCTCCCCTGTGAACGCCCGGTGCATTCTTTGAAGCTTTCTCTGTCCTTGTCCCTGTCTACCTTTCTCATAAGCGCTGCAACGGTAACCCTTGCAGTCCCTGCTGAGCCTATGAGTCTAGCCCACTGGTGAGTGTATGTTTCGGACAGTTTTTGCCATTCCATCCTGGCGTCACGTACTTGGGAGTCAAACTTGACTGTAGCCTGCCATACCGGCCTCACCTGGACCACCTGAAAATGAAGATCTCTACGCCTTGCTACAAAAACCATCGGGAACCTCCTGGGAGCAGAGCCTCGGTCCTTCGCACATCTGCTTGCTGCAGCTGAAAACTGCTCTGTGACTTGGGGGACAGCCACCACACTCAGCTTGTTGACACGGAGCCAAATTCAGCTCCTTGCGTTGTTATTGGCTGCTCAAACTGGACGTCAGGCTCCAGCCTGCATGCGCTCGCACCCAGAGCTCTGCCCGGCCTCCCGCAAGACGCCATCACTGCTCAGTCTGCCTGGAGAGCCGCAGCACGTGAAACCCATTGTCACGCTGTCCGGAGTGGTTCACAACCGGGAATGCCAACCTCAGGGCAGACTGAAGGCGGAGAAGGGGAGTCTTGTGGTTAGGATGGGCACCTCAGAGTCGAGAGACCCCTGTTCACATCCCTCCTCTTCCACAGACTTCCTGCATGGCCTTGAGCAAGTCCCTTACCCTCTGTGCCTCAGTTCCTTCTCTGTAAAATGGGGCTAACAGCCCTGCCTCTCAGGACTGTTGAGAATAAATGCACTGATGTCTATGAGGTTCTGAGATGCTATGGCTGGGGTGGGCGGGACGCCTACAAGATGTGGAATGGTTCTGATGTAGCTGGGCTGTCAGGATCTTTCCCTCTCCCCCCACATGTTTGGTGAGGGTTTGCCTGCCTGGGAAAATCACGTCTCTTTGTTCTTCAGCCTCGATCCCAGCTGTTTGGAGGCAGGAGCTAGGAGCCCCTCAGTGCCTCCAGGACGAAGCTTTCCGGTGGATTTCATGCTCTGGGTTTCCTCTGGTGAAAAAGAAGCACCTGGGAATTAATCTCTCACCTGCGGTGGGACAGGATCTTCCTGCAAAACCAAAACCTCTGAAGGAAGCTGTTTCCTTTGCTCTCTTAATATCCATCCCCCTCATTGGGTTAGTGGGTCAGTAACGTTGCAGGGGCCATGTAGGGGTTCAGCCCCCCTCAGGATCAGGCCCTCCATGTGCTGCTGGGAAACCCCACCCCCACCCCATGCCAGAGTGTCTCCTTCCATCGGGCCCCTTCCTATAGTAAAGGCTGAGAAACCCCCTGGGGATCTGCTGGCAGAGGAACTAGAAGCAGCGTAGGTAAGGGGTGTCCACACGACAGAGCCCAGCAAACAGCTCCAGCCTCTTCCCCTGTGTTGTGGGGAGGAGGGGGGGACTCCCCCTTGGGCTGCCACAGCTTTGCCTCCAGCAGTTGGACTGGGCCGTCCTGCACCGACAACGGCATTGCATTGCCACGGCTTTGTCGGCCCCCAGCACTGTTCCGGACCGCCCGGGACGCGAGGCTGTGTCCCGTCTTCGGGATGAGCCTGGAGACACCGGGGTGGGTGCCAAAGCCCATCTCATCCATCCCCGGCTAAGAGGCACTGAGTCGGTGACTCCTGGAGGCAAAGCGTCTAGCCCAGCCTGCCCCGTGACGGTCTGCAGGAGCCTGAAGGGTATAAAGGCCAAGGACGGGGGGGGGGGAGGGGGGGTGAGAGGCAGGGGAAATCCTCGCTCAGAGCTGGCCCTTAGATCCTCCAGTCCATCTCCCAAGGCGGGCGCGTTCCCATTTGCTGGCACTCCCTCCAGCCTAGCTTCCAGAGTCTCAAGGGAGATGCTTCCGGAGGCCTAGCCCAAGCCCTGGGAGATGTGTTGTCGGGAGCTGCCACGCCCAGCTGGGAGACGGGACCGGACGGGCCTCTCCCGGCCCAGCGACTGACTACACCTGCTCAGCCCCACGCAGAACGGGCAGCTGCTGGGGAATTAGCACTGGGCTAAGAGCTCGTCCCTGGCTGGGACAGCAAGCCGGCACCACGGGCAAATTCCCTGCTTCAGAGCAACAGCAGGATCTCGGGGCTTGTCTACACTCACCTCCGAGATTCGGCGGGTGGCAGTCGCCCGGAGTTACACAAGTTTTTTGCGTAGTTTGCATAACTCCCGTCGACCGCTGTGCCTCTGTTCTGTGCGCTGCCTTCCCTGCCCTGCGCCGACGCTGCGCTGCGCCACTCGAGCAGGTGGTCTCAGTGTGTCGATTTCTGGACCGACGGAGCAGGTCTCCACTGACCGCTCAGTCCCTCCAGAGAAGTCGATCTGACGGCAGCAGTGAAGACACAGCCTTGGGCTCTTCTCCAGCGCACGGCTGGAGCACAGTCACGGCCCCCTTCCCTCCCTTGCTAGCCCGCTGTCCCGTCCCAGGCTGGCCGGGAAACACCACTGAAACCGGCAGTGGGAATCCCGCCAGATCAGCGACTCTCAGCTGCTCTTTGCGTCCCAGGAGGGGACCCCAACAGCTACGAGGGTTCATCCCATGTGGGAACTGGAAAAAGAGTCAGCGACCCCCACCCGCTCCAGTGTCCGGCATTAGCTGCTGGCAACACCCCCAGTGTGGAGAACTAGCTGCTTCTCCCTTCTTCTCGCTGCTGAGCTCTGTGTGTCAGTGCATCTCCTCTGCCCCCCTCTCTGTTGTGACCCTCTCTGTCTGCAGCCCATGGCCTGGCTCCTGCCCCGTGCTGCTGTCTGCCAGGTGACCCCCCCGTCGTGCGTGCATAGGGGGCATTGTTTCGGCTGCGGTATGAATACCTAAATGGATCAGGACGGGGGGAGCGGGAGGGGGACGTACTTTAGCACCAGAGATAGGCTAATCTTTCTGATAAGGGCTGTTTTTTTCCCCTTTCCCCCCGGGTGTTTGCTTTGCTAATGATTCGCTTTTGGCACTTTGCCACTTACTGCCAGGGGTGTGTGGCACCAGCCCAGCTGGCTGTGGGGAGAGCTGGGCTGGCCGTTCTCCAGCATCCTGCTCCCCGGGGGCATCCGGCTGCTGTGCGTGGAAGGATCACAAAGCACCCACTGAACTTTCCTGACCGACGTGCCCAGCTCTCTGTCCAGCTCTGGGAGGGAAGGCAAAACGCACAATAATCCGCTGTGGTGTCCCCTGTGGACAATGTTCCGGGCAGCTGATTACCATGCTCACGCTGAGATGCTGCTTTCGATCCAGCGTGGCGAGACGGACAGCTGAGAGAGAGATGCCGGAGGAGGGACAGATCAATCAGCTGCTTAACCTGCGGTTCGCCTTTGAGATCTGCAGACCCTGCTTACAGCTCCATCCACACACTGGAAGTGGAGCGGATCTGGTTCTACCCAAGATACCCAGCCCTGAGTCTCAGTTACTCTGGTCCTGTGCTGGGGGGCTTAACTGGTCTTGGCTGTAATTTAGAGCAACCTTGGGGCTTCTCTAAGTTACTCTCCGTCCTGTGGGCCCTGGGACGCTCAAAACGACCATAGTGCAGTGCTTTCTGGTCTGCCCCTAAATGGGGTGAGGAGGGGGTGGTCCTGCACAGGGGTGATTCTCAGGCTCTGTATCCACCCATGTTTAGGCCCCCTTTATGTTGCCAGGATGGTCCAGAGGAAGCACAGTGTGACTGGGAGCTGGGCCCATTGACTGGCTCTGCCTTAGCCCTGCTCCCCTCCTGCAGTGTGGGAGGGTGGCAGGCAATACCTGGTCTGTGGTCTGTAGCATCTCGCTGCGGACTCTGGGTGAATGCCACTTTCCGGGCTGTCCTGAGCCTCAGCAGCGAAGCTCCAGTGAGCTGCACCTGCCTGCAGTGATGTCCATCATGATCAGAGGCAGCCAGGGTCCCCGGAGCAATCTGGATTTAGTACATGTGGGTGGCAGAAATACGGGGGCTTTGTGCTGCTTTGGGAGGGATGCTCCCCTGACATGAGACCCAGCTCCCGGAAGCACGGCCTGCCGATACCTTTATAGAAACTAACCACAGCAAATGAAACAGCCTCCGTTTGGGTGGTATGGAAACACTGCCGCGCCTGTAAGCCCCCCAGCCCCCTGCCCGAACGTTCCGGCTCGTCAAATTCCATCGCTCCATCATCGCTGCTGGGCAGCTGATCACCACCCAGAGCTCTGCACTTCTCGAGTGACGCCCATCGGCGGAGCTCCACGTGCTTGACAAACTCCAAGCCATGCAGGCACGAGGCCACGATTAGCCGCACTGCACACATGGGGAAACTGAGGCCCAGCGAGGGGAAGGTCAAACTTCTCAAATGTGGGGGCCTAAAGCCCTTGACGTGGCTACATGGGAATGGCGGTGCCGAGTTCTAGGCACACGGATGGGGACATTTTGGCCTAAGCGACTTGCCCATAATGACACCAGCGATGGACTGGACAAATCTCCCGATTCAAAACATATTTTGAGGCGAGTTTCAGCATGGCCAGTGTGTCCCATTTTGACATTTTCTGAAGGAAAAGTTTTGTGGTTTGAAATAACTTTTCATTGTGAAACTTGCTAAAAAAGAAAAGAAACGTGGAAATTGAAACAAAACGTGTTTTGAAATAATCAGAACGAAACGTCTCGACTGGCAGGATCCAACGTTGGGTCGGCCTAGTGGGTTGTGAAAACTTTCAAGATTTCAACTTTTTGTCCCCATTTGGGACCGGGGGGAAAAAAATTCAAAGCCTCAAACTCCCCCAGGACTGGAAATCAATTCCCCAGCCCGTTCTGCAGCTAGTCCCTCTGCATGTGGCCGTGTAGCCCTCACACCGGCCTGTGGGAAACTTGTGCACTTGTCTCTGGCCCCGCTGGCTCTCCCACGATGTCTCCACTGACCAGTCTGGTTGTGGCACTGCAGCTGTTAATCATTGCTGCTTCTCTGGTGAACACGTTATTCCTGGGGGAGCCGCGCTGTTTGCCTGCCCTGGATAACGCCTTTTAAAATTGTTAAGTAAACTGAGCTGCAGTTAAACTCTTTATCGGTCTGGGTCTATCATTCAGCTGGGCAAAAAAACCCGGGGGGGTAAGGGGGAGAGGGAGAGGAAATTAGCTGATCCCTGCGCTTTCCCTCCTGGCCTACATTGCTTCTGAGATCTCCCAAGACACAGGAAAATCGGGTGAGCAGTTGCTCCGCGTTCCCCATACCAGGCCCCCACGTGTGGGGGGGAAAAGGATACACTTTACCGGGGCCCAGAGGCCCTGGGGGGCCCGACCCAGGCTGCAACCCCCATTACCATGAGGACACATTTTTTCCTGGCTCATGAGATCGTATGTGTGGGATGAGGGATTGTGGGATGTGTGTGGGAGGGGGCCCGTGTTACAAGTTTCTACTGGGCCCGAAAACATTATGCTTGGACCCTGTCCCCATAAACAGCCGCAAAGCGACTTCCTTCTCCGCCTTCCACCCCTCCTCAAAATCCTTGTTTGCCATGAACCCACCAAACAGTGGTGAGGCTGCTGATGTGCTGTGACTGCTGTCGACTGCGCTGCCCAGTGCTGTCTGACAGTTTCCTTGCGCTCCCCTGTCTGTCTGTCTGTCTTTCTCTCTTGCCTCGTGATTTAGACTAGATGATCAGCAGTTTTGGGTCTGTGTTTGTACAGCACCCAGCACCACGGGGTCCTGGGCTCTGACTAGGGCTCTACAGTAATACGCACAATACAAAGAAGTCACGTGGCTGTGACCTCCGTGGTTGCTCCAGCCCTCTCTCTTTGGTGACTGCTCTGTGTGGTGCGGCTGGCGTTCCGGTTTCTGAGTCCTGTGCCTTCACAGGTCGAGGCGTTTCCTTTGCCAGTCCCCAAGGGGCAAGTCGTGGGGCAGCTGCTCCTTGGCGTGGGGGCCGGCTACAGACGGTTGCAGAGGGACTCACTGGTCGCATGGAGATTTTACATTGGTTTTTTCTGTCTTGTTTACCATAATCTGAAGCAGTCACCCAGACTGAACACTGCCTCCTCTGCTCTCGGTGTCTGGGGGAAACGCAACCCTTTGCATCAGTTTAGAGTCCTGTGAAGAGCCCAGTCCTGCCCCCTTGACATCACTAGGAGTTCTGCTGTTACTTCAATGGGTGTAGGTACGCTGGGGCTGTGTGTCTCTTCTGTGTTTGTCTGATACGCAGGCATTTGAGATGGGAGAGGCCTCTTGATCCCTATTAAGCCCTGGGTGCACGCAGCTGTTATTTTCAAGGTACTGCGCCTTTAAGTAGCTAAGCCTTCTGCCTGTGGGCCGAGACAGTGGCCATTTTGTCTCCAGAGTGGGCGTGGCACGTTGCACTGAGATGCACACACTGTGCTCTCTCCCCCAGAGGTTTGACTTCAGTTCTTTCCTGTTGTTTTCCTTAACCTCAAACAAAAGCCGTTTTGAATGAGATCCCGGGGCTGCTCTCTGTGTATGGTACAGACGAGATCCCATCCAGCCCAGTCGCCTGGCTACTTTCCCCCAGGACACAGAACTTGCACATGGTCCCAGGTTTTGTAAATTCAGTTTAAGGGCCAAGCCAGCCGGGCCAGGACCTAAGGGACCCCATGTGGTGAGGTGACTCAAGGCACCACAGACTGTGTTAGCCAGTCCAGGAGCTGGTCTGGATTGTCAGCAGCAAAGTCCTGGAACTTCTTTACACTGTGAACCCACAAGGTAGGGGAACCTTGCCCCCAACCCTCAGCTCTCACATGGGCATCCGGGGGCTGGGAAGTCTGTGCCTTGCCTATGCCACCAGCACTCACCCTCCTGGCAAGCCAGGCTGGAACTAATCTCTGTCTGATTTACACCGGCACAATGGCCCTATCTCTCCGATACCACTCCTCTCTGCTTTGAAGGCTGCGCCCGGCCCCAGGAGCCCAGCACGCGTTGCATTGGATCGCACCCTTCTAAAGCTCTCGCGCAAATATTTGCCCGGGCTCATTAACTAAAAATTGGCTTGGTTTTCTTTCCCCTACGGAAGGGCTTTGCACAGGGCACGCAGCGGCTTCACCTCTGTGTGTGTGTGACTGCATACACTTGGGCTGTGACTTGGCCATCAGCATTCACTGCAGCGGCCAGCACCCCGAAGGCCGCGTGTGCTACTTCTTACAGCAGAGGAGGGCGGCTAGCCAGAACCCTTGGGTTCTCCTCCCAGCCAGGGGGCAGTGGAGTTGAGTGGTTAGAGACAGAAACTGGGACACATTCGCCACCAACTCATTGTGTGCCCTAGGGTAAATCTCTAGGGTGGGTGTAATTAGCATAATTAGGGCAGGCCCAGGAGATGGAGGAAGCCCAGCCGGGGGCTGCGGGTTGGGACTGAGGGGCATCAGCAGAGCTGCGGCCCAGGGGACTGCGAGCCAGGAGTTGCGTGTGCAGCCCCGGGGCTCCCAGAGGAGGCTCCCACGTGGCGGGATCGGGGGTCCTGATCCCGCACACTGGGCTGCACGTCGGGATCAGCCAACAGTTCCGGTTCCACCCAGGCTGCCTGGCTGAATTCGCCCAGTGCCCTCAAGCATCTCCCAAGTGTGGGGTGGGGGAGATAACCTCAGACGGGGCTCTGAGCTGGCCCAGGCCGCTGACCGAAACACGCCAACGTCTCATGCCTCCTGCTGGGGGGCACCAGAGCAGGGCGGACTCCAAGGCCGGGTAAGTCTGGCTCGAGAGGTTCTAGCATCCGCCCCTCTCCCTCTAGCTGCAGAGCTGACCCGCTCTGGGCTTAGATGCTACTTCCCAGCTGCGGGTCCCTCACTCTGCCCAGTCCTGCTGTCCCCACTGCTAATGGGTTTCCTCCTGTGTGGTCCAAAGGCCCCCAGCCAAAGCCATGCACAAAAAAAAATCCCTTCTCCGCAGCTGCAATTAGATGGGGAAGTCCTGCTGGACGGCAATGCCCCCTGGTGGTGCTTGAAAAGCCAGCAGCTACAGACAGCCCCCCCACCCCGAACCTCCTCCCCCCGCCCCGTGCATCCTGAGGCAGGCAGGCAGCCTCCCCATTCATTGATGCTTTTTCCCTCCAGTCTGTCACACGCTCACAGCCCAGCGCTGAGATGGAGTGAAGGCTTTAGCCGTCTCTCTTCTTCGCCTCCTCCAAACTCTCCGAGGGGACTTGGGAAATGAGCAGGGCTGGATGACTGGGAAAGTCTTTCTCCAGCGGGGCTGCGTAGCAAGGTGAGCGTCCCCCTCTGCCCTCACCAAATCTAGATTCTGCATTTTTTTTTCCTTTTCTTTTTTGGCTAAGGAAAATGAATGTGGCTTTGAGTGTCCAGGGAGAGCCGGGTACCCTGATCGCCCCGCTCCATGTAGCTAGACGATGGAGAAAAACTGGATTCCTACAGCTGGGGAAAACAGACAGTTTTGAGGGTGACAGGCGGGGTTCCTAAAAGACGGGACAAGGTTTGAAAATGGAGCAGCGGCGAGAGGAAAATCCTGTTTTCGCTTAGCAAGCTGTGTGGGGAAAGGGGGGAGCCGATGGGCTGGGGAGGGGACGTACGGCTGGAACCGACAAGACATATTCTATTTCAGGCGTGGGGTAAATGTGATAAAACTCTGAAACTGCAGCCCCGAGGGACAGACTCCGTGCGTGCGTGGATGGAAGGCTGCAGATCCCAGGGCGGGTGGATGGCTGGCTGGATAGACAGGTATCCGGTATACAGATAAGTACTGGCTGGATGAATAGATACCGGATAGACAGACAGACATGCCAGGTGTGTACTGGAGTGATAGATAGGTTTGGATCGGTGTGTGGTCAGACGGAGAGATGGATGGCTAGACAGACACCGGATACAGGTTCTGCAGACAAACTCCGGGGAGCATGGAGCGTAAGATTGTTATTGGATGTGACTGTTTTAGCAGATTCCTGTTCTCCAGTCTGGGCTTAAACTTTTCTGGGCTGTTAAATCAGACTGCCTGGAGCTTTGAGCTGGCCGTGTGCAGTGTGTGGGTTGAGCTGGGAATACACAGCCAGCACTTCCCATGCTGGCGATGGTTTTGGGGTGCAGGGAGAGAGGTTTGCTCTCAGACAAAGGAGTGGCCCCGTCCTGGCCAAGTGTCGTTGTGCCAAACAGGAGAAGGGAAATCTCTGTGTCTGTCTCTCAAAGGGGCGGCATCTCCCATGCAAGGTGATTTGCCTTCCTGAATCTATTAGACTGTGCGAAGACTTCAGGACGGGAGTTGAGTTATTTATGTCTCCTCCATCACCGAGCACAAATAAAAAATCATAACTCGATTAATTCCCCAATCAGCGGCACAGGCGGCCGTGTCAGCATCTCCGTGGTCTGCCTCTTGCCTGCGGGTCTCTTTCAAAGCCACTTGATATATTTTTTTTAGAGCGTCTTTAGTGCGAGCTGCATCTCAAGGCTGTGCTAACCCCCTCGCAGAGCTAAGGAGACAAAAATCTGTTTCTCCGCTGCAAACGGGTGCGTTCGAGCCAGGCGGGAGGGAAATGAGAACCCTTGTAAGTCCTGGCTGCGACTAGCACAATGAGAAGTGGTGTGTCAGCTTCCCCAGGTGAATCACAGAGCGGGAGAGTGAAGGGAAAGGCAAGATCCTTGGCAGAGAGGATCTGAAAGGACATGGAAATGAAGTTGAAAACACTGCAGACTTTTTCCAGCCTGCTTGTTAAGAGGGCAAAGCCAGAGCCCAGGTCTCTATCCAGCTGAGTGTTTTGCTCTTAATCTAGAAACACCAGACAAAAGTGTAAATTGTCCCCTGGCCCAAAGAGCCATTTCCCCCAGCATGGTTTCATGGCCATTCCTGTATCCCCTCCGTCCAGCTAGGAAAGTTGGAGCTGGGGCGCTCACTCCGCGCTTTTCTGGGCTGGCTGTGAAATTGTATCCCGGCTGCACCTCTTGGCTGTAGAACAAGGTGTATGAGAGGTTGTGGTGGGGGGGGGGGTGTAGAAAGTCCCCATGGGGAGACACTCGTTCTGCCCGGCCCTGCTGAGTGGCATGGGTAAACGGTTGCTGTGAAAGCGCTGGTAGCAAGAGATGGTGTCAGTCTCGCAGGACGCCCCTGGGACTGGTGATTACACTCGCCCTCTTGAATTTCACGGCCCTGGCAGCTGCGGTGGATACTGCTGGATTCGCCAGCCCAGCGCACGCCGCCGAGGAAGGCAACTCCGTCAGTCTGGAGTGACGGAAATAGAATTTTCCTGAGCCAGGCCAAATAGCCCCGGCGGGCTGAGCCGCGCCTGGCTTATCGGCGTTCTCCACGTGTGGGGAGTTGGGGAAAGGCAGCGGGCTCAGGCTGCGTGGAGGAATGGACGTGTGTGAACAAAGTGCTGCAGGGCGCAGGGGCTCCCGGAGACAAATCTGGTTACACTCCGGGGACCGGCAAATTTGTGCTAGACGGAAGCTTCTGCCGGGCCTGGCTTTTGGGGCGGGGGCTGAGGAAGGGCGTAGAGAGGACCCAGCGGGCCCTGAGTGGGGAATTTGGAGAGGTGGGAATTGGAAGGGCAGGGTCCTAGGGACTGGGCGGTTTGGGTGAGGCTGGAGGTTTTAAACCCCCCCCCCCACCCCCTCCCGTTGGCGCAGGTCAGTGTAGATGGGCCCGTCCAGCCCAGTCACCCACTGACTTTTCCTCAGGTCACAGGACTTGCCCGTGGCCCCAGGTGTTGGAAAGTCAGCTGAAGGGCCACATTTTGAAACAGGAGCCGGACGGCAGCCTGGTGTGTCGTGACCCCCACCCTGCCCCAGCCCTGCAGTGCCGGTGACTCAGGGCATAGCAGGCTGGGTCAGCTAACGTGGGCCGGGTTGGATTTCAACCCCCTGCAGCCCCCACCGTGTCGGGGGGGTGGAGGCTGTGATTCACTTCACCCCATGCCGTCCACTCGCCAGCTTCCTAGACGGCGCCTGGTCTTTACACCGGGACAATGACCCCGCTCCTCTCAAGGCTCACCTGTGACACGGGGGCCAGCGCTAGCCGAGAGCCTCCGGCAGCGAAGAGCTGAAGGTTGAGGAGTTGCTGAGGGGGGCAGGAATGAGGGTGGTTTTAAGGCCTCTCTCTAATCCAGTCCAGTTTCTTTGCAGCCGGGGCGGCCATGCATCCCTACGCCAACTGCTCCGGCCTGGAGTTCCCCCTGCCCCACCGAGACCTCCCCGTGGGCTACCCGGATCTGTGCAACAGAAGCCAGCAGGAGGCCGTGTTTAGCCCCGTCGACCCCAAGGACTTGAACCTGACGGTGGAGCAACTGCGGGACAAATACCTGGGCCCCAGGAGATCCGGTTTCTTCATCCCGGTCTGCGCCACCTACCTGCTGATCTTTGTGGTGGGCGCCGTGGGCAACACGCTCACCTGCCTCGTCATCGTCCGCCACCGGTTCATGAGGACGCCCACGAACTATTACCTCTTCAGCCTGGCCGTCTCCGACCTGCTGGTGCTGCTGCTGGGCATGCCGCTGGAGCTGTACGAGATGTGGAGCAACTACCCCTTCCTGCTGGGAGCGGGGGGCTGCTACTTCAAGACGCTGCTCTTCGAGACGGTCTGCTTCGCCTCCATCCTCAATGTGACGGCACTCAGCGTGGAGCGCTACATCGCCGTGGTGCACCCGCTCAAGGCCAAGTACGTGGTGACCCGGAAGCACGCCAAGCGGGTCATCATCACCGTCTGGGTGATGTCCATGCTGTGCGCCATCCCCAACACCAGCCTGCACGGGATCCAGCCCCTCGAAGTGCCGGGGCGCGGGCTGGTGCCGGACTCGGCCATCTGCACCTTGGTGAAGCCCCGCCTGATCTACAACCTCATCATCCAGATCACCACCATCCTCTTCTTCTTCCTGCCCATGGGGACCATCAGCATCCTCTACCTGCTCATCGGGCTGCAGCTGAAGAAGGAGAAGATGCTGCAGGCCCTGGAGGCCAAAGCGGGCGGGGACCACACCTACCACAGCCTCTGTGCCCAGCAGAAGAAGGTCAGGAGGAGGCAGGTGACTAAGATGCTGTGTAAGTGGAGGGGGGGGTGAGGCTCATGATTCCCCGCTTGGTTCAGCGCTGGCCCCCTGCGCCCGCCCTCGTGGCACAGAGGGACGCGGTTGCATCCCCAGGGCGAGGTATCCCCAGCCTGCCTTGTCGCCGGGTGGCGAGGGCAGGACCCCCTCACCTCTTGCAGCCACTGGCGTGCGGGACCGAGCTAGAGCTCCAAAGGGAACCGTGCCCCACTCGGCAGAGCGGTGGCAGATGCACCCCGGCGCCAGGGCGCGGCCAAGGGGGCTGCAGATCTGCAAGGCTCTTCGGGAGCGGAACGGGCTCCGTTCAGTCTCTCTGCAAGCCCCTGGCCGAGTGGCGCACGTGCTGTGGAAAGCGCTGCAGGATTCCCCTCCAGCAATTCTCCTGGGGGGAGTCCAGCCGCCCCCTTAATCCGGTGCCAGTCCGAGAGGAACCGACCATGGGATTCGAGCCAGGGATCCTTGGGTGACAGGGCATCAGCTCCCCTGCCCCTCCAGCTAAAGGAGTCTCTGCACCCAGCCCCCTGCACGGGGAGAACCACCCAGCCCCCTGCTAAGTGATGCTTAGGAGTCTGGCGTCCGTCAGAGATACCGGGAGTTAGGGGCACCAGCAGCCCTGGCAGCAGGTCCCCAGCTCACCTGGGTAGTGCTGGGAGGCGGCTCTTGTCTGGACTCCCATACGTCACCCACGGTCCTAGCGGCCGAGTCGTGGGGGGGTGGGATTTTCAGGGGAGATGAGGAGGGGCTGGGTGAAGGCCCCAAAGCTGCTCTGGAGATGGCCAGCGTGCTGGACATGACTTGCCCCATCCTAGGTCTTGGCATATTTCCCCTTCCCCCCCAGGCACCCGCAGCCCCTGCCCTCTACCTGCCCGCCGGGACCCGTCCGTTTCCCCTCCACAGCGCACCGCTCCGGAGCGCAGCCAGCTGGGGTCTCAGGGCGGCTAACAAACCCAGCCCCTCCCTCAGCTTGTACATAGGTACCCCCTGCCTGGGTGTGAGACGGGGGCCTGGGAGCAGATCCTCGGCAGGCAGAAACTGACGTCGTCCCACCCAAGTCAACGGAACTGCGCTGATCTATTCCAGTGGAGGGTCTGACCCTTTGGCTGTATTTACTCTGTGTGTGTGTGTGTGTGTGTGTGTGTGTGTGTGTGTGAGAGAGAGATGCATGCAGTGCTGGTGTGGCACTGTGAGTGTGACGTTGCTGCTGCACTTGTTGTCTACAGTTGTCTTCCGACACACATTTACAGGTTGGTTGGTGGGGGCCGTACAGTGCTGCAGCGTGAGCTGGCCATGTGTGTTGCTGGGCGTACAGGGAGGGGACGTGCGTGCAGGGTGACCAGATGTCCCCATTTTATAGGGACAGTGCCGACATTTGGGGCTCTGTCTTATACAGGCACCTATTACCCCCCACCCCGGTCCCAATTTTTCACACTTGCTGTCTGATCACTCTGCATGCGTGAGAGTGCGTTGTGGTACTCATACATCGTATTATTGCTTGGGTTTATTGGGTTAATTAGGCAGAGCCACAGGAATGCCTGGTGCCTTACAGAGAGAGAGAGGCTACGGGCCCTGTCCTGAGTTATGACTGTCCGGGTTATGCCTCGGGTTCCTTTCCAGAATCTCAGCGCCGTGCCGTAGTAGTAGCAGAGCGGCGCCGTGTGCTACGCCGGAGGGGTGGGACTGCGCTGTCGATTGCTGCAGTGCATTGGTGGCGGATTAGTGCCTGGTGCATTGCCGGGAGGGGGACGCAGGTAACTGCAGCGCGGCGCTGCCTTCCTGGAGACGTGGAGGCGGCCCTGCGTGTGAGCAGAGATCTGCGACGGATGTGTTATTGTAAAGCGAGATGTGCAGAGGGCGTTGTTCGGCCCCAATTCTCGCCTGCGTCCTGCTTTCCAGCTGGGGAAAGTGGGGAGGAAAATGTTACTGTTCTGATTGGGGGGGGGGGGGCACGTTGCCCCCACTTGGCCCAGGTGGAAACGGCATCCTAGCATCCGGAGCCTTGGAATCAGATGCCACGGCATCAGGTGCCACGTGGGTCAGGTGTCACGGCCTGCCTAGCCGGGAAATCGCTGCATGCTTAGCACAGTTGCTGTTGGCTTCTCGTCTGGAGGGGTGAGTCTCAAGCAACATCCCCCCACCCTCAGTGCGAGAGATGACGGCTGGGCCCACAGGAGCCAGGACGGGCGGGGGTTCTTTAACTGCCGAGCTGCTAGGACCCGGCCCACCTTGGGAAAGTCGCCTGCAGTGGTCCTGGGTGGTGCGGGCTTGGCGGAGCAGCTAGGGAAAGAGGCTTTTGTTCCAACAGCACTAACTAGCTGGGAACTGGCCACGGGCTGGAGATCACAGATCTGAGCCAGCAGCTCCCCCAGCTGCTCATTAAGGCCCAGCTAGCCAGAGCTTTGCATCTCTGCCTGCTCAGCCGCAGCGCTCCCCGGGCAGCAGTGCTATGGCGCTGGGCTGCGCGAAGGCCCTGTGCTTGCCAAGAAGCAAAGCCACGTGGCGGAGAAATGTCTGGAGCAGCCCTGACAAGACACAGAGGGAGAGATCTTAACCAGACCTCACATCCTTTCTACAGCCCGCTTCCCCGGACGCCCCCGGAGAGCAGATCAACAAGCTGGGGGAGCTGAATCCCTTTTCTTCTGGCTTTGCTGTGCAGAGAGCCAGCAGCGGGGCTGCGCTAGCATCACAAACAGGTGCTGGCTGGGACGGTCCTGAGCGCCGCATGCCTGCACAAGGCCTTGCGTTCTCCCGCAGCAGCCGGCCCCGCTTTTCACAAACAGCTTGCTTGCAGTGCCTGGGTTTTTAGCACAGGCCTGGCTTGGAGCAGCATTGTCTGCAAAGGTGTCCCTTCTCCAGGGAAGCCACAAGCATCAGCAGGTCCTCCCAGCTCCATCCCACAATGCAGTGTGCGGCGGCTGGAAGTAACCCAACGCCCTTCTTCCCAGCAGCGGAGCTGGAGGGGTTGCAAGCACTTTGGAGGACAGGATTAGGATTCAGAACGCTCTTGCCCGACTGCAGAGATGGTGTGAAATACAGAGAAAGAAATTCATTAAGGGCAAATGCAAAGTCCGCCGCTTAGGAAGGAATAACCGATTGCACACATACAAAATGGGACATGACGGCTTAGGAAGGAGCATTGCAGAAAAGGATCTGGGGGTTATCGTGGATCACAGACTAAATATGAGTTGTCGATGAGTTTGCAGCTGCTGCTGCCAAAAAAGAGAACCTAATTCTGGGATGTATTGGCAGGAACGTTATAAGCAAGACGTGAGAAGTAATTCTTCCATGCTCACCAGCTCTGTTAAGGCCTCAACTGGGGTTTTGTGTCCAGTTCTGGGCACCACAGTTTGGGAAAGAAATGGACAAACTGAAGAAAGTCCAGAGGAGAGCAAGAAAAACACGATGTCTGAGGAAAGATTGGAAAAACCGGGTTAGTTTAGTCTGGAGAAGAGAAGACTGAGGGGGGCAGGATAACAGGCTTCACGTATGTAAAAGGTTGTTATAAAGAGGAAGGTGATAAATTGTTTTAACCGCTGAGGCCAGGACAAGAAGTAGTGGGTTTGCAGGAAGGGAGATTTAGGTCAGACATTCGGAAAAGCTGCCGACCGGTCGGGGTAGTTAAACACTGGATCGAATTGCTTAGGCAGGCCGTGGAATCACCGTCGCTGGAAGTGTTTAAGAGCGGGTTAGACAAACACCCGTCGGGGATGCCCTAGATAATACTTAGCCCTGTCTCAGTGCTAAGGGCAGGATTCCCCAGGCGCACTGCGACCTGGCAGGCGGGCACCTGGGGAACGGACCTGGCTCCCATCTCACACGCCGTCCCGCTGCCCCGAGGCAATTTCACTGACCATGTGGCCCTACGCAGCAGCCAGCAACGCTCCCTGTGCCTGCCCTCTAAGGCAGAGGTGCGACCAGCAGAGACTACATGTCCCAGAATGCATTGCTCCAGCTTGAGCCAAACAGAGGCGCTGCCTGGGCATTAGGTTTGAAATTCCTGGGCCCCCTGGGAGTATCGATCGCAGGGACCCTTCATCCTCCCGACATGACAGTCTGAGTCCTATGTGGGAGATAAAAACCGGGCTCCTATCTGCTCTGCACAGACACGAATGATCCCAGGGCCCTTCCCATGAGAACAGTGGTTTGTCCCAGTGACCTTGGCCCAAATGTCTTTTTCGCCCCTCGTTCTGCAGTGTGTCACGGCGGCGCTCCACCCCAGAAACAGCTGCATTTCTCTCTAATCTAGCTGGCTTGTCGTTTGTGTTGCAGCAGGGGAGGGATGTTAGGAGCATAAATCCCGATTAACCAACGTCTGGGTTAGCTGGAACATTTCTGTCCCCTGGATCAGAATTCCTGAAAGGACTGAAATCCTTCTCTGGCCTCCTGCTCTGCCGAAAGTGTGGGATGTCCTCAGCCAGCCGGGCAGGCAGGAGTTCACCTGGTCTGCATGGCGCTGCAATCTGATGCATGCCATCCGAGCTGGCCCTCGGGTGGGCATGACCCTGCCGCTCCCCTCGAGTGCTCTGCTGGCAGTGCGCACGCCTGGCTGCCGGGGCGAGACGTTGCCCCCCCATGTTCTGTCCTGACTGGGGCCGTGGAGCCGAGACGCACGGGCCGAGCCAGCTGTCCCGGAGACAGAAAGGGTGCAGGGGGCGGAGGGCAGCCAAGACGCTGGGGTCCCACGTGGCACAAGGGGCTTAGAGCACTGGTCCCAGCTCTGTGCACCCAAAGATGGGATGGGGCAGAGCCAGGGACTTGGTCCCTAGCAGAAGATCACTAGTGAGGGGGGGTGCAGGGAGCTGAGCAGGCCTCACCCGGAAGCCTCAGAATCCCCCCAGCCACGGCCGTCAGTGCCACCCACCCCCCTGCAGCCTCCAGCCGGCCTGGGAGATTCACAGGCAGCCAAAGCCTCGCCCAGGCCCTTTCCCCATCGCGCTCTCCCCTGGGAAATGTAGCCTGCTCTTCAGTCTAGCGGCCCCTTGATTTACCCCACTGCCTCCAACCCATCCTCGAAACAGCCTCATCTCCTCCTCCCCCCCCCCCCCGCCCTTCACACCTTTCTGCAGGTCAAACCACCTTCCTCCCTCCCTCCCAGAGACCTTTCGCCGACAACCCGCCCGCCTCGAGCCCTCTCTCTTCTTAGCGTCCTCTGGCGGGGGAACGCGTCTGAAGGGTGCTCTCACAGCTGGGGTTACGCCCCGGTCCCTTTCCCCGTGAAGCAAGCGCCAAGCGCCCTGACCAGGCTCCACGCATCGTAACGATGCACCTCAGTGGTGCCAAGCGCCCGCCGGGTCCCCCGGGAATCGTGGCGGGGGTCTCCCCCCGGGAGGCGCAGTGCGCTGGAACCGGGCGCTGCGTCCCGGCACGTGTGGCGCGCGGGGAGGGAGGACGCTGTGCACTAGAGAACTGCTGAACCGCTCGACGTCCGCCAACGCCCCAGGCACAGTTTTGGACCCTGGTTCCTGGACCCTGACCCTGTGCGGCCTTGTAAGGGGGGGGGGGGGCAGGATATTCAGCTGCTGGTCAGGCCTGGGGGGAGCAGAGATGGGAGCCGGGTTTTCTCATGACCCCATGGCTGCCGCTGGGAAGGCTGCACGTCTGGCACCAGTCGCTGGCCCGGGAGAATCCACGCGCAGGCTCCGTAGCCTGCTCTGCGGGGCCTGGAGAACAGCGACGACGCTGCTCCGTTCTCGGCGGTGCCAGGGCCGCGTATTTAACCAGGATAAACAAAACCTTTGAGAACAGGCACCTGATTTCTACCAGTGTATCCTGGGACGACAGCCTCAGCCCTCTCTGGGGTCGTCGGGGAAAGAAGCTGTGTTTGCCAAGGAGCTGGGGGAAGGTGAAGGAGAAACAAACACTGCAGACAGGATAACAACCGGAAAAGGGACCACGGCCAATGCCGGTTAATGTGACCGCAAACACCCAGCTAGCAGCACGTTAGCAACTCCTCGCCTGGCAGTGGGCAGCAGCAGCAGAGAGAGGTCAGAACGGAGCCGAAAGAACAGCCGGGGCGAGGAAAAGAAAGACCCACTGAGACTGGGTGAAAGTCCAGTAAATCAGAGGGGAGCGGGGGAGCGATGGGATAGCCGCAGGGAAACGCACAGACTGCAGATGCTGGGACTAGATGGCAGGGGGTGATCATTCGAAAATTGCCCTGCTCTGTTCATTCCCTCTGAAACACCTGGCCTTGGCCACTGTTGGAAGACAGGCCCCTGGGCTAGATGGACCCTTGGTCTGACCTAGTATGACCGTTCTTATGAGAGTAGAGAACCAGGGCACACTTTATATTAGGGTTTGATTTATAAATGGTTTATAAGGGGTTAATAGATGTTATAAGCCTGTTACAGCCCGGCGTAGGACGTGCTATGGATGGCTATACGCAGTCTGTTGATTTGCTGGATTCTATAACAACCTGATTAGCCAGTTATTAAAACAACTAACTGGGAAGTGATCATTCCCCTCTATTTGGCATTGGTGAGGCCGCATTTGGAGTATTGTGTCCAGTTTTGGGCCCCCCACTACAACAAGGATGTGGAGAAGTTAGAGAGAGTCCAGCGGAGAGCAACAAAAATGATTAGAGGGCTGGAGCACGACTTATGAGGAGAGGCTGAAGGAACTAGGCTTATTCAGTCTACAGAAGAGAAGAATGAGGGGGGATTTGATAGCAGCCTTTAACTACCTGAAGGGAGTTCCAGGGAGGATGGAGCTAGGCTGTTCTCGGTGGTGGCAGATGACAGAACAAGGAGCGATGGTCTCAAGTTGCAGGGGGGGAGGTCTAGGTTGGACATTAGGAAAAAGTTTTTCACTAGGAGGGTGGTGAAGCACTGGAATGGGTTACCTAGGGAGGTGGTGGAATCTCCATCCTTAGAGGTTTTTAAGCTGCGGCTTGACTAAACCCTTACTGAGATTATTTAGCTGAGATTAGTCCTGCTCTGAGCAGGGGGTTGGACTAGATGACCTCCTGCGGTCCCTTCCAACTCTATGATTCTATGATTTATTAGCTTTTTATAAGCTGGTGATTTCATTAACTCTACTGAATACACACCATGCCTTGTGGTATGTTGCAAACCATGTGACCAGGATGCAAAACCAATGAACTGCTGGGTGACATGGTGTGGTTATCTATCTATCTATCTATCTATCATGCCCATCAAAGTGGTATTTGGGCTTCATTTCAACTGCCAGCCACCCACTCTGTTCTTATGCCTTCCCCCCGACCCCTAATATAACATTAAAATAAATCAGTAGAATAGATTTGAGGAAATGTAGGCCTACCGGCATGCCTGCCAGACAGAACCAAACAAAACCTCCTGACGTTTTCTGTTGTCTCTCTTCCCATCCTGCAGCCACAAAATCCTTTTATGTCTCATTTACTGTAAGGACATTTTCCCCTTTCCATGGCTGCACGATTCCAGCTGCAGTAAATAATAAAGAGGCAGTAAATCAATGACCCTGAGGGCCATGAAAGACATGGGTGTTTACCATAGGATAGCGAGTGAGATGTGCATATCACACCCCCAAGTGAGTCATCAGCAGGGAAAGAACCTTTAGTACTTCAGGTAAAGAAGTAATTCCATTAGGCGGTAGCATTGGTAGGCTGTTATCCCTCTGTGGTACAGCCAGCAATTGAACCTAGGTTACCTAAGGGCCCAACCGACCCCCCCCCCCCAATCCTTGGGCCACCCGTGCTGTCCTACATGAGCCGGGCGTTAAACGGGGCACGATGCATGCTTTTGTCAGTGTCGTGCACTGCAGCATTTCCTTTTCAGCAGAGAGAGAACATGGCAATTAACGCAGCGAAGGCAAAGCCAAGGCGGCAGGAAATAACCTGCATCATCCGATCAGTGATGGTCAGGGACCGACGCACCGCCCCCTCCCCTCCCACAATGGCCACCTAATGCCTGTTTCTCCGCTTCCTTCCAGTCGTGCTGGTGGTCGTATTCGGGATCTGCTGGGCCCCCTTCCACACAGACCGCCTCGTCTGGAGCTTTGTCTCCAACTGGACGGGCCGGATGCTGCACATGTTCCAGTACGTCCACATCATCTCCGGGGTCTTCTTCTACCTGAGCTCGGCCGCCAACCCCATCCTCTACAACCTGATGTCCACGCGCTTCCGGGAGATGTTCAAGGAGGTGATGTGCCACCGGCGTCTACGGAGGCTGGGCTCCAGGAAGTACTCGCCCAGCGTCACCCGGGTCACCACCCGCAGCACGGTGTGTGAGCACGTGCCCGCCGGCAACGGGCTGCCCCTGGCCGGCGTGGAGGAGGAGGAGATGGTCGCGGTGCGGGAGAACACCGAGAAGCACGAGACGCCCTTCCCCTGAGGACCCCGCCAGGCCCTCCCCTCGAGTTGGGCTTCTGGAGGGACACACTGACAGAGAGGGGGTTGGAAAGGCCGTGTCTAGTCACCCGCTTCTGTGTCTTCTTGCTGTGCCACCCGCTAGCACTGCCCTGGCATTATTTCCAATCCCACCCCCCGGAGGCCGAGCTCACCAGGGGCTATGCCACGGCATGAGGGTACAAGCAAAGCCAGACCTTGGGTTCAGAGGGGTGGGGTGTTAACGCTTCCCTGCCTGGTATCCCCTTCCCCCGGCCGGGCCTTTGCAACCTCTTAGCCCCTGCAGGCGTGGCGTGGTGGTAGTGCCGTCTGGCCGCAGGGCGTTGTCTGGTGTGTTTGGCAGCACCGGAGTGACTTTGTGCAGGGAGGGACGAAATAGCAAGCGAAAGGTGAGTGAGAGGCAGGTGATCTCCACTGACCCCAGCTTCTTCTTCCCTGTGGAGGGCAATGGGGACTGAAGGCTAACGGCATACTGGGCTGCATTAGTAGGAGCATTGCCAGCAGATCGAGGGAAGCGATTATTCCCCTCTATTCCCTGCTGGTGGGGCCACATTTGGAGTACTGTGTCCAGTTTTGGGCCCCCCACTACAGGAAGGATGTGGACAAATTGGAAAGAATCCAGCGGAGGGCAACGAAAATGATTTAGGGGGCTGGAGCACAAGATTTATGAGGAGGGCTGAGGGAACTAGGCTTGTTTAGTCTGCAGAAGAGAAGAATGAGGGGGATTTGATAGCAGCCTTTAACTACCTGAAAGGGGGTTCCAGGGAGGATGGGGCTAGGCTGTTCTCAGTGGTGGCAGATGACAGAACAAGGAGCGATGGTCTCAAGTTGCAGTGGGGGAGGTCTAGGTTGGATATTAGGAAAAGCTTTTTCCCTAGGAGGGTGATGAAGCACTGGAATGGGTTACCTGGGGAGGTGGTGGAATCTCCATCCTTAGAGGTTTTTAAGGTGGGGCTTGACAAAGCCCTGGCTGGGATGATTTAGTTGGGGTTGGTCCTGCTTTGAGCAGGGGGTTGGACTAGATACCTCCTGAGGTCCCTCCCAATCCTCATCATCTAGGATTCATCTATGACTCTATGAAGCAGCTAAGGGATCAGGCTTCTTTCTCCTGACAACTGAGGCCCAGAGGTTCAGACATGGCCACTGTGTGACTAGCCACAGCCTCCGTAACTCTGCGCCATGGTCATGGGCTAACAGTGCCCCTCCAGCTGCCTCGGTCATAGGGCGACGGATTCCCGCTGCCTCCCTGCTGGGAGACGTCTCCCTGCTAATCCCAGCCTGCGGCTCCAGCACGTCTCTGCTGACACACCGCCCTGCCCCGCAGGGCCACCCACAGCCGGGAGCCGGGGGCACAGTGTGACATGGCGACGTTGTGGCGGAATCACGCCAGGCTGCCTGGGGGTGACATTTCAGTCACAAGAGGGTCGTGTCACGATGTCCCTCGGGAGCCATGGTTCCCTGCCAGCCTCATTCACACCCGCCACCGTCCCACGACCCCCAGGAGGCTCTCTCCTTCCTACCACCACACAACCATCCCTCTTCCAGGCTCTCCCAGGCCAACTTTCTCCAATACCCTGACCCCCCACTGGGTGCCCCCATTTATCCCCCAAGTTCCCCTTGCTCCTAAGACAGTGCAGGGAATCGGTTCCCAGCATCACCCGCCCCCGGGTCCCCAAAATTCACGTGGCTTTAAAAAAATACCAAAGATCAGGGTCTGATTCTCTGGGGCCGGGACCTTTAGGAGTCCCACCCCCAGCTTTTCTCCACACCTCTGCCTCCGCAGCTCTGGGCAAGGCTGTGGCAGCTGTGGCTGAGAAGACCTTCGCTGAGAGCCCCCCCCAGCAAGGTGTGGGGAGCTCAGTCTGACACCTGGCTGCCCCTCGCCTTCCTCTTCTGCCTGCCAGTGAGGGACTGTAGATAAATCAGAAGGAACCGGCCGCCGGGCCTCCCTGGCTGAGTTGCCGGGGCCAGGCTGGAGGCAAGAGGGGCTGGTTTTACTCCATCCCCAGTGAAGGAGTAAGGGCGGGTGTGTGAGGCTGACTCACCATTTCCCTGGACGGTTCCTGTGTTTTGGAGCCTGTGAGCCATGGAAGATAATTCACCCTCCCCACATAAACATGGGAACTTTTCCTAACAACAGAGCCGTCTCTTATCCATTTATTAACAGCTGACACAAAGTGCAGTGCTGGCACCCGTGCAGCAGACGCTCGCTCTCCCTCTCCACTTCCCTCTCTTCCTTTCACCCCCTTGCCCCCGTCCCTCCCCAGCGCAGCAGCCCCTCCTCCGACATCGGCAGCTATCCCGGGCGCGTGGGGTTCTCTCTCTGAGGGTCTGTCCGGTGCGCATGAGCTGATTGTCACTTGACTTGAGAATTAAACCCACGACTATTCTTCTTTGTCGGTCTCCAATTATTTCCCTCTCTCAAGCTGGTTCCTCTCCCCTCCACCCCAGTGTTTCTGCTTGGTATAAACCCAATTGCACTTCGCCTTGACTTTCCCTGGAGGAGATACAGCAGAGAAGCTAAATGAATTCTTTGCATTGATCTTCAAGACTTGAGGATGTGAGTGAGATTCCCACACCTGAGCCATTCCTTTTAGGTGACAAATCTGAGGAGCTGTCCCAGACGGAGGTGTCAATAGAGGACATTTTGGAACAAATTGAGACATTAAACAGTAATAAGTCCCCAGATCCAGATGGGATTCACCCAAAATTTCTGAAGGAACTCAAATATGAAATTACAGAACTACTCACTGTGGTATGTAACCTATCGCTTAAATCAGCCTCTGTACCAGACGTCTGGAGGATAGCTAATGTAACGCTGATTTTTTAAAAAGGCTCCAGAAGCAATCCTGGCAATCTCAAGCTGGTAAACTGAACTGCAGTACCAGGCAAATTGGTAGAAGCTATAGTAAAGAATGGAATGATCAGACACCTAGATATGTTGAGGAAAGAGTCAACATGGCTTTTGTAAAGGGAAATCATGCCTCACCAGTCTATTAGAATTCTTTGAGGGGGTCAACAAGCATGTGGACAAGGGTGATCCAGTGGATATAGTGCTCTTGGACTTTCAGAAACAAGGTCCCACACCACAAGTTCTTTGACAAGGTCCCTCACCACAGGTTCTTAAGCAAAGTAAGTTGTCATGGGATAAAAGGGAAGATCCTTTCCTGGATCAGTTACTGGTTAAAAGATAGGAGACAGAGGGAAATAAATGGTCAGTTATCAGAATGAAGACACGTAAATAGTGGAGTCCCCCAAGAATCTGTACTGGGACCAGTGCTGTGCAACATAAATGATCTGGGAAAGTGGGTAAACAATGAGGTGGCAAAGTTTGTAACCGATACTAAATTACTGAAGATAGTTAAGTCCAAAAATGACTGTGGATAGTTACAAAGAGACCTCACAAAATTAGGTGGCTAAGCAACAAAATGGCAGAAGAAATTCATTGTTGCTAAGTGCAAAGTATTGCACATTGGAAAACATAATCCCAACTAGCCATACAAAATGATGGGGTTTCAAATAGCTGTTACCACTCAAGAAAGAGATCTCAGCTTCATCGTGGATAATTCTCTGAAAACATCTGCTCAGTATGCAGCAGCAGTCAAACAAGTTAACAATGTTAGGAACCATTAGGAAAAGGATAGATAACAAGACAGAAAATATCGTAATGCCGCTTTATAAATCCATGGCACGCCCACACATTGAATACTGGGTGCAGTTCTGGCCACCTCATCTCAAACAAGATAAATTAGAATTGGAAAAAGTACAAAGAAGGGCAACAAAAATTATTAGGGGTATGGAACAGTTTCCATACGAGGAGAGATTAAAAAGATGGGGACTTTTCAGCTTGGAGAAGAGATGACTAAGGGGGGGTATGATATAAAATCATGACTGGTGTGGAGAAAAATGAACATTACCCCTTTACATAACACAAGAACCAGAGGTCACCCAATATTAATAGACAGCAGATTGAAAACAAACACAAGGAAGTACTTCTTCACACAACGCACAGACAACCTGTGGAACTCCTTGCCAGAGGATCTTGTGAAGGCCAAAAGCATAACTGGGTTAAAAAAAGAATTAGATAAGTTCATCGGGGACAGGTCCATCAATGCCTGTTAGCCAGAATGGTCAGAGACACAACCCCATGCTCTGGGTGTCCCTAAATCTCTGACTGCCAGAAGCTTGATAATTGCCCTGCTTTGTTCATTCCCTCTGATGCACCTGGCATTGGAAGGCAGGATACTGGGCTAGAGGGACCATTGGTCTGACTCAGCATGGCCGTTCGTATGTTTTCAGGACGGGAATCCTGCTTTTTTAAGAACCACTGCTCCTGACGCACAATTGGCTCCCGTGCATTTCTGCCCGATTTGTGCTGTAATAAGATGGACACTAGGAGTAGAAACATCCATGGGATTTCTGAGTAAATAGATTGAAGCAGGCTGTGAATCCCACTGACCCTGCTTGCTAAATACCCCAACAAACGGACTCGTAATCCCTTAATTTATCCCTACCTCTCACTTAGGGCATGATCCAATCAGTCAATGGGAACCTTTCAAGTGATTTCAGTGGGCTTTGGTCAGGCCCTTTCTTAGACTGTAACCGTGTCCAAATTCACCAAGTCACCTTTCAGTGACCGGCTTTGTTCTCCGACTTCCCGTTTCTCATGATTATTATTTGGATGATTGTTCATCTGAAAGGAGGCAGCATTACCCAGTGCAAGAGGCACCAGGCTGGCAGTCAGGACTCCTGGGAGCTGTTCCTGTCCCTGCTATTGACGTATTATGTGACCTTGGGCAAATCCCTTCATCTCTGTCTCAATTTCTCCACCTATAAAATGGGCATAAGGATATGAAGTGCTTTCAGATCTCTGGGCAGAGAGTAAGCCAGCTCATAATCTGGGCCAGGTGCTGGCTAGATGGTTGTAAATGACAGAGCACAGACCCTAATCCTATAACATGCCAGCCTCTGCTGCCACCCCATCCAGAGCCCAGACCATAAACCATAGCGTCCTGGTGCCTCTTGCCGGGGCCGTGACCTCAGAAGTACTCCCGTGATCCAGAGACATTGCAAATGGATTGTGAATGAACAATCTGCAGCCGACCCTTCAGACACAGCATTCAGGAAATGTCACCAAGTGTCAAGGAGCGCAGCTCGAGCGGCTGCACTTCTCTGAGTTGGAAGGAGCAATCAATTATTCCTTCCGATCGATGCCCTTGATTCCCCTGTGACCGCCCTGCCCACAAAGAGGAAATAGTCAGACGATGAAAGGCCAGCTGCGATGCCACCCTTCCTCTTAGCCCTAAGACTAGATCACTGCCAAACCTGTGCGTGCGCCATGGAGGATTTTGAGAAACTCCCTAATCTCATCTGAATTCGAATGTATCCACTATTGGGCAATATCGACATTTATATAGAGCAGCCTTCCTGTCTGGGAGGAGTTAACCAGACCCTGCTAAGCAGCCGCTCCACATCTCAGAGAACCTGGGCCTGCAGCCTTTGTGCTGAGTTTGGTGCATGTCAGCTCAGGCCCGTGAAGCGTGCCCCAGACCCTGTTTTCCTGTCCCATAAAGAATGAGGGAAGGCGACCAGAGGAACTGCTGCCTGGCTTGTTTCTGAGCAGGGGGCGTTTGGGGATAGAGTTGGTGTGGGCCCGGGCCCCAGTCTCTGAACACGGAGAGGAATTAGGTGCATAGGCAGCACGGCCGTGGAAGTTCAACGCCAGCCATGCAGAACCCTGTTCTCTCTCTCTCCTCCTGGCCCAGGTTCACGGCAGACTCCTCCAGAGAGAGTCCAGGCTGCTGGCACTGCGATTGATGCCTGCAAAGATCCTTCTCCCCCGGCAGGATTCCCCTGCGTACAGAGCAGAGGGCTGCTTCTGGGGTTACCCAGAGCTGGCTTTAGGAAGAAGGAAGAAGTCACTTCTTGGGGTTTAGATCCTAGAGCCCTGGGGTGGGGAGGGCGTTGTGAGCTGAGCTGGGCTGTGGGTTTGGAGCTCTTCCATCCCGGGATTCTGGATCATGCCCATCCCTGCCCGTTGGCCTTTGCCTGTTGGAGCAGCGGCTGGGGGACATTACCCTGGCTGCTTGGAGCCACTCTCTGAGCCCCACATGGGGCTATGTCTCTCCTGCATCCAGCCTCAAACCTGGGAGTCACGGTGCTGGGAGAATCCGTATTTCCCCTGTTCCGCTGCAGCAACTGCAGTCGCACAAGGCACTCCAGCGCGTCAACAAACCCATCCTCTGTGTTCCCTGGCCCCGTTGGCAGCTACGCACAACGCCCTTCCAGGGTGCTCAGGGAAGGACTGTCTGTCTTGTGATATTCCCCCCCTAGTTTGCGGGTCCTGGAGTTCCGGGTCATTCGGGGAATGCTGATGAATCTGGCCGGGGGGAATCCAGCCCTCCCAGCGCCATTTCTCGGCCTGATCCCCTTAACTTCGCACTGGCTTCTCCCAGTTCCCATCGCAATCAGCAGGCCCGGGCCCCACAGCAGCAAAACCTCTCTGGGAGGAAACAATCACGGCCCCAAGCATCAATACTGATCGAGTTTCCTCTCCCTTAATCTGCCATTAGCGCAGAGGAGAGCAGGAGGTCTAGGCAGGAACACTCCCGCTGGAGGTTCCTGATCTCCCGCCGCTTGCCCATTTGCTGTCAACAGGGCCATGAGTTTGGACGAGAGAAATTGCACCTCGATGACTATTCACCAGCCGTTTATCCAGGGCTAGCACTGAGCGGTGATATACAGCCGCCGCCGGGCCGCAGCACCTCAAGGGAACAGCTCTTTAATCGTCGGTCAATACCATTTCATTAAGCACCAGCTGCCACGCGAATGACGCTCGAGGACCCCCGGTGTGATTAATTGCGATGGAATATCCTTTATAGACAGCGTCCTCAGCGTGAATCAAGGCCCAGTCTAGTCTCTGCTGCCCGGAGCCGTGTGCTTTTAGGGTCTATGGGAGTCCGTAGTGTGAGCAAGGAGAGCCTGACACCCCCAGCTCCTCAATACCCCTGCTTCCTTCCTCGCCCCTTGAAAGCTCTGCCAGGGCTCATCCACCCCCAGCGCTAGCCTCACGAAGCAGAAGCCTCCCCCCTGGCCTGGTCCACACCCCACCAGCAGCTAGAGCTGTGTCCGGGGCCAGGACTGCAGCCGGGTCCGGAGAGGCTTGGGGCCGGGCTCAGCGCGGCCGGGACCAGGAGAAGGGCCGGGGGCAAGAGCGGGGCCAAAGCGGGGCTGGGTGGTGCTCCCTCCCCGCCCCCCGGGGGGGCTGGCCTGGACCTTGCTGCACCCCACCCCCGCACGTTCTTCTGTGACCCTTCTAGGGGGGCATCCCCCACACTTTGGGTACCACTGGACTAGATGGTCATGATGGGCCCCTTTGACTTTAAAGTCTGTGTGTCTGCGATGAGCTGCAGGACGGGGACAGATCGGCCGTGGCGGGGTAGTTGTATGGATCAGTGATGTGCAGATGGTGGTTAAAGTCTTGTGGCCAGATGAGATTCCCCCAGAGAGAGGGTTAGACCAGAGAGAAGAGGAGGGAGCCAAGGACAGATGCCCGGTGGGACCCCAGAAGAGAGGGGCACTGGGAAGTGGGTGGACATTGAGGCAACAACCGGAGCGGTAGAAGGATTCCCAGGAGGACCTGGAGTCCTGAGAGCCAAGGAGGGACCAGTTCACCTGGAGCAGGACTGACCATGTCAAAGGTGGCAGGAGGACACGGACGACCTGGGATTCGGCCAGGATGAGGCAGCTGGCGACCAAGAGAGAGTGGGGCAGGCTGTGGGGCACCCAGTCAACAGGGACTGAATGGACACTAAGTATCCCAGTGGGACCCATGCTGTTGGTAGGTTGCGTCCCAGGGAAATGGTCGTGTGAGGGGCTGGAACCCCCTTTGCTCTGCCAATGCCTCCCCGTCCTGCCCTGCAGACTCCCCCCTCCCCCTTCAGTCCCTCCATTCCAGCCCTGGGCTCCCCCCACCCCACAGCTCTGCCCATGCCCCTCAGTCCTGACCCGCAAGCCTGGCTGTCCCAGCCAGGGGGTGTCATTTGCTATGGGGCACAGGAAGGCAGTTGCCTCGCCAGACCTTGGCTTCCCCACCAACTTTACATGGGTCTGTATGCCCCACTTTTTGCACCCCTCTCCCCTGGCTTTGCAGGATATAATAGGATCACATATAATCTTCTGATGCAACTTTGCCCCCCCCCCCCACGAATTTTTCTGAAATGACACCCCTGATCCCAGCCTGGGCTCCCCACACACAGAGATCTGGCAGTGCACCCCAGGCTCGATCTGCAGCGCCCCCCCACCCCCCCCCCCCCAGCTTTTCCAGTCCCGGGCTGAGCCAGGCGATTCGGTTGTTATTAAGTATTATGGTGTATTTGTAGGCTGGTAGCGCCAAGAGGCGAGGATCCCGCTGTGCTAGGCGCTGCACAAACAGGTAACAAAGAGAGGGTCCCTGCCCCCAAAAGCGTGCAGCCAAAGAAAGTGTTAAATTGAGATGGTTTTATGATGTGAGCAACTAGCCAGAATGAGATCCAGCAAACTCGAGTCGCCTGTGAACCCAGGCAGATGGGAGCCTGCTTCCTCACTGGACTAGAGAGTCCCCGGAAGAGATTTCCACAGAGGAGAAGGAGGCGACCTCGCTGCTATTACCCCAATTTATGAGGAAAGGAAGGGCACAGAATGACAAATCACAGGCTTTTCATGCGGGAAACATACCACGGAGGCGTCTGGAAACTCTGATGATAAATCGCCACCATTCTGCGGAGAGGAAATTGTGGATCTCTATCTTAAAGAGCTTAATAGGGGTGTGTGAGCCCCGGAGGAGCAATCCCGGAGACTCAGAGGAGCACTGCAGAGCCCCGGGTTATGGAGCAGATGGCATCATGCAAAGCAGAACCATGCTCACCCAGCAGCCTTCCTTCCCCACCGCCGGGGGAGAGTGCTGCCAGCCGGCCTCCTTTGCACTGCATTAATCCAGGACTGGCAGCAGCCTAGCGATGAACAATGCAACCCCTCGACCTCCTGCGTGTGCTGGGGGAACTGCTGAGCGGGCAGCTCTCAGAACTAGCACCCTCCCTCTCTCGCAGTGACCTCAACCTCCCACCACCCTGCACCGCTGGGGTTTGAAGGCGGCAGGGGTGCGAGTGAGATCCTAATTTGAACCTCATGGGCTTGCACGGCTCTCGGTGAGGACAGAATCTAGCCGGCAGAGTATCTGTCGCAAGGCTGCGTATTTTGCCTTTAACGTGCCACTTGAAGCCAGACGGGGGGAAGGCTGGGGCTGGTTCCAGGCAGAAGCTCTGCACTAGCATAGGGAATAAGCCTGGTTTTCTTAGTCTACCGAAGAGCCTTGTCCAGCGTGCAGGAAAGTGGCTCTTTCTGCGAGTCTTTGCCATTGCACATGACACTGTTGGCTGATGATGCGCAAACCGGAAGGAACTGAGCTTGCCACCCAGATCCCAAGTTTGAGACACCATCGTAAGATTTATGTGGCTGCCCATCAGCAGGGTAGCTAAGCACCCAAGACAATGGCTGACCAGAAACCTCTGGTAATTAACCACATTTGCCACAGAGGCGCAACGGACATCCCCAGGGTGCCACCAGCCCCTTTTCAGAGCAGGGCTGTGCTTTCAGGCCCCAGCTCCCCTGCACTTTCTGGAGGCATTTAAGGCCCATGGAGAGGGAGTGAAAATTGGTGCAAATCAGAATTCTCCCCTTGCTCATGCATGGTAGCATTTTGCACAGGTGCCACCAATTATGCAAAGCAGGGATAAAGAGGCTGGGCGATGGCTTTTTGCCCCAGGGCTTAGGGATCTCTTCCCACGCCTTCCTAATAATACTTGTGATGGGCTGGCCACCCCCACACAGGACTGGAAGGGGTTAAGGTGGCCAGGTAGGCCTTTTAACTGCCTAGGCTGCACCTGGAGAAGCCAGGGAGGGCTGGGACCTAAGTGCAGAAGGCACCCAGCTAGGGGGAACAGGTGGGGCTTATATATGCCAGGAAGCTGGCAACGGAAATGGGCTACAGTGGAAGGCTGCAATTACTCCCTGGGAGGAGGGAATGGGGAGGCTGGCAAGCCCAAAGATGGGGGGAAGCCAAGAAGGTAGGAGAAGGCTCAGGGGAATAGCAGTAAGGGATAGCAGAGCAGTTCAGTGCTAGCCAGAGAGCCCTGATGCAAAGAGCAGGCCTGGGTTCCTCTGCTAGGCAAAGCCCAGCCTGGGACAGTCTGTCCGGGAAACACTTTGTTGTGCTACCCCCAGAAAGGGAACGTGGATTGTGATCCGGCCAGAGGGCCGAGGCACGAAGAGGAGTTCTGAGGCTCCTGGAGTAAGAGGGGTCTGCAGGGTGGGAGGATGACAAGAGAGACCCTACGGGAGGGGAGCGCAGTGCTCATCCCCAGCATGGCCAGGGGGAGGCGCCGCTAGTGGAGAGTGATCCCTGCAGCTTCCTCAGGCAAGGGGGAGCCAGGAGGAGGGAGCGGCGTTCCCTTTTCTGTATAAATACCACCTAGCTGCTAGTGTCTGTGCTTCCAGGTTCGGTGGAGCCTAAACACACTATTGCATGGCAAAGAGGAACATGCTCGCCTGTCTGATTCCTCCCACAGGCTTTGCTGCAGAGGGGTTAAACGAGGCAGCAATGATGGGGTTATCATGCAACTGGGGAACAGAAGAGGTGATGGAGGCCCTGGCTGGGTGAGAATGGGTGATGCTTTGAGACAGTTGTGACACCCCCCCCCACCCCCCCCAGCAGTTCCCAAAGGCCTGTAGACCTCAGTTAAAACAATCGTGGTCAGCTGCTAAGTTGTTGCGTACTAACAGCGATCGGCAAAGAGAAATGCAGGGCTGATCTACCCCCGTTTTCCCAAATGATTCGGTGGCAACTGGAGGCTGGGTTAGGACACCATGAGCCCAAATCCTGACGGACAAGGGGAAGTGATGGCTGTCTAAACCTGTCTCCTAAGATGGGTTTTATTTGTACTTTGCTGTTCCTTGCCCCTGTGTAACTAAAATGACCGATCAATGGGGCGGGGAAAGAAGTTCTGACGCTAAAAATTCAACAGTTCCTTCGGACAAGGCACTCTCAGTACACAAAAGAGATGCCCAGCCAGTGCAAAGAAGTCCAGCCTTCACCTGCCTGATATTTCCAAGGGAAACAGTGAGCACAGGGGAGAAAACCAAACCTTTCACATTTTCTGCCCTCCTCCTAAAGAAGCAAAGCGTGGCAGCGGCCCATTTATTTTCCTCTTCAAGTCGCCTTTATTGATCTGCCTCTGGAGGGCTTGTTTAAATCACCTGAACGATGCGGAGCAGACGTCGAAGCTGCAAACAGGCAATTCTACTGATGCCTCCAGCTCGGGGGGCGGTATATCGAGGAAAAAAAATAAAGGAGACCAATAGATGGTAGGAGGAAAGATGATAAAAGGCCGTTCGCCGATCCTGCATGAAAACGTCCACACTGACAACGGAGCCTGCTTCTGGGCTGCATGCCAGCCGAGCCCAGCTTATTTACGGACTTTCGGAGCGCTCACGCTGAAATGGGGAAAAGATCGAGTGCTGTTATTTATCGGCTCCCCAGCGCCAGAGGGGCACATGGCTCTTTACAGACAAACAAAACTGTCGGGCTCCTGGCTCTGAGAAACCCACAGTCGTGAGGCGATGCAGCAGAGCAAAAGGCTGGGCTGCGGGGAGGTTGGTGAAGGCTGCAGCGGAGAGGGTCTGTGTGCTGATCCTGGCTGTGTGCATTGAGATTTGGGATATGGGACAGGGGGGTTCCCTTTCATAGATACCTGGGTGAGTGGGAAAACCCTAGAGACAGAGGAGAGAGTTGGTAGGTTGGTGTCAGGGGCAGGGCCCCAGTGTCACGCTGGCTGGATTAGGGGGGGCCCTTGAGGTGTATTCAGGAGCTCTGATTACTCCCTTCTACACCAATCTCGCGTTGGGGGTGTCACGCTGGCTGGATTGGGGGAGCATTTATTATATTATTTAACATCCGTGTGTGAAAATCACAGTAATTCATGTGGGATATGCCAGGCCAGGCACCGTTAGAAAGGCTGTGATGTGCTAAGTAAGATGAGGATGTTTGTGTTCATGTGTTATGTGTGTGATGGAAGTGATGGATATGGTTGCTATATCTGTATTTCAAATTGTGCTGTGTCTGGGCGACACCCCAGACAGGATGGCTGCAGCACTAGCCTGCTTAATGGCCCATGAAGAAATTCATAGGTACAAGGGGCCCAGGGGGAGAAGCCAGGGATACACCTGATGAGTCACCAGGACTTACTCATGTGACTCTGGACTCCATTTTATTCCTGTAAAATTCCACAAGCAGCATGGCAAAGGCCAAAGGACATAGAAAGCAGCTGCATGACATCCATTTTGTGTTCAGTCTCCAGCCCACCTCTGGATCAACTCGTCTACAACTGAACTGAACTGAAGCTGTGACACAAAGGACTGAGACCCAGCCAGGCACTGGATGTGCACCAGAGGGACTGTACGAGCTGCAAACTCCACAATTCGACTAGAAACCTGCTATATAGGGACTGTCAAATCATTGTATGTGTCTGATTGCTTCAATCCTTTAACATTGCTCTTATAGTTTGTTTCTTTCTTTTTATAATAAACCTTTAGTTTAGTTACTAAAGGACTGGCTGGCAGCGTGGTATTTTGGGTAAGATCTAAACTCACATTGCTCTGGTGCTGTGACTGACCCTTTGGGGTCAGGAGAAACCTTTCTGGTAAAGAGCAGAGAGTTTAAATAACTGGTCTCTTTGCTGGACCTAGTGGCTGATTGGGAGCCAGAGACTGAGATGCAGTAAAGGGGGCTGTGTGCATTTGTGGACTGGCTTCTTGATAACCGGTGTGGGGAATCAGAAGCACAGTGTGTGGCTGGTTGGGACGTCTGGCTTCAGTGTCGCCCACCAGTGCTGGGAGAATCTGCTCTCCTTTTACAGCCTGCCCTGCCCTTGGCATTTACAGGGGGCTGCCCTAGGCACGGACGGGTCACACCAAGCATCATTTTTTGGGCCCAGTACAAACTTGTAACATGGGCCCCTGCCCACACACATACCCATGGGGGTTGCAGCCTGGGCCGGGCCCCCCAGGGCCTCTGGGCCCTGGTAAAATGTACCTTCCCCCCCCCCATGTGGGGGCCCTGGTCAGGGGGCAGAAGGCAGTCGTGGTGGCGCAGAGGGCAGAGTGGGAAGGCATTGGTCTCCACTCCACCCCCCCACCCCCTCCCCGGCCGGGGTCCTGGGGAGGGTCTGAAAGCGAGGGAGGTTGTATGATGCACAGGAGCAGAGAGGAGGCGCCAGGCCTAGGGGAGGCAGGAGATGCTCAGGGAACAGCCACAGGGGAGTCCAGCTAAGTTGCAGGGTGGAGGATGGAGCCCCTGGGGGAGACGAGGTGGAGCCCAGGCAGGGGTCACGTCGGGCAAGGTCTGGATGGTGCATTGAGGAGTCGGAATCTTCTCCCCTAAGAAGGGGTAGTGGCCGTGCATGGGGAGGCGTCTCCTGACGTGGAGCTGGGGTGATGCCTGCCCCCATCTCCACCCCTCCGAGGCCAATCCCCAAAGCGTCGGCAGAAGCTCGTACAGGAGCCCCTGAGTTTTAGGGGTGGGAGACTGGAAGTCTGAACCCCAGTCCAGGTTTGACAGCTATGGTTTGGTCCCGTCTCTGCAATCGGCGGTACCAGAACCCCAGATCTCAACCCCCTGCCAACACCAGGAGTGCTCCGAACCCCAACAGGGACCAGATTCAAAGGGGATCTCTCTTTATGTCAAGGCCAAGGCGTATCCCTGAGTCTAACTCCCCTACCCCCAAACTGCAGGGAACTCTGGGACTCCAGAACCCAGCCCCCTGGACTGTATGGGGACAAGATAGGGAGAACCAGGATCCAAATGTCCATATTAGTGCCTCTGTCTCAAATGGGCCAAACCAGGACCTTCCTGGGGAGCGTGTGATCCCAATCAGAACTGAGATCTGAATCCTAGGGTGTGGCCCCTCTCCAGGACACATGCAAACTGCGGGGGAGGCATACACACAACATCATAGACACGTGGGGCTGGGAGGGACCTCGGGAGGTCACCTAATTCATCTCCCCTCTCTGAGGCAGGGCCAAGTAAACCTAGACCACCCCGGACAAGTGTTTGTCCAGCCTGTTCATAAAAATCTCCAATGACGGGGATTTTACAACCTCCCTAGATAGCCAGTTGCAGGATTTGTTAGTTTAAAAAGATTTTCGTGATATCCAGCCGAAATCTCCCTTGCTACACATTAATCTGATTAATTCTTGTACTGTGACATGTAACCAGAGCGGGTGTGGTCGCTGTGTTGGTCCCAGGATATGAGCGAGACAAGGCGGGTGGGGTAATATTTTTTATTGGACCAACTTCTGCCGGTGAGAGAGACACGCTTATTGCACGGAGCTCTTCTTCAGGTCTGGGAAACGGAATCAGCGTGTCACAGCTAAAGGGGAACAGACTGTTAAGCAAGCATAACAATTATGCTTAGCAACCTTCGCTAACGCCTTCTGCGTAACAATCTGTTCCACCTTGCGTTTCACTGAGCTGCGCACCTTGGGACCCCTGGCCGAGGTGCAGGGGGTGGCCTTGTGTCTATTCCCAGCTCCGCTACTGACTCCTGCCTGCAAGATTGGGTCAGCCACTCAGCCGCTCCGTGCCTCAGTTTCCCCTTTTATAACATGGGGAAGGTGACACTCACCCCCTTTCATGAAGCACCGTGAGCTCTATAGCTGTGCTAAGTATCATTGCTAGGGGCAAGGAAAGCTGCTGGGTGTCGGCTCTGCCAACTTGCGGTGACACACGCCGTCAATAGCGTGTCACGGCGCAGTGGGAAACAGCTCGTCTCCCCAGAGATGTCAGGTGAACGTCCGGGTGAGACGTTCAACCCAACAGCTAGCGTTTGTCAAACAAGAAGTGGGGGGCGCAAAACCTAATCCAACCAGAACCGTTTTCCTGGGAAGTTGGATTTGAGGGAAGAATTTTAATTTCCCCTTGTCGGCTGCACTGGAAACCGAAGCGCAGCAGCAGGAGCAGCTCCAGGAAGGGAACGTGACCATAAGTAGGAAGAGTAAGCGACCCGTCCAATGTCACAGTCCCCCGGGAGCCTCTGCTCAGCTCTGTCACCTTGTCACCAAAAAGGCAGGCAAAAAGGGGGTCCGGGGGTGGGTGGTGAAAATGATTGGAAGCCTGGAGAGACATTCATAAAAGGGGTGAGATGACCTGCCTAGGTTAGTTTAGAGATGAGAAGAGTAAGAGGGGCCATGATACAGTGGGTACGTCCAAGCACGCCTGGTTACAAGGACAAAGAGACCAGAACGTCGAGGGCAAACTGATAACGTACCTGTTTACACAACACATTGTGAACCTGTGGAACTCCCTGCCACAACGTCTCCTTGAGCCAAGAGCATGGGAGGATCCCAGGAAGGGGTAGATATTTATTTATAAGGATCATTTGAACAGCTACAACTATGAGAAGATAGGATAAAAAAGATAAAAGATCAAATCCTTCCTACTTCAGGGCAGAATCGAATTCCTGACTGCGTGGGGTTAGGTAGGAATTTCCCCATGGCCAGGGTACCCCGTAATCACCCATTTCTGAGACTGAAAGCTCATCAGGGCAGGGACCAGGTCTGTTCTCTGGCCCTGAGCTGCAATGCCTGGATCACAGCCTACATTTGTACAGACCCTCTGTGTGCTACTGAAACACGACTAATGGTCATAATTAGCGTGCTGGGGAAGCCGGAGGCAGTGTAGCATCGTGGCTGGAGGACTGGACTGAACTGGACTGCAACTCAGAAGATGCGGGTGCTAGTCCTGGCTCTACCGGTGGCCTGCTGAGTGACCTTGGGCAAGTTGCTGCCCCTCTCTGTGCCTCAGTTTCCCCCTCTGTAACATGGGAATAATGCTACTGGCCTCCCTTGTAAAATGCTTTGCAATCTAGGGAGGAACAGTGCTGTACGGTCGCCTGGCTGGAATCTGCCAACAAATGAGGGCAAAATATGAGACTCTTTTAATATGGGGCAAAATGAGAGAAACCCTGAGTTAGGGACACCGGTGAAGGACTTTGCTAATCCCAGACAAAGAGATGTAGAACGAGGCTCATCTGGCAGGCCAGGTCTGTCTAGGGAGTGAAGCATTTGAAGGCGGTTATTTAGCATCGTTAAAGGTCATTCTCCCCATTTCTAGACATTCGCCTGGAGCCCAGGAGAATGCCAATGGCTGTCAGCACCTACTCTGCATTTCTCCGCAGCTGTCTGGGGTGTTACGGAGTCGAGGGACTTGAGATGGACATGGGGGGGGGGGTGTTGAAAAGTGGGGTCTGGGGCTGAGCCCTGGCACCTCTAGGCTTGGCAGTTCATAGCCCCAGAACCTCTGGACTTGCCTCATTTACGAATGCTACAAAAATTGCGTGAGCCCCACCACCTCTTTCATTACGAACTGAGCACTGATCTGGGGCCAGAGAGCGGCAGCAACCTCTGCGACTCAGCCGGGCAAGGCTGGTCAGGGAATGGTCAGAGGGGGCTGGTTCGGAAGGTTGAACAGGTGTCTCTGCAGCTAAGCTGCCCCCCCTCACTGCAGCGGGTTCCTAGGAGGCACACTAGCCTGGCGGGGCTGCGTAGGCACAGCCTGCCTGGAGACGGGCAGGAAGCTGCTGGGGTCTGGGTCATTTCCTGCGATCTGCTTCACAGGAGGAAGCACCCCTAAGCAGAGATGGTGACGTGTGCAGCAATCTCTGGAGCCTCACCCACCCGGTGAGCGGTCAAGGAGACACGCCCAAAGACCCACAGGGAGGAGGAGTTCGTGGGGACACAGGTGACGTGAGGTCCTTCGGTGCCGGTGCCAGCTGGGGAGAGAATGCCAGGGGAGTGGGCTGCTCCGGTCTGCCAGGTCCTGTGCTCGTAAGCTGAGAGCGATGCGGAAAGGGGGACCAAAGAGTGGGCAGAAGGATCTTCTCTTTTTACAAATCCTTTCCGCTCCAGTGCCGGAGTTTCCAGCAAAACAGGCATCAGAAGAAAGATTTTGAAAAGTATTTTTTAGAGTCAACAGTGTTCCATTAAGTACCCTCCAGACAGAGGCGCTGATTCAGTGCAATGCTAAGAACAGCTCTTTGGAGGCTCAGCTCTGTATTCAATTAAAACAGTCCCAGACACTCAGCCGCGAGGCTTTTCCTGTTGAGCGAGTACGGATTGGCAGCCCTGGAAATTGGAGTTCTCAGTGTGTGCACAGAACAGGTACGACGGGGTGGGTAAGGTTGTTGCTCTGATCTGGAAGGGGCAATGTTAGGCGTGGAGTTCAGGCCTCACGGCCCAGTTGGTCACTGGCTTCTTCACAGATGCAGCCAGCAAATGGGCCAGCAGTGAGGGCCTGCAGCACTGAGACCCGCCAAACTCGATTCACGTCCCCTGAGGCTGGGTGGCCACCCTGCAGAATAGAAGTCATCGCGTGGCATTTGTCTGTACCCTCATGCTGAAATGCAACACGGCATCACCACATCCAAATAAGGATTCAGGGGAAACCACCAGCGACTTGTGCAAGTGGCCTCTTGAGGATTCCTCTGAGTCTTGTCCTCTGGGAAACAGCCTGGGGTGGTTGACCTTGGCGTGGGCACCTGTTCACTCTCTGAGCGTGGCAACCGTGGCAGCTTTTTTGTGGGAAAGTCTTCTAGAATTTTGACTAGACAGTTACCATAGAAATCACTCCACGAGGAATCGGAGCAGAGCCCCGGAGAGGATTTTGAGGAACTCTGACTATATAATCGACCGGCTTGGCTAGACGTTCTTGCAGATTCTCTCCAGCACTCTGTTGGAGTGTCTGTGGAGTTCCCTTTAGAACAGTGGGATTGCAATCCCGGTTTAATAGAGGATACAACAAGCAAGCTGTGAAGGAGGATCCCGTGTGTTTGCAGCAGCCCGTTAGCAAGTCCCTTTTTAAATTGCTTTTTGCTCTAAGAAATCAATGAAAATGGCACGAACACCGACGCAAAGCGCGGTTCGTGAGCTGCCAGACGCAATCAGCGCTCAGCTTGCAGGGGAACGCTTTGAGCGGATACCACTCGAGAGCTGCTCTCGGTAAATAAAGAGAACAAGGAAAACAGGCGCAAGTCATCTCACAGCTGCTTGCTAATGCAGGGCTGTGCTTGAGAAAAGAGCTGGCTGGCAATGGGCAGAAACAGCTGCTTCTTCAGGGCACTCAAGCTGGTTTGGGGAAAGTAATTTCTTGCACCTTTGGCTTTTTGCTCGTTGCTGTTTCAGGCAGATAAGCCTGAGTCTGGCCCGTGAGGTCCCCTGTGTAGCTGCCTTTCCGTAAATCCCCCGCAGTACATGTCAGCTGAACAGATAGCTGCATAATATATAGTAGCCGTTGGCGTCCCTAGTCATGGACCGTTGCGCTAGGTGCTGTACAAAATCAGACTTTGCAAAGTCCCCTGCTGTTCCTGACCAAGACTTTGAACCAGCCTAGGAAGAGACATATCCTGCCCACATCTATTCCAGGCTTTATACAAGAGATGCAGGGCATGAAAGGAGGACAGGGTGCTCTGGGACAGCCAGCTGACTTCAGCTGGCTGTGCTCCAGCAATGCTGGATGTGCACTAAGTATGGCTGGGGGGAGCCTCTCGGGTGCCTAAGGTTCGGCTCAGATAAACTCCCGATGCGGGGAAGGACCCTTTCGAGTCTAAAGGGGATTGCAGTCAGGATTGAATGCCGAGGGCAGATCCCCACTACAATAAAAGCCCTGCAGCACGGCCGCGGCTGGCCCAGGTCAGCCGACTTGGGCCTGTGGGACTAAAAAAGGCAATGTAGATGCTCAGGCTGGGGCCGGGCTCTGGGACGGTCCCCTCTCACGGAGTTTCAGAGCCCAGGGTCCAGCCCGTCTACACTGCAATTTTTAGCCCTGGCGTGCGAGTCTGAGCCATATCGACCCAGTCTCTGAGACTCGGTGCTGTGGGTTTTTCATTGCAGTGGAGACGAACCCAAAGAGACCCCAGAGCCATGCCATGCCCAGATCTCCACCCTGTCCCTGTCCAGCAGCTGGGGGCAGAATTGGCTGGATCTGTAGGAGGCCAGGCAGCCAAAAGACCCCCCCCCCCACTGCCCCACTGAGAACTTGCACGTGCCTGGGAACTCCGATGGGGAAGCCCTGGGGGGCCATGAGCACCAGGGCTGCGTAGGAGATGGCAGCCTGCTACGGAAAAACATCTGCACCATTCTAAGGCCCCGCCGTCCTGGTGCTTCGCTCTCCCACTGCTTTAGAAGGAGGCAGTGGAATAAGCGGCGAAACAAAGCAGGGCAACGAGACTGAGACAAGGTGAAGAAATATGAGGAGGGAGTGATGGAGCTGAATTTATATAGTCTAGCAGACAGGAGGCTCGCGGGGGGACGTGATCACTGTCTAAATCCCGCCAAGGTAGCGATATAAATTAAAGAAATGATTCAGAGTCTCAGGAGGACATATGGAAGCGACGGCTCGAAGCCAAGGGAAGGTTAAACGAGCGATCGGAATAAAGTTCTTGACAGTCGGAGGAATTTGTCCACAGCAAAATACTGTGGCTGCGATTTAAAGACAGGGCTGGAGGATTTGAGGGCTGATAATAACATCTGCAGCAGAGCAGCTACGTGAGGAACAATCAGTTCCCATGCTTCAGAAGATCCGCGAGTCGGTCCAGGGACAGGAAGGAATTTCCCCCAGTTACTCCCTGCCACGACCGACCAGGTGATTTTGGAGGGACTTCACCGTCCTCGAGGCATGGAGGAGGCTGGATGCAGCTACCAGATGCAGACCTGGGACCGCTGCTTGGCCAAGCCTAAACATCTATGGGGACATTTAATGTCATTTCTGTCTAGCTATTTCTGGAGCTCACCATCCCCAGGGTCCATCGGCACCGTCTGCTTGTGGCCCAGCCGCCGCCGACGGGGTACAGAGCGCCACGCGGAGTGGGAGTGGCCTGCACGCACACGCCTGGCCGTAGGGGCCCGCGGTTCGTGCTGATTTAGGGGCGTGGCGGGGAGCTGGGGGCTGGTCCCACAGCCGCCTCAATGAATCCGTCGCCAGCAAGGTACGATGAGCTGTCGCTCACTGAGGCGGGGGAGGCCAAACACGGAGCATCTCCCGCGGGGCGGGGGACAGCCCACGCGGAGCGGCTGGTGAGCCGGCAGCACGTTTCTAAGGGGCCTGTAGGGCGGGAACGTTAGGGCCGGATAAATCCCGGGGCTTCAGGAGATGAGAAGGTGTATGTGGAGCGTTCAGACCGGAGCAGCCAGCGGCGCTCAGGGGCGGATGTGCCGCGTGTCCTTTCCCTGGGGCTCCCGGGCCAGCGCACATAACCCCAGAGAGGCAGGGCGCCCCAGGGCGGGATGGAACAGGGGTGCGTATCGAGGCACCGCGCCCCAGTTGAGCGCACACCCAGACCGAAGAGGCCTGGTTCTCCTGGGCCAGGCGCCCTGGATCATTATTCGCACCTGTGCCCAGCGGCGCTAAAGCGAGGGCGCGGGTGAGTGGAGAATTCGGGCCGAGGGGCGTCTTACACCCTCCGTGAGACAGCAGGACACAAGGGGCAGGACCAGGAACAATCAGCCCCAGAATGTATCTTACAGTGACAGCACGTACCTCAGCCCGGGGCTGATAGTGCCTGGCTGGGATAGACGGGCCAAGCGAATCCAGGAGATGCCGGGGGGGCTGCAGCTGCCCAGAAAGTGCCAGTGGCCTTCGCTGCTTTAATTCTCAGACCCCGAGACTCTGTCTCGTCTCGGCAGCCTGGCCGTGCCCCGTTAAAGTCCGGACCTGATTCCCATAGAGCGGCCCCTGCAGCTTGCTGTCAAGGTGACTGTGCCCACATCACGTCACAACCATCCCCGGCACCAGCTGGCAGAGGTGGCTCTGTGAAAACAGGAGCACCATCTCATCGCCACCTCCACGGCACTCCCTCTCCCTCACCACTGGGGCCCCGAAGAATCATTGCAGGGGTCATCGGAACAAGGCTCGGCTTGGCCGGGTCCACCTCACAAAGCCCCCGCCTGGCTGGTGGTCTCAGCAGGGCGGCCAAGGCGTGAATGGGCCGTGGAGTCACACTTCTGCTCTGGTCCCTACGGGGGCACTGTGTTGTACCTGATCTGTGGGTGGGCGGAGGGTTTCTGGCTCTGGGGCCTGCCGTCGGGCAATCCCCGCTCTCCAGAATGCCTGCCTGTGTAAACTCTGCAATCCCGGTGCGGGCGCGCCTGGGCGGTGAGCCAGCCCTGTGACAAACAAACCAGGTCCTTTTGATCCAGATGAGGCAAAGAGAGACAGATGCAGGGAATTCTCATTTGGATCTGCATGCTATCATGTGGCAGCCGAGCGTCCCATAGAGAAGCTGGTTATCGCATTCCCAGATGATAAGGAAATAACAGTCAAATCAGCAGGCTCCAATCCCTCTGCTCCAGTATTAGTCTCTGCCGTGGGCAGCTGGAGCAATTTTAGCAGAGAGCCAGCGTGCTTTCTGCATAGCTAATGGGCAGGCTAAGACGGCATGCACGCTCTGCACAGCCTCTTGGGAACCGGACCGTGCCTTGGTGACAGCTTTGATCCACTGAGAGGGGTGGGGTCAGGGTGGGACTCAGGACACCTGGGTTCTTTTCCTGGCTCAGCCACTGACCTGCTCTGTGATTCAGGGCAGATCACTTCATGACATGTATGTTGTGACATGAGAGGATGAGGTGACTGGCCAGTCGCTTGTTAGCCAGTACTTTCATAGACTGTAAGGAGAGAAGAGACCATCATGATCATCTAGTCTGACTTCCTGTACACGGCAGGCCACAGACCCTCACCCACCCACTCCTGTCATAGACCCATAACCTCTGGCTCAGTTACTGAAGTCCTCAAATCCTGATTTAAAAACTTCAAATAACAGCGAATCCACCATTTGCTCTAGTTCAAACCTGCAAATGAGACATGCCCTGTGCTGCAGAGAAAGGTTGCTCCCCCACGCTGATCTGATCTGGGGAACAATTCCTTCCTGCCCCCAAATACGGTGACTGGTTAGACTCTGAGCATGTGGGTGAGACCCACCAGCCAGACACCGTGGGAAGAATTCTCTGTAGTAACTCAGAGCCCTCCACATCTAGTGTCCCATCACCGGCCGTTGGAGTTATTGGGCACAGTGTATGCCACGTTAATAGATATTAAGTGCCTGGTATTAATATTATATATACTGTGTTGGTAAGTGATGTTAACTGAAAGTCTTGTGTTCTTCCTACAATGCTGTTCACCCGTGTCAAGTATCCCACAACCCTTTGCAAAGCTGAAGTCGGTTTTGGCACTGGAAAATAGGAAACGTGTCAAAGCAAAGAGGCACCTATACTTTGTATCACGTATATTTAAGGAGTCCTTTCATGGCTCATCAATGCTTGGAATGTGGTATTCAGAATGAGATATGGAAATGTATAAGGAGGTGCCTTCGCGGACCCGTACCTGCAATGCTGGTGTCCAAAACAAAGAGAAGGAAGGTAGGGAAACAACAAGTTAAGGAACTGGCACAAACTGGTGGGCTGGATTTCAGTGGCGTATAAAGAGTTTGTGTAACTTATAACATCATCCCATACATACCACTAGCTGCAACGTGTATCCTGAAGCACACCTTCTGTGCAAGATGGACACGATGTGAGAATTCGCTTCCCGGAAGAACAGTCTGTATGTCTCCTTTTTGTATTGTTCTGCTTTGTCTTTAGACAATAATATTTGGCAACGTTTGGTTATTTGGTCTCTTGAATGATTTAAGAACGAAAAGCGAGTGTAGTCACACAACGGGCAATACCTTTCAGTCGATGCCCTGTTCTGTTAAAACATGGTAACCCTGTGAAAGTATTATCACGTTGCTGTCAAAATGTTGTTGTTATTTATTGGTATTACCGGAGCAGCGAGGAGATCCAGTCGTGGACCAGGGTCCCCTTGTGTGAGGTGCGGTACAAACCCAGAACAAAAAGATGGTCCCTGCCCCCAAAAGTTAGCAAACTAAGTCATCGCGTCACAATTGTTATGAGAGTTCTCTGTGACAGGGAGCTCTGCATGGCTGTGTCTGTGTAATTAGCTCACATAAAGAGTGCCATCTGCTGGAAAATCAGCTGTAACTTTGTTCAGAAATGGGTGGGCTCAGTAACGTGGTTGTTACCTTTGTGAGCTGTGACCCTCCTGCAAGCGCAGCTTGTGGGTCACACGGTCGCCCCATCAAAACCGGGGAAGTTCTGGTGCCTGGCCTGGGGGTCACCGCGCTAAGTGTCGTCTTGCTATGGCACAGGGTAAGTTAGAAGGAAACAGGACAAGGCCATAGGAAGCTGTGGCAAGATACAGTCCATGTCGACTTTTCTGTCTAAGGCCCGGCAGCAGCACAGGGGACTCTGTCCGAGTCTTTCAAGGGGGAGGCTCAGGTAGAGAGACTCCAAATGACGTCTCCTCTCTCTGCACCCTCTGTCGGCTCCGAGGTGAGCAGCGTGCTGGGGCTGAGGGAGACGGCTGCGCTTGGGGTGCCTGGAACATGCCAAGAGACGGACGTGCCGCAGGGGCCAGCTTCCTTGGAATAAACTCCACCACAAATCATTTGTGCAAAAGAATCTTTCCCAAGGCTTGCCATCTATTTTCCTGAGATTTAGGGTGGCGTCTTCCCAACAAAGGGAATGAATCAACACATGCCCCGCACACAACGCCCCGGATTTCGCCCCATCCCATTGTCTAAGGAGTCACTGCCCTTCACTGAGTGGCTTATGAAGCTGTCTCTCTCCATGCTGCTGGACAGCATGAGTGACACTGTCTATGGCGCTTCCAGTAAGCAGAGTTATTACATCAGCTTTGGGATTAAAAACCCATCAATCCACCAGGCTGCGTCAGCCTTGTAAGGCTGTTTTTACAGCGCTTGTTTGCAATAGAGATTTTTTTCCCCCCTCGTGGAGCGAAAAGCAGCTTTATTTCAATTGTCTTGTGTATTTTGACCAGTGATAAATGAGCCATCAGAACGCCAGCTCCTCCCCCACATCTCCCTTCTGAACACCAATGTCAGGGTTTTTTTCCGTGCTCCGTTAGCAAAACCCCAGGATGTCACGGCTAGTGACGGGTGAAACGCCGAAGGATGAGGGTGGAGAGGGAAAAGCACCCAAAAGTTCTCAAAACTGTACCCAAATTGCATCACCCAACCTTCTTCCAGCCGGGTCCGGGCGCCTGGGGGGAATTTGATGAGTTTTCTCCTTCTCTCTGGGCTGTAGTACCATCAGAAGAGCTTTTCCTGTGGGAGCCGAATCTTTCCGTCCGGAATGGGGAAGTGCAAAGAGTGTGAACATGAAAAGTGATCTGAACCTCCAAACATGGTTTGATTTAAGTTTGGAGGCAATATTCAGGTTGGTGCTAATCATATCCCAGGTACTCCTCCATCTGTAGTTACTAGGGCAGATGACAAATTTATCCCCAATGCCGAGCTACTACAGTGCTGGCCACTTTAGATTAGATTACATTAGATTAGATTAGATAGATAGATAGATAGATAGATCAAAGGGAGAAGAAAAGGAAAATATATCTGATTCAATTCTGTGCTGGGTTACACTGGTGTAAATCCACAGTGACTCTATGGAAGTCAATAGATAGGCCCTTAGATGTTCTAAGTTAGCATCTCTTCTAGTTCTCTCAGTGCGTCTTGTATTTGCTGCCTGTTGTCTTTAGATTGCAGATTCCTCAGGGCAAGGGTTGTTTCTGATCTGTGTCTTACTCAGCACATCGCTGGCATGTAAACAAGAGAAAGTAGCTGGACAGGTGGGTTCTGCTTTGAGGCACCTCTACAGGGCAGCAAAGGGGCTAAGGTGATGAAGACAGACTTTCTGAGATGCACTGAATATGTTACTAACAGTCAGCGATTCTCAAAGGCGGCCCATTGCCCGTCCTAATGACACATGGCTCTCAACTATCCCAGACAGCAGACTGAGTGGATGTAAAAAACTAGACTCCGTTCACAGTGTATCGAACGGCTTCCAGGCTGAATTCAGCCTGTATTGCTGCTGGATTCCTTGAGGGATTCAGGAAGTGCTGGATTTGCATCTGAAGCACACTGTGGAGGGTCATATGGCGGCTGCAGAAATACGGCACGCAAAGTACAACGCCGTCTCGAGGGTGCGGAGACGGGTCCGCCAACCTGCAGGGAATGTTTCTGAGATTCAGACAGGGCTCAGGAGATATTCCGATGGGTTCGTACACACTCTTTCTAGATGCAATCTAGCTGCCTGAGCAGGAAAGGAAATGCAGAGTCCTGCCCGGACGCTAGCCAAGACACTGGTATAAGGCAAAGGGAAATGGAAAACTAACCCAATGTGAAATTCACTCGCCCAAACTCCTCATTCCCACAGTGGTCCTTTATCACAGATCCACATTCACCTCTGTGCTGAACAGACTGTCTGCTCTGCCATCCCAGAGTGGTGGGTGTAGTATGACCTGCACCGCCACTGGCATTTTGCATCACTCTTCATCCAAGGATGTCAGAGCACATCATCAACGTTAAAGAAGTGTTACAATGCCCCTTTGGGGAAGGTGGCTCTTATCCCCATTTTACAGATTGGGAAATGGAGGCATGGCACTCTAGCCATAGAACAACTCAGTGGCAGGGTGTCGAATGGAACCCCGGAGTCCTGCCACCCAGTAACGCAGTTTAACCATTAGCCTGTACTCCCACCCAGAGCTAGGAGGAAAACCTAGGTATCCTGAATTCCAGTCCATTGCTCCAGCCACTAGACTATACTCCCTTTCTTCAGCCAGCGAGAGACAAAAGCCATAAAGAAGTTGGACTCAGCAGAGCTAAACAAGGCAAAGTCCCCAGTATCGTTTGAGCCAAACGTTTCTTTTCCACGTGAAGCCAGAATGATTCTGTGAAATTCCACATGCCAGGTGCATTTATTCATCAGCCATTCGGTGAGAATCCTGCAGACATGAAATGGCTCTTTAGCTGGACACAACTAAAGGGCACTTACTTTGTTTCGGCAGCAAAGATTTCTGCAGTGGAGTGGTTAGATGCAGGTAAATGGCCTTTTGCTGCGCCAAAATTAAAAGCTCCAAGTGATAATGGAGCTAACGATCAGTGCATTTAATTTAAAACAAACACAAAACCCAACCCGAGGGCCCATCTGTTCCTGGAATTTTGCTTGGCGGTAAAGCCTGAATTAGGTGTTTATTTATTGGACCAGCCAGAAAGATTTTGTCATTTCAGTTCTAACCTCCTGAAAGCGACACATTCAAAGAAACTCAGAAGCCCCTTCAGAAACTGCACACATCTTTCTGACTAGCTGTCATTAGCTTGGGGTGTGATACTGTTGAATCAAATGCTCGTTGGCATGACATGGGAGAGATTGGATTTCTCGCTCGCATGCCAATGAGCTACATATTTTGCCTGATCGCTTTTCGTGGTTTGACTCCCTAATTCCCTGGATTCAAAATTCCCTCCTGCAATAATTAGACATAATACAGTAGCACGTAGAGGCTCCAGCCAAGGTCCCCTGGTGCTAGACACTGTACATATTCATGGGAAGAAGCAGTACCTGTCCCAAAAAGCTCACAGTTTAAAAGGACAGACAAAGGAGAACTATTATCCCCATTTTATGGATGGAGAACTGAGGCAAGATGAAGTGACTTGTCTAAGGTTACACACGGAGGAGGGACTTGAACACAGATCCCACTTTAGAGTTAGTCACAGGATCATTCTTGCTCTTGTCCCAGGCTGAGCGAGTACTTCAAAGGAGGTCAGGTTTAGCTCCACCTGTGACTAAATAGCTGCTTCCGGATGATGGGTTTGAGACCAGGAATCAGGTCAGCTTTATCTGCAGGCCAGCTGAAAGGCCAGCAAGCTGTCAGTGCGAGCGAGGTATCAGTATTGCACTGATTGGTGAGGCTACTTGGCAGGATTGTTAATGAGCGCAGGCAGGGTGAGACCGTGGGGGAATGAGACACCACCACCACTTCTCCCCTACCCCAGGCTCCTTGGATCTTGGGTCCCAGCATACCCCCTCTAGCACCCCATGCTCCCCCACCTCCAGCAGGTGGGTGGAGAGTGAGGGGTGGACAACGACTGGAGTCTTAGCTCAACCCCGGCAATGCATTAGCCAGCTGAGCTGGTGCCTGGGGATAGTACATGCTGCTGGTACAGCCCAGCTGCAAACAGCTACCCGTCTGGAGCATCTCCTTGCTCCCCAGAGCCATGATTCCTTCCCTGGGATGCTCCGGGGTGATGCAGCCATGCGCCATCTCTTGCTACATGCCATGTCCTTGCAGCACCAACTAGATGGGAGTTTGCTCTAGCAATAATTTCTTAATGACGTCGTGAGAAATCTCCCCTTTTTCACCCATTCGCCCCCCAAAATACAACAAGGCTGGTCTCCGTCTGGTCCCTAAAGTGTCCACGGCGTAAAACCCACTGCTGGTACCTTGTGCTCTCCTTGGCAGGCTCAGCACAGAGGCCGAGGACTGAATGGGCCACGGAGACTGAGCTCCTCTGTGGTTAAAATTAGGTCTGGTGCACCGATGCTAGTGGGCAGACGTGCCCTGATGGCCAGCAATACACGGCTCCGAGGGTGGCCTTGTAACGGGGCTGAGGGGCCGTCCCAGGCACCACAGATGTGGGAAAAGAAAATTGGCCAGAACCCAAGCGGATGGTTCATCTGTTCCGATACCGACTTCAGGAGCGGCCAGAGCGGGATGCTTCTGAGGAAGGTGCAAACTATCCCTAATGCGCTGACAGAGCAAAACTCCAGCATGGCGGGCGGGAGGGGTGGTGAGAGGGAGAGAGAGAGCGGGAGGGAATTTTCCTGCCCCCAGCTGCTGAGCAGCAAATTCCTTGAAACATGGTGATCAATAGCCCCTGTCAGTGTTATCTGAGCTAATCTCAGCGCTGGAGCTCTCTTCACGTCTCCAAGCCTTCTTTGCAATGCACCAAGCTATTTCTCATCATGTCTGATTAGTTAATTAAACCTGACGTGTGCCTATCGTTGCACCAAAGGGGTTCAGGGAGTCTCCTCTCTGAATCCTAGACGCTGCCGTGCTGGGTGCTTTATAAAGGCTTGGGATGCTCATCTGATAGCTTGGCCACCGTGCTCTCATTGCGGTGAATAGATGTTACAGGAAGTGCACAGAGAGCCTGGAGAGAGATGGGCTGGTTCTGGATGCCTTGCAAGAACCCACAGAGCCTGCAACATTTGCCACCATCTGTGACTTTAGAAAGGTGCTGGGTGTAAAATGTAAACCGCTGCAGGGCCGTCGGAATAGCTACTCACCGTGCTGTGCTGTCCGTTACACAGGACCCTGCCGTGGAAGGCAGCAGAGCCGGGTTTTATTCCCACCTCTCCCATTTACTCAGGGTGTGTAGCTACTTTCTCCAGCAGAGTGATGAGCCCTGGGTATCTGCCTTCTGGAGAAGCAGACATGCATCTCACTGTGGCCAGTGGCAGGTCTATTAATGTGCACCCCCACCCCGCAAGGGGGGCTAAAAAAAAAGGGCAACTAAAATGATCAGGGGTATGGAAAAGCTTCCATATGAGGAGAGATTAATAAGACTGGGACTTTTTAGTTTGGAAAAGATATGACTGAGGGGGTAGATGATAGTCTATAAAATCATGACCGGTGTGGAGAAAGTAAATAAGGAAGTATGATTTACTCCTTCTCATAACATAAAAACTAGGGGTCACCAAATGAAATGAATAGGCAGCAGGTTTAAAATGACCAAAAGGAAGTATTTCTTCACACAACATACAGTCAACCTGTGGAACTCCTTGCCAGAGGATGTTGTGAAGGCCAAGACTGTATTGGGGTTCAAAAAAAGGACTAGATAAGTTCATGGAGGATAGGTCCAATCAGTGGCTATTAGCCAGGATAGGCAGGAATTGCTGTTTGCCAGAGGCTGGGAATGGCCGACGGGATGGATCACTCGATGATAGCCTGTTCTGTTCGTTTCCTCTGAAGCACCTGGCCCTGGCCACTGCCGTCAGACAGGACCCTGGGCTAGATGGACCATGGGTCTGACCCAGTCTGGCCGTTCTTATGAATCGCAGGCTGACCCTGGAGCCAGACAAAAGCAAGCTGGGCTCCAAAGCAGCAGGCCGGGCAGTGCAAGGCGTGTGGATCAGATGCCCGCAGCTGCAGAAACCTTGAGCCCAGTCAGACACGGGCACTGATCGCTAGCACTTTGCCAGCCTCCTTAAATGATCCTAGATGGCTCTGGATATAAAGACGGAGAGGAAAGTGCTGCCTCTAACCAAGGAAATTCAGCCTGACCCAGCGTTTAACTTGTAACGAAAGAGGTGCCGGGGCTCAAGCAATTTTCTCACTTTCAGAACGGATGCGGCCAAGCCTAGAGATGCTGGGCTATAAAATGCCAAGCCCAGAGGTGCCAGGGCTCTGAACTGCCCTGCCCAGCCCTGGCAAGCCCTGGCACGAACTAAGCACTGGCGTGAACTGAGTGGGGCTGCAACAGGCATCCTTCAGCCATGCCCAGTAATCACGTGGCCAGCCAGCACCCTCTGGAGCACGGTGCGGTTTTACCATTACCGATGGCTGTAGTGGAGATCCATGCTGCCACCTGGCCGGGCCTGCTCAGCCACAGGCAAACACCCAGCACTGATGTCTCCCGCTCGACAAGCACGTTGATAAAGTGGAGCGGACTCGGAGAAGAACCAGGAGAATGATCGAGGGATTGGACAACAGGCCTGCAAGTGAGAGACTCACGGAGCTCCTTCTATTTAGTGTATCAGAAGGTAGGTGACGGGGGGACTGTGATCACCTACCCGGGGAACCGAAATTGATAAGGAAGGGCCCTTCAACCTAGCAGACAGAGATAGAACACGATCGAATGTGAAGCTCAGCCAATTCTGACTGGAGATACAGCATACATTTTTAACAGGGAGGCAATTAACCCACTTTCTGTGGTGAGTTCTCCATCGCTGGGACGTGCTGCTAAGGGAGTTCTAACAGGAATTACATCCGGGAAGCCCCTGGGTTATACAGGAGGGCGGACGGCATGATAACAGGGTCCCTTCCGGTCTTTTAATTTACGAATCTCTCCTCTTCTGACGGAGGGGGAGGAATGCTGACAAGTGACGAATGGGGATGGGTCACGGGGGAGATGGATGGGACCCTCCTTAAGAAGCTAAAACAAGCCAAAAGGGAAACAGCCAGTGAAACGCTGCATGTGCCTTCAGGGAACGAATGGCCAAGCTGCGGATCTAAGGTGCCCAGTGCCAAAGCAATACCACCACAGACAGACACTCCCCATCGAGCATGGGTTGTAATTGTTGGACCACAGCCTGTGTGGGGTGGTAGGTGACCATGTGGGGTGTGCAATTGGAGGGGTGTATTTTTTCCGTCTTGACACAGATTCTCTCGGTCCAGAGCTGAAAGCCCAACAGTCCCAGGGAATTAGATTGTTGCATCCGGAGGGGAACAGGCGTCTCGCTCAGGAAAGCCAAGCGGGGTTCTTTAGAGAGGACCCTGGGCGGCTCTTACCACAGGCACCTCTCCCTCCGGTGTTTTAAGATTCTGACGCAGTGACGGACAGACACGGGTCAACTCAGATGCCACAAATATACCCCAGGAACAGAACCCAGGCGTCCTGGTCTCAAGGCCCTGACCACTAGGCCACGCTCACTACCCAGAGCTGGGGAGAGAACCCAGGTGTCCTGCCTCCCAAAGCCCCCTGCTCTGACCACTGCCCCCGCGCCTGAATTCTAAACTGATGACATGTTCAGACCACCTTGAATGGGATTTCTAACGTCAAACCAGCTCTGGCTTCACGCTCACCTTGATGCTGCCCTGACCATGTTTCTGATGTGCGCGGACAAGTTAAAGCAGCCTGGAGGTTGCTCTAACGCTTGCCTGCCATTGGCAGCCCCAAGGGGCTGAAGCTGCAGCCGGGGATCGATGCGGCATAGACGCATCCCCGCCATGTCACCTGGCCTCTGCTATACCAGCTGTAGGGTTGGCAAGTGGCATACAAGCTTCCGCATCAGCACTAGGAATAAGGACTCTTGCAATAAGGTCTAGCTGGGTCAGGCTAGATTCCACCGGCAGCCCGGCACAGAGCAGCTATAACACGGGGGCGGATCTGGCCCGTAGGCTTTGCAGTGGGCCGCAGAGCGCAACAAAGCCAGGAGCCTCGAGAAGAGCCCTCACCAAATACCCTCAGGCCTATGGACCCCTGGGAGCCCAGGCTTGGAGAGAGACAGAGCACGAACCACACCGTGGATGGGAACAGACCGGATCCACAAACCTGGACCCCTACAGATAGTGCTGGGGGAGAACAGCCCATCGTGCTGGGGGAGAACAGCCCATCAGACAGCCAGCACGCCCCTCTACACAAACCCCAAGGAGCTAACAGCTGACAAACTGGCTGCTTTTTCCCTCTTCTGCCTTTGCCGGGTGGAAGGTGATGGGCAGAATGAAGGTGAACTTCTGTTGTTCCCATGCACGGCTTTACAAGAGGCGGATTGACAGCAAACAGAAGGATATTTTGAGGATCCTGGCTTTGGGAATTCCCAGGAGCTGAGATAGCAGCTAAGGCCCCAAAAGCATGACCTCTCTGCAGGTGGGATCAGAGGGATCTGGGTTTATCCTGCCCCGGTGACTCCAGCAGTGTGTTCCGCCAATTTACAATTCACCTGGACAGCCTCCCAGCTGCCGTCAGGAAATCAGCCGCCTTTCTCTGCTAGGGAGTGGCTGAGGGGCTGGGTCACTCACGACGCCTGCCTTTGAGGATATGAAGGGCGCAGGCGCCATGCCAGGAGAGGAATAGTTTATTCCACAAACGTAGCCACGTTTCCTGCCGCAGAGCTCCAGCCGTCGCTAGCCACCATGGAACTCAGCCTGAGACAGCCACTTTGTGAATGAGGCCGGGGGCAGAACACAATACCGTTTGCTCTCCCCTAGAGGTTTTGGCCCAGCAGTGCCAGCACGAGCCAGTGAAGGAAGCACCTGAAGGACACAGAGCGAGCGGATTTAGCAAAGAACGAGATGTTTTTGGCATTCTCGTTTCTGATCCGAACGCCCTGTTGGCAGCTTGGTGATTGCTTCTTGGGCATCAAACCCCTGCAGCACGAGTCCTTGGAGTGTATTTAACAGCTTATTTCTCTCCAGTTACACAATGAATGTAATCTGCTCAGTAAACCTCAGCGGCACGCGTCTCAGTTTGTCTCACACTAGTGGCGACAAGGAATCTTCCACAGCTTTGACGTGCTGGGCCTGAAGGGTGAAGGCTTCCCGTTCTCCTCTTCCATCGAGGAGCTATTTACGCTGCCAGCTGACGGAGTCGGCGGAAACGGCATCTGCATGGACCGCTGTGCCATGCCGCTCCGGGCATCCTGCAGAAAATGCCTCCGAGCACTGACTTAAGCAGGAACAATTGTCCAACTTCCTTTTCTTTGGCAAAAGGGGCGCCAAACCTATGCAACCCGCTGGTTCAGTGTGTGTTAGGTGGCAGATGCACTGCTACAGACTGGGGGGATCGATGGGCTAGGCAGCAGTTCTGCAGAAAAGGACCCGGGGTTACAGTGGACAAGAAGCTGGATATGAGTCAGCAGTGTGCCCTGGTTGTCAAGAAGGCTAATGGCATATTGGGCTGCATTAGTAGGAGCATTGCCAGCAGATCACGGGACGTGATTATTCCCCTCTATTCCCCACTGGTGGGGCCACATTTGGAGTATTGTGTCCAGTTTTGGGTCCCCCACTACAGAAAGGATGTGGACAAATTGGAGAGAGTCCAGCGGAGGGCAACAAAAATGATGAGGGGGCTGGAGTACAGGACTTACGAGGAGAGGCTGAGGGAACTTGGCTTATTTAGTCTGCAGAAGAGAAGAATGAGGGGGATTTGATAGCAGCCTTCAACTACCTGAAGGGGGGTTTCAGGGAGGATGGAGCTAGGCTGTTCTCAGTGGTGGCAGATGACAGAACAAGGAGCAATGGTCTCAAGTTGCAGTGGGGGAGGTCTAGTTTGGATATTAGGAAAAACTTTTTCACTAGGAGGGTGGTGAAGCACTGGAATGGGTTACCTAGGGAGGGGGCGAAATCTCCATCCTTAAAGGTTTTTAAGGCCTGGCTTGACAAAGCCCTGGCTGGGATGGTTTAGTTGGGGTTGGTCCTGCTTTGAGCAGGGGGTTGGACTAGATACCTCCTGAGGTCCCTTCCAACCCTAATATGTTATGATTCTATTGTCCATATAAGAGGATAAGAGCCTACTACTGCTGTCAGCTAATGGAGTTACTCCTTTTGCTGAAGTAGTTGAAATCCAGGCTTGTCAAGCTGGAAGTCCCAGATTCAGTCCTCACTGACACCCCCGGCAGGAAAGCAAGAAAGCACATACAGGGCCACAGAGACTGGCCTGGTCTCGTTCTGTGTAACCGGGCCCCAAGTCTCTTTAACCCTTGTGTTACTGCCCAGGTCTTGGTTCAGTGCCATGGGCCCATCTATACAGGCCAGACCAAACCACTGTGGGCAGGGCTCTGTGGTGTTAATCCCGGCTTCCCCATTGTGCTGGCACAGGGTCAGCTCTGTGGAGAGGCCGCACAGCCTAGGAAATGGGCTCAAGCAGGACTTTGTGCCATGTGTTATGGGCCTGCCCTGACCCCATCCCACACCCCTCTGTGCTGGGGCTTGGAGGGGAGCAGCCTAGGGCAGCTTAGGGTGATGAGACCCCATCAGAGGTATCCTTCCCTGGTCCCTTGCGGTGTCTTCATGGCCCCTGGATGCAGCCAGACCAGCATATGGCATCTGGAGCAGGGAACAGGCTCCGTCCCTGGGGGCTAGAGAAGCCAGTTTGCAACCTGAAACGTTGGGGCAGGCTCAGCGACAGCTACATACGGACACCTGCAGGTGCTGCAGTAGCGATTGCCCTAGAAACAGCCTGCGTGGACGGATGTGGGGAGATGGAGGGTGACGTGTGACCGCCTGCATGTGTGGGCTCCGAGCGGGGCGAAGAGAAGCGAAGAGAGGCGCCTCTCACCCAAGGAAGAGCCCGGCGCAGGCCAGCTGAGCCTGTCACATCACGAGTCCCCTCCAGCCTCGCACTGGATCCTGTCCAGGGGCTGGATGGGGTTTTGGCTCCCGGCATGACGGGCGAAGGAGCTGTCTTCCGTTCCGGCCTTGCCATCCACAGCAAAGCCCCCTGCCTGCCCTGCCTGCCCGCCGCCTGGGCCGTGTCCCCCCGCAGGGCATGGCTTTCCCCCACCAGCAGCGCTCTGCCTGGGGACACAGCAGGGAGTTAGCAAACGGGAGGAATGCAGCCTTAGGCGGTAGGCCAGGGAAAGATCCATTACAGCAGGTGGCTTGATCCTGCTGGGGGCTGAGTCCTTCGGTGAAGGGGAGCGTGCTCAGCACTGAGCAGAAGGGAGCTCTGAGTCCACCTCCGCCCCTGATTGATGCCAGCGTGTTCCCGACAGTCGGCTAGCCGGGGCTGAGTCCCGCCGGGGCGACTGGCTCATGCACACATCTCACTGCTGGGAAAAGCTCCTGGGTATTCGGCCCAGTTTCTTCCCATTACCCCTGGTGATCCCCACTGATTCCCTCCTTCCACCTTTCAGATCCTCAGCCCTCAGTGATCCCATCCCCCGGCGCTGTCGCTGGGCCAAGCGGCTGGTATTCTCTCTCTTTTTAATCTTTCCTCCCATAAGTCCGTCCCTCCAGACCCTTCATCATTTTTGTTGCCCTGCTCCGAATTCCCTCTGATTTACTGGCCGATGCCCAGGAGCACGCGGACAAATCCCCAGCTGCTGCCGCCGTGTCACCAGCGAGATGTCAGTTACCGGTTGGAAAGGGATAGCAACTAGGAGAATCCAAGCAGCTCCATGCCTGCCTTACTGAATAACCACGGGATCTTTCCTCTCACCCACTCTGCCCTCCGCCTTGATTGATGATCCTTCTCTTGCTGTGTCAAGACCCCTTGGATGGGCCACTAGCAAGGAATGAACCGGGACCCTCTGGATCTAAAAGCACAAGCCCCTGCGCCGCGAGCGAAATGTATTCAGGGTGTGTCGGAGCACTTCTCTGCGGACCAGCCACTGGAGGGGCACACAGACTGTCCCGCATTGCTGGGTGCGATATCTGTAAGCTCTGTGGGGCAGGGACCGTGCTTCCCTGTTCCGTGCGGGACGTGCCCGGTGTACTAGCACTGCTCAGAGAGGGGCTACCCTCTCCCTGCGCCGGGACACAATGCCTCCGGCAGGGCACTGCAAGCTCCTGTTTACACTGCAATCCGGCCTCGCCCTTAGTTCTCTGCGGGCATCTCGGCTCCTCAGGGGCATGGAGATGTGCGGGGAACAGGCCCGCCGCTCCCCAGCCTGGTAGGACGAGCTGTGAGAAGTCCAGGGTAGGCCTGTGCTAAGACCCTGGCCCTGCGGGTAGGGAGGGGGAGAGAACGCTAGCCCTCTTTTTAGTTTCCTTCAGTATTTGGGGCCTGACCCCAAGCCCGCTGAGGTCAGGGGAGCCTGGCCCGTGGGTTCGGGGTCAGGCCCTTGAGCGTTGGCTGCACAAAGCCATCCTGCTGCAGCCTGCAGGCCCCATGCTACAACTGCAGCCAGATCTCTCCCAGACCACAGTGCCATGCTGGAGTATAGCCAGCACCTGCCCCCTGCGAACGCTTCGGGGGCAATGTGAAGACGTGGTCAGGTGCCAGAATGGAACTGGGTGCAGGGCAGCCTGGCTGTAACTGGCCTCCTTGAGCAAGTCTTGCTGTCATGCAGAGGGAGCCCGGCGTAGATCTATGGCCCCACACAGCCTCGTTACCCCGATCTCCACTCACCCCGCGTGGCACTGTCCAGCCAAGAAGCCCAGGGTTCTTTATGGACAGGGGCAAAGCTGCGCACTGCGTTAGAGGCTCCAGCGCTGCCTCAGGGTCACACAGTGAGTCAGTAGCCAAGCTGCGATAGAGAACCCAGGAGTCCTGACTCACAGCCTACTGTCCTAACAGCTAGACCCCACGCCCCTCCCAGAGCTGGGAATAGAACCCAGGAGTCCTGACTCCCAGCCACCCCCGCTCTACCCTACTAGATCCCACGCCCCTCCCAGAGCTCAAGTAGAACCCAGGCGTCCTAACTCGCAATCTGCTGCTCTATTCACTAGACACCACTCCCTCCGAAGGGCTGTGTCCCAGGCTGTTTTGCTCTTTGTAGACCTTTTCATTTCTCCAATGTCCATTGCATTTAGCTCTGACCTGCCGGGAACTGTAACCTCCCCGTAATATCCTTCTGATATCAGCTTGCTGACCTCTTTGGTGTTTTCCGTGCTGCCCAGTTTAGGGCCTCTGCTAATGCAATTAAAGGGAGACTCAGCGCTTTTTTTCCAGCTCATTAATTAGCCAAATGAAGCTTGGACCCTGATCCGATCCCCTATTTGCATGTTTCCCTCAGAACTCTTAGCTGGTTTTGATTAAAATAACCAGCCTGAACAGATGGAAAAGCAAATGGCCTTGGCTGGGTGGTTTTGTTTTTATTTTTGGTTTTTAATGACCACGCCGGCTTGCAAAATGGAGGCCAGCTGGCAGGGACATCAAACGCTCGATTGCAGAGGCTCTCGCGCTAAACCATCACCTGTGTGAACCGGGAGCACTAAAGGGGACAAAAGAGCGGGGCTTGTGTTCTTTTCTCTTTATTTATGGTGCTCAAAGGCGGCCTGAACTTTGCTTTCTGGTCTCGATTTTTGCCTTTGCAATATCAAGAATCTCAAGTTTTGTCTTCCCTGGATTGATTGGAGGACTCGTTGGAGGACCAGCGCGCTGGAGCAGGAGCTTTCTCAGCTCAAACTGCATGAAGTGTGTATTTTGTTGAATTTTTCACAAAGAAAATTTTCCTCCCAGTTGAGCGTCAGGCATATGAGTTACGTAGATACTAAAAAACAAACATAACAACTCGAAGAGCTTTAAACAAGCGGACTAAAAATCCCATCTCTTCTCAATCAATCAGTGTTCATTTCCTCGGTACTGGTGACCCCCAAATCTTACGCCAAGTCTTCCAGGGGAAGAAGGTGAGACAAAACCTTACTTCCTGATGTTAACAAGAAGCAGAAGAGACAGTTTAGGTCCCAGTCCTGCACACACTCAGATATGTGTTTAACTTTATGACCACGAGCAGTGCAGCTGCAGTCCCTTGAAGCCATGTGGGACTGTTTCACACGCATAAATAAGTCTTTGAAGAATCAGGGTCCTAAATGAAAACCCAGACATTTTCAGGCTTTTTCTCCGGGAGGCTGAAGACGTGTCTTTCGCTGCAGATCAGCTTGCTGGGGATAAAACCTGGCCGCAAACAGGATCATAGTCTGACTCCAAGCCCACCAGCTACTTTATGAATGTCTCTCCCCCCGTCTGAATCCCAGGCTTTTTGCTTACCATCATTTTCCACAGCAAGCTCTGCTCCCTCACTCCCTGGAAGTTTAACACCCCTGTCCGATAATTGCTTCCGTGTTTAATTTTCCCCAGAGCTGACGCAAGGTGCTTTGCCGACACCTGTACAATTTTAATGTCCAGATCTGGCTTGTGAAAGTCTGGAACAAACAGCAAGACGTCCTGCGTGTAACTCATGTGTTGCCCCCGCTATATTGGCGGGGGACGGCATCTCCAAAAAGCCACTGGCTTTGGCATCTCTCCCTATATCAAAGTCAGTCATCAAAGAGTCCCAGAGGTTTCAGTACCTTCTGCACTGTGAGCCGGCACATCCCAGAACTGTCCTTTTCTCCCAATGATGGCTTCACTAGCAAAGACAGGCTCCTGCTCCGTTTATTGCAGGGTTCAGGAGATGATATAAAACAACAAGAAAGACCAGGCCAAGTAATCTGGTATCTTTCAAATAAGGAGTGGTGGCAGGTGCCTGAGAACTCATCTGAACAAACGCGGATGCAGTGGAAATTTACGTGTGATGGGAGAATCTCTATAGCAATAGTTAATGCTACTGCCTGGAAGATATAGTGCTTTCCATCTGAGGATCTCAAAGCACATTGCAAGCATTAATTAGCATGCTGGAGTCTGAGCTGCGCCCTGCATGTGGTCAATCACCTCTGCTGATTATACGGACTGAAATAAGTTTCTATTCCGGTTCACCCGGCAGAGCCAAGACAGCACTGGGAGAAGGATCCGGATTCTAGTCTGGCTCATGCATCGGCAACAGAATTAACTCATGTCCGACTTTGCAGAGTCTTTTGTTATCGGTGCGGATGAACCAACCAGGAAGAGCCTGGCTCGACTCTCAGAGCCCAGGCTGAGTTGGCAGGTGCTCCAAATAGAAACTCTCCATCTTCTCACTTGTAAACTGTGCACATTCAATCTGGATTCAGCGAGACAATGAACATGGGTCCCCACAATGCCATTCCATGGGCAAATTTCAGACCACTCCTGATGTCTTCTAACACTTGTACAAAAAGGGAATTAGACAGATGGGGAACTTGAGGCCTAGAGAGAGATTTTCACAGGGTCACACAGTGGGAGAGCTGGGAAAAGAATCTTCCGCGCTTTTCTCCAGTTCTCCCTTAGCGTCTCGAGTCCGGATTCGCCAGTGAATAAAGAGAACGTGCCGAAGCTGCCTCGTTAGACGAGCTGGGGGAATAACGGAGTTTTTTCGGTTCGCTGGTGTAGTAAGAAGTGAGAGCTTGAGGCCTGTAAAACAGGCTAAGGCCTAAATGGAAAAAGCCGAGTGAACAGAAGTATAAGGGGTCACTCAAGTTAACTGAGACTGGTATAGGAAAGTGCTGATTCTGCAAGGTTGTAAGACTGCCAAAATATTACTAAAATATGTAGTGGGTATAAGAGGTACCAAGATACTAACTCTCTGAAATGACACTTTGATAGGTAGAAATGATACATGGAGTGGCGGTGCCCAAATCAGCCAATCAATGGAAAAAGGTGGTATTAGATTACGTCAGGAGGGTGGCAACTACCTACGTGAAAGGGGGGCAGACCGAAAGTGTATGTAACAGTGTATAAAAGAGGGTGTCAGAGGGAATACCGGTGTCCGGTCTAGGGGATAACGGAAAGTCCCGCCGTTGGGCCGAGACCATTGTAACGCCGCCAATATGAAACTGACCCAGAGATACACTGTAAGTCATTTCTCATTGTGCCGCACGCAATAAACCCAGCTTGGGCGCCTTCGTTACTCAGCTAATCTGTGGTTGTGTCGACTCATTCGATCGTGAGAGCCGTCTCAGTTTCCTGCGCAGAGCTGGGACAGCATCTACACAGGGACACACGCACGCAGCCTACACTGATAAACATCGGTAACCAACACACTGAGTACCACACTGGTGACCCCGACTCAGTTAACTCAGTTAACTTGAGTGACCCCTTATACTTCTGTTCACTCGGCTTTTTCCATTTAGGCCTTAGCCTGTTTTACAGGCCTTAAGCTCTCACTTCTTACTACAGCTGGCAATTCCGAAAATCAAACAAACCCTCAACACGTCCTGAAAACCAGGCCCCTTTAAGGTCTCTCAGGCTTGGCCCCCCCAAAATCTGAGGGGACCCCCAAAATACTGGTCACTTTTCAAAATCTTGGTGTGTGCTCCTAACTCCCGGTGCCAGCACCCCAGCGGGCACTGAATGAGGTGTGACTCGCCAGGCGAAGGCGTCAGATCCAGGGTGAAATCCTGGGCCCGCTGAAGTCAACGGCAAAAGAACCATTGCTTGGGCCCAGATTTCACTCTTGTGCTCTGCTCTGTTCCCAGACCCGTCTGGAATTGGATCTGGATGGGACGTTGCCGGGAGAGCCTGGTGTGATGGGATCTCGCCACTTCCCAACCACAACCACCGCCCACTGGTACTCACGCCCCCATCACCAGCAGTCGCTACGATCTGGCCTCCTTTCTCGGCAGAGCAGTACAGGGGGAGTTTAACTCCGTATCGAGGAGCCTCCCCAGCCGGTTTAGAAGTACGAAGAGAACGTGAAAGGACAAACACGGTGATTCTAAATCCTGGACTGATCCTTAAGATTATCCCAGGATCTTACCCGGCCTGCCCCGGCACTGGCTGCTGGTTCTGCTGCCCGCTAGCTCCACAGTCGCCCGCGGCTGATGCGAAGAGACAGCTTCTTGTGGTGATGACGAGAGGAAATCGGTGGCCGTGGCGCGCGAGCCTTCGCAGCGGCTGGAGGCTGATCAATAACCATCCGTCTCCTCTGAGCCGTGACTAACAGCGCTCAGCCCGCAGCAGAGCTGCCTGGGGGGGTCTTTGAATGGGTGAGAACAAACTGTGGGATCCTCCTGAGAAGGTCTTGCCGTGGGATCCCCGGGGGAGGACCCAGGTGGTGCTTGGGGTATTGCAGAGGTGCATGGGGCTGACTGCCCAGGTGGGCACCTGGCTATGAAGTGAGGGTTCCCCCTTCCCCACCTCTGGGACCACAGACAGCTCAACGTTATAATGTTACACACAGTTCAGCCGAGGCAGCATGGCTGTCCTGATGCCCCTCATTTCTGCACCCAAACCGCCCTCCTCCTCCTGCTATCCCAGCCCGGGGCTCCTCACACGTCGCTCTGCTGATGCCAGCAGCTTCAGCCCTGCCTGTCCCTGACAGTTCCTCAATCCACACCTCCTCCCTCTTCTAGCCCGGGGCTTCCCCTGGGCACAGTCAGCCGGGGGAGCTCACATTGGGCCAGGTCCTGCTCTCGAAACACCCGGGAACCAGATACCCGCTGGGGATGAGACTGCGCGCCCGCCACATTCATCTCAGTTGGGTCCCCAATGGCCGTTGAAATGTAGCATCGCTCCCTAGCTATTGACACTAGCTGAGCATGCAGCTCTCCCCAGGGAACGTGACCCCCTCGGACTCTGGACAGCCGGGGTTCCCAACCTATGGCCGGGGGCCAAAAGTGGCCCCTGGGGTCTTGCAAAGTGGCTGCCGCTCCCCTCGTGCTGGCTGCAGAAGGGAGCCACTTCCTAACGACCCAGGAGGAGCGCGTTGCCGTGGGGCTACACGACGGGTGCAGGCTCCTTGTTACAGCCAAGGGGACGGGAGATCAGCGCTGCCCTCCCCCTGGCTGGGGGCTCTGCCTGGGTCCCTAGGTGCTGGGGTCCCTGCTGGATCCAGAGGGAGGGGAGCACTGATCTCCTGTCCACCTGGCAGCAGAAGGGAGCCATCGCCTAGGGACCCAGCTGGAGCACAGGGGGCTACAGGACGGGTGCGGTTTCCCTGCTGCCGCCAGGGGGACGGGAGATCAGCAAGGAGGCAGCCTCCTCGCCGAACTCCTTCCTTCCGTCTAACTGCAGTGCCTTCCGGTTTGGTCTGCACTTAGCAGGCCACCCACCGTGACTGAGCTGCCAGGCCATGTGCGTCGTGTGTCGTGACAGCCCCTCGTCTACACGAGTGAGACACATCCGTGGCGCTGGGGTGTGTACGCTGCACTGCAATAGTGGAGGGAGCTGAGGGTCTGGCCTGAGCTGCTGGATATCAGCGGATGCAGGGCTGGGATTGCTTGGGCACCCTATGGAGGCAGCTGACCCCGCGGCTGCATTATGACCGTCTGGCCAGCGCAAATCGCTCTCATTCAGGAACAGCACATTCACTTGCAAACTAATGGACTGGATTAAAGTCCTCCCAGCAGGCTGGGCAGCAGCGTGGAGGGCTGGGGGTTGTACAAAGCGGAGAAGGCAGTGGCATTTTGAATTCTCTTGTAATAGATTTCCCAATCGGGGAGCTCATCATAAAATTTTCAGCAGCCTCCTCGTGTTTGCCGGGAAGGACCTTCGCATGGCAGGCTGGCTGCTCCGAGAGGGATTATCTTCCCAGGGCTCCTGCATCCAGCCGGCGTGCAGAAATGCCAACAAACGGCCCGGGCCCGGCTTTCCGCCCCATGGTACCAACTCCGGCTTAAGACATAAATGCCACGTAGCAGGCACAGTCAGAGCTGCGCTGCCTGCAGATATCTGGCAGAGCCCCGGCTCTTGAACCAGAAAAGTAACTCTTCCAGTGGCTTGAAGGAGAGGGGGCTGAGGTTCTGATGGAGGGGATGAGCAAGGGGCCTAGAATGCAGAGGCAGGAAAGGATTTGGGGGGATGTGGGGTTCAGGGAAGCAGTCACAGGGTGCAGGGGTGATGGGTGACAATGTAAGACATTGGTTAGGCAGGATCCAGAGAGTAGGGTCTAGAGGCAAGATGGCACAATTAACGGAGCCCATCTTTATTTAAGGGAACCCTGACAGCTTCCAGTTGTGCTCAAGGAAAAAAAATATTTGGGTCCAATTCTCAGCTATCCCACCCTTGCGCTTGGGACAGGAATGAGGCGGGTGGGATTGCGGTGCTTTTATGCCAGTTTTGCACTCCTTGTACCCCGGGGCCATCCCAGAGACTGCCCAGCACTGGGGAGGGGGGCAATTAGAGCAGCCCTGAGGCTGCTCTAATTTATGCCTTGCTTCCTATGGCCTCAGGGATGCAGTGAACTGCTGCAGTGCGATTCACTTCACCCATGCACCTTCATCACCCCAGCTCTGGCCCTCCCTGTACCCAACGCAGGAGGGCTGGCACAGACCCCTTCAGCAATCTCTACATCAGTTTAAGGCCCCTATATCCTGCCAGAGCAGAGAAATGGGGCAGGAGTGCCACTGATCTAAGATCTCCCATCTCCTGGCTTTGTTAGGGGCTTGGGAAAGTTTGGAGAGACAGGCGTGGAGGGCAGTGGGGTTAGCAGCTCCGAAATGAAATGCTCAGTCTGTCGAATTTGCTATGGCAGCGGAGGTGCCTTCTGCAGACTCATAAGAGATTCAATTAAGATGCTTTTTTGGTTTTTTTCCAAGAAATAGCTTCATTCCAAGCACTGAATCAAATCATTAGCCCCAATGTGGCCCCACGAAGCTAAGTCAAGTGATGCCCAAGGTGAGGGCTATTATTTATCCACCCCAGACGAGACTGTAAGAAATCCGTTTTTCATGTGACAGCTTATCTCAGCTCCACACAAGCATATGCTTCTGGATGCTGCAACAAGTGACAGCTAGCGGTGCATTCTTTGCACAGCCCTTCCACTGGAGAGACGCCACGCTACGGACCATCTCGTGGGACACTGAGGCAAGCAACTGGCGCATGAGTGCCCGGAAAGACCAATCAGCTATGAACAAAGCTGCCAGGGTTCTCCATACTCGCGCTTCAGGATATAAATACCTCCAGCTGGGGTTAAATATAGACCCCGCCTGCCCCCCCCCCAGTTTCCCATTCCCTCCTCCCTGGGTGGTGGCTTAGCAGGAAGGATTAGGAAGCTTGCTAGCTTAGTGCGAATGTGACTCCTGCTTATAGCTTGCGGTTATAATATTTGGTGCAGGTGGTGTTAATACACGATCTTGGTATAAGGGAACCTGAGGGGAGTTTCTGTGCAGTGGAAAGGTGGAAAAAGCCCCATGGAAATTCAGCACTGGGCTAGGACTAGGACTCCTGGGTTCTCTTCTTGCCTGTGGCGTTGCCTCACTGTAACGTCATCCTTCTGTGCCTCGGTTTCCCCACCTGAGAAAACAGGCATTACACACGCCTCCCTCCTATGGTGGGTGAGTGCAAGTCTCCCTTACTGAGCGATAACAAAGGGCTTTGGGATCCTCAAATGCGAGGTGCACGCTAGGTGTGTTACTCAGCACTACACCCGCGCCCCGAATGTAACTCACCCTCCGTGGCGTGTGCCTCCGTGCTTGGCAACCCAACCCGTCCTTTTGCAGTGAATAAATGGTCCCCTTTTGTTTAGAACTTGCATAATACGCCATATTTTAGCTGAATTAATCACAGGCACAATCACACTTTCCCCACTAGTAACAGCCTGAGTCATAAAGATGCTAGAGCGGCCACCCAATTATGGAAAATATACAGCTAGGTGCTAGGTGAGCAGGCCCTGGCGGGACCCGCTCCTTCTGCATGGTGCAGCATGTCAAAAAGGACTCTCTCCACTTGCATGATTTATGCAGTGTCATTATGTGAGACTGGGCACATAAGACAAATCTCTGGCCCAAAGATGTTACAGGGTTGGAATGAGCTGGCAGGAATGAGATGGTTTTATGGGGCAGGCACTGCATTAGGGGTCAGGAGCCTTAGGTGCAATTCCTGACTCTGCCACTGACGCCCAGGGTGACCTTGGTCAAGTCACTTCAGGTCCAATCCTGCAATTTTTTTCCTGGGAGTGGAGTGCTGGACCCCTCCTGAAGCTGGGGGCGGAGTGTGGCTGGGAGCACAACTGCAGGATTGGGGCTTTCACCTTCCAGTGCTTCTGATCCCCACCTGTGGAATGGGAATAACGACGCATCTGTGCCCCCCAGGGCCGCGGGGAGGAGAAATGCACTAACGCGGGTGAGGCGGCTGAGATGCTGCAGGGATGAGCATGGAGAAAAATACACAGACAAATGCAGCGCCTCATCCATGAGCGCTTGGCTCAGGAGACGCTTTCAGTGAAGCCCGCATTCAGCGAGGTCTGGAAGCACTTGCATAGCCATAAGCATGGAATTCCACCGATGCCAAGGGCACGACTTACATGCTCAAGTACCTGGGTGGAGTGGGGACCCTTTACTGGGCCCTGGAGACACTAAGGGCTGGTCTACGCTACAATGTTAGGGCGACCCAGCTGCATTGCAGGGGGGAGAAGAATTCACACACACACACACACACCCCCGAGGCTGTAGCTACGCACACCCACGCCCCAGTGTAGACAGCACTAGGTTGCCTCCCAGGGAGGTGGATTTAGTACAGCAACAGAAGATCCCCTTCTGTCACTGTCATAAGGGTCTGCACAAGAGATAAAGGGTCCGCAGACAGCTGGTGCGGAGAGTCAGTGTGAGAATCACACACGACCGTGTGACGGGCGCGTGAGAAACCACACCGCCAAGGCTGACACCTCTGATTTGCGAAATGTTTCACTCTGCTGAGAAGGGCAGGGGGAGCCTGAGGGGAAGAGGGGCCCTAGCGAGGGGAATTTGCTTCTTCGAAATAGCCCATCGGTATTGACGGCTGGCAAAAAGAGCGCCTGACTCATGGTGCCGTCACATCACTGACAGGGGCAAGAGGGGCTGACGAGGCCCAGCTCCACAAGGGTATTTGGGAGCCTCGCTCCCACTGATTCCCAGTTTCAAGTGGGGACAAGCCGGTACCGCGGCTCACCAGAGAATCAGCGCCTGAGCCAGGACTAGAGCCCGTTCTGAGCTGCGTACGATGTCTATGACTGTAGCGCCCAGAGGGAGAGCCCCACGCGGATACAACTATGTGGATCCGCATCCGCAGGAATAAACTGTTACCCGGACCCGCAATCCGCCCTCCCTCTTTTAGATTTACCTGCATCCGTGCGTCAGCTGAGCCCCTGCCACCCCAACCAGCCAATGAGCCCCACCTGCCTAACAGCGGATGAGCCCTCCCAGCTGCCCCTCCCACCTGACATCTGATCAGCTGTTCCCTGCACCCCTGGCTGGCAGCTGCTCCAGCCCTGCCCCAGAAGTCACAGTGGTCCCAATCTCTCTGACCATCTGACCGCGATCCATGAGAAATGGTCCACGGATATCCGCCTCCGTGTCCGCGGAATTGCACGGCTCTACCCGGAGGCCCTATCTGTCAGGGAAAAGGGCCTGCGATCAGCTAGCTAACCTCAGCTGAAACCCTTAATTGGCCAGCTCGCCTGAGGGGCTGAGCGGCGTTGCCCGGGCTGATCTGAAGCCCAGCAGTAGCGCTTGGCTAGTGGCTGTGATCTCTCTTGACCCTGCCTTGTCCCCAGCTGAGCGCTAGCCCTCCTCTTGGTTCCTGACTCCAGTTCTGACCCTTGGCTCAGCTCCTGGTTCCTGTGCCTGGCTCCGACTGCCCAGACCAGCAGGCCAGATTGTCCGTGTCCCAGCCCATGGCGCCAACCCATTGTGCTAGGTGCTGTGCATACACCTGGTTACAGATAGTCCCTGCCCTGAAGAGCTGACAGTCTGAATGGACAAGACAAACAAAGGAGGGGAGGGGAAAGGGAAGCGCAGAGGAGAGCAGTGGCTTGCCTACGGTTGCCCAGCAAGTGAAGGCAGAGCCTAGACCAGACTGCAGATCTCCTGATTGCTAGCCCAGTGCTGTACCCACTTGGCACCTCTCAGGTGAATTGGTGGGGTCTCAGTTCAGGTCCCCTAGGTGGACAGGTGCCCTTGTCACAAAAGAGCACCGTATCGCAGATCAAGCTCTCATGAGCAAATTGCAGCCCTGTGTGATAAATATCAGCCAGACTCAGTCTCCCGTCACCCTGAGAAGACCAAAGGCACTTGCCAGTGATTGCAGGAAATGGACAAGTAGCGGTGGGGAGGCTGTCCAACAGAGTGAGAACCAGGCACACCCAGCCACAGAGCGTGCATGCACTTAAAGGATAAGGGGTAATTACAATGAGGTGTTGGTATAATTAAAGGGGACACTGAGAGTGGGACGGGCGTCACCCTTGGTCACGGGGGTGTTGCTTAACAGGAATTAAGGGCCAGAGTGAGCGTCGGCAAATGGGAGCCACCGTGGTTTGGGGAACTTTGTTGCCCCGGATGGAGGAGAAACGAGGATGGAGCTTGCAGTAAGAAGCTGTATTTCATGGCTGTCAGCATAGATATTAAAGCTGCAAACCCGTTAAACCATCCAGTCCCTCCCCAACCCAGGGAACGAGGGATTTTTCCCAACAGCACATTTTCTAGTGCTTTGCCTCGTTTTAACTTTTCTGTCTCTCTCCTTTCTGAATCACTGTGGTCAGCACCACCATTCTGCCTGGTGCTCAGGTCTGTAACCTGGGTGTCAGCCTGGGACGATCCCCACCTCCAGGGGTGACACACTGCACCCCATGTATATCCTTATGGTGTAATTGTGTACCATTCATGTTCACCCTTATAGTGTAATTGTGTATTGTTTAATGCAAAGCATGTCATGTAAGGTGTTTTCGGCATGCTCATGGCATACTGAACCTTATTGTTATAGCAAGGTGTTTGTTGCAATGTCATATGTATGGTTATGAGGCTTCGCTGTGTAATGTTCCCAAAGGTGTGTTTCATAGCTGGAAGCAGATTCAGGCAAAACCCTCCAAGAGCAGAGGGGCAGTTCATGCCTCACTAAGGCATGCATAAAACATACCAGCTCTTCCAGGAATAATGGACTAGCCTAAGCATCAATAAGGGGATGCTCACTGACTCAGATATGGAGGAAGCCATACAAGGACATTGTTTGTCACCTGACCATGACGGGGGGTGGGAAGGAACATTTTTAAAAGGAGAGACATTTTGCTGTTCTCTCTCTCTTCCACCTCCATCTGCAAACACCACCAAGCAATTGAAACGCTGATCACAGGGGGAGGGCCTGGCTGGAAGCAGACCAGCCAGCCTGTGGTGAGAATCATCTGAATATGTAAGGTTGCTGAAAGTGTTAAGCTTAGTTTAGAATGCGTTTGGCTTTTGTTTATCTTGATCAAATCTGATTTGTTTTCCCCTGATTCATAATCACTTACAATCTTTCTGTGCTTAATAAATGTGTTTGTTTGGTTTATCTAAAGCAGTGCAGGTGGTTTAAGGTGTGTTAGAGACTCTATTTGAAGTGACAAGATTGGTGCATAGCAATTCCCTTGATAAATCGACGAACCAATGAGCTTGCAGTCTGCAGTGGGCAGCACTGAACATCGTAAGACGCCAGTTCCCAGGGTTGCATCTGGAACTGGGGGTGGTAGCTGGGGTCAGACCAGTGCATGATCCCCTGAGTGGCTGGCTAGATGCACTCACTCACTGAGTTGGAAGCAACTTGCTTGCTGGAGGCTGTGTGTGATCTGCCCAGGAGTGGGGGTTCACACAGTGAGGCAGAGTGAGATGGGCTCCAGGAGTGAGGGATTTGGGGTGACACAGCGATTCACCAGTCCAGATTGCAGAGGGGAACGCCACGCCAGGCTATTTCTAAGTCTTACCAATTTTTTCTGCACAACATCTCTATGATACAGCCTTTCCTATCCAGCCACGCAGCTAGAACGCTCATCCAGGCTCTCATATCTCCCATCTCAATTACTGCAATGTCCTTTCAACCTGGCCTTGACAAATGCAGTCTTGCCCGCTTACATCCATTCAGAATGCTCTGCAAAGATCAATTTCCTCGCTTGTCGCTTTGACCGTGTCAGCCCTCTCTTTCCATCCCTCCAGTGGCTCCCCCTCCTCTGTTGCACCAAACAGAAGCTGCTGGTCTTCACTTTCAAGGCCCTTCATGACCCATCATCTCTTGTTCATTAGCAAGTGGTCGACTCCCACCTCTGATGGGCCCATAATCCCACCCTCCATGGCCCACTTGTTAAAGGGGTTTGTTTGCTTGAAAATTTGTGCTTTCTCTCAGGCTGCCCCTTGCACTTGGGAGGAGCTCCCCATAAACATCTGCAAAGCCACCTCATTATCCACCTTCAAACTCTGTCTTAAAATGCTCACTCTTCTCTAGCCGGGGAGCCTGCCCCTTGTACCTACCCCTTGACTGGGCTGAGTGCTAAGCAAAGGGGAAAGCCCCCAGGCAAGCAGTGCCCACCCCTGGAAAGCCTCTTTCATTTGATGACTTCCTGGAAGTTTGGAAAGGGACAGGAGGGCTGTGGCTTTGTGTGTTTATTTATTAGGTCTGCCCAGAAAGGAGGCAGGGAAATTAACGAGCCCTGTTCAGGAATGCCACTCTGCAGGCATTATTACTGATGGGCATCTCCCAGCCAAGGGAGGAGAGGATGCATCAGAGTGTGATGGGGGCTGTGAGAGGCAAGGATCATCGCGGAAATGGCTCGTGCTCCAGCCTGACCCCGGCAGCTTTAATCAGGCGTTTGTGGCACCTGGACGTGCAGGTTCCCTCCGTTTATTTCTCCATCTGGGGGTTGGCTCGTTTTTCTTTCTTCCTCGGCTGGCACCACATTCATTGGTTGGCGTTTGATAGCAGTGGTCTGGGAGGTGTGGAAGGAAGGGAGGCCAGGAAAGGGACTGGTACTGGGAAGCCTTGGATCGTCGTCTGGGGACACTGGGGGAATCCTGAAGGTAGAGCAAGCTCTAGGGGAAGAGATCTCCAACCATCACTTAGACTCCTGGAGCAGCCGGGGGGTGGGGACAGGGACACACAGGTGAAAGGACTGGGGATTGATCCTTTATATTGACCCCAGCATCCCCTTAGGAGTCACTCAACTGGGGCAGGGAAGGGGACATAGCCCTGCCCTGCCCCATCTCATCCAGCTCTCCATGGCTCCAGCAGCACCAGGGGGTGGCACCTTTCCAGCCATAGGAGCCTTGATTATGCCATCTGGACCCGATGAGCTGTTTTATGGGCTTGGGGGATTCACTAGGGGGCGGAGGGTAGCTAAGTAGGATCTCTGGGTAGGCCCGGCGGCTCTGTCCCAGCCTCGGACCCCAGGAATATCGGAGCGGATCAGTGGATTTCCTGCACTTGACACCTGCAGAGGCGCCCACCACCCCTGCTCCCTGGGCAGCAACAGAGAGTGGCACGGCATTTCGCTCTGCCCGAGGCTGCTCCATGGCCAACGATAACAGCCCCTCCCTGGCACTGCTTCCCATCCCTCTGATCCAGGACTCCAGCCACAAGGAGATCTGCCTAGAAAATGGAAACTCCTCTCCTCCTGGCTGTTCCCCGACCTAAAACCTTTCAGGCGGAGGTCGCAGAGGGTAGAGGCAGTGAAGACTTGTTAGGGCCCTGTGGTGGGGCAGAGCCGTCCTGGGGGGGCGCCCCCCCCCCCCCCCCCCCACACACACACAGGAAGGAGTTAAAGAGCAAATCTGGGCAAGGTCAGGCACAGCCCAGCACACCTGGGAGGCTTGTGGGGCCTGGGGATGGGTCAGTCCCTAAAAGGGAGGATCCCTGCTCAGCGTAGGGTGTGGCATGCAGAAGCAGGACTGCAACTTGGCGCTCCGTGGCCCAGGGCAGCAGAGGTTGTTGAGACAGGAGCAGTGCCCCAAAGGGAGGTATGCCTACTACAGGCTTCCTGCCCCTCTAGCTCACCTAGGGTCCATGCAGTGTATTGCCCTGGCCACTTTTAATAGTCTCAAAGCCCTGGGACTCCTGCTCTCCCTACTCCACAGTCCGATCGATCACCGCCTCCCTGACATCCTGGCTCAATGACCCCTTTGCTCAGTTTCAGCCCTTTAGATCTAGTGATACCCTGTGGGTCTCCCCGACCGTCCCTCTCCCATGTGGGGTTTTACATCCTCCAGCTAGCCAGAGCTGTTATTCAGTTCCTCATTTCTTTCCTAATCATTTTTTTGCTACAGACAGAAATGATCCCTGCCCTTCCTCGGGAAGGAGTGGAGCCCCTTTCTCGCCACGCTTTAACAGCTTAATAAAGCACGGCAGTTGGGCCAGTGGGCCATAGAGGTTTTATCATCAAAGGCATTAAGTATTTAATTGCCCAGTTGGGTGAGAAAATCAGGTTGTTTGTTTGCAGTACAATTAAAAATCAGCATTATGGGCCTGGTATAAACGCTGCTCTGTTCTAACCTTCCAAAGCAATTCTCATGCTCCCAGGAGGGGAGCTGATGGCTCGTGTGAGGATGGGGGTGGTGGGGGAGTCCAGAAAACACTTTTTTTTCCTAGCAAGCAATGTTCTTCCTTCTCTCTGTCAGGCTCCAAATGGCTCAATAACCTGCTTGTCTCTGGTTAATGGGACACAGCTGGGTAATTTAAGTCAGTGCTCGGGGATTTTTTTACAACGTGGATATTAACGTAAAAGTTTTCTTTTGATTGATTTTTTTTTCCATTTCAGTGAGAACAATTTTTTTTTTTTTTTTGCTCAGACCTAACCATCTCCCGGCGGGGTTTGCAACTCGCGCTGCAAACCGGGGCTTCCGGCATGAAAACCAGGAAGTGAAACCGACCCGAAACGGCTATCCTTGTTTGCGGTGCTGTGGTAGCTCTGCTGGCCCCGACACATGAGAGAGACAAGGGAGGTGAAGCCGTATCTTTTATTGGACCAACTTCTTGTGGTCTGGGGAAGGAAGAAGAGCTCTGTGGAACCTGGAAGCTTGTACCCTTCCACCCATAGAAGTTGGTGCAATAAAAGATATTATCACACCTACCCTCTCTCTCTAGAAATGACTAGTCTGGGTTCTTGACCTGCTCACGTTGAGTGAATTGAGGAAAGCCAGTAAACAACAGCAGAGCTGGGAAAGTACATTCAATTTAAAAAGAAATTCTTTCAATCGTAATAATGTGCAGCTAATGCTGTAACACGCAGATACGTGAAGGGATAGAGAAGAGCCGAGTCAGTGAGCGACTTCAAGGATGGTCTTATAGGGGTCAGGCCCTGGGCTGGGACTCAGGAGATCTGGCTTTGGTTCCTAGCTCTGCTACTGACTCGCACTCTGACTTGGGCAAGTCACTTAATCCCTCTTTGCCTCAATGGAGAAAACAATTTTACTCTTCTCTCCACACCATCTCCCACTGTCTGCAGCACCTGGCACAATGGGGTCCTGATCTCCACGGGGACTTTTAGGTGCTACAAGAATACAATAGATATTTTTAAACCTAACAGTATCCCTTTAACCTCACACAGTGGCTGCATGGGCCCCGGCAGGCATATTCTGCATTGGGTTGACTTGGGAAGATTGTAACACACATACAGTAGGACCCACGTACCACAAAGACAGCATCGCTCTCACGCCAACGTGCAGGCCCAACGAGCTGGCCTGGAAGCATGCAATATTTTGAAGTGGTGCAATTGTTTCAGAAAAGGCTTCTGGTAACTAAACAACAAAATGAAATCAATTGACTGTATCATTCTCCACCAGCCCTAAAACACGGCCCGCTAATAAGATCTGCACTGCTGTGAAGCCAAAAGCCAAGCAGCCAGCTGGCTGGGCCCAGGCCAGCCACAACAAATCGCAAGAAGACGCGATTCAATTTGCAATGAAGAAGCCAAATCTCCCGTTGCCTGCCCTGTCCAGTTTGCCGGGCAGGCTGAGTTAACGTGGGCAATGCTGCGCTCCCGTTCTCACTGTTGCTAGCCAAAAGTACTTGGGTCTGCAGCAAGCTGCTGACACCAGACTAACACCTGACTCCCAGTTAAACATCTCCCATAAGCTTTGGTTATAAGCTTGCAACCATCACCCTATGCATCGCTGGTTTCTTCCCAGTGAATGGTGCTGACATACTGCACCCAGCAGAAGGCAGGAGTGAGACCTAGTTTCCCCCCAGACACGATGCTCTGTGTCAGGTCACAGCCTGTATTCAGCAAAGGACAGAAGCGCCAAGTGGCTTCAATGGGACCTAAGCCTATTCTGAAAGTTAAGCATGTGTTTGAATGCTCCGTTGGATCGGCGTCGGTATTGCTGTTATGAAATGGAAATGATCGAATTGCAGCCCATAAGCATTAGCAACGCAAACAGGAGGGGGTGGAATTCTTGCGACGAAAGGCGACGCTGCTCGAAATTAAAATCTGTTGGTATTTCATGCCTTGCAAAAGGAGGATTTGGCTTAAACAAAACATGCTCTGTTTCCCAGACATTTTGCTCTACGTGAAACACTTGTCTGGCGGGGACGAGCATAAAGGGGCGTTGGAATCCAGCACCGGCAGCTTGAATAATAAGTGGGTTTTTTGTAGCAAAGTAACACTGGAGGGTCCCCAAAACCGATCCCAAACCCACGGGAAAGGCAATGGCGGAAGGTTGCCCCATCGGGCGTTGCTGTCGCGAGGGACTGCCCGGGGTTGGACTTCAATGAGAGGGAAGCTCCCTCTATGCCCATAGCACTCTCCCCGTGTCCTGGGAGAAGCCAGGGTGTCGTCCAAATATTCTGGCCACCCCGGAGTCATTTCACCTTGTGCAGTCGCTGAAAGGAGGAATTCCAGAAAAGAGGCATCTCAGCCGTAGCGCCAGCACCATCAGAATGGCCAGACTGGGTCAGTCCAATGGTCCATCTAGCCCAGTATCTTGTCTTCCGACAGCGGCCGGAACGAACAGAACAGGGCAATTTAGAGTGATCTGCTCCCTGTCATCCGGTCCCAGCTTCTGGCAATGGGCCCCTTCCATGAGCGGTGACCAGCCCCTCTCGAGAGCGCTGCTGGCCAAGGTAAGGACAGAGAGTGGGAGGAGGGTCGGCTTGGTCAAAGCCCTGGATCTTCTTTCCAAGGGAACATATCCAGCTGAGGAGCCCTCTCCGCCCGCCAGGAAAGCCCTTCAGTCCGCCTCCAAAGGCACAGAGCCTGCAGCCAGCTCCTGTGTTAACCACGCGAGGCTGGGTGTGGGGTGCAGACGGCAGAGTCTTTCGCTGCCATGTCTCTGGCTTGAATCTGGGCCCTGCCTGGCAGCTGCCCAAAGGGGTCGCTATCTCCCAGGTGTGCGAAAGGGGTTGGCGGTGAGTCCTCTCATTAGTGCAAAAGTGTCCACGTCCCTCCCTCCAAAACACTTGTCACCACTGGCGCTGGCTCTCACCAGAAGTCAGGGACTGGGCCTGAAGCCTGCTCTCCCCTAAAGACAGTCCTCCTGGGGCAGATTTACCAGGGATTATTGTTTATTGTGTAGAGCGCTTTTAAGGCACAAAGGGCAAGGAAGTGCCCAACTCCCAAGGGAAGTGCCTAACTCCTATCTGTGCCTTTGGAAAGCTCCCTCCGTGTCCTCTATGTCTATCGCGGTAGCATCCAACAGCCCCAGTCAGGATCGGGGCCTCATTGTGCCAGGTGCTGCACAAACACAAAGAAGGCTTGGTCCCTGCCCTGAATAGTTTAACGTAAGACCATCTCAACTAGCGGCTGTAACTCCACAAGAGCGATGACGGGTAAGGGAAATGAGGCTGACGTGATTATGGTGGGAGGTGCCAGCTGGCCCTGATACACACAGTTTTACAAGTTGTTTCCTCGGGGCATGTGAGCAGGGTTCACTGCGCAGTCTTGGTAGAAATGCTGCAGCTTTGTAATGCAATGCAGATGCGGCTGTATTTGCGAGGGAACGGTGGCAAGCAGCGTAGGAGTTTTCTCTCTGTCTTAATACCTCTGACTAGTCGACTCTTGAGGTTGAGACACGGTCGCTCCCTGGGACCGGGGCACTGTGTTTGGCTGTGACAGAGGACTTTGTCTGCATGCTGTTTGTGACTCTCTCTGTTCCAGGACCAGCGTCTGGAGTGGAAACAAACAAACAAACAAACAAACACACTGCACTCAGAGTATCCCCGGACTCTGTGCCACTGATTTCTCCTCCAGTGGGAAGCCGACCTTCAAGATCCCAGCGCCGGCTCCCGCTCAGCAGAGAGACAATAGTAAGATCATGCAGCTGCATGGGTTAGTTACAGGCACAGCTGGATGGCTTCTAGGCCTGGAGTGCTACAGAGAAAGCTTGTTCTGTTGCTGCCTGTATCTGCTCTGTGGGTATGTTGAAAACTGCAGGCTCCAGAGCTGTTGATCTGGTACCTTTCCCCAGCAGGGAATGCACTGAGCTGACAGCCCACAGATCTGTGGGCAGATTCTCTCTCATAGGAATTGTCAGTGTGGGGCAGATACAAGGTCCAGCCAGCCCAGTGTCCTGTCTCTGACAGTGGCCAATACCAGATGCTTCAGAGGAAGGTGTACGGACCACACAGTAGCAGATGTGGGGTAATCTGCCCCGCACATAGGTCGTAGCCTGAGCTCTAATAGAGATTGGCTTAAGCCCTGAAGCACAAGGTTTCATATCCCTTCCAAAATGTAGCTGTCGTTGATATAAACTCCAGATATTTTTAATATCCATATAAAAGTCCAGTCCCTTTTTTGCATCTTAATGAGTTTTTGGCCTCAGTGGCTTCCTGGGGCAGGGCGTTCCACAGGCTAATTACACGTTGTGTGATAAAATATTTCCTTTTGTCAGCTTTGAGGTTCCAACCTTCGCATTTCATTGTATGGCCCGGTGTTCTTGTGTTGGGAGCCAGGGAGAAAAGAAACTCCCAATCTCCTTTCTCTACCCCTGTCATTATTTCACGCCCTTTTATCAAGTCCCCTCTTATCCGTCTCCTTGCTAAGGGAACAATCCCAATCTTTTCAATCTCTCTTCTCCTTTCTCTCGCTGATTTGACTGCAGAGTAATCACACTGGCTGTGACGGAGTCGCTTCTGCACCAGTGTGAGAGGGGAACTGGACCCAGGCAGGGTAACCAAAGCAAAATGGGATTGGAATACAGTGTGTTTTCTGGGAGAGTCTAAATACAGAGCTGCAGAGTTGTGTGCTGCGCGACAGCCCTCTGGAAAGCTTTGAGATACTAGGGAGGACGCTGCAGCCTTCGCCAACAGAGACTGCAGAGAGCAGGCTACCAGAACTGATCATTACTAACAGCCTTGGGGAAAAAGCAGGAAAGCACACGCTTGTGCCAAAATAGGAAGCTCATCTACTGTTAAAATAGCAGGTCCTGGAGGGGTGCTGATTACCAGGGAAGTGACCAAAGTGCAGTAATTGAATTCCTGAGGGACAGCAGAGCGTGTGATTCGGAGCATGGGTTAACCACGGCTTTCTTATTGCTTTGACTTCAGGCAGAAGGAAGGCCGGGATGGAATCAAGAATCTCGTAAAGCTGGTTAGCAGTGGGCACACTGCAGGGGGGTGCAATGGATGCTGTTTCACCAGAACCCCAGCAAACGTCGATCCTGACACACAGCATCCTGACCTATCCCAGGCCCGGGCTCCCCTCCAGCCTAGTTTCACCAATGCCCCTCAGTCCTAACCCACAGGCCCCTGCTATCCAGCCCCAGGCTGCCCCTTCTCCACCTAGCCTATAGCCCCCTGCTAACCCAGACCTGGACTCCTCCCACCCCACAGCTCTGCCAATGCCCCCTCTGCAGCCCCCTTGGTATGGCAGCTCTGGGCTCCCTCCATGCAAATCGGCAGACGCCCCCTAGTCCTATCATGCAGCACCTGCCAGCCCTTCCGGTGCCGCAGTGCAGGGCTGACGGGCAGAGGCAGACTGCTGCGGGGCGTGAGGTGCGCAAGGGATCACTGGGGAAGTAGGGCGTAAACTGACAGCGCTTTAAAAAAAGATGTTCACAAATTGAGCTCCCGGCGAGGCAGCCCTGAGCACAGGAGTCAGCCTGACCTGACACGGCCTATGGGACCAAGCCAGGCCCCCCCGCAGGCCTGTTAGATCTGCCGCGGCTGAGAGCAGAGCGTGGGGAAGGGTTCGAAGGCATCCCGTGGGAAAGAAGCGTGCCGCGCTCGGCTGAAGAGCTCTGAGGCGCTCAGGGGGCTGAGGGGGAGATGGAGGGCAGGCAGGAAGTCAGCAGGGATCTCACACAGATGCTGGCACCCCGTTCACGCCTCCATGCGGCGGGAAGACAGCGGCTCGGGGGGTGAAGTCTGGGACTCCAGCAAAGGGCCCTGGCTCTACAGGAAAAGCAGTTCTGCGTGGCCCACCTGGCCCCCTGGGCTGGGCCATGGCAGCTTTGGGGGAAGTGAAACATCCCCGGGGCCAAATTCCTGCGCTCACTCAGCGCGACCTGGGACCTGATGCAAAGCCCCTGGGAGTCGCAGTCAGAGGGTTTCAGTCCAGAAGGGACCAGATCAGCCAACCTGGCCTCCTGTACCTCCCAGGCCACCAGCAGATATGTGTGTATGTGTGTCCTCCTCCGCTTGGCACCTGGAAGACAGTGCCCGTGTCACCCCTATGCCCAGGTTAGCCAGCACCTCTGCCCCCCCGCAGGCCGCTGAGATGCCATCGTTAGCAGTGAGGGCAGCAATGGGAAATCCCTCTCTCCTCTGGGCTGCCCCCGCTTCCCAGGGCGCTCTCTTGTCCTGGCAGGAGTTAGTTAACAGATACGGTGCCCGTGGTCTTGCCAGGCCGATAAAGCGGGGCACTGAGAAGGGTTTCCTCTGACAGTTCTTTGCGTCAGCTCTTCACACACCCCCACCTCCGTCCAGGTGCTGAGCGGAGGAGGACGCAGACATCTGCAGCTCATTGCTTGGAAGCGGGAAAAGCGACGCTACCCTCCCCGCTGCCCTTTCTTCCACGCACCCTTGCTCCTTCGATCTGCTCTTCAGGCCGCTCCCTTGCTCAGCAGCCCATGCCTGGCCACGCGCTGGGGGCCGCGGCGCCTGCCTGCGGATCAATCAACCCTCGCTCTTCAGTCGCCTGGAAGGAAAACTGCACTGCACCTTATGTAAGGCTGTTGGGCCAGATCCCTGGAGGATGGAAACCCAGTTAGCTCCCTGGTAGACAATAGAGCTGGGCTGATTCACAGCCCCTGGGGTCAGACCCGGAGGCTCTGATCCTCCCCCACTGATCTGAAGGGAAGCTTTGCCGCTGAGTTCAGTGGCCATTGGATCCGGCCCGTAATAGCCATGCTGAGGTTAGCAAATGTCCCATCAACATCACAGGTCGGAATGGTGGAGTCTCTGGATCAGGGGCCGGCCGCGCTGAGTGGATCGCCTTCCTTGATTGCAACCGTCATGTATATGGGACTTCCTTAAATTCCAGACCAACATAAACGGGCCCTATGGTTGCGCGGGGAGTTGAGATTCCACGTCCCGGCATTCCTTGGCCCCTTGCTGTATTTGCCCGAGCCGCTGCTGGCTGGCACCAGTTATACCGGCCAGTTTTCTTGGTGGACGCCCTCTGCAGGGAGTGGACGTGAGACCCAGCAAGCTTGTTCCATGCAGGCTCCGCACAACAGCCATCAGGTGGGAACAATTTTTCAGTCACTGGCAACTTGGGCCTGGACCCGGACCCGTGGTGGTCGAGAGGACTCACGGGTGTGACATGACACAGAGAAGTGCTAGGATCTCTGCCCCAGGCTCTCCCCACATGGGAGTCTTGGGTCCATTGCACGGTGGGTGGGACTAGCAGATCCTGTGCCTCTTTCCTAGCCGCACTCCGTAGCCCATCATCCCTGCAGCCCCTTGGGCTGTTTCTTTGTCCGGGAGTTGCCGGTGCATTTGTTTGAGACGGATGCGGCCCCGACAGTGGAAGAGAAGCTTCGGCTCCTTCCGCCTTTCCCGTCTGGGCTGTGGAGTGCGATCGGCTTGCCAGGCGCTGATCTGCTGTGTGCTGCCCAGCGTGCCAGGGGCCAGCTGCAATCCCCAGCCTCTGCACGCCAGGTCCTAGGAGCGGCACTTAGATATTGGCGAGGGCCAGCTCTACCCAGCTCCGGAGACAAGAGGGACCCAGATCCTTATATCAGCTGTGTCCGGCTCAGCTTCTGCGGCGGCAGAAACTATAGCATGAGTCTCCATCCCCTCTGCCTTCCCTCCTCTCCTCTCCTGTCCCCCCCACACCCAACGGCGTATGGAGGTCTCTGGCGCCCGGGGGCCAAGCCTACATTTTTGCCGCCCCCCCCCAGGCCTCACGACTTGGTTGCAGGCTTGGTTCTGCTGCCGCCTCCCTCCTCCCCGCACGCTGCTCCCGTCTTTCCTGCTGCAGCCCCGCACCGGCTTGGATGGGGCGGCCTCACCCCCCCGGCCTGAGGAGGGGGGCAGGACCCGGCCAGCCCTTCACGACACGAGTGGGGGAGGCGCTGAGCAGCACCGCTAGGCCAGACCACCGATGCACATCTGCTGAATGCCTCGTCTCGCTGAAATCTCCTGGCAGGTGCATTCTGAGTTCCCGGCACGTTTTCGTTTCTCTTCAGTTCAGCAGCATGCCTCTTCCTTGCACGTCAGCTGGCCAAAGGCAAGAGGGGCAAAAGCACCACAGCGTTAGGCCCGTGGGGTAACGAAAGGTGTTGCAAGGTGCCGGGGATTGGCGATGGGCCGGGGCAGGAGAGGCTGGTCACAGGCTGTGACATAAGTGACGTGCACTGAGTGTGGCTAATTAGTGCTTATTATTTGCTGCGGGCACTCCCTGCCCCAAGGAGCCTGCAGTCGCAGAGACGGGCACGGGCAGGGTGGGCTGCGCTGGCAGACGCGGGGGATATTGTTCATGAGCGTTTTGGGCTCTTAAAGTGGCGCGCGCTGGGCTGACGTGGGTTAAGCTGAGGCAGGGTGAAGGGAGGGGCTCCCAGAATTGGAACTAAGGGCTCCCTCAAATACTTGCCCCTACATCTGGACATACACATGATATTCCCTGGGTAAAATATGCTCCCGCAAAGGATGAGCCCTCTGTGCCTCCCTCCTCCCCACAACTGACCCTTCAGTTCCATACTGATCCCCGTTACCTGCAAACATTCAGGGCACCCCCACCTGTACCCTGCTGAGGGCTCAAGGTGTAAGGCACCTACCTTTGCCCACGGGACTCCCGGAGAAACCTAGTCAATGTACGTACCTGCCTGTACCCTCGGGGCTCTACAGGTCTGCAGAACCTTCTCCCAGCGAAAGAGCCTTACGCAGCTGTGCGCTAAACATCTATTTCTGAGCAGCACACACAGGATACAGATGCCAAGCCGATCTGTTATGCTCCCCGCTCCAGCTGGCCATCAGGATCCACTCGTCTGGGGGTGCCGGTGACGCTCGTGCAGAGGGGTCAGAGTCCTGGCAGCTTGCGGTTGAGCTGCTGTCCGGCGATGGTTCCCAAAGAGCACTGTTGTCCATTTACACGACACAGACGAAACGTGCTGCCTCCTTCAACTTTACTCCACCTATCCCACCATTCAATACCCCTCGGTAATAACATTTAACCAATCACGCACTGGCACCTATGTTTCCTCCTCCCTGCTCAAGTTTGTTTATTTTTAATTTTTTTACATTTTTCTCTCTCATGCCCAAATTGTAACTTTTTTACGACCTTCTTTGTTTTTGCAGCTGGTCAGCAAAAATTCACTGCTCAGGGCTTATGGTATCTGTCTTACCCTTTGCTGGGTCTTTCTGTATCGCCCTAAACTTCCCAGCGCCCGGATGTGTCTACTCTACCATCCTTGGTGTGATACTTCTTGTTAGGGGCATTTCGCAGGGGCGGGGGGGATGCCTTAGCAGCAGCAGAGCATTTTTTTTCTTAATTTCGGTGGTGAAATCCTGAGTTTCACCCAACGCTGGTCACAGCTAGTTTAGTATGGGGTGAGTTAAGTCCCAGGCCTACACTCTCAAGGACCCGTCAATTCCTTACTGTCCTTTCCTCCATGCCATCAGTTCCATACCAATCCTCCTCCTTCCCCAACAGACCCGTCAATTCCATGCTGTTCTGAGCATCTCTTCCGAGCTGCATCTGCTCACCCCCCTGACCCTGTGGGCTCTCCTCTGTCTCTGATTGCTAAGGTTCTCCGAGATGCTGGCTCTTTCATTTTTTTGGTGCCATGTGCGTTCTCTGAAGCCTCTTTGTGACATACTAATTGGCTGACAGGGTGCTAATTGTGGTGTCACATAGCAGAGGGTTTGTGACTTGAGATGAGGAACTAGCAGCTGTTGTAAATGGGGAGTTTCCAGGTTGGAAGCAGGTTGAGTCAAAAGAACATTCTCCCTCCCCCGGTGTAATGTCCCTGGCCTGTCATTTCCTGCATACCCTCAGCTGGTATCACAGCTGTCCTGCCATTATGCTCAGAGAAGTGACTCTGAGAACAACAGAGTGGGCTCCTGCGTAAATTCCATCCCGACAGAGTCAGATCAAACTTGCCTCCGGCACGGCCAGCTCCCTCTTCCTACCATGTGTCTCTGCAATCAGAACTTAGCAGACAATTCTGCTGCTGGTGCACCAGGGAGAACAGACTCCACTAGTTCTTCCTCCTGTCTCTGGAACCGGGCTAGCAGAAAAAAATGCCTCTTGTGGGTCAGGGAGCAGATCTGACCTGAAAACACATGGGAGTGAGAAGGTGACAATGGTTTCCATCGCTTCTCTGAACGTTAGTCAGGGCCTTTACCCGCCTGGCCAACTGCCACAGGCCCCCAAGGCTCAACCCGGCCCAGTGCTGTTCAGCATATTCAGAAATGATCTGGAAAAAGGAGTAAACAGTGAGATGGCGACATTTATAGATGGTACAAAACTACTCAGATAGTTCAGTCCAAAGCAGACTGCGAATTGTTACAAAGGGATCTCACAAAACTGGGAGACTGGACAACAAAACGGCAGATGAAATTCAGTGTTGATAAATGCAAAGTAATGCACACTGGAAAACATAATCCCAACTATACATACAAAATGATGGGGTCTAAATTAGCTGTTACCACTCAAGGAAGAGATCGTGGAGTCATTGTGGAAAATTCTCTGAAAACATCCACTCAATGTGCAGCGGCAGTCAAAAAAGCTAACAGAGTGTTGGGCATCATTAGGAAATGGAAAGATAATAAGACAGAAAATATTGTATTGCCTCTTTATAAATCCATGGTATGCACACATCGTGAATACTGCGTGCAGATCTGGACACCCCATCTCAAAAAAGACATATTGGAATTGGAAAAGGTACAAAAAAGGGCAACAAATATGATCAGCAGTATGGAACAGCTTCCATATGAGGAGAGATTAATAAGACTGGGACTTTTTGGCTTGGAAAAGAGACAACTAAAGGGGGATATGAGAGAGGTCTATAAAATCATGACTGGTGTGGAAAACGTAAATAAGGAAGTGTTATTTACTCTGTCTCATAACACAAGAACTAGGGGTCACCAAATGAAATTAATAGGCAGCAGGTTTAAAACGAACAAAAGGAAGTATTTCTTCACACAACGCATAGTCAACCCGTGGAACTCCTTGCCAGAGGATGTTGTGAAGGCCAAGATTATAACAGGATTCAAAAAAGAACTAGATAAGTTCATGGAGGATACGTCCGTCAGTGGGTATTAGCCAGGATGGGCAGGGATGCAAACCCATGCTCTGAAGTGTCCCTAGCCTCTGTTTGCCAGAAGTTGGGAATGGCCGACGGGATGGCTCACTTGCTGATGACCTGTTCTGTTCATTTCCTCTGAAGCACCTGGCATTGGCCACTGTTGGAAGACAGGATAGTGGACTAGATGGACCCTTGGTCTGATCCAGGATGGCCATTCTTATGTCTATATTTTTAGTCTAGCTGAGGTGGGTTAGATGGACCATTGGCAATTCACCTGCCTGGTCCCATCAGTTTATCCCCCCATATCCCATCCCCAGCTGCCAAAAGACCCGCAACCCTGAGAAACAGCCCCCACCACCTCTGCGGCAAGCCTGAGTCCCAGCCCAGGTGCCCATTCTGCTCCCGGTGAGGCAGGAGAAAGGCAACATGTTCAGTGATCAGGTTCCACGCACGTCCCTCCTCATCCATTAGGAGCTGAGTAAACTGCAGAAAGAGAAACGCGAAAGACGGATGGACAAGCTGTCATAGGACCGACTCCCGAGCCAGCCCCTGGGCTGGAGGGTGCCAGCTCTGCGACTGCTGCTGGCCACCTTGGGGTTGCCTTTGTTTCCCCTAATTCCCTGACGCAGGGCATCAGCCATCAAAGCAAATTCAAAGAGCAGACGACAATCTCTCCAGAGCCAGGCTTCACTCCGATACCATCAGGGAGAACGTTAGCCCAGCAGCTGGGGCTTAACGTATATTTCACTGGATTCGACCACCAGATCCCAGCCACATCAGCTCCCTCTCAACATACGAACAGAGCTGCTGTGAGCGTAGCTGCTGTGCAGGTGGGGGACACAAGGCGCCTTTCCCCTGGGCAGCTGCCACACAAGGGGGCCAGGATCAGTGCTGTCCAGGTTTCCTTGGAGGATGAGGATGGAGAGCTTGGTCCCCTTTCAAAAGACGAACCTGGGAGCTTAAACTCGTTGCCTTGCTGGACTCAGTAAAGATGCCGGATTTATGGAGCGTTACAACAATCTGTAACCCACCAACCCGCCTTTGTTCTATGGCGGCAGGAGTGTTAACGGCCCACTTCACCGGGAATCCTGGGCGGTAGGCAGAATAGGCCGAGGAGGCCCTGCCCCTTCCCGTCACTAGCCAGGGGACAGGAAGAAAGCTGTCTTGTGGGGTAATGCTGCAGAATTAGGTGCATCATTGGGAAATTTACGCTGTCCTTTGAATAGTAATAATAATGCCCTTAAATCTGAGGATCTCCAGACACTTTACAGACAATAATGAATTAATCCTCAATGTAGGGCTTAGTTTGTGCCAGGGTTTACCAGAGCTGAGCCCCGGCATCTCTAGGGTTGGCAGTTCATAGCCCCAGCACCTCTGGGCTTGCTGCGTAAATTATTAATGTAAACAATTGCTTGAGCCCTGGCACCTCTTTCATTACAAATTAAGCACTGCCTGAATGTCGCTAAAGGATGGTTTATTATTATCTCGGCCTGCAGCTCCCTGGCTTTCTGACAGATGCCGGATCCAAATGGGTTTGAATCTTTTATTATGTTTCCCCCCGTCTGTCTAACTGACCTGTCTTTCCCTTTGACACTGGGGTCCTGCTACTGCCCAGATTCAATTTGCAATAGGTAGGTTGATTTCTGCTAGGCAAATGTGATGTGCCCAGCAGCTGGTGTGCTGGAACCATTGCTGATTACACATTATCAACAGCATCTCACAGTTACTATTTGTTGTAGTTACTATTTGTATTACTGGAGCTCCAGTCATGGACCAAGCCCCATTGCACTAGGTCCTGTACAAACAGAGAACAAAAAGTCTGTCCTGTCCTGAAGAATTCATAATCTAAGTAACACTGCCACTGTATAAATCCATGGCATGCTCACACCTTGAATGCGGTGTACAGGTCTGGTTGCCCCATCTCAAAAAAGATATAATGGAACTAGAAAAGGCAACAGAGATGATCAAGGGTATGGAACGGCTTCCATAAAATGAGAGATTAAAAAGATTAGGGCAATTCCTCTTAGAAAAGAGACCATGAAGTGGGAATATGATAGAGGTCTATATAATCACGGTGTGGAGAAAGGGAATAGAGAAGTGTTATTTACTCTTTCCCACAGTATGAAAAGCAGGAGTCACCTGTTGAAATTAATAGGCAGCGCATGAGTCTTCCGTTTGGGGAGGCAATTCGCCCAGGCTTCGACGAGGGTTGGGCTGGGAGAGCCGCAACTCCCACCTCCAGCTGGGATGTTGCCTTTCAGGCCAGCCAAAAACTGTGACGGCCGTCCAGGAAAAGAAGGGAAGTCAGACATGATCTTTCTATTGTTAAAACCAAGCAGTAAAAATGATAGGGGCAGTAGGGTGACCAGACAGCAAGTGGGGGAAATCAGGACAGGGAGTGGGGTGTAATAGACACCTATATAAGAAAAAGCCTCGAATATCGGGACTGTTCCTATAAAATCAGACATCTGGTCACCCTAAGGGACAGTAAAGGATGTTCAGGTACCATGGTAATGAGTGTGTCATAGAGAGAGAGAGAGATGGGTCTGTATGGGGTTGGATGGATGGATAGATGGGCAATAGGGCTATGTGGGGAAGGATGGATGGATAGATAGATAGACAGGTCTATATGGAGATGGATGGATGAATAGAGGGGGTGTATGGGGATGGATGGGTAGATAGATGCAAGCCATTTTTATTGTGCTTTGCAATTCACATATAAATAATATAGGCCCAGACTTCCTAAGCAGTCCTTTATATCCCTATGTCCCATCCTGGCACCTGAGGTCAGAGGCACTGGAACCGCTATCTACTGGGCAGCATAATCCCGTAGGGATGGGAGGTGGGGCACTTTACTTTGTGTGTCCATGACCCGGCTCTAACCCCTCCCGGGTATGCCGGAACGCACCACCCAGGCACGGCTGCAGATGTTTTGGTTTCTGTGCAAGCTGTACGTCCTCTGAGCAGAGGTTGTTTTATTTATTGGAGCGTCAGGGGCCGTGCTACGGCAGTTTTTCTCTTTCATTTCCCCACCTGCTCTGCTGTTGGTTTATTTCTTGGCCTGCTGGATATATGGTAAGCTTTTAGTTATAGGTCCCCAGAGGCCTCTGGGCGCAGGATGCCTGTGTCGGTACAAATGCATGGTGTTTATGATGGCTTTCAGGATCGGGCCCTGTGCTTTTAGGACCTCCGGCTGCTTTTTGATCAAATGCAGAACTTTGTGACGTCTGTCATCCTTGCCGTTTCAGACCCTCCCAGGCACTAGGGATGGGAGATTTACCAGAGGGGAGTGTCTGGCTGCTCAGATACACTCTGCAGGTGCACACATGGAGAAGACAATATCACAGCGAGGGCGGGCGGTTCTGAGAGCACAATTTCCCCTTTCAGTGGCTGTCAGGTTCCCTCGCTGAAAAAACAAAATGCAGCCCTTTGTCGCCATCTAGGGGGAGAACCCAGCCATCGAAACACACACAGTTTGGGGGTGAAGATTTTTTTTTCACATGTGGGTGGCATTAATTTGTACCCAGTGCCAGCCCTTATCAGTGTGTTGAGGTAGACACAGAATGCCCCCATCTGAAGGTGGTTTTGTTCTACAGAATCATGTTATTTTAGTTCAGTTTTCTGATCGGCCTGACCTGGCCTGGCCTCCACATCTGGACTGGAGATTGCTCGGTACTTGAACCAAAGCCTGAGAATGGTGCTAGGGGGCGCTGTGCTTGCTGGAGGTGTCTATCTTTCAGATCAGATGTCAGAAAAAGCTCCTTATCATTTATAGATGTTAAAGACTGGCTGACTCTTTTTTTGGAGGTGGAAGGACGGAGCAGTGGCTAGGATGCTGACTTGGGAGATGCAAGTTCAATTCCCTTCTCTGCCACAGATTTCCTGTGTGATTTGGCAAGTCAATTAGGTTCTCTGGGTCTCAGTTCTCCATCTGTAAAATGGGGATAACAGCACTAACCTATCTCTCAGGGGCGGTGTGACGATAAATACACTACAGACTGGGAGCTTAGACACTCCAGTGATAGGGGCCAATCCAAGTAAGTACCTAAAATAGATTTGCTCCAAGAATCAGACTGCTAGTCCCACAGGAGTAGCCAAGTTCTGACTCAGGTAATTCTGTCCTGCAACCCTAAAATTTCAGTTGCATGTGGTATTCTTCACTTCCTGTCTTAAACTGGTGCAGAGCATCGGTCTTTATTTATATTGCAGTAGTGCCTGGGAGACCCTTGTGACAGGCACTGTACAAACAGAACAAAAAGAAAAGCTTTGTGATGTAAATAAATATAGCAGTGCTGATCCGCAGTAATTATATCCCTGTCTAGAGTAAATATGTCACTAGTGTGTGTGTGTGTATTTATATAAATAAGATTTTCCTGGCAGATGATGTGACAGACACAAGTGTCATAAAAACATAAACACAGCCATGGCCATACTGGGTCATACCAATGGTCCACCTATCCCAGTATCCTGTCTTCCAACAGTGGCCTATGTCATATGCCTCAAAGGGAATGAACAGAACAGGGCAATTATTGAGTGATCCATCCCATGTCATCCAGTCCCAGCTTCCAGCAATCAGCGGTTTATGGTCATCCACAGCATGGGGTTGCATCCCTGACTATCTTGGCTAATGGCCTTTGATGGACTCTCCATGAATGTATCGAATTCTTTTTTGAACCCAGTTATAGTTTTGGTCTTCACAGCATCCCCTGGCAAGGAGTTCCACGGGTTGACTGTATGTGGTGTGAAGAAATATTCCTTTTTGTTTGTTTTAAACCTGCTGCTTATTAATTTCATCAGATGACCTCTAGTTCTTGTGTTGTGTGCAGGAATAAGTAACATTTCCTTATCCACTTTCTCCACACCATTCACAATTTCATAGATCTCTATCGTATCCTCTCTCAGTCGTCTCTTTTCCAAGCTAAACAGTCTCAGACTTTTTAATCTCTCCTCATGTGGATCTGACACATGGTCCATATTGCATTAAATGTGTCTCTAATTCTGGAGAAACAATGCAACATAATGGACTGAGCACTAGATTGGAAGCCAGGAACTACTGAGACAAACTGCTACTGCCTCTCTATGTGGCCTTTGGCAAGTCATTTTGCTGTTCTGTGCCTCAGTTTCCGCCATCTGTAGGTGGGGGTTCTGTGGACTGATGTTTGTGAGGTTATTGTTATTATAATCAGATAGTTATTGCCACTCCAGCAGGATTCCCAAGAAAAGTTTGCTACAGGACATGGCACCTGCCATGGGAAAATAGCATGTTTTAAAGTACGAAACATTCAGCTGCCCCTGAGATACATGAAACCCATCTCTGGCAGCCCTATGGGAGCGGAGGCAAGGAAAGAAAGACCCCATGCATCAACCTTGGCCAGATTGTTTAGAAATGAATCTGGGCATCACGTGGCTTCTGCCTTGAGCATTAACTTCTGGGCAAACTCCTCCTAAGTGTAACAGTGGTGGCTGGGCACCTCAGACAAGTCTGGGTCTGTTTTAAGCAGAATCCAGCATGAGCCCATGCGTGGGAAATTCCTGACTCGCCACAGCTCAGCTGTTTGGCTGACTCAACAGCTTCTCTTCCCAGGGAATGGATGCAGTGCTATGGAGGTAATTAAGCACCATGGGTAGCAATTTGGTGCAGCTGTGTTACGTAGTGCTCCAGCGCTAAGTCAGTGCAGGTAGGGTGACAGTTCAATGGCGTGCACCGCATTGCTATTGCCATGCCACAGGGATAAAATTCAGCAGACCTAGAGCAATGACCGTTCGAAGGCAGTAATGCAGTAGCACGAAGCTAATTCATTGTGCCATGGAGTGTAATGCAATGCCACAGCGGTATTGCAGCACCATAGCAGTGCAATGAAAGGAGGGCAACGCTAGGGGTAATTCAGTACCATGCAGGTAGTGCAGTACAGGTGGTTTTTAAGGCCTGGCTTGACAAAGCCTTGGCTGGGATGATTTAGTCGGAGTTGGTCCTACTCTGAGCACGGGGTTGAACTAGATGATCTCCTGAGGTCCCTTCCAACCCTAACTTTCTGTGATTCTATGATGCAGCATCACAGAGGTCTCGCAGACCCCTGAGCAGTGAGGCAGTATGACAGGGTTAATGCGGTGACACTGGGGGAATCAATGAAAACTTTCTTCCTTCCATTCGGGTCCTGCACTCCGTTCCAAAACCGCACCGCATCTCATTGCTGTGATTCATGAAAAGGCTGCATGGAGATGGAAGACAATTTGTTGCTACCTGAGAACAGTCTACTGCCCTCCCCCATGCAGAACATCCCATGAATAACTGATCAAGTAAGAAATATACCAATTCGGTCCCGCCAAAGTCAAGCTGTCTGGCTGCCAAGCTGTCCCTTTCCTTCTTTGCTGCTGCCTCTGGGAGGGCCACATCAAAAGACCCATGCTTAGCTACACTTAAAAAGTTTGTCAGTGTAACCTTATCAGTATAGCTATTCCAGTAAACCCTCCAACTTGAGACCCAGTCTATACCGGTAAAAAGTCCTAGCCTATACCAGTCCCTTGGGTGAAATAAGCTGGCAAGAGGACATTTTTGCTGGTATCACTGCACTTATGCTAGAGCTTTTATCAGCACAGCCGTGTCAGCAGAAAATCACACCCTTAGCTGACAGAGCTATGCCATGAACCCCTCTGAGAGCAGCCCAGTTCTTAGTGGTGGCAGCAGCACAGGTCGTAACTCCCACTAATGTAAAGGCAATTACAAGATGCAGCATAATGAGCTTCACTCTGATGCCATCCATTTTAAGAACAATGAATGGCACCGTAGGACACCCAGGTCCCTTACTCCAGAAATCTCAGTATGGTGAAGAGGAGCCATGGGGAACCTGACAAAGATTCCAGCGTTTCCAACACCTGTATCAGGAGAGATGTTTTCTCTAAAGAAAGAAAAACAGTTTCAGTTTCAAAAGTTAGGGAGAAGGATTGAAATGATCCTCTGCAGCGCTGAGAACATAGACACCGGCGAGCTACTGAAGGCTGGAAATTAAACAGACTAGAAAGCCAAATGAAACCAACCAGTCGGGTTTCATTGCTCTAGATGTGTGAAGTGCAGAAAAGTAAACAAACAGCATGGGTTGGGAAAAGTAAATGAGTTATTACAGATGATTTGTGCGTGAATGATCTCCAGCATTATCACATATAGTGATGAGAGCAGGATAAATATTGATAAGACAGGGAAGGGGGGGAAATGAACACATTCTTTTGATCGTATTTGCTGTCTGGACTTTTAAAGATATACATTACTGGTAAAATACAATTGAACTTGTTGGCTCTAAGAGGAAGATGAGGGGGCAATTTTAGGAGCATAAATATAGCTTGGTGGGGGGCTGAGTCGGCAGTATAAAGACCAGCAAGAAGGTCTGTAAATGTATTACAAAAAAGTGTGCTACTAGAACAAGGATGGAAGGTTTTTAAGAGACACACAGAGAAAGGTCCAAACTCCCCATAGAAATCTACTGTGTTGTAGGATCTGGTTACATCTTGGTAGTGGTCAGTATGATTAAAACACTGTTCAGCCTTGCAGTGAGATGGGATCAAACTACGTTAACAGACGATGCTAAAATGTCCAGCTTTGCATCCAGGTGCAGCAATGTGTTTTTCTTAGGTAGATGGGCCTATGCGCATAAGCACAAGCTGTTGCCAGGACTTCCCTGTGTACCACCCAGCCAAGCAGTGTTGTCATCTGAATCCTTGATTGCCCAGGGCTAAAGGGTGAAATCAGTGAGTATGGACTGGATGATACGCTCATTCAGACACATGAAACCTACTGTATGCAAATCCAGGTTTGCCTTTCTCCACTTCTGCAACTATCTAGCTCAGTGATACTCAGACCTCAGTGATTCAGGAGCCAAATTAGTGATCAGCGTTACCCAAAAGAGCCACAGTAGTGTGAATTCATTATTTCATTTACTATATATATACATATTATTCTCACAGCAAAATGGCTGACCAAATATTATTATTTTATCAACTACAATTGGTTAATAACATAGTAAAAGCCTCCTGATTGGTTAATAATTAAATCACACAGTGTTTTAATATCATGTGCTGCAAAAAGCCATAGGAGACACATTAAAGAGCCACTGAGTATCACTGATCTAGCTGATTGATGGTGACTAGTTAGCATGGACAAGGGCAAATTATATACAGCATTGTGTCAGCGAGTAGTGAGTAAAGTCTCCTGGCATCTGAGTTTACCCACCATGTGTTAACATGATGCTGACCATAACTTGTCCTTGTCTGCAGGGATGCATCAGACCTGGCCGGCATCCTGCTACCACCATAATAGTTAAAAAACATAGTGAAATGTAATTTAGTTTCCAAGTAAAGACAAGCCTACATTGAATTACAAGTCCCAATTTTGTCCTTTTCCACCACCCTTTGAGTCCCCAGAAAGAATAAAATAATAGTAGCAAAGGGAAAAAAAGTGTTAACTACTTCCCCTTTCATCTCAAGGGGATGTTAACTATGATCACATACTAATTTGATTTGCAAAGCTTTTCTGGTCAGCTCCTGCAACTCTGAGTTTATGAAGATCTACTCCTGTCAAAAAACCTGTTTTCATTATTTTTACATTAAAAATGGAGGCTCTGATGCCCCCTTATGGAAAAACCCCTGTGACAGCAACTTAAGCTCCAGCCCCTTGCTGATTTAACTGATGTCTACATGGCAAGCAGATGCAAATAGCCTTGCCTTCTCTATCACAGTCTCTACTTACATTAGCTTGGTTAAAGTTGTTACATTGCAGACTTCCAGTAAAGAGTGGGAGGGGAATTAATGCCAAACAGACTCCGATTAGTCAGTGACTAACACGTCCGAGAGGGTTGTGATGTCACTATTTCACAGCAAATGATGTTATAGGAGCTACTGACAGCAGGTGTTTTAAGGGTGGCTACACTTCAAGGTGGGGGTGTAATTTCCAGTATGAGGAGACATTCCTGCACTAGCTCTGTTCAAGCTAGTGTGCTAAACGTAGAAGTGCAGCCACTACACCACAAGTGGTGGGAGGGGCTAGACGTACCTACAGACTCCGATGGGATTGTACTCAGGGCAGTTACTTCCTCCCACTGCCACAGATACACTTCTACGTTTAGCACGCAAGCTAAAAGACAGCTAGCATGGGTTGGTCTCCTTGAGCTGGGAATTACACCCCAGCTAAAAATATAGACATAAGAACGGCCATCCTGGGTCAGATCAATGGTCCATCTAGTCAACTATCCTGTCTTCCAACAGTGGCCAATGGCAGGTGCTTCAGAGGAAATGAAGAGAACAGGTCATCACCAAGTGATCCATCCTGTCGCCCATTCCCAGCTTCTGGAAAACAGAGGCTTGGGTTACTTCAGAGCATGGTTTTGCATCCCTGCCCATCCTGGCTAATACCCACTGATGGACCTAGCCTCCAAGAACTTAATCTAGTTCTTTTTTGAACCTTGTTATATAGTCTTGGCCTTCAGAACATCCTCTGGCAAGGAGTTGCACATGACTGTGTGTTGTGTGAAGAAATACTTTCTTTTGTTCGTTTTAAACCTGCTGCCTATTTCATTTGATGACACCTAGTTCTTGTGTTATGAGATGGAGTAAATAACACTTCCTTATTTGCTTTCTCCACATCAGTCATGATTTTATAGACCTCTATCACATTCCCCCCCTTAGTCATCTCTTTTCCAAGCTGAAAAGTCCCAGTGTTCTCATCTGTCATCATATGGAAGCTGCTCCATACCCCTAATCATTTTTGTTGCCCTTTTCTGTACCTTTTCCAATTCCAATTTATCTTTTTTGAGATGGAGCAGCCAGATTTGCACGCAGTATTCATGATGTGAGCATACCACGGATTTATGAAGTGGCAATATATTTTCTGTCTTATTATCTAGCCATTTCCTAATGATTCCCAACATTGTTAGCTTAGACATATCTTAGTGTTACTGAGGATAACATTTTACAGAGTAAGCTCTTTAAGGCAGGGATTGCCTCTTACTTTGTGTTTGAACAATGCCTAGCATAATTAGGTCTGGATCTTGGTTGGTCCCTAGACACTACCATAATAAACATGATTAATAATGATAGTATTGTCCATTAAAATGTATTGGATTCGTACGGGTTGGGATCCGAAATTTTGGATGTTTGTACAAAATAGGGTCCAACAACAGCAAAGATAATTTACTGTGTCTAATTGAATCTGTCATATATATGGTATTTCTACAGCACCTACATTTTGTGCTATCTAAACTCAGGACCGTCTCAATTCACTTGCCATTGGAAGTGAGCAGAACCCACACTCTGGCCTGTGCTCCACAGGTACATCTACACTGCAAGCGAAGGTGTGATTGTAGCATGAGTAGGCACAGAGAGTAATGCAGACATGGTGGCACGGGCTTCACCACAGATAGCCTAACCAGGGTAACTGGGCATGCAGTCTGGTTGCTAACCCGTGCCATTCCAGCTACTCTATTGTTACCCGACCTAGATTAAAACTAGCACAGATATGCCTAGCTGTGCTACAACCACACCTTCACTTGCAGTGTAGACATGTCCCACCTAAGAGCAAGTGAAATGAGGAGATAGAAACAGAATACAAAGGATCATGATGGGTAGAGATGGCAGGAAAAGAGATATTGATGGAGACTGGAAAAGACAGGTGAAAAGAAGAGGGAAAACAAACCCCTTCTATTCTCTAACCCCCACAAACCAAAAGAAAGGAGAAAAAATACCTTGTCCAAAGCAAAGTTGTTACCCTGAAAAGAGAGACATGCGGGAGGCTCTACAAACTCTACTAGGGACTTCACTATTCATTTTATGTGTAAGGAACGCAGACACCATGGAGATGGGCAGCAGGATAAAGGAGATCATAGAAGAAAGCACGGGCTCCAGTCCATCACCAGCCCAAGTCCCCCTAGCATAACTCCCCCATTTCCCCCTAGAGCACTCCTAGCCCGCAGGCTGGGTGACCCCATTGCCAGTCCCCCAGGGCTGGCCTGATCCCCTGCCCCACCCCCAGGGCTGAGGATTGCTGGCTCCCTAGCCCCAGGAGTAACGTGCCCCCTGGCTCCCCAGCAGCACGGGAGGGGGTGGTCCCAGGAGCCCAGGACCAGGCTCAGGCTGTGCACGTGGTTTTCCTCGAGCCACGTGCTGTCCCGGCTGCGCCGCTCCTTCACCAGCCCCCTGCCACCCGAGCCCCATCGGAGCGCAGCCGCCGATTGGTTACATTACCCCTCCTCCCCAGCGGGCACGACCTCTCGCTGTAACACGCGCTGCGATTGGCCAGGGAGAGCGCGCCGCGCGGATTGGTGCATATTCCGCACTCGGAGGCGGGCGGCGCGTGTGGCGATTGGCCTGGCGGGGCGGAGAGGGTGGGGGCGGGGCGCAGGGTTTGCGGGCGGATGGAGCGGGGCGGGGCTCTCTTTCACTTCACACAGGCCGAGGCAGAGTCGAGTCGCTGTTCTCGCTGCTGCCGCACACGGACCCGACCGAGCCACCCGCCCCGCCGGCCCGTAGCGCCCCGCCGCCATCATGGTGAAGATCGCCAAGGTGAGGCCTGCGGGGAGCCCTAAGCCCGGGGGAGGGCGAGGCGGGCGCACGCCCCGGCCAGGCCCTGGGGAACGGAGGACCCGCCGCAGCGGACCCTACCAGGCCCCGTCTCTGAGGGGGGGGGGAGCAGCTGCCAGACCCCTCGGGTCGCGGCGCCGGGGGGGGGTCGATTTCTCGTCTCCCCTCCCCCCCCAACGGTTCCCTGAGGGGAAGCATTTCTACCTCTCCCCGCCCCTCCCCCGCAGCAGGTTGCGTGCGGCCTCTCCCGTCCCCGCCGCCAAGGCCGTTTGCCGCCTTCGGGCTCCTGGCCGCAGGGCTCGTGGCCGTTTCTAAGCCCCGGGCCTTTTCTGGCCGTTGAGGGGGGGGGGGGGTTTCTAGGCTCCCCTTCAGGGGCTCGCGGCGGAAGCTAAACGGTCGTCGGCGCGCGCGAGAGGGGAGGGGGGCGGAGCCGGCGGGGCTCGCGCTGCCGGATGGGAAGGCCTCAGGCTGCGTGCGCGCGGCGTGGTGGGGGTGGGGGGGCGGCCACGTGGTGCCTCCGGAGCCGCGGCAGCGAGCACGCGGCGCGGCCCTGCCTGTCCCGCATGGTTCAAATCAAGGCCCTTTGTCGCTCCTTCCCGGCGGGGGCAAGGGAAGCGCTCGAGCGCCCCGGCCTTCCGCGTGCGGGCCGTGGCCCGGCCGCGCGATCCAACGTCGCGGGGAGCAGCCGCCCTGCGGGCCCGACGGGCACGGTGCGGATCGGCGTGGATCTGTCTGGGCGGGAGGCAGGGCGGCAAATGGCTTTTAGGCGTGACTTGCGCCGGGAGAGGCGCGCTCCTCTTCTCTCTGTGGCTGCTTTTTATTAAAGGCCCGCCCATGACAAACTGACCAGGTGGCTGGAAAGCTTGTTTCCCTGCACCCACAGAAGTTGGTCCAGTAAAAGTGATTACATCGCTCACCTTGTCTGTCAGGTTCATTAGCAGGCACTTCCCATCTTCCGAAAAGCACGTGTTGGTCGCTGCTGAAGGCATGATGCAGGGTGACATCATGGACACCCGATTTCCAAAATTGATAAGAAAGTAGTGGCAGCACGCAGTTGTAATAATCCTGTGTGCAAGCACAATTTGGAAGCAATTATGCTAAAAGATTAAAACAGTTTGGCTTAATGTTTTATGGCTTCAGCGTCTTTTACCTTCTTTTGCAGAAATAACTTACTAAATTGGAAGATTAAATAGGTGAACGTTAATGTATGTTCATATTTCACGTTTCCTCTTTCAGAATCCGAAGAATCAAGCCAAACAGAAAAAAATGGCTCCTCCTGTCCCAAAGGAGGTAGAAGATAGTGAGGAAGACTCCTCAGAGGAAGAGGACAGTAGTGAGGAAGAGGTGATCATTTTACAACTTGATTCTGTTTTACTCCCACTTTGGGAATAAATTTATTCACTTGGGCAACACAACCCGAAAGCCTTTGGTGAATGAAATAAATAGAGCGATGATGAGCCTGCGTTAGCAAGTAGCTAACTGACTTAAACCTTTAGATGTGGCACTGTAAAGTTTTCTGTGGGGCTTTCATCAGAAACGAAGTAATTCTGTCAGAAAGGACATCTACTGATACCCAGTTCTTACCATAAATTCTTAAGGTTGGCATCTCTTTATACTTGGTAACACCACCACCTCCAGATGTCCAAGACATGGAGGCAGAGGGGGCTAAAATAGACTTAGAGGTGCCACAACTTCGTATGTAGCAGGGAGGTATATATTGTATATGTAAATGAGGGACAGTCCTTTGGTTCTGAGTGAGCTGCCAACGTGACTTTACAATTTGGTCCTTGCAGTCTTTCTAGGTACTGAAACCCAGGGTCTAGTTTGATGAATACTTGTGGTGGGGTTGGTAGCGACATCACTTGCTGAATGTTTGACAGTCTGAAATAAACGTGTTTTAAAGGAATAATAATTTTAATCTAATTTAGGAGTTGGATATACTTCTTTGATTTGTGTCTGTTCTATAAGGTGGTTCCTCAGAAGAAAGTGGTAACACCAAAAGCAGCAGTTACTCCCGCCAAGAAGGTGGTTGCCACTCCCGCCAAGAAGGTGGTTGCCACTCCCGCCAAGAAGGTGGTTGCCACTCCCGCCAAGAAGGCGGTTGCCACTCCTGCCAAGGGGGCTAAAAATGGAAAAAATGCAAAGAAAGAAGACAGGGAGGAAGAAGAAGAAGAGGAGGAGGAGAGCGAGGAAGATGAAGATGACTCTGGCAAGTCAAAATTTCACTTTTCTGTTAAATGCTTTGCCATCTTAGAACAAATTGGTTACATCTCCTTAACCTAAATATTTTTCCATATCACAAACCAGTGTGCAGTTCAGCACAACTGGTAAGTTTTAATCAAGTGAGGCATCAGGTTTGTATAGCAAAAGTGAGAGGTTGATAGGTCACTAGAACTAAGTTAAAGTGGCAGAGCTGTTCAGAGGAAGCTTGCGTGGGTTCTCCATTGTGCATGGTTCAAGCTAAGGCTTAATTCCTTGTTTTCACAGCTTTCTTTACCAACATCTCATACAGTACATTACATGAACAAACCTAAATTAACAGTATAAATGCTCATTGATAGTATGCAGATTAGTGAGTGAGAAACTGTTTTTACAGATGAATCTGAGGAGGAAGTAGCGATACCTGTGAAGCCTGCAGCCAAGAAGCCTGTAGCAGCAAAGCCTGTAGTGGTACCTGCAAAACAAGTATCTGATGAGGAAGAGGATGATGATGAGGATGACGACGATGATGAAGAAGAGGAAGAGGATGGTGTGTAAACCACACTGGTTATGGGAAGGCTTTATTATATAGTTTTGATACTTAAAAAATGCACAGGTTTTGATTTGGCTTGAACCCACGGAGGCTGCCACAGCACTAATAACATGCTGAGCTGTTTGTATGATTGAAACCTCTTTGCTTGCTTGTTCCACTTACGCAGACCTGATTTTATAAGGCCACTGATGCTTACTCTTTAGCTTTATTTGTATATTGGAGTTTAACAATTATTTCCAATTGCTGCTTTCTGTGGAGCTTTGTTAGTATTTATTGGACACAACTAATGCTAATAATAGTAGAGTAGCACTTTAGGATTTGTCTACACTGCAATAAAACACCCACAGCCAGTCCATGACAGTTGACTTGGGCCAATCGTGGGAGTTTTATTGCAGTGTAGACATAAGATAAGAGACCTCAACCACTTTCTGGATCCAGTTGCATTAAGCATTGTAAAACACAGGTTGAGTCTCTGCCTCAAAGAGCTTACCCTTCTTTTGTCTTGTCCATTTCCTTTTGTAAGAGGCATGGCCCATTTTACCAGAGGGGAAATGAGGGTGGAAATTCCTTGCTCAGTTGCACAGGAATTGAATCGTTCCCAAGAAAGATCTGTTTCGATCTTTCAGACTCTGATGATGGGGCCATGGACACAACCCCAGCAAAAGGAAAAAAAGCTGCTCCTGTGAAAGCTGTGCCAGTGAAAGCAAAGGCAGACTCTGACGATGATGAGGAAGACGAAGAGGACGATGATGAGGAAGACGAAGAGGACGATGATGAGGAAGACGAAGATGAAGGTGAGTTGAATGTTCTATTCTTGCATAAATCCCTGCCGTGTAGTAATATACAGAACTGTTACCTAAAGCAACAATAAAACTTGTCTAGAATTCTTTGTCCAATCCTATCTTCCAAAGCTGGAACTGATGAACACTCACTACAATGATGTGATGAAAATCAATGAAGTTTCTCAAGATAGTCAAGTACTGATCCAGCATTTGGGAGGGAAGGGGGGATTTGTAACCCGGTGTTTAACTTGATTTTATTCTAAGATCCTTCTGATGTCTTTTCCTGTACCACAGAACCTGTGAAGGAAGTACCTGGAAAACGAAAGAAAGAAATGCCCAAGCAAAAAAATGTCCCGGAAGTCAAGAAAAAGAAAACTGAAGGTGAGTTAGCATGGGGCATCCTGAAATGTGTTCGTACTGCAGCTGAAGTCAAGACTCTGCTTATTGCAGTGAGTGAGCCAGAGAGAATGTTCAAAATTTTTACATCTAATGTGGGAAGGTACTGGCTGGGGAACTTGCACTAAGGGATTTGAGTCTTTGGCTTTTGTATGTTGCTGCCAGCATAAATGATGAATACTAGGGACTTAATACTGAAGTCTGATGTGACTCTTATATAAACTGATGTGCTGTAGTCCTTTACAGTGAGATGTCTCCAATTTGACCATCCTTTAATTTGCCTAATTGAACTTACATTTTTTTCTTAAAGAAACTGCTTCAGCTTTCTCCCTCTTCATGGGAAATTTGAACCCCAGCAAGGACTATGAAGAACTGAAGACTGCCATCAAAGAATTCTTTGGCAAAAAGGACCTTCCAGTTCTGCAAGTCAGAATTGGTGGTTCCAAGTAAGCTCTTCACTATAATTCTGCTGCCCCTTTCTCTTCGTAGCAACCTGTAAATTACTGACACAGTTAGCAGGCATAAGGGAACAAACTAAAAATAAGGTTTTTTTCATAATGTTTAAGCGGTCACTAGATAATATGTGGAACTGTTGGACAAAGTGGAGCCTTATGCTACTCTGAATAAGGTGAAGCACTTACTCCCAGGACCTGTAGTTGATTCAGGCAGCATGTCTGTACTAAACAGGAAGGCTGCAGTCTTCATTTTACAATATATACAAATATAGATATATTTACATATAGCCCTTGTTTGGGCAGCTGAGTCTAAGCTATCATGCGTTCTACAGAGCTATCTTTTGACTGTCTTGGGACAAACAACGTGCTAGATTCCTTGTCTAGGAGCACAGCTCTTCTGACTAGCATTAGTTATGTAATGTTTATCTATTGATAGCTTCCACTGTAAAGCTGTTTCAATCATTATGTCTTTTTGAAGGTGGCTTTCAAGCCTGGGTCCTAATTCAGATTTGAGCCCAAGCTCCCTTCCCATCCACACACACACACACACACACACAGAGTCTTGACTCCGATCAGCAAGTATGCAGGACCTCGGCCCTAAGAGGGGGTTCCTCTGTGACTCTGGTCCAAGCCCTTCTTGTTTTGCAGTATGGATGCAGCTCAAGCTGCAGACCCAAGTCAGGTGGTCTGTGCAGTGCAGGGTGGATGCTTTAGCAGGGTGGACTCAAGTCTAGCAATATAAGCTCAGGTTTACAATGCTGTGTGGACACTCAACCATGGGCTTGGAAATACCAAGTCCACAAGCGCAGGTTGTACAGACCCAGGTATACAATGCAGTATAGACCTGTTCTTACTGACCAGACTTCCACCGTGTGTGCTCTTGACACTACTCCAAGGTTCAACGTACACATTGAAGTCTTTCTTGTTTCAGGCGGTTTGGTTATGTAGACTTCTCATCAGCTGAGGACCTGGATAAATCCCTTGAATTTAATGGGAAGAAATTCATGGGTTTGGAAATCAAACTGGAGAAAGCAAGGAGTAAAGAAATCATTAAAGAAACAAAGAAAGGTATGAAAAATAACTTTTGTCCTTTATCTGCTAGATTTCCAGGTTATACATCTTGTCGTGATCAGCAAGCCAGTCTGGGCTGTCCTGATCCGTGACTGGAAAAACCTGCAGAAATAGTTAATGGCTTTTTTTAATTGTATTTTTGTTGTATCTTAAGAAGAAAGGGCACCTTTGTTATAAGTACTTCAGTGGTTTCTTATTAACAATAAATTAATCTAATGTAAGTTGATGTAACAAGTTCTGGTTGTAATAGTTCACCACTTCCATCAAACCTTGTTATAGGAGTTGAGATTTTCAAAGCCGTCTATGGGATTTGGATCTCATGCATTAATTAAAATGGGAGATGTATCTAAATCCCCTTGCTGGGTTTGAAAATCTCAAGCAGACTGTACTCTTACTTCAAAAAACCTTATTTCATTTATGTCTCTGGTATGGAGATAAAATTCAGATGATATAGGTTGTATTTGAGGGCACAGGTTCATACTAGCAGCAAACCTGTAGGTGGAAGAGATGTTTCTACCTTTTGGACCTAGATTTAGCCCTTAATGTATAAAATTATAACTGTTCCTGGCACAAATATAAAATATCAACTTTACATGTATCCTGGTGATTTGGCTTTACTGGAGCTGGCAGCCTAGATCCTGAAAAGAATCAAGCCAACCGTTTGTTCACTGCAGTACTGTGTACTAGGAAATCTTAAATTGTTCCTCTTTTTGTAGAGAGAGATGCCAGAACACTCTTTGTGAAGAATCTGCCTTACCGTATAACTCAAGATGAACTGAGAGAAGTATTTGAAGATGCCCTAGAAATCAGGCTAGTGGCTGGCAAGGATGGGAACAGTAAAGGGTATGTAGTTGTGATAATTTGTGGCCGTCATTTTATTTCCTATTTCCTCAGGCATGTGTTGCCTCTTTGATATGGACTGGTGTCTTGCTGTCTTCAAGATCTATTTATAAAAGTGAAATTAAAATGCTACTTGTGCTAAAAGCACCATGTGGGTTTTAGCTTTCTGTGCCTATTCAATATTACCCAAAGAAACTGTGTTCATCTGCTTTCTTCATCATTCTAGGATTGCCTATGTAGAGTTTAAAACAGAAGCTGAGGCAGACAAGGCACTAGAGGAGAAGCAGGGCACTGAAATTGAGGGTCGTGCCATCATCTTAGACTACACAGGAGAGAAGAGCCATCAAGAGACACAAAAAGGTAATTATACAGCACTGTAATGTATAATAACCAGTACATGATAGCTAGATTATGTCACAGAATCTCAGACTTCCTGCGACCTCCGTGACATTTTCTGCTTTAGCTGCGGGGGCGAAGAGCTGTTAGCTGCTGGGGGGCCTGGCAACTCCCTGCCCCTGTGGGCAGAGGATGGGGGGTCTTGGAGCTTTGAGCCACAGCCAGCAGCTGGGGGTGGGGGGAGGGTTCACAAAAGCTTCCTGCCCCGACAGGGAGTGTCCCCAGCGTTCCCTGCTTCCATTGGTACTGGGGGTGTGACAAAATTTTAATCTTGATAACCCTATGTCTTGGCTAACTTTACCAGGGCAGGGGCCAGGTACGCTGTGCTCCTAGCACAAGCAGATCATAGCAGTTCACAGGATATCTTTGGATAATATGGGTGGAATCTTGTGTATTTTCCTTCTTCTCATTCTACTGTCAGTCCCAAACACTTCATGCCACGTTATATAGTGGTAAAAAATCACAGTGGCTAAACTTGCCTGTTAGTGGGACAAGTTCCATCATTTCAGACCTTGACCTGGAGAGAGAGAGCGAGTGTGGTGTTCATTGGTGAACATTGTTGGAACAGAGGATTTGTTTCCACAGTTGTCCATTGAGCACCTTGCACAAATAAGCATTTAAACAATTCTTAAACCCTTCTGGAGTTTCTCAGCATTCTTTTAAGTTGTACAGAGATTCGCTAGTTCTGAACAACCCAGCTAGTCCCAGGTATCAATGACCCTGATGTGCAATACACTAAATGCTGATACCTCATGCTTGGGAGTCTTCCTTGTGCATGGTGACTGAGGAAGATAACCCTGGTGGGTACAGATACATAACCCTGAAAACACCCCATTCCCCTTTGCTCTTTTGATTAGTGCTGAAAAGTCTGTCTGTAAATGCACAGTTCTAAGTTCTTTTTCCTTCCTGATAGGTGGGGAGTCAAAGACCCTAATTGTGAACAACCTCTCATACAATGCAACAGAAGAATCTCTTCAAGAATTATTTGAAAAAGCCTCTGCTATCAGGATGCCACAAAATAACCAGGGCAAGCCTAAAGGGTGTGTAAGAATGGACTTGTATTCCCACCTACCTCCCCTGAGTAAATGCACTTAATGCTGTCTTGATCATTGTGTTTTAATTATTCAGAATGGCAGACGTATTCCATGCTATTTAGGACCCAGGTGAGAACAAGTCTCCAGTCTGATTTGGATTTTTCTCTCCACCTAGATATGCGTTCATAGAATTTTCCACAGCTGAAGATGCTAAAGAAGCTTTGAATTCCTGTAACAACACAGAAATTGAAGGCAGAACAATCAGACTGGAATTCAGTGCACCAGCTGGACAGAAAGGAAGTGGTAACACCAGAGGAGGATTTAATCGTAAGTGCCCTATGCCTTATCCTGACCTTCAGTGGTGTTGATACTTTGTTTCAGCCATAATTCATGGAAACTTAAATCTGTTCTCCAAAAATCATTTTAATGTGGACAAATGGTGTGGAACAACTTGCTTCTCAGATGCTAGGAACAGTGAAGAGCAGCAAGAATGAGGTTTAAGAGGTGGATGTGATTTTTTTTTTTTTTTTTTTCCTTTTAAAATCTTGAAAGAAATCTCTTAGCTCTTTCTCTATCACTCACTTAAATATTTTTGGCCTTTCTATTTTTGTAGTTGTGTCCCAGGAAAGCAACCTTAGAATGTTGATATGGATATTGGGTTTTTATGTGACAGCTCAGAGTCATCCACAGTGTTCAACAGGCTAACCTCTCCTTTTTTAACGTAAAAGGGCTTGATGTACACTTGGCTTGGAACCTAGCTCACAAATCTTACTTAAGGCAGAAACTTTACAAAAGTGGTTTGATCTGAAAATGGATTCTTTCTTTAGAGCAAACCAAAACGCTGTTTGTCAAAGGCCTTTCTGAGGACACCACAGAGGAGACGTTGAGAGAGTCGTTTGAGGGCTCTGTCAATGCCAGAATAGTCATGGACAGAGACACTGGCTCATCGAAAGGGTAAGCTCTAATCTGGAGGTGGTATAACTCACTTCCTGTTGGAAGATGTCTTGATTAATCGATTGAAATCCTAACTGACTTCGAATTGGTATTAATAACATTAGCAGCTAGTTGCTAAGAGGAAACAGGCTTATAATCATGAATATTCTGTTGCACCGGTAAGCAGTAACAGTGTAACATCCTTCTCAATGAGCTCCTTTCTGCCGTAAAACCAGTGGCAGCCTATGGATTCGCACGAGAAGAATATTAAGTGCTCAGCACTGGCATATTCACCTTTTTGGCTTTAAATGGGTGATTAGCCACGGCTGTGGGACACTGGATACGTGTTCTTCTGTAACAAGCTATGTGTGGTCTTGTAGCACTCATGACAGGATGGTAATGAAACATCACATTGTAGATCTTGTGGTCTCAAACTACCAGTTGGTGAATATTAACAATGCACACATTACAGTGTAGCTCTTCAGCATGCATGGTATTCTGGTGAAGGGTGGAACTGCTCTGCATGGCTCACCTCACTGGAAGGTGAACTGTTTCTTTCACCACTTTGTATAGGTTTGGGTTTGTGGACTTCAGCTGCCCAGAAGATGCCAAAGCAGCCAAAGAAGCCATGGAGGATGGAGAGATTGATGGAAACAAAGTGACCCTTGACTATGCCAAGCCCAAGGGTGATGGTCAGCGCGGTGGTGGATTTGGTGGTGGATTTGGCGGACGTGGAGGAAGAGGAGGACGGGGTGGCAGAGGTGGATTCGGCGGACGGGGTGGCGGCAGAGGATTTGGAGGTATGAAGAAAGTATAACCAAAACTTAGCATGTTATTGACTTATTTAAAATATTGCCTGACTAATCCCAAGAAAGGCACACACTTTCAATATTCTAATGGACCACATCAGAGAGGTCTGCTTTCCCTTCCACATGCTGTAACCTTCCAAGCTCATTCTGGGGGGATACTAACTTCCAAGTCTATAAATACAATTTTGGTTCCTTAATCGCTTCAATTTCTTTCCAGGTAGAGGAGGTGGCTTCCGGGGAGGCAGAGGAGGAGGAGGAGAACACAAGCCACAAGGGAAGAAGATAAAATTTGATGACTAAGCGTTTCCTTTTCCTTCCTTCCCCCTGCTATCTGAAAGGACTCTGGGGTTTTTATTCTGCCATCTTATATTGACACGGAGCCTTCTGAGGACATTCCAAGATGCAAAGCAGTACTGTGAGCCACTTGGGAAAAGTAACTATCATTTCAAAGAGAGAGCCAACCGCCTGGCTATTCAAACGAACTTTTTAAAGAAATGAGTGCTAGATGTGGGAGTTGCCCCTTGTCTGTGAGTTGTCTTGAATTTCTAACGTTTTACCCCATGTACAAAAATATTTTTTTCCCTATAAATTTCTGTAGGTTTTTTGCTGTAAAAATGCAGAATGTTTTATCATTTTTTGTGCTTCGGCACCCTGTCTCAGACAGATTAAAGGGCCTGAACTGGTGCGCATGTCTTCCTGCCTTTCTTCATCAAGTGCTGATGAGTTAGCAGTCTAGGACTGGAAAGAAAGCAAGCTCTAGGTTAGAGTCCTGCAGTGGGACTGGGCTCCCACAAGACCTACTGCCATAATAGCTGGAGTGGGATTGAAAAATAGTCCCGCACAAGGCTCTAGATGGACATTTGAAACCTCTTTATGCGTAGCAGTACCAGTTTGTCTAAGATCTCGGCTGTGCCACTTCTTGTTCAAAGAGTGCCCACTCTAACTCTCCATAGAACAGCTGTTCCAAATCCCATTCCTGTGCTTGCAAGCCTCTGTCACTTGAAGTTGCAGTTTGGAAAGGCCAGTAGCTCAGTATATAGGAACACTGTGAAGATAGGAGGATGGAGAAGTCTGAGACTTAAAAACTGTACTGCCTGTGAAAGGGGATGGAGGGAAATGCCTAACCAAGAAGATACGATGGAAAAATTTGCTGTAGCTCTATCCCCCATATGCCATATTCAGAGTTTATAGAATCAAAACTCATTAATGAAAATTTCTGCCTTTCTTGGTTGGGACCAAAACTTAAATATAAAGAATGTCCAGTGATGGAGCTTTTGTCTTTCTAAAACAATAGCCAGCTTTCTTGTTTTAGCTCTAACAATAATGCCTTTAAATGCCTAAATCTGTTTAGTTGCTACATGACTTAGTATATGGAGAATGAAGCCCAGTGCACTGGGAATTGGAACTTCCTGCATGGAGGAAAGGAGAGAGAACCTGTCTCTGCTCCTCCCATGACTAGTTGAATCTCCATTATTTCAAACACTTCACTAAGTAAAACTTGGCCAGCTAGACAGAGCAAATCAGTTACACAAATCAGACAGTTCAGATTGTACATGTCCTGTAGTATTAAGATGATTGTCTAATGGAATGTAGCAAAACATACAGCGAGAAGAATTTTAGAGGTTTTCTGAAAGATGCTTTTTGCAAATGTAACAGAGCTGCAAAAAATGTGAGCTTGCCACTTTTGTTAGGAAGTCTAATTCCTGCCCTAGCAGTTTAATGGAACACTTACTACACATCTGTCATGAATTTCTTCCCTTCTCTAGATGTTGTGTATAACAAGTCGTCTTTTACGTTCATTACAATGCCAAACTCATAGAACTGAGCTCCCTCTACCTGACACCAGACAGTGGTGAAATGATGGATGTAACTTTGTGGTATGACAGTGTGGAGACCCCTTGTACTGGACAAAGGAAAGAGTAAATACACCCATTCCAAACATCTGCTTAGAATAAAGACAGGCTTGAAGAAGGGAATCCTCATCTTGGAAATGGGCTGTAGGCATGGCACTTGAGGATCTTACCCAAGGTGACAGGAAGTCTGACACGTGAACACTAAAAAGCATCATATTCCAGTGGTGTAAGCACATGAGCACCAGAGTCTGGTTTTCCTCCTCTGCTGCAATTACAGCTGTAGCCATCACTTAGCCTGTGTGAAATTTCTCCCATGTGTAAAACTAACCTCTGCCTCCTAGCAATGTTATAAATTACTTTGTAGAGTAGTGATTCTTTTTTTAAAAAAAACATAGGTATAGTATTTCCTTACCCCTCTTCTTTAAAGTAGTGTGAACATCAGCTCTTGATTCCCCCTGAAAGGGAAACTAGAAGGGGTAGAAATCTATTTCAGAGAACGCTACAGTCTGTAACTGCAGCATAGATTCTGTATCTTGTAAGTGAGGTAGAATGTCACATACCACAGCGTGTAGCACACTGCTTTATTCTACACAATCCAAGATTTTAAAAGGTGGCTTCTGCTACATGGTATCTTCATGCTATGAGAGCTTGCAGGTAAATGAACATTTCTGTACATAGCGCCCTCTTTGTGGGGCTCATCACTAATATCTGAGAATCTTCATGGCTGTTAGTGAACTTACTTTATGCCCCATGATGCCGGGAAGTGGTGTTAGTTCACAGAAGGGAAACCGCTACAGCCACTGGCCCTGATGAGAAGCAGGCCCTATGTCGCTAAAGATGGAAGACTTTGGAGGAGCCAGGAGCAAAATCCCCATGAGCTCCAGTGTTGATGATGCCTAACTGCTGTTTAATAGAGGAGGCTTTTTTAAGTATTAAAATGAATTGTATAAGTTACTACTGTAAAAATATTGAGCTAAAATAGGAGAAGGCTTTTTTGGTGTGTGAAATCTTCGGCTTGCTGGCCTAGAAGTGGTTCCCTACTTCGTGTGTCAGTACCTGAGAACACTAAAGCCTCTGCAGCTGCGCAATAGCATTTCCTATGACATCTTGGCAGGTGGCTTTAAACCAGGGCTCTGCGGATAGGGTGACATACAGAGCTTGCAAGCATGTTATAGGTTCTTCCCTGCTGTCTTCAGTTGAGTGTATAGAGCACAAGCTATTCTTGGATACTGGAGACCATAACTCTTAACTTGCACCCATGCAACATTCCTTCTCCTTGGAAGCCCTGTGATCCTTTTTATACAAGATGGGAAAGTTCCAGGCTTTAAAAAAATTAAGTCCTTTGAGTAATGGGAAACACATTCTGTGGGGTGGTGATCCACTAGCTTACAGGGCAGGTCTACATTACAGACTTACTGAAAAATCCACACCCCTGAGCCCCATGTAGTTATACTGACCCTAACCCCCCATGGAGCCAGCTACCGCCTGCCATAGCTACCCCCTCTCGTGGAGGCTGCATTATTAAGCTGACAGGAGAGCTCTTTCCTGTCACTTTAGAGTGTTGTCACCAGATGCACTACACCAGTGCAGCTGCATCGATTGTAAATTTCTAGTGTAGACCTGCCCCAAAAGATCTTGCCCTGCGTGATAGGGTTGGCAGCTTACAGAGGCCAGGGGTTGTGCAGAAGCCAAGCTGTTGGAGCAACGGGCCTTTCCAAACACTAGTGCCTAACGTTCGTCTACTTAGTGTACTTATCATACAAACTATGACGACTGTGCCTCTGCACAAATGGTGCATCTTGGAACTGGGAACAGATACCAGCCTGTCTCTCCAGCCTTGCAGCTGTCAAGGCCGAATACCTCTCTCCCCTTTATGAGAAGAGTGACTGTAACACATGGATCCCTACAGCCGGGGGCAAGGCAGTGGCTGCTAAATTTCGGCAGACTGCAAAGGGGCAGTGGTGGTAGACACTTCCCTAGAAACTAAGCTCCAAAGTGTAAAACCAATAAAAGCACAGGAGAAATTCCAAACCTACACATTTTGAGCATGTGACTTGGGGTTTTTCAACTGTGGCTTGATGTGATCTCTAACTTTTAGAGGGTGTGGTTTTACATGCTCCAGGAGAGCGTCTTATATATCCAGTCTGCAGTGTGGTGTGTGCCCGTGGTGCCGTGGGGTGAGCTGTTAGATAATTCTCTGGGTGTCGCTCAGATGTCTCTTCACTCAAACCGCGTCTCAGGTGTGACCGTTAGCACAGGCTGATGGCAGCTCTGGACTAAAAGTATGTGTCGTCCCCCCATAAAGACGTTGTATTGAACACTTTGTAGTACCGCTTTGCCCTGTTGTCACTGCTGAAATGCACCAGAGGAGCAGCGTTGCTGTGGCAGCTTTGTTTCCATACTTCACGCTTACGCTGTAAGTACCTGGCTCCAGGGAGCTCCTTCCGGCAGCGGCTCGCACACGCCAAAGAAGCGAAGCTCACGACAGCGTCTTAGCCCCCATTTACAAATGAAGAAACTTGCGGCGACAGAGGTGAAACGAGTTCCCCAAAGCCACATAAGCCTATTCCTTAAATCTGTCGTACCCTTTCTTGCCTGGGGAGGTAATGCCTTTGGGAGTGAGGGGTGCAACGCTGGGAGTTAGCCTGCATTTTATTCTGAGTTGCTGAGGCCGAGATCCCTGCTCATTAGAGCTATGGGCTCTTGTACCTCATACGTCAGGAGCTGCACAAGGTGACGGGAAAGTCCCCCCTCTCCTTCGTTTAGCTGCTTGTATTACAGTGGTGCCCCATAGGCCCCAATTAAAATTGAGCTCACAGGTGCTGTGAAAACACAGCCTAAGGCAAAACCTGCCCCACACCGCGTCGTTCCTTTCCAACGCCCAGAGGGGAATTATGAAGTGTTGCCTTCTTTTCCTGGCCTCTACCTCACCGACGCACAGAGCGGTTCACAAAAGAAAAGCAGCCAGGTGGTAAACGCTCCTAGTCCCAGAAGGAAAGCTGAGACTAGAAAACACAGGCGGCCTGACAGCCTTAACAATTATTTTCAAGTCGTTCAGCCAGTGTTCCTCCCGGCTGCGGGGAGGATTTGGTGAATTATAGTTTAATTTGGGCTTCAGCCATTTTAGAAGATGGGTGGCTGCTTCCAGGCAAGCCAGCAAATGGTCGAACAGGCTCTGCTGCGATTCGCAGCAAGACCACTCGATGGCAGCATTTGCATCGAGCAAGGCAGGGAAAAGCTGGTGAGGGTTTTTTTGTTGGTTTTTTTTTTTTTTTTTGGCACCTGTGATTTACAGGTTTTCAGACCTCGACGGGAGCCTATTGCTGGGCGTTGGGGGAGAGAGGCTGCAGCTCGAGAGGCAGGGAACGCCGAGTCGGAGCAAGCGACTGGCTGGCGCATTTGTAGCCTTGCTGGACTCTCTGAAATGCTAGCGAGAAATCCTGCTGTGTTTTTGGGGGAGGTGGAAAGGGGTTTAAAAACACCAGGCTTGCTAACCTCAGTGACTCAGAAATCATGTCAGTCTCCCTTAAAATCGCCAGATCGTCTCTGAAATCATGAGATTTTTTTTTTTAAATGAATTTTGGGTTCTGTTTAAGACCGTAAGAACGGCCAGCCTGGATTAGCTCAATGGTCCATCTTCCTGGTCTCCTGTCTTCTGACAGTGGCCAGGACCAGATGCTTCAGAGGGAATGAACAGAACAGGCCATCATCGAGTGATCCATCCCTTTTCTTTGCCTTTTGGTGTTTGAGCCGTTATGGGGAGGGCCATATTTTCCTGCTTTTCTGGGCAATCACGCAGCATGGCAGCTTATTATTTTGATTAAATGAAAACTGAAATGCTCAGGTAATTATCTGACTCTGGGAGCTGATGCTTTTAAAAAAAACCAACACCCTCATCTTGCAAACGGATGAGGGGCTCCATCCACAGCGACATTGTTTTAGCTCCACATGTTTAAACAAGAGTCCCAGACTAGGTGTGGAGGCCAGCCTGGAGGAGAGGGCTAAACCAGCAGCCAGCCACGCTGCGGGGTGGAGCGTGGGACTGTGTGGAGGCTGCTGCCTCTCGGGGAAGCGGCGCTCAGGGAGGAAACCAGGTGTGTGGATAAGGACTGGGCCCCACCGTAGACTTGCTGCGCAGTTGTGGACCAGTTTATTAACAGCCTTGGCCCTTCAGACCGTGTTGTAGGAGAGTAAAGAGTTAAAAGCTGGAGAAATGGTCAGGGCTAAGTTACAGGGAACAGGGGCATGGCACGGACAAACCTTGTTTCTGCTAATTGGTATGAATTCTAGCTGGAGTCTGGTCTCTCCCTTCCTGGCCGTCTGTGCAGGGGATGAGGCTAACAAAATAACTCTCTCCCCTTCTGCGCAAGGCCTTTGGTGGGAAGAAAGCATTGTCTACTTTCCCTCCCTTGCACACTGTATTTACGGTAATGCTCCTGACCTCTGTAAGGTAATTCTGTAACCAACGAACAGGGGGCGGGTATAATTGTATTCATCATGTAGTTGTTCATATTCATTTTGTAGGTGTCACTGTAACCAAATAAGGGGCTTTGGGGGGGTGTTGCTGGACATGTATACATGTACAGACTGTTATGAATAAAAGGATTGTAAAGTAACACACACACACACACACACACTCGCAGCATTGCGGTGGAACGAGCAGTCAGTAAAGGGTTCCATCTCCCCAATCCACCCCAAGGACAGCCCGTTTGTTATCGCTAACCCGTGTGACAGCTGTTGTTATGGCCAAGCAAGTCGTTTTATGCTCCCAGTGGGGTCGCTGGGCCTCCCTTCTTCATTAGTAAAATGGGGTCGCCTTTGGGCCAGGTACTGGCTCGCACCGTGTCTGCGACACCTGGCCTGGTGGGGCCTGGCTCTCAGCTGGGGCCGCCCCCGTGTGCTACTGTAATTGAACGAACAATGCACACTCGTGGGGCCCGACAAGGTCATGCCTGATGCCGCTACCCATTTAAGCCACAAGGCCGAGGTTTTGGTTCGTAGATTTTTAGGGACAGAAGGGCCCAGTATGGGCCTCCAGCATAACACAGGCCAGCAAACCTCACCCACTAATTTCTGCACTGAGCCCGTAACTTGTCGGAGCCGGCGCGTGAGGAGAAAGCCGGTGGTGACTTAGATTCCATCGCAGCCCTGGACACACTAAGACATCAGCGGCATTTAAGGCTGGACTCGTTCTTGCTCCTTTCTGCTGCTTTCTAACACCTGCTGTCTCTGGTAGCGCCCTGTGGTGTGGGCAGTGCAGGCTGAAGTCAGCGGAGGGGACGGGGAGAACTGCATTTTTAAAGACCTGCCCCGTCGCTGCCTTCCAAGGACACACACACACACACACACACACACACACACACCACTGACCGGTCACTGACCGGTCCCAGCTGCCTGGGTTTTCTTTACAGGCAGGAAACGGCTTTCAGGAGTGAGGCTCTCAAACGAAGCCAAAGAGCAGCCGTACCTCGCTAGCCTGCTGAGTCTGCGCTGGCCGATAGCACAGCAGGGAGCTGAAGCCCCTGCAGTAGAGACACTGCTTCACGGTTTTCCTAAGTGGAAATTCATGGTCCTATTGAAATCTATGGGCTTGAAGTGCCTAAATCCCTTTGCAGAGCCAGGCCGTAGGCCGTGTCGCCGGTCCCTGGTTGTAAAAGGAACAACAGCAGAGCCCTGCCTCGTAGGGGGCGTTGTGAGGGTAGCCCGTTAAAAAGGGCCATAGACAGCGAGGCAACTGGGCCTTTGGCATGAATAAGCAGCCGGTTACTGGTGAGCCGGGTTGCGTGTGCCCAATGCCAAGGATTAAGCCGCTTCAGTTAGCCACCTTCAGCGCTGCTTCCTTGCCCTAGGCCAGGCCAGTCAGGCTGGCTTTGCAGCTCAGGTGTGAGCCCCAGTAATAAAGATTCTGCAGTGGGCCCGGGACCAGCACTTCGCCTGATGCCTGAGCCGGGCGAGAGACCAGGATCTGCTGCTTCTGCATACGGCCAAAAGCAACCACAGAGCAAAATCCAGAATGTGCAAAACCAATGATGCCCTCTACTTGGGGGGTGTGCGTGTGCGTGTGCACGCGTGTGCGTGCTGCAGTGACCTTTGTACTGCTGGGAGCCGGAGCTGCCACTGCCTTCATCGGTGCGTGATCTAATTAGCAGAGTGCTCGGCACTTTGGCCCACCGACCCTTCAAGATACCAGTCCTAAGCCAGGGCTACTGTGACAGAAGCACGCACTGAAGGCTGGCAGACCATGCAGACACGTGGCTCCAGTGACAGAGTGTTTCCCCAGGCCTGGCAGGGAAGGGTGCAATAGCCTCGGTACAACGGGTACAGCTCAGAGAGCCGCAATGCGTGTTGATTGCCCAGTCCAGTTAAGAGCCAGGGCACGTCACACCCAGAGCTTGCGGTGCCTACTCCAGGCCAGTCTTTAGTCAAGCAAATAGCAGGTTTCCAGGCCAGGATCAGTTAATGGTGCATGTGTCTCTCTCTCACACTGGGGCCCCTCTGCCTTTGCTGCTGCTGGACCCCGTAAATCCCACACAGCCCTGGGCCCAGTTGCATGTCTGACATCAGACCCTGCTCTGCGGCGATGCCTGGGCTTCTGCTGCAACCTACTCAATGCAGGTCCCTCTAGGTTTCTTCCTGTTTCTCTCTTCCCTGCAGCGGCTGGCTGCATCCCAGAAGTGCCCTGTCCTTTCCCGGGTCAGGGGTCTTTTCATGGCGGTTCTGCCCCCTCCTCCTACCTGGCCGGGAGGAAGGGGATCTGCCTCGGGAGCTCAATGGGAATCGTAGCCTCCTGCTTGGCAGAACCGTCAGTTACCATCGCTGAGCTGCTGCCCCGGGGAGACGCGAGAGGCTGCACGGCTGCCAGCGGTGCGCTTTTTTAGCTGAGCCGTAAAACTAAGCTGGGGGTCGTCAAACATCTCTGGCATTATTGAAGCTAATCTCAACCTCTTCCTCTCTGTCCCCGGGGTGCAGGCAGGGCAGAGATCCCATTTGGGCTAGGGAGGGGATGTGCAGGTTTTAGGGTGTGGGCGCCTGGCTCTGCGGGGAGCAGATGTCTGTGTTCCTGGCTGGGAGGCTGGTTCCTTGGGCAGACACTTGGGTTAGGGACAGGACACCCTGCTGCTGTGATCCGACGGGCTGCCTCCAGCTGTGCCCTGCTTCGCTGAGGAGCCGGCAGGAAACCAGGCCCAAACCCTGTCTGCCAGGAGATCAGGGCTCTCCATGGCCCCTAGGAACGGCCAAGAGCTCTTTCCTGCCACGCCATGGTTGGATGGAGGCAGCTGGCCGCTGCTGTTCCAGAAGGGGTTTCCCATGAGATTCTTGGGCTGCACTCAGAGCTCTGACCCCTGGGCAGCAGGCATGACCTGGCACTGCGCCTGTCTCAGGCTCCCATCTGCCACTTGGGTGGAAGAGCCGGGTGCGAGGGAGGAGCAGCTGTGAGTTGTTCACATGGCATCCGGAGTGGGCTGACCCTCAGCCGGGCTGCATTTCCTCCGGACTTAGAGAGCAACCTGGGCGCGGGGGGGGGGGTGTGTGTGTGTGTGTGTGTGTGTGTGTGTGTGTGTGTGTGTGTGTGTGTGTGTGTGTGTGTGTGTGTGTGTGTGTGTGTGTGTGTGTGTGTGGGGGTGTGTGTGTCCCCGTCCCCCTGGGGAACTTGCACACCACACCCCGCAAGCATGAGAGGCGTGAGGCGGGGACAGCGATGGCAAACAAGCCAGGCCTTGGAAGCAAAGAAACAGCCGTCCGGGAGCGCATGGCCGCCAGACAGGCTGGCACTGGGGACTGAGCCAAGGGCTTTCTTTGCCTGGCTAGGTTTTGGGTTCGAAGTGGTTCTGCCTGTTACTGCTAGGTGAGGGCTGATTGGCTTGTGAGACATGAGGGGGTGGGGCTCAGTCTGGCTCGTGGGCAGCAGGTCTCCATCCTATGGCACCAGAGCCACCTGGGCACCAGCTGGCTCCCCTGGACGTGGTCTTGGCCAAGGGTTGAATGGCCAGTGGGGCCTAAAGTGCTTTCCAGCTGCTGTGCATGGGGTAGGGGGTGTGCCACGGCCCGGTTGGCGTGTAATTCGCTGCACCCCCAGTACCTGCTCAGGGGTTAACTGGGAGCCTTTGTAACCCCTTTCTCCAGTTTGCCACCCCCTGAAAAAGGCCATGTCAAGGCGAAAACAGGTTTTCCTTCATTTCTGCTTGAAACCACCAGATCAACCCCCCCCCCCCCAAAATCCAATCATTTCCCCTCTTAAAGGTGCCGTTTGCCCCCCTCCACCCCTCGCAGCACGCCCCACCCGATGTGCTTCAGCCCAGAGCCCCTGTGAAACCCGGTTGGGCGCGTCATGCTGAGCGTTTCCCTCCCACCACGGGGACTCACCCAGCGAGGCCTGGGCTGGGCCGCTTGGCAAATAATGGGGGCTGTGATGCAGGCGGCGCTGAGCGGCACGCAGCCCGCGGAGAGCCATGTGCAGCATGGCCTTGTCCCCTTTGTTTGCTGCGGAATGGCCCTTTTGTTGGAGCAAGCGCAGGGGAAAGGTGCCGGTGGCAGCGCTGCAGAACAAAGCTCGCTCATTATCCCTGCAAGAACCAGAGCAAGTGCAGGGCCCCTGACTCCCTGCACGGCGCCTCCCGGGTGCGCTGCACCCAGCACCTCTACAGCCGAGGGCCCCAGGACCCCGTTTGGCTGAGGGTGCCACGTGACGGGGCTGTGTGACCCTCGGAAACCAGAATGACACCCATGGGTGGTGGGGCCATAAGGCCAGGGAAGGCTGCCGTGCTCACCAGCCTGGCTCAGGTCGGCGCTCCCGGGCTGGGGGGAGCCGGGGTGTGGGACTTAGGTGGGCTATGGGGGGGGGGGGGGGGGGGGGGGGGGGGGCCTCGCGCCACCGCATGGGCCTGGGCAGGGTTGGGCGCCGGGGGGGGGGACGACGGGGACAATGGGACGGGACAACTAGCCGCCACGAACGGTGACATCCCAAAGTTCCTTTCCCACAGGCCTGGGCTGACGTGCACCCCCAGGGCCACACTAGCTACCCAGCCCTGTCCCATTGCAACGGCCCCAGACAAGCCTTGCGGCTTAGCTCCCCGGGTTACAATCACAGGAGCGGGCTCAAATAACAGCGGCTGGAGGCAAAGCTGACGTCAAAGGAACATTCTTATTTGTCTTTTGTCTTCGTGTTCCCTTTTTGTAAAAGGAAACCCACGTCGCTTCCTAGCACACCCTGTGCCAGCGTGGCCCGCAGTGCAACAAGCCAGGGCTGAGCAGCAGGGGATGGTGATGAACTCGTGTATGGGGCAGTGACAATAGGCCAGGCCCTTAGAATCGCGTGTGTGTGTGTGTGTGTTTTGCCGGTTTCCAGCAGCGAGACGCTAGCAGAGCAGGTCAAGCGCCGCCTGCCAGAAGGTCGCTGGCGATTGTGGCGCAGGCGGACGAACGAGTTGATGCCAGGGCATTGCTACAGAGTGGGGCGGTGCTGGCTGGAGCGAGCCGTGAGCCAGGCTGGCGTGAGAGTCGCTTGCAGAGCAAGCCTTCACCGCTCCCAAATCGACGGCAGTCGCCTTGTTGCCTCTGGACCCGGCCCTGAAACCGGCCGCCAGCAGCAGGCGTGCTCCCCTGTAAAGCTTTCACTGGGTTCGTGCCTGCGGTGATTTCACGGCTGGCCAGGAGATGGCAGGCCTGACCATGGCCGGGCACACTGCTGTGTAGCAAAGACTCTCCGTCTACAGCCACGGCTGGTGCCATGTGGGCCGGGTGGTTTTTGGCCACTGGAGGGTTAGGTTGGGGCCAGGAGGGCGGGAACCATTTTTATAATGGAAGTGCTAAGAGGAAATGAACCAAACTACACCCTGGATCACAGGGCGGCCAAACTGTGACTCTGTTACTGTTAAAGTGCGGCTCGCAGAGCCATCTACACCCCACACGCCAGCTACCAGACTCGGGTGGGAGGGCTCTGCCCAGTAGGGCGGCACCTGCCAGGGCTCAGGGCTTCTGCCCCACAGTGGGGTGGTGGGGCTAGGGGCTTCGGCCGGGCGGTGGGGGGGGGGGTCCCGAGCATTCTGCCTTGTGGGAGGTGCCTGCTGGGATTTGGGGCTTTGGCAGGCATGCTCCATGGGGCAGAAGCCCTGAGCCACACCACCTCGCCACAGGGCTGAAGTCCCCAAGGCCTGGCAGGTCGCCTTGGCTCTCAAACTGCTCAAGATTGATGTATGCAGCTCAGAGGATCAGTAAGTCTGGCCAACCCTGCTGTATAGAATAGAAACCATGTCCCCCTGCCCGCAGCACCTATTGATGGGGGAGATCCTAAGTATCTCCTCTGCTCAGCATCATGGTGGCTTTGCTGCCCTGGTAGCCCACAATCTCCATCAGTCACAATGCTGCTTCCTTTGGTGGTGTCTCCAGCTCTCTGAAATGTGCCATTCTCTGTCCCGGCCTTAACTTCCCTCCCTGAGTATGACCCACTATGGTCCGAGCTCCTTCCTTCCCCTTTGAGCTCTGTGGCTGAGAAAAATGTCCTGCTCTCCCCACTTAGCTGGTGCCCAGCTGCTCTGGACTCTGGTGCTCTTGGACTGGTTTCAGTTTAGGGGCAAACCCACAGGAAAGTCCCTCTTCCACTTCCGTAAGGATCGAATTGCTTCTGCTGGGGCCTTGTTGGCAGCCATATAAATCTCCGATCCCTTTTTAAACCGTGTTAAGTTCTGAATCAACGCTAGGCCGTTTCCAATGCAGCACATACATATCGATGCTGGGAGGCAAGGCAGTAGCGTGATCTTTTCCCCACATAAGAAAATGGAGACACAGCAAGGGGAAGTGACTTGACCAAGGTCACCCAGTTAAACAGTAGCAAAGCTGGGAAGAGCAATCATGTGTAGACGTACGCCAGCTAGCTTTGCTCCAGCTGGCTTGGGGACCACTAGCACCGCAGCTGCAGCAGCTCAGGGTTTAGAACGGGCTAGCAAGGCAGCCAAGTAATTACCCACAATTCCAGGAGGGCGTGTACCACCCGTGCTTTTGGTACCCATGGCGGTGAGATCAACACGAGCTGGGTGTGTGCCTATGCGTGCTGCACTCACCTTCTCCCCAACTGCTGGGTAGACAAATAATCTTTCTAGTGAGACAGATCACAAACGCCCACCGTCTGTGGCTGAGCTTGCTGAAGCCCCAGCTGCTAAAGAATTACTCCAGGTGATTTTTAAAAAAACCCTTTTATTTAGAAACTAAAATCCTACTAGATTTGTCTGTACAGCTCCCACCAGGGCAAAAAGCAACCTTGCAATGGTTACATACAGTCAATGCTCTCTGTACACATGCACATGAGATACAGATGTCTACTGTATAAACCATAAACAGACAGAGAGGTACTGGACCCAGACGTACATCACACAGCCGTCTGCATCGAGCGTGCACGTGTGTACGTTCATTCATAAAGAGCGCTCGCTGATGGCGGCGTCTAGGTCTGCAGGCAGATACAGAGAGGGTGGGATCTGCCCTGGGCGACACCGCGCGCCCGCCATTGCCCTTGGAAGTAGGGTGTGTTGGCACACGGGACAGGAGCCGCATGGGAGTGGAAGGTGCATCGCTTTGTTTGGGGGGGGGCGTTTGTCCATTTTGATCCCCTCCCCCCTTAAATAAAAGTTCACAGTAACTAAGTAAAACACACGCTTTCCTGGACCTGCCTCCTAGCAGTCCGTCTGCCTGGCGGTCTAGATCCGAACTGATCAGCACTGCCCCTCCCGCCCCTGCCACCTTTCAAACGTGCACAGCGTGCGAGAAGGCGGGGGCCAGCCAAGAGTAAGTGGCGAGACCTGGCGTGAGGTTTGTTTTCTAACCTGGGGAACGTACAGACTGGGGAGTCAACGAGACTGGCACCGGTCCAGAACCCATTCGAAAGGCGCTGCACAGGAAGGGGCCTTTGAGGTAGTCGGAATAACTTTCCTTTCAATGGCTGGCACCAGGGCAAGCCGGGGTGTCTCTCCATGCGTGTGCGAGGCACGTATGCGCCTGCGTCCACGCCCAGCAGCGTCCCGGCACACGTCACGGCGTGTACCTTCGTGCCGGGGCGGCTGCGTGCTGTGCGACGAGACTCACGCGCAGGGACATGCCTGTGTGTGTGTGTGTTACCGCGTGTCTGGGTGCGTACACACCTGTGAAGCGGGCCTGAGCCCGGGTGACTGCACACATCGGCACCCGTGTGCGTGTCGCCACGGGTCTGCGTGGGGACATGGCTGCGTCTGCACGGCCGGAGCCGTGTCTTTGCCCGTGTAAAGTGTGTGAGTGCATGGGCCCAGGGGTAGCGGCCTCCTTGTCTATTGCTTTTCCCCAGGCCATGATGCCTGCTAGATTAGCAAATGGAGCCCAGGGCCCTTTCGAAGTCCGGCTTTCCTGGGGCAGGAGGGGGCTCTGGGGTGGACCCTCACGCTGACTCTCTTTTCCTTCTAACGTCAACACCGTGAATGCCCCCTTCCCTCTCGCCCCATCCCCAGCAAGTCAGAGCAGGGGTGGGGGTGGCAAAGCAACGGCGCTGGCGCTAGCCCGTGTCCTGCCCACGGGGGGCAGAGAAACTTAGCACCTGTTGCCGTGGCTAGACGGCTGCTGCTGGGCCTGACCCATCCATGGCCGCGGTGCCGTTGTCAGGCCGCTGGCAGAGCCCTCACAGTGTCCCCCGGGCCACGGTTTTGGGCCCTGCTGCTAAATAAAGCTCCCCTCTGGAGCTAGCCCCACACAGCTGGTGGGTGGACCAGGGCCGGTCACAGGGAGCAGTGGCCACGGGGCGCTGAAAGGTCAAAGCGAGCTGACCAGCCTGCCGGTGGCACGGCGCAGATGGGGTGGGACGTCGGCTTAGTCGGGGGGAGGAAAGAATCCCTGGCAGACGACTACAGGACGTGTCTCTGGGCTGGAGAGACAAGGGGGCGCCCCCCCGGTGCTGGCTTTGGAAGGGACGGGCCTGAGGCAATTGAGGAGCCAGGCGGGGGCAGATGAGGCCAGTGGCGGGGGGGGTGCTGTAGCCGATAGATCTGGGGCAGCAGCGTGAGTGCCCGGGAGGCCGGCAGCTGGTCGAGCCGTTCAAGAGATGGGCAGGATTGCTCCTTGAGGGAACCTGCTCTGGGTGGTCGCCTTGGCGGCTGAACGCACAGGTTACATCCTGCCTCACGGCCCTGAGCTATGCTCGTTTGCTTCACCTGCCCAGACGAAGGCCCATCCTGGCCCCTTTGCCAGACCCCTGCCCACCAGGTGCTGGTGACGGACCCCCACGCAGGCCCACAGACACCCCACCTGCGCCCGCCCACCCCAGGCCTTCTGACAGCCGGGCTTCAGCAGAGAAACCCGGGAAGAGGAGATTTCTCGGTCGTTCACTCAGTGGCAGCAAACGTCTGTGCCTCATTCCCCCCGCCCTCCCCCAGTCTCAGGCAGAGGGGCCGAGCAGTCCCAGGGGTGTTTCCCCAAGATGACCCCCCTTCTCTCTCACGCTTCCCCTTTTCTCTCATTCGCCTTTTTCTTTTTCAACGATCCCCAATCCCGCTGGAGATAAAACACACACACAATACAGTACAAAAATACCCCAGCAGAAACATCCCCCCCGCCCCCCAACGCAGCCCCTCTCCTCTTATCACTGCAAGGGACGGCTCTGGAGTAGCCTCCGCAGAGTTAGTTGCCTTCGGCTGATTCGAGGTTCTTTCCCCTCCAGGCCCAGGCTCTCACTGCTCCAGCCTTTCCCGCTGCAGCTCCTCGGGGGGCGGCCGCGCTAAAGGACGTTGAGCTTTCTGGAGCAGGTTAAGTTACCGTGGACCAGGTTCCACATTTGGAGCAGCTCCGTGGGGAGCAGTTTGTGAACCACCATCATGCTGCGGAAGAAACAGGGCTCCTTGTTCATCTTGCTGTTCTTGTTCTTCACGATGCCGAAGGTCTTAAAGCCCTCGTGTCTGGTTGGCGCCACCTTGAGGACCTCCAGGCACATCCCCAGGAAGACGTCGTCAATGGGGTAGAGCTCCAAAGTCTCCGAGGCCTTGTGGAGCTTTATGGCCAGGGGCCCGTCCATGAGGAAACCCCCGCCGCCCGCGTAGGGCGGGTAGTTGCTCTTGTTATAGAGGGCGCTGGGGATGTAGTACTTGTTCTCTTTCCTCCGGATTGGCCTGGCCTTGTAGAGGACGTCCCCTACAAAGAGGTCTCCCTCCTTCGGGTTGTCCAGGAACTCCAGGATGTTGCTGGGGCTGACGAAGACATCATCATCGCCCTTGAAGATGTAGCGAACGTTGTCGCAGTAGATGTTGAGCCACTTCAGGAAATGGACCTCCTTGAGGGTGAGGTTGAAGAAGCTGTCCAGGAAATCCCACTGCAGGATATCCTGGTAGATGTGGTTCTCATAATCCAGCAGCTTTTGGTAGTTGGCCCTCTCCTCCTCTTTGGAGGCCGTGCCCAGCAGGAAGAGCGTCTTGATCTTCTTCCTGTCCACCTCCTTCTCCTGGCCCCAGGTCCTTCGGATGGCCTCCCGCCGGTCGTGCTGCGTGATGATGGACTTGACCACAATCAGCAGGTGGACATCGCCGCTGCATTTCTCCGGGTGGTTGATCAGCATGGGGAAATACCTGCAGTGCCGGTAAAGCAGGAACTGCCGGAAGTTGGCCTCCAGCCCCTTGAACCAGTCCATCTTGCTGATGTTCTGGTTGGCCGTGCAGTTGGTAGTGGTGACGTCCCAGGATTTCACCTGTCTCTCGATGACTCCCTCCACCTCCATATGGGCTTTCTCCTTCTTGCTCTTCCAGAAGTTGCCGGGCTTAGAGAAGATGCCATCTCTCTTCTGAGCTTTCACGGGCTCCTGAGAGAGTTCTTTCTGCTGCTGGCCCTGCATGAAATGGCTTGGCGTCATCCCCCTCTGCAGAACGGTCACCATGATCACCAGTACAAAGGACAGGCAGATGCTTCTGTAGATCGTCTTCTTCCTAAAGAGACAAAATGTATGGTTAAGACAAAGGAGCTGTCACCCAGGCTGGAATCTCAGGGGTCAGACCCCTGTGTGTGAGAATCTTTTATTCTTATGATCAGAGAGATACTGGTTCCAATGCAAATGCCAGACAACGCTTATTACATACGAGAAGGAAGCCAAGAGAGAGAGAGAGAGAGACAGAGAGAAACAGAGAGATAGGTAAAATAGGAGGGGTGTTGGGTGGGGAAGACAGCCACAGTCAAGGGTACGTGTAAAGCCAATTGAAGATTTTTATCTATTTATCTATTTAAGTTTTAACAGGTTTACAATGCCTCCCCATGTAAATATCAGAGACAAAATGACAATCATTACAACAGTGAGGGCAGAAAGTTCTGTTGAGAACAACAGAGTTTCATCAAAACCAAATTTTTTTTCCTTGCAATGTCAATTCCAATGAAAATTTTCTATTTTTCCACCATAAACGTAAAAATAAATGTTAATTTCCAATCGCCTCAAAATGTCGTTTAGTTTCAGATTTTCGGTGTAGAAAAAAAGCAAATTTCATGCGGAAATGTCAGTTCGAAAGGTCCATTCCCATTTAAAATGTTGTTTAGGTTCTTTTCAAGAAAAGAAAAAGAACCAAGGCCACCCTCCCCCCAGATTTTAAGCTGAAATGAAATGAAAATGGTCATTTCATATTCAAATGCTAATTCAGACAAATGAGTCGGGTTTGAAACAGTTCTAAACTCCCTTTGGGGAAAAAAGTGCAACTTTTCAACCATGTGAACCAAAACTTTTCCTGGGAAAAAGTGGGTTTTCTGTCCAGCTGTAGGGACACATGGTTTTCTTTCACATCCATAAGGAGGCTAGGAAGACGTCCTATTTCATTATTTGAACGGCTCTCACCAAACATTGGTTTTCAAACTTTTGGGGCCGTTATTTCTCAGTCTTCAGACACTTCAAGGTCAGCCTTCTCAAAACTCTGAATTGTAAATCCTCCCTTGGCTCATTGTCGTTTCTCCAAGACACAACAACGGTCAGACGCGGAGAGTCACCAGTAAATCCACACACCCTGCCATCGGCGGCCGGCCAGCCATCTGCTACCCACTCATCACTAGACACAGTCAGAAACGGGGTGAGCTACCAGCCATCTGATACGTGCCCCAGAGCCAGTGGGTAGAATATGCCCCGTGATTACTCAGAGAGGGACATCTTCTCTCCTGTCCCTGGGGCGGAGGGAGGCGGGCAATAGCTGATTCCATTTGGATTTGCCTAATTGCAGGACGCTGGAAAGTTTGCTACCCCCTGGATGGGCAAAAAGGAACCTCCTTTCCTGGCCCGCCATCCCTGCTTCCCAGGGGCTGCAGTCCCAGAGCACTTAGTACTGAGGACAGGACTCGACTGCTCTGATTTGCGCTGCTCCATTGCTCCCAAACCCGCTTCAGCCCTGCCCTCAAATCGGCCCCCCTTTCCTCCTGCCCCATTGCCCCCCGCATTTCAGGGCTTCTCCCCAGCTGAGCAGGACGCCGTCGCCTTCTCCAAACAGCAGGCGGCTTGTCTGCTGAGCAGAGCTGCCAGCCACGCCCGCTCGCCTGGTGGATGGGGGGCAGGGAAGGGACGTAGCATCGGGGCGGTTGATTTCACCGAGCTGGACAAAGAGGCAGCGGGCTGTGCTGATGGAATCCCCTGGGCAGAGGGAAAGCATTTCCCCACCGAGAGCATGTCCGATACGGCCTGTAACCTCGTCCAGATGACACAAGCCCCCGTTCTGCAGCCCACAGTCCCACTCCCCCCGGACCCAGCGCGGGCTGATTCTTCCCAAAAGAAGATCAACGAGATCCCCCCCATCGAACGCCTTCCCCTCACCCCACACTGAGGTTTCTCACCTGCTCTCCATCTGGCCCCCCTTTTCCTGCCCCTCAGGGCCACTGACGTCTCTCCCGTTCCTTTCCCCTCGACTTCTCACCCTCATCAGCCTCCTGCTCACCACCGAAGCCTATCTAGACTTCCACGCCCACTCCCCCCCACCCCCAGCCTCCCGACCGCTGCCCCATCTCCCTTCTCCCTGTCAGCGCTAGGTTCATCTAACACCCCCTCTACAGCTGCTGCCTCAGGAACTTCTCCAGCGCCACCCTGGATCTCCACTCTCTAAATCCAGCATCCCCCCCTCCCCTCCCACTGGGGCTGCCCTCACTCGGTCTCCGGCAGACTCGAAATCTCTTCTTCTGCTGGCCTTTCAGATACCAGCGTCTCGGGTTCTCCTCCTCCTCCTCGGGTCCCTGCACCGGCCTCTCCTTCGGCAGCTCCTCCGCTTGTGCTTTCTGTGCGGGTCCCGACGAGGCTCTGTCCCAGGCCACGTCTCTGCACCCTCTCCTCGGATGGTCTGGTCCATTCATGGGGCTTCCTCTGCCGTTCCCGCACTGACCCCTCCCCAGATTTACCTCTGCACCCTGACTTGCCTTCATTCAGCCCTCCCTTGTAGCCTGCACATCTCTCCTTGCCTTCACTCGAAGTTTGATGTAGCTAAAACGGAGGAGCGCCTGGTCGTCCCTCCCAAAGCCACTCTGCTCCCTCCATTCTCTGGTGCCCTGGAACCCACCGTCTTCCGTCATGCAGGCTCGTCACGCTCGGGCCACCTTTGTCCCCTCTCCCTCTCCTGCCCCACACATCCAGACCACGGCCCAATCTGGGTGCTCCTTCCTCCACCACACTCCCAAAATCTGATTTTCCCTTGGCCACGTGGATGCAAAAAGTCTCATCCAAGTGCTTCGTCACCGCCTGCCTCGAGTCTGCGGGCCCCACAGCACCCACATCACTGCCTCCTCCTTTTCCTATCAAATGCTACTGTTCGGATCCCCTTCCCAGCCTGTCAATCTGACACAGCTCTCCCCAACTCCTTCAGATCCCTGCCCTGCCCTGTCTTCACCTTCAGGGCTCTTGCATCGCCATGTGCTAGTCAAATATTGCATCTCTGGGGTGCTGCAGCAGTTCTGCAGGAGGAACACAATAGCCTCAGCGTGTATCGATCTGCTTCCAGTTCCCCGTCACTCTTGCACAACCCCCTTCCCCTGTAGCAAAGGGTGCCACCATGCAAGCCGGAGTTTCATCCCAGAATTTCGCTTGGCAGAATGGGTTTGCCTTGAGAACAGGCTGGTCACCACTGGAGGTGCAGGAGAACGTTGCAGCAGAGTTTGGAGAAAATTGATCGAATTCTTTCCGGGGAAGAGATGGTTTTAAAAGCGAGCGCCGACTGGAAATGCTGGCTTGGTTCGCAGGCCTTTGGGGTGCCGAAGCAGCTCATTGTGACCCCACCGGCAATTCTGCACAGAGTTAAATCTCCTCGGAAACTCAGGTGCCAATCCAGGTTCGCAGGAAATCGTGATGAAGCAAAACAATTAGCAGCTGTATCTCCTGAAACGGTTCCTCGATGAAATACTAGAGTCGCACACTTCGTAGCTGGTATGGGCCAAGCACATGCACCCATCCCTGCATCCCTCCCTGCATCCCACTCTCCCATCCCCCCCAAGTCAGGGACAAGTCCCACCCCTGCCAGGGGTCCTGCATGCCCCCCCTTCCATCCTCCTCTATACCGCAGTCCTCCAAAACCCCTTCCACGCACCAGTGCTTTTGGGTGCCCTCCGTTCCTTCCCCCCCCCCCCATGCCAGGATCCCCCATTCTCTTCTCCCTGCAGGGGTGGTTGTGCCCGCTTTACCTCTTCCCTGTGCTGATCAGATGCCAGGGCCTTCACGTGGCTCACATTTTCCCCCCTTTTGTTTTTCTGATTTTCCCCCAAATCAAAAGGACTCTGGCCATGGAGGCCTAGAACATGCCTGGAAATTTTGGAAGGGATCAGATGCGCCCTTCAAAAGTTACCACGTTACAAACAAACTGAGAAGAGTCCCCTGGGCTGGAGTCTGGAGCCCACTCAGTGGTAGCTCTGTAGTGAAGATGACAAGCAGGCTGGCTCAGAAGCTGTGGCTGCGGGTTTGCTAACCCACAGCAGGTTCTGATTCGTGTCCCCATATAAACCTTTGCGCAGGAAAAGCATTTCTGCGATTATTTCAGGGTGCAAGAAAATTCTTCTGGAAAATGTCAAGGTGACTGGTCCAGTGATTTCTGACAGGGTTGGGAGGGGAAGGATGAAGGGTCTAGTGCAGGGGCTATTTTATATGTAAATATTGGCTGGCTGAGGTAAATTCAGTATCGCCAACTCCACGTGTTCAAAGATTGCAAGATCTGCTGCCCAAGAAAGTTTCCCTGAACCCCCAACTCTGGCCTTCAAACAATCCCCCCCATCCTTTCCACACTCAGCAGCAAGCTCCCCACCCACCAGGACACAACAAATGAGCCCCAGACCCTGCCGGAAGAACAGATGCCAAATCCGCAGGCATTTCTCCACTGCTGCGATGAACAACACGCCCCAGAACACGCCTTTCAAGATCCAGGGGTCCGACATATGCCGCGCACAACATGTGGTGTCCCTCATCGAGTGCGCCAAATGCCCCAACAACAACTATGTGGTGTGAAACCTGACAATCACACTGCTCGCCAGTGAACTCATACAGGAAAACGATACCACCCTATCGCCCGGGGGGGTGAACCCTTTTCCCAAAGCAATCGCTCTGTGTCGGACCTCTCAGCTCTCATCCTCAAAGGAAACCCCACACGGCGCCTTCAGAAGAGGAGCCTGAGTGCTTAAATTCACAACTCACCTACACACTCAAAATCATGGACTGAACAGAGATTTCATGGCTTATTACCACAATCCGCAACCCACTGCCTCTCCCCTTTTTTTGTCCTGCAGCTGCAGAGGTGTTAACAGGACACTTCACCTGGAACCGTCCCTTAGAACATGAGCTAACTACCTATGCTGAACAATCTGTTCCATCTTGTATTAGCTGGGATGCTCGGAGCACCTTTCCCGGACCTGAAGAAAAGCGTCTGAAGAAAAGCTTGTCTCTCTCCCCAGCGCCCAAAAGCTTTTGTCTCTCTAATATCACTGCATACAAAAAATCACGTCAGGCTTCCCAAAAATCACAAGATTGGCTTTTTTTTTTTTAAATAAAAAAAATCTCATGATTTTTAAGCCATTTTGGGTACTTTTTCTTTGCCTTCTGGTTTGAGCTTTTCAGGGGACTCAGGTCCCAGTTTCAAACTTTTCTTCCCAAGCAGGGGCTAGAAATGGACCTTTTTAACGAAAGCTGCGATTCTCGTGTCATCGCTTCTCTCCAAGGGCTGGGGCTTTCATTAAAGTATCAAATATCACAAGATTTGGGATGAAATCACGAGTGTGGGCAACACGGCAAACTCTTGATTCCATTTGAGCGCCCAATGCTGCGGACTAGCAAAGTGGATTGGTTTGAAAATTGTAATGCAGAGCATCAGGACGCCTCAACTGTAGGCGACACCACCAGCTCTGCCTGTAATTAACACTGAATGCTGCGGTGTGATGATTGTATCATCATTACTGTGAGGATGGTCAGAGCTTCTACATGGGTGTTTTTTACATTATTAACAGTTCGATACAAAGAAGAAGCTATAGATGGTTCTAAATGACAGGCTTTGGGGTTTTTGCTCGTTAAAAACAGCTTGATTGTAAATCTTCAGATTTTGCACACAGTTCAGTGCTATTTCATTTTAAAAGAAGAATTATTTACAAAATCTGGCTTTATTGTTTGATATAGTGACAGGTCCTTTATCAAATCCATCTGGCTTGACAGGCATTTCCTAAAGTTTATTATGGGAAAGAGGAAGCAAAAGAAAACCGGGAACTCTGCAAGATCACATCTAACATCCGCAGAGCAAGACGGGGCATTGTCAAATCTCTATCGGGCAAACAGAGTCAAAGGACATTATAGAAAGCATGATCTCCGCAGGACAAGGTGAGCTTTGGGAATCCAGAGACCTCTGATCTCTGCATTAATCCCACATCATTTATAAAAACAAAGACATTCCCAGAGAAAAAAAAGTTACCTAAACTCAGGTTATTCCCAAGTAGTGATACAGCTAAGAGTATGGATATGAACAGTTATGGGGATGGGGATAGATATTCCATGGGATATTGTACATGCATACACTTATCTGAGACTGGATGAGCTGTCACTGTATTTGAATATTTATCTGCCTTCCTGTAACTCTTCCATTGCCATATGCTCCAGGGCTGTTGTTTTATTTCATGTAAAACCCTCATGTTCCATACACAGGAGCAATCCTAAATCCAGGGTAGCTACATTAGTCTGTTAGTTAACCTTTTGCCCTCTGAGCCGTAATTCCGGAGTGTAGTCCCAGCTATTCGTGCTATCCGCTCTATGGCTTGAATAATTGTAATCAGTTATGTATAATCATCCCAGGGCTTCCTAGAAAGAGGATCCTTCCTTTGTCTTTCCATCTAGCTAACCCCCTGCTCCCCCTTAACAGAGCCCCACTGCAAGGATTGAAACAACAAAGCAAAAGCAAAAAAGAATAACAGCACTGACGAGACATTTGCAACCAGCGCATTGTTCCTTCTACTTGTACGTTCTGTCCCTTTCCTCTACGCTGGGTCTGCCTTGTCTGTTGCAATTGTAAAGCTCTGGGTGGCAGCAGCTGTTTCTTATTCCATGTTCGTACAGCATCTAGCACCTTCCCAGTTGGCCCCTAGATACTATTGTAATAAACATGATAAATCATCGTTACAAACTGTGACAATGCTGCTTCTGTGACTTGCATTTCAGCCCCAGCCTCCATGAACACTACAACAGAATTCCAGGAGCCAGGGGCCACTGCCGGTCAGTCATACTTCTGGGGTAATAGGAAACAAGGGGGCAGGAACAACTGATCTCTGTGGAAAAAGGGAGAGGGGATACAATACCCAGCCTGCACGTGCGGGCATCTGTAGTAGCCGTGGCTCAGGCTTTACTAACTTGGTTGAGCCAGTGTGCTACAAATAGCAGCATAGCCATGGCAGTGCGGGCGGCAGAATGGGCTAACGGCCCAGCTACAATCCCATCCAAGACCCTAGGTACATGCTTGGAACAGTTCGCTGGCTACGCTCTCTTTAGTACGCTAGTTCAATCAAAGCTAGCTCCCAGACACCTGCCTGACCTGGAAATTACATCTCCAGCGGAAATGCAGCCACAGTCTTACCCCCAAAAGCATCAGTGCTTTCATCAGCCCAGGCAACTCAGATCATTTTACTGGTCCCTTGTCTGCCTTTCTCTCCCACAGCCTGGACATCACAGCCTCCACACGCTGCCTGCTGTGTTGTGTTCGAGAACAGCGCTCACGCAGCCCGTCAGCTTGTCCCAGCTCCAGCGTTACGGTCATTCGTTATTTTGACTACACCCAACCAAGTCCCTGCCCCAAGCATCCGTTAGCTTCTTTTAGGAGTCGGGTGACCAGAGAGGAAATGTGAAAAATAGGGACAGAGTGGGGGGTAATAGGCCCCTATATAAGAAAAAGTCCCAAATATTGGGACGGTCCCTATAAAATTGAGACCTCTGGTCACCCTCGGAGCATCGACCCACACACAGAAGTAACAAACAGCAGGGAAGGACCAGAACATCATGTGATTACTGAGCTCATTTCTGCTCAATTACTCTTTACTAACTGAAGTATAATGTTGCTGGCATCTTCTCCGCTCGGCCAGGAGATGTTTAATAAAATAATAATGAAAACTTGGTCCCTACCAGCGAGCTACTGTGGAATTCATTTGTTTTGAACCTGTGTGTAACAGACAGAGACTGGGTCCAATTCAGAAGCACATCAGTGTAAGGGAGTGTAACCGAGCCTGAACTGGTATCAAACACACCTCACGGCAGCCCCCCCAGGTGTACGTGACACCATCTCAGGGACTCTCAGTTAGAAATGATGCATCAGTTAATTGCATCAGTTTGAGACTGTTCTGGCTGCACTGGTGCACAAAGTCTAATGTAGATGTACTTGAACTGGTTTGAGCCACACTGAAACCAGTTTGGTTTAATTCAGTAGGAGGTGGGCAACGATGCAACTAGTTGGATGTGAAACAGATGTAATTATCCCAGGGACACTTCTCCAACACAGCCTCTTCCACACTCAGACCCACTTCCCAGTATTAGCAGCATGCTGAGCTGAATCACAGCTCCTTCTAGCGTGTCTGAATTTGGCTCCCTGGTGTAATTCACTTCTGTGCGGTACAAAGAGGAGTGCAGCAAGAAAAGTAAGGAATGGAAGGATTCCAGAAGGGCTGAGATCAAGTCCTGCTTTAACGCCCACCTTTCACAGCTTGTCAGTGATATCAAAGCAGACTCCCCCACCCTACACATGACAGGCACTTAGCAAGTTTAAGTCCTTGTCTACATGGGAGAGTTGTTCCGGTTTAATCGCTTTCATTCTGATTTAACACACAGTGGGGTTAGTTAAACTGGAGCAAACCCCTGATTCCGAGTGCAAACCTGTTCCCAATCCATTTAAGCTAAACCAAAATAAGCTTGTGCCTGTTTAATTGAACCGGTTTTGAGTCACACCTTAATCAACCAGTGGCACTTCCTAGCACACAAAAGGGCTAAGGCAGTCTAGCCTAACGCACCATATACATCAGCTCTGCACTGGTTCCCAGACAGCCCAGTTCTCTAACTCACTCCACTGAGTCAAAGGCGTTAGAACCATGTGAAACTCACGTAGGAGAGAGGCGAAACAGACCAACTGGGGGCAGATCCTCACCTGGTATAAACTGCCATAGCGATGGCAATTCTCACCAGCTGTGACGAGTCTGCCCCACTGAGTTTATATGTATCAGGCAAAACCCTCAGTGAAGTGGATGGGAAATTAGACTGAGCAGGGACGGCAGCATTAGGCCCCAGCCCCTTAGACTAGGAGCGCCTTCCATGCACCCCACAGCACTGTAGAAATAATCAGTAGCAACTGGAACTGTGCCTGAAATAAACCTTGGATTTGCACATCCCTGGACTGTGTGTCAATGGTCCAAAGGAAACCCAGGATCCAGATTCTCCATCTCTCCCCCACCCCTGAATGCCAAAGTCCTTCCTTTCCCTGCAGAGATCACCCCAAATGCTTTTATGAGGGGCACAAAGGTATGTAATAAGGAAACAATAGCTCCAAAGGGAGGTTACTGGATAACTGCCGCCAGTGACTCAGTTCATTTTGTGTAACTTCTACTGGCTGTAACTGACATCGAAGTACACTCCTTAAATTCTGCCCTGCTCACTAGTGTGTAGCCTATACCCCAGCTAGGCACCCGCTTGGAATCTGGCCCACAGAGTCTACGTAAGAATCTGTGCAAGTGAAACTCACACACGGAGGGTGGGAAAAGCTGCGACCTGAGGCTTGATTCTGTTCTGGCTCACGCAGCTGTAAATCAGGAGTAGCTTCATTGAAATCAATGGAGTTACACCAGTAGGAAACCCGCCTGAGATCAGACAATTCCCCAGGAAGGTGTATGTTAAGTTGGCCAAACTCAGCTCTCACTTGCCTCTTCTTCGGTCTCCCCCAGCACAGCTTGTCGTAAGTCACACTGGCTTCCCCTGGGGGAAATCATGCCATCTATGAAGCTGGTCCAAGCCGTTATAAATCTAATTACCTAGTTAAGAACAAACCGTTCCCCTTCTGGATCCTGGCACTGTGGGAGATGGAAGGCCCCTGGTGAGTCCATCAGTAAATCCAAAGTCTCTGGAGAAACAGGCAGGCTTTCAATTCCCATGAAAACCCCCCTTTGATTGGACTGGAATGTCTCTCTCTCTTTTTAATTCCTCATTTAGATTCAGTTATTAAGCTGGCTCGGTCACTGAGAACCCAGGGATCTTACAGCCAGTCATACCTGGGGCCTGGAAAGCTTACGGGATCGGATCTAGACCCTGATCTGGAAGGTTCTAGACTAGACGTTCTAGTCCCACTGGCTTCAGGCACAGCAGGTGAGTTTATTTCATTCCCTTGCCTCTCTCTAGAAGCCAGGGTGGGAATCGCTTTCAGACAAGCACCTCGACGGCAAAGATGATCCGTCAGTAACAAGTACAATGTCTAATGGCATAAAGGTTTAAATAATGAATAATAAACCAAGTCGGGGGGGGGGGGTCCCTGACCTGGCCTGGCCTGGCCTCTGCCATACGCCACGGACTGAACTGCTAGAATAGCTTGATTGCCACTGTTGAGGGGTGGGTTGATCCCATTCCACTCCCCCCCCCAACACACACACCCCCCATCTCCGCTCCCTGTCATGCTCTGAAGAGTGGCCCCAGTCCCCAGAGGGGCTGAGCTGTTTCCACACGAATGCCGGGACAGTTTGCAAGGAAGGAGAGAAAAAAAATCTCCAGCAAAGGAGTCCTGGGCTGATGTGGGGAAGGCGGGGGGGGGGGGTAGGTCCCCCCCACCCCACCCCTTCCAGAGGGGACGATGTAACCTCCGTGCTGTTCGCTCTAATGCACGGACAAGAGCCGCTGGAAGCCAGGTGGGGGCCGGCTGGATCCGGACACTGGTTCCCCCCCCCCCCCACGACCCCCACAAAAACCCAGCAGCCGGGGTCCGCCTGCGGCGAAAGGAAACTTCCAGCGGCGGCTGAGGTGCGGGGGTGACCCAGGGGGGCACCGATGGGTGCAAACCTCCCCCCTCCCCCCCCAGCCCAAGGTCCGCTCCCCCAAGGGAGAAGAACCGGCGGCTCCAGGAGGATCTGGCTCGGGGCGCAGGGGCAGTGTGGCTCAGTGGTCGGATCAAGGCGCAGAGGAGCCGGGTCGGCTGGACGGGACAGGCTGGGCCGGGGAGCAGCACACGCCCCAGCCGCAGCGTCCGAGCCACCTGGGGGGATTTTCTCCCCTGGCAAGTCACCCCCCCCCCCCGCCCCCCCTTTTGCAGCCACGGATGGGGGGCAGCAGAAACCCGCGCGATCCCCCGGGGCCAGTCTTCCTCCCGCTGCCCCCCGCCCCGGCCGAGGGCAGCTCTGCCCCGCGGAGCAGAAAAGCACCGGCCGCGGGGAGAAGCGGGGGGCGGCTGGTCTGTCCCGTCCCCCCCCAACACTCACCACGGGGACATGCTGGGGATCTGGGCGGCGGGTCTCCGGCGAGGCGGTGCCCGGAGCTTCCCCTGCTGGTCCTGGAGCCAGACCGCGCTCCGAGCCGGCTGCACGCACGGACTGAGCGCCTCTGTGCTCATCCTGCCCCCGGCTCCCCGCCCGGGCCGCCTTTCTCCTCCCCGGCCACCGAGGTGGAGCCTGGGCTGCAGGTATTTAACTCTTCAGCTCCTGGGCCGGCAGGACTCCTCCCCCCCCAACTGGCTTTGCCACCCACCTGTGGTAGCCAACCACTCAGCAGGGCCACCTCAAAGGGCGACGGGCCACGGAGGGCTATCGCTCAGTGGCCGGGAACGAACTCCCCCCGCTGCACCGTTTTGTCTGTTATGGGGAGAGGAAGCGGTTTTTCCCAGGACATTTGCATATTATTATTAATTATCTGTATCACTGCAGCGCCTAGGGACCCTCCTCTTGGACCAAGACCCCACTGTGCAAGGGGCTGTACAAACACAGAACACAAAGATGGCCCCTGCCCCAAACAGCTTACAATCTACAGGCTGCTCTACACTGGGAACTTATATTGACATAGCTACCTCTCTCAGGGGCGAGAGAAATCCACCCCCCGAGAGACGTAGCTATACCAGCCTAGCCCCTGGGGCAGACAGCGTCACAGGAATTCTTCCGTCGACCCTAGTTTCTGCCCTCGAGGAGGTGGATTACCCGTGGGGACAAGAGAACCTCTCCCATTGGTGCAGGTAGTGTCTACACTGAAGCGCTGTGACCAGTTTCCATGGGAGGGAAAAGACACACATCCTGACATGGAGACTGTATCAGAAATAGATGCAGCATTAAAATGCTGTCCAGCCACCATATAGTTTCACCATTGTGCACATGGTCTAATTCGGTGGCTTCTTCAATAACTTTCCCACAGGCAGCATAGCGCTGTACTTAAATATAGTCACAATCCTGTAGCTAGAGCGGGCCCTCAACCCAAACCCTACTGCCAAACACACATGAAGTTGCGGGAGATGTTTGAAATCCCAGCTGAGATCAGGAGCCAAATTTTGTGGCTTGAGCCTATCTCTAGCTAGAGCATAACCTGAATTACAGAGGAACCTCACAAAACGGGAGGGACTGGGTATAGGCGTGCACAGCACATTTCATTAGGGTGTGCCCCCAGGGAATTTTCATCTTCATTTCATCTATAATTCCTCCGGCGGGCCACATTTGAATTACCCGCCGGCAGAATTCTCGCCGTGTCCTGCTCTCCGCCGCAAAATCTCGCACGCTCTCCACTCTTTCGGCGGCAGCTCGCTGTGTCCGCTGAGAAAACGCGCGCTCTCGACTGTTTCGGCGGCCCAGCGAGATGAAAAAGTTACGCGGGCAGGATGAAAAGGGTTCGTGGCCGTGGGCCGTATGTTTGATGCCCTGGCACTAGGGCGTGCCTGCACCCCCCCGTGCGCACGCCTAAGGCGACCTGGCAACAAAACGGCAGGTGAAATTCAATGCTGATCAATGCAAAGTAATGCACACTGGAAAAAATAATCCCAACTCAACATACAGCGAGGGGCTCTAAATTAGCTGGTACCTCCCAAGAAAGAGATTTTGGAGTCACCGTGGACAGTTCTCTGGAAATTTCCACTCAGTGTGCTGCAGCTGTCAAAAAGGTTATGGTAGGAACTGTTGGGAAAGGGATAGAAAATAAGACAGAAAATATCATAATGCCATTCTAGAAATCCATGGTACACCCACGCCTTGAATGGTGCATGTGGTTCTGGTCGCCCCATCTCATACAAAGATATATCGGAACTGGAAAAGGTACAGAAAAGGGCAAGAAAATTGACGAGGGGTCTGGAACAGTTTCCATGTGAGGAAAGATTAGAAAGACTGGGCCATTCAGCTTAGAAAAGAGACGGCTGAGCAGAGATACAATAGAGATCTATAAAAGCATGAACGGTGTGAAAAATGTGACCAGGAAAGTGTTATTTATCCTTTTACACAATACAAACCACAGGGGTCACCTGATGAAATGAGGCTTAAATACAAACAATTTTTTCACACAATGCACAACTAACCTGTGGAACTCATTGCCATGGGATGTAGTGATGGTCAAAAGAATAACTGGGAGTTAATGGAGGGTAGGTCCATCAACAGCTGTTAGCCAAGATGGTCAGTGATGTAACCCCATGCTTGGAGCAAACCTAAACCTCCGGCTGCCAGAAGTGGAAGACAAAGATGGATCGCACCAAAACTGCCCTGTTCTGTACATTCCCCCTGAACTCTGGTATGGGCCACTGTCAGGGCCAAGCATAATGTTTTCGGGCCCAGTACAAACTTGTAACACGGGCCCCCTCCCACACACATCCCACAATCCCTCGTCCCACACATACAATCTCATGAGTCATGAACATTTTTTTCCTCATGGCAATGGAGGTTGCAGTCTGGGCCGGGCCCCCCAGGGCCTCTGGGCCCTGGTAAAGTGTACCCTTCCCCCCACCCCCATGTGGGGGCTCTGGCCACTGTCAGAGACAGGATAGTGGGCTAGATGGACCATAGTCTGACCCAGTATGGCAGCTCTTATGTTCTTATATTATTATCTGTACGGGAAAAGCTCTATGGCATTTTCTTCCCAGGATGCTCAGCGGCTCCGATGCAGCGTGGGCTCAACCACTGTGTCATCTACACAGCTGCCTTAGCTGTGCCAGCGTCTCTACCGTTCCTAGGTGAGACTAACTTTACACTAGCAGTGCCATAGCTACTGTGTACCGCCGCTCTCTCTCTCTGTTTGTATAACTAATCCGTTTTCTCTCTACATAACACACACGGAAATAGTGCTGAACGATCATTTGACCTTAACTCTGCGTGCACGTTCAGCGACTGAGTCCCGGGTTACACTGCAAATGTACGTAGGTAGAACTATGTTATGCAAGGGTGTGGAAAATCCACCCCCTCGCCCCCGCCCGGCAAACCCAACCTAACTCCTGGTGCAGCCAACTCTATGTTGAAGCTACTTCTTCTCAGGCAGGTGGAATCCCAACGAACGCTGAGGGGAGCTGTAAATGTAGATAAGCCCTGAGAGCGCAGATGTTAGCGACCTCCAATAGACACAGAAAGGATCTGGCTTGTTTTTCTTCTCTACACTTCCACAATTTGCATTCAAGCTTGCCGTGCAAAGAAAAGAAAGTCTCACTGAATTCATGTGAGTTTGTGTATTTGTGAGGGAGATGCGGGCGAGAAGGGACCAGAGAGGTGGTTTAATAGAAAGGGTGTCTAATAACATCCCCTATTCCAGTGGTTCCCAACCTGTGGCCTCTTTCAAAGTGGCCCACCTTCCGCTGGCTGCAGAAGGGAGCCGCTGCCTCGGGACCGAGGTGAAGCACATGGGGCTACAGGATGTGCGCGGTTCCCCTGCTGCAGCCAGGGGGACGGGAGATCAGCGAGGAGGCAGCCACACAGACACAAATTGGAGGGGTCTGATGATACTGGCAACCCCTAACCTGACGCCCGACATTCACATGTTAGCTTCTGGTCTTCAGCCACAGACCTTGCATTAGATGAGGGTTGTGTGAACTGGACTTACCTTGTAACTGGTTTGAACAGCTTTATTTTAGTTTTCTTTGCACTAAATGTTTACTTTAAATACGCAGTGATTTGTCGTCCTCTGTCGTGTGTATGTCAACACATTTTTTCTGAGTTGATAGACTGGTGGCCCACCAGGCTTGTAAAAATGATATTTGTGGCCCAGCCAAAAAGGTTGGGACTCATTGCTCAATTCTAGACAGGTTCTTACCTGAAATCAATCGAAATTAGGTGGCTAAATACCTTCGAGGAGCTGGGCCTGAGAGCTGTCCAGTCACGCTTTAAGCATCGTGACTAACATCTGTCCCAGGTGCATGCTCCTCCTCTCCCCAGGGACGGACGCGTGTGCAATGGAGTATCTTGTTTGGGGATTTGGTCCTTGCACGTGTGGTTCTGTGTCAGAACTTTTCACGCTATTCGAAGGCAGGGGCTTTTCATTCCGTGCCTTTGTTTTGTTTCCAGGAGAAAGACCGCAGAGGGGACGTTACCCAAAGGTCCCCTTTGGAGCGACCTCTTGGTTCAGAACCTCCACACGGCTCAGCCGTTCCCAGACGCTCCCTGCGTCTCTCCCAGCAGGAGGCAGCTCGCTGCTGCCGAGTCCGTTTAAGGCTGGTTTTAAAGCCCTGTCCCTTGAGAACGTGTGGGTCGTGGGTAGGGTAACCATAGTTCCCAAAGGGAAAATGGGACATCACCTGGGGCTTGCCCGAGGCCCTCCCCCCACACAGGGCTGGGCCGAGCCTCAGTCCCCGCGTGGGGCTGGCTCAAGCTGCTCGCCTCCCCGCATGTTCCTCTGCACCCCACTTTTTTGACAAAGTGGGGTGCAGAGGAACTTTTGCCAAAAAAAACCAGGACAGCTGGGACTGGGCTTTCAAAAGGGACTGTCCCAGCCAAAACGGGACGTATGGTCACCCTAGTCATGGGGAGGGTCTAAATGGGTCACGGGGCACACACACACTGGGGCAGAGAGAGCCCACCCCACACTCCTCCTGCAGCAGCAGCTCCTTTGCCGTGGGCCTGGCTCCCCACTCCAGGCATTGCGACCTGGTGCATGGGGTCACAGCACCACTCAGGTTTGGCCTGGCCACCCTCCCCCCCCAAACCCGTCCTGTGGCCAGGGCGAAGGGCGCGTGTATATAATGGTGGGCCACAAAACAAGCCAAAATGCAGCTGGAGCGGGGGTTGCTTTGGTACCGTTGGGAAGGCCGGCTCTGGCATGGAGTTTGAAATGGGCGATGGTTTTCAGTCACCGAAAGAAGTGCTCTGCGGTGAGCAGGAGCCCGTCTCTCTCACCCACAGAAACTGGCCCAATAAACGCGGTTCCCTCACCCACCTCGTCTCTCTCATAGCCTGGGACCCATACGGCTACAGCCAGAAATGGGCAGAAAGCCCCCCTATTCCCATCACCCCAGCCCCACGGCCTGGCTGCCTCACATGAAACCAGGCTGGCAAATCCACAGGAAATCCTTCAGGAACTGGGATATTTCCTTTGCTGGCCAGGGGCAATATCCCCCATCCCTTCCCCCCCAGACACAATCCCTGCTCTCATGGCATCTGGGCTAGCTTCTTCAAAAGAGGCCAGATTAGCAAGTGCTCAGCACCCAGCAGCTCTCAGGATCACACCTCGAGAGACAGACAGACAGACAGACACACACACACACACACACACCCACACCCCCACCCCCTCAGAAAATCTGCCTTAGATGCTTCTCCGAGGCCAATCCTGGCTGGTGACCAAAGTGGAGACAGAGATACACACGGGTTAAGCTAACGAACGAAGCCTTCTCGATATCCTGAAACCATCTGGGTTCAGTTTGATTTCGGGAGGAATGTCACATCAGTGTGTTATCATTTGAGCCAGACCTGTTCTGTCTCCCTGCTTCAGACTTAACTCCAGATGATCACGCTCATAGCTTAGCAGAAGTCTCATTCGAATACAGAGAAAAGGCTTGGACTGGCATGGCCCGTGAGCATGGTTTGTGAGTGAAAAATATGACGTTACAAAACTGCGCATAAATAATTGCCAGGCCTGGCCCCTTTTCTCTGAGACTGGGCAGTAGTCCTTCCATGTTTTTAATTCCATCTACTGTAACTGGGGGGGGGGAGGGGGGGTCTTGCTGTCCATATGAATGCTTAACTCTTTTGAGCCCTGCCTAACTCAGTGATGTCCAGTGGCGGTGAGTTCCACAAGCTAATCACGCATTGTCACCAAAGGCAGATGAAAAGCCACGTAGGCTGAAGTTGTGACTTTTTGTCTGCCTTTGGTGACAGTGCATGTCCCCCAAGGAATTGGGACAGAAGTAGCAAGCCCGTGGCCTGGGATTTAACAGCACCTTTCTCTTTCTTTGCTCCAAATCTCCTGAAGGCCGTGCACTAGGCTAAACCCTGAGCCAGCCCAGCAGAGCTGTGCTCAGGAACCTCCCTCAAAATCTAACCCCTGAAACCATGGGTGTAAAATGGAAATAGTGACTCCATCTTAGCCATCGTGGCAGGTGCTCACCTCCAGACAATGCCGCCTCTGGCACTCTAGCTACAGTATGTGCTCTGCCCGCAATAGCACGCCATGGCCAGCCCCCAGGCCCCACCCTGATCCTGCCATCTACAATTTGCATCCCACGCCCTGGCCAGCAACGCCACGGCTCCGAGTCTCAGCCCTGCAGTTCAGTCCAGCCCAGGGAACAGAGGTTCCCCTCCAGCGGGGGGTGCCGTGGGAGAGCCCCAGTCTCCATCAGGGAGCCTGCCACTCCCTTGGCACCATCCCCACAGGAGACGAACGGTTCCCCCGTCTCACCTCTCTCCGGGAGCGGATCCCTCCTTGCCCCGTCCCCCCAGAGAACATCCCCACTTGCCAGCGATTCACCAGTGTTTATTTCCCCCCAGTGTGCGTGGGAATGGGACTTCCAGAGGCACCTCGCTGCTAAACCCAGCCGCACTGAGCAAGGAGCCTCGGGCAATCCATCAGCACAAGCCAGGCTCCGCTCTGCCCCAGGGGCCAAGATCGACACAGCCAGCGTCCCTGGGCGGCTGGATGCAAAGGAGCAGGGCTCTAGGCCGGGACAGGACAGGGAGAGAGGAGGAATGGAACCTACCCGACTTGAAATGCCGGGCGCGACCCTGCTCCCCCTCTCCAACAGAGACAGGGAGGGCACAGAGCACTACTGAGCTCAGCTATGGACCCGACACCGGCCTCAGTCTTAGCCAGACGGCTGGGAAGCAGCCGTGCCACCCCGAGACTCCGGGGCATTCACTGCTGTGCCAGTCTTACACAGTGGACCGTAGCTGTGGTACCCTGTGCCCGGCCCCTGCTTGAGAGAGGCAGTGGGGGGGTGGGGGGGCATATGACACTGTCAGGAAATGCCCCTGTTGAGGCCAAACGGTGCCCAGGACAGACGGGGGGAGGCCTCCATGTCCCCTTTGTTTCACTTTTAGTTTGAGCCAGTTCAACCCCCAGCACAGGTTACAGCACACTAAAGGCTGCTCTAAATCGCACCCTCGGCTTAGGAGCTGCGCGATGCAGGGCGTCCGCCTAGCCCAGCAGCTGCCAAACTGTGGGGCGCGCCCCTACGTGAGCTGGGGGGGGGGGCACGGCAAGCTCGAGCGTGCAAAAGACGCCATTTTACCAAATGGTCGCAGCGTGACCTCGCACGCACCGTACGCACCAGGCCACGTCGCACGGAGGCTGCTATTTTGCTCTACAAAACGACGCCCTCCATGCAGCCTGACTTCGCACGCGCCGTATGTGGCGGGGATAATGCAGGCCAGATGACGCCGTTTTTGTAAAGCCTCCTTGTGGCGTGACCGTGCACGCCCAGGTCAGGTGCGGTCACACGGCAGGGAGGACCCCATTTTTAAACGGCCACTTCCATGCTGCCTGGGGGGAGTGGGAAACACCACATCTGACAGTGGGGGTCATGCAGGGAAAATGTTTGGGAACCGCTGGCCTACACAATCCTAATGTGCCCATCTGGCCTGAAAGGTTATGTCTGCCTCAGCGAATCTACGGCCTTCTGTCGCCCTGCCAGACTGGGACGAGGCAGGCGTTTATGTCAGGCCTTGGAGGGCAGCGCTGGTAGCTGATAATAATAATAACACCTAGCTTTATACGGCACCGTTCATCAGCGATGACACCTCACCCCCAGCTGATGGCACAGGAGAACAAGGTCACTCTCTGGGCAGGTTGTTTTTCTCCTGAGAGATGATGAGAAATATGCGGCAGCTGCTACACCTGATCTAAAACAAACGGCTGCGCCTGTAGGCCAAGGGTTTCAAACCTGAGCAAGTACCCCAGGCATGACCCAGAATTAGCCCCTTACATTAAACTACCCCAAATCTTCAGAGGCTTTTTAACAGAACTGAACATTTTTATGGAAAATTTTCAATTCTGACAGACTTTGCTAAATGAACTTATGGTTTTTTTCGTTTCAGTGCATTTTTGCCAACGGAAGTTTAATTTTTTTCTGGTTTTTGAAAGCCAAAAAAAAAAAAAAAACCCCACAATTTTTGGTTTTAAATTTTGGGTCTTTTCCCTCTTTCTCTGCTTGTTTACTCCCCCTACTGCCCCCCACTGGAAAGGGGGGAAAGGAAAGAAAAGGAGAGGCAGTGAACAATAAAAATGAGAAAAAAATCTTCCCCCATCACTTTTTCTCCATTTTTAAAACTTCCTCCCCTTTTCCAACAGAAAAAAAAACAGAGCATTTTTTCAAAATGGGAAGGAAGAGATAGGAAAACCCCCCAAATCCTGGAAGTCAAAACCAGAAAATTTTTATTTAAAAAAAAAAAGAAAGAAACAAAATAATTTCCATTTTGGTGAAAAATGTCAAACAAAACAAATAATCTCTGAGGGGGATTTCAAAATTAACTGTCTAAAAATAGTGTTGCTGCAAACGCATGAGGCACAGACAGAACACACAACGGGGTTAGCTGTACTGGAAAGGATTTGGATTGACCTGAAGCGTGCTCCCAGAAGCAACATTCTGATCCCATGCTTATAGAACCTTTGCCTCCACGTGAGAAAGACTGTAGGTGCTGTAGTGTTAGGGGCAGAGTTAAGGTTATTTTGGTAGTGTTTGCATAGGCGTGTAATGGACAACCCACATGCTGAGTGGAGCTGGCTGAAGATTAGCTTTTTTCAAAGTTGTTCCTGAGTTGCTGTTTGCCATAACTTTGGCTTTTCTACTTGTTAATGTTTGGGTAGATCATTTTTGTTCTTGAACAACTGTTACATAAACCCTTCATTAAGGTCAGGTTATCCCTTGATGCATGCACCATTTAATAAAAACAAATCTGACCTGCTTAGGCATGGCTGACCCTAAAATAACACTGCAGGGATCTCCTGAGTTATTGTTACCCATTGTGGAGAAAAGGCTGTTTAAGTGGAACTAATTTGCAAACACTTCCTTGCGGTAGGTGATGCTTGCCAGGTGGCAAGTAAAGTGTCATGTTAAGCTGGCTCATCTCAAGCCAACAGCTAAGGTGTTCTTAGATGCCAACATCTGGGTGGCCCCAGCTCTGCATTAGGATGTGCGTCTAGGAGCCCAGCCCTGCTCCTTGGCCTAGTGAATTTCCCCAGCTAGGGACTTGGCCTCACCCGCGGACGGGGCTGGTGATGATAGGCGCTTTGGACCCATAGGACCCAGGTGACTTAGTCCAAGGCAGGATTCAGGGCAGCAGGGCCAGGCACAGCTCATCACCGCAGCCCAGCTGGGCTACCTCAGGGAGGAGGCGTCTCAAGGGAGCTCACCCTGCCTGGGAAGCAGGAACGGATCCAGCCCCAACCTTGCCGGCGGCAGGAGCTCTTGGGCAGGGCACTGCCACAGGATTGAGAGGGGCGGGGGTCCTACTGCAGGCCTGGCTTCCCTGCCCACTGGCAGCAGGAAGTGCTCGGGGGAGAACGGAGGCCATTGGCTCAGCTTCCACCCTACCCTGCACCTCGGGGAGTAAATGGAAGGACATTTCCGCGCAAGCGGCCACACTGCAGCCTAGGGAGGGGGACCAACAAGGTCTTTTGGGGTGGTCTGTGATTGGGGCAGTCTGCCCCCCCAAAAAACAAGGAAACAGGCCCCGTCAGCTGCAGCGGTGGCTGCGCTCTCACCCCCGGCCCCACATCCTGGCCCAGCTCCCTGCCCTTTGCACTCCCAGCGTTTCCTCCGTCATCTGCCGGGGAAACGATCCTCTCTGGCCTCTTTCTTCCCAAAGGGCAGATTTCTCAAGCCAAGCCCTGGAGGCCAAACCTTTTCTGCACCCATGCCCCCGGGGGTGGGGGTGAGTTGCGAGATCACACCCCCAGAGAACGAAACCAAAGCAAGCCCTCCCCCGCCGGCTCCAAATTCCAAGAACCCTTAGAGGAGGCGAATCAGGAAATTCCTCCCTGGCCTGTTCAACCAGCAACGGTCAATCCAGCAGACAGATCTCGGGAATATGTGCGAAGCCTCCTTATCTTGTAGTCCCGGGGAGAGCCTATTAGCAGGGCCTGATTGTGCTGCTATGCACGGGCAGATGGGATAATGCTCCTCCAGCCCCACTGAGGTCATACATAGCTGCACCTGACTCTCCCCCCCCCACCCAGTGCGGGGGCAGGAGGTGAATGAATGGACCTTATGCAAAAGGAGCTGCACCAAGCATTCCTGGCTTGTGAGTCACTCAGTGCAGGGACTTCATTCCTGAGCAGTCAAAGACTGGGAACGACCCGCCCCCCCCCCCCGGTGAATATCTGGGGCTGCTGAGCTATGATAAGGGTGAGATTAGAACATCAAGGGAATTGATGACATGGTGCTAGACATGCCCCAAGAGTGAAGTACCACAGGGCTGACAGCCAGACTGGCCGTGTGCTGTCACTGCAAAACAATCCCTCTCAGCCTGCGAGGGAGTGGGAGAGACACCCTTGATCAGCATAGTCGTGGTAGGAGCACAGCTGGAATACGCTCCCGCAGACAGATAAGTCCCGAGGAACCATAAAGCAGGGAACTCAAAGGAGAAAAGGATGGGAGAGAAAATAATCTCTGGAGAGACTGGGGGAGCTACCTTGATATAGACGGGTCCAGATCACGTCTGCCTCTAAATGCATTCAGGGTAATAATGAGCTGGCTAGTCTGTACGTTACTGCTGCCAGAGCTGCTCAGCTGTGTGTCATAGGTCCTGTACTGCTAATAATGGAGATTCTTTAGCCCAAGTGGTAGGGCTCATGTTTAGTAGGTACTCAGGAGGCAGGCTGGCAGGAGAGAAGGTACTGCACTCTTGGAATGGCAGGAGTAATCAGTTCAGACAGACTGAGGAGTTTGGAAACATCTAATTCTCACAGGGCACGCTCAGAGACTTAACAGCCACTGGCATAGCCACACCTAGGGTGGCCACTCATGCATTCCTGGCATTCAGGCCATTCACATACTTCTGGGAACAGCAGGAGGCCACCCCCACCAGCGTGACCCCCTCCCAAGCCTCAGGACCTTGCACGCATGCCTGTATTGGTAACATGAGTCCCGGCTGTGCAGCCGAGGGCTTATGTTTGTAGAGTGGGGATCTGAGTTCGAATACCGCTGTCCCCGAGAAATCCTGATTCTTCATGGCGTGCAGCAGCACAGCAACCATGAAATTCCCGCACAGCCACCAGCGTGTCCTAGGAAGGGGCTTGCCCACAGGAAGGGGGTAGCACAAGCCGCAGTGGACGGACACTTAGACAGGGACGTTTAAGGCACGGCCTCACACACGGGTTGTTAATTAACCCCTCTGCTGCGCCTGCCCAGGGAATTCACCACCCGAAAGAGCGAGATCAGCTGGAGGAAGGTCAGAAATCACAGTCGCTGGCGTTGGGGCATGAGCAGGTATTTGAAAGAAGCGAGAAATTGCTTAGGGTGCTTGAATGGGATACAGCGAGGAAGGGGGGATGAACTGAGGGCAAGGAAGATTTACGCCGAGTGGCTGGAAGAAGCGGCTAATGGTGAGCCCTCTTAGACGGGGGAAGCCGCGTTGCTCGGTATATTTAATACTAGACGGTAAGGAGCATTTCTGCACGGGCTGGGAGATGGCGCCTGGGAACGACTGACGATGGAGGAGACGTAGGATTGTAGGTTAGGCACAGAGCAATCGGGCTTCAGAAGAACCTGCCAAAGGAATCGGGAGAGGTGCTCCCAGCACGGCAGAGATTTGAAAGCGGGGCAGAAAGGGCCACGGCAGGAACGATGGTGCAAACGCCTGCGCTGACGGGTCAAAGCCGGAGAAGCGGCGGCATGAATCAGGCAGTTCTGTTAGTCGTGGGGGGTGCTGTCTTTTTGAGCTGTCTTATAGACAGGTTAACCTCCCCCACGTTTAGCATCCCCCGTCCCCCTTCGGATCAGGCTCAGCCGAGAGGCCAAGGAGCAGAAGGGCCTGGGCCAGCTGAGTGCCCCTTCCCAGCGAGAGATGGCCCAGCCAGGTCAGGGCCGAGGCTCTGGGGCGGGGTGGGGTGTGGGCGAGGTTTGCCCTGCTGCGGCTCAGGCTGTGAGTGATCTCCAGGGCTGTCAATCCGGCACCTTTCCCTCCCACCCGACCACTGGGTACCTGACAGGGGTAGGCCTGCAAACCCCGTGCAAAGGCTGGGAACCGAAGCCGTGTGGGCGCTGTCTGAGGGGAAGGGCACTGGGGGGCGGGAGCTCCACTCGACCGCGACGCTCCTGCAGCTCTTACAGCCAGTGGTTTGGACTGTCCTGCACAGATCCCAGGGCGGGATGAGGAAGGGGAACAGGAGCCTCCTTCCTCCACCCATGCAGATGCCAGACTGAATGGCCACTTTCTCGCTCCCCCATTTGGGGGCATGGGGATAGCACCCCGGGCTACGCGCCGGGGCTGGCTTGGGGAGCGCCCACCGCCCCTTTTGTCAGCAGGCGTAGGGCACATTGTACCACACAAGCAGCTGTACCACCACCCTGCCCGGGCCCAGCACGGCTGGCGCACCTCTCCGAACCCTCTCGGGGCTCTGGTCCGCATTTCAGCCGGGCGGGACCGTACCTGGAATGTGGCCACCGCCAGCCTCGCCTCCTCAGAACTGGTCGGAGTGGTTCCTCCATCCGTCCCCTCGCTGCCCAGAGAGGCGGCCGTAGGTTTCCAGGCAGGAATGTGACCACCACCAGCTTCGGCACAAACAGATTTCTTCTGAGTCACTTATTTAACCTCTTCTCTGCGCTGGTCACCAGCACAGCTCCTTGGGGGTGCAAGCGCTCTCTGAGTTCATACCGGAGTGGAATAACTTCACCACCCGGGCAGTTAGGAGGTTTTTCCTAATGTCCAACCTAAATCTCCCTTGCTGCAATTCAAGCCATTGCTTCTTGTCCTGTCCTCACAGGTTAACGAGAACAATTTTTCTCCCTCCTCCTTGTAACAACCTTTTATGTACTTGAAAACTGTTATCATGTCCCCTCTCGGTCTTCTCTTCTTCAGACGAAACAAACCCCAGTTTTATGTTTTCTAGACCTTTCATCATTTGTGTTGCTCTTCTCTGGATTTTCTCCAGTTTATCCACATCTTTCCTGAAATGTGGCGCCCAGAACTGGACACAATACTCCAGTTGAGGCCCAATCAGCGCGGAGTAGAGTGGAAGAATTACGTCTCCTGTCTTGCTTCCAAGACGCCTGTTAATATAGCCCAGAATGTTTGCCTGTTTTGTTTTTTTTTCAACAGTGTTACACTGTTGACTGATATTTAGCTTGTGATCCACTAGGAACCCCAGATCATAAGAACGGCCATACTGGGACAGACCAATGGTCCATCTAGCCCAGTATCCTGTCTTCCGCCATGACCTATGCCAGGTGCCTCAGTAGGAATGAATAGAACAAATAATCCCTTTCCCCAGTACTCTTTCCTAGATAGTCATTGCCCATTTTGTACGTGTGCAACTGATTGTTCCTTCCAAAGTGGAGCACTTTGCATTTCTCCTTATTGAATTTCATCCTATTTACTTCAGACCATTTCTCCAGATCATTTTGAATTTATGTCTTAATTTAAGTCTTTCTCCTTTCTACCACGGCTGGTGTTTTATGGACACTCTCCCACTACTATAGACGCGTTCGCGTGCACACGGATGTCCCTATTTATTTAGCTAATGCAAAGATCTGGAATTTAGACTTACTTTAATGCGTGTCTTGGACCTCCTGCTACCAGCGGCAATGAAAAGGACTAAGAACGCCCCCCTGGTTATAGCTTTACAGTTCTTCGTCTGGGCATCTTTTCAGCTGGTGCCAGGTCTGTGATATCAGTGCCATGGCCATAGGTCAGTGCTAAAAGCAGAAGGAGCATAAATCTTTGGGTGACACCTCACAGTGGCCATCACATTCAGGCGTGTATCAGTGTCTTACTAGGCTGCCTCAAAGCTACTGAGATTCTCGCTCCAAACGCAGCCCTGGGAATCAAACAATTTGGGTTCTACTCCCCTCTCTGCCACTGACTTGCTGTGTGACCTTGATCACGTCCCCGCTCCGTGACTCAGTTTCCCCCTTTGCAAAATGGGGGGTAGTGACGCTCATCTTCCATTGCAAAGCATGTAGCGTTCTAGGGGTGACAAGGCCTACCTAAGTGCTTAACAGCTGGATTATGTCTCAGGCTTGATTGAAATCGGGTTAGTTGTCACCCTTGAGCAGGTTCTTACTGAGAGTCAAGAAAATACGCACATCTTTACTGAAACATTTTTCTATCTGCCAATCGTTAACAGCTCCATAAAACAGAACCAACGCGCAAGAGCCTTTTCCCTCTTAACAGCCCCCGTGCCAGGGCCTTTTCCTGCCAGTCCCTTCAGCCTTTGGAAAGGGGTCTTTCTTAGCAAAGAATCATGTCCATTCACAAGGCGTTGAGGGATGCACTTTTCTGAGTTTGGGGTGCTGGCATTCAAATCCATCGTGTAAATGCCAGAGCATCACTCTGAATTGCTGGAGCTGCATTAGGAGCAGGGAGTGGCTTGCTGAAACTCAAAACAAATCTGAGCTGAAACCAACACGCTTTGCCCACTTTGGTCTAAAAAACCCCAAACACTGAATTTCTCATGGTTTCCTCACAAAAACGGGTTGGAACTGGAATCTCCCTCAAACGCTGCCGGTTCAGATAAGCCAGAAGCCCAGGAACAGACCCAGGCCTGGTTTGGGGGTTTGCAAAATCCCAAGCCAGCCGCGATTTTACGAAGTCCAAGAACCAAAGGCAACAGGCCTGCAGGAGAGGAGATCCCACTGTCAGGGGGCCAGAGAGGAGGGGACATTATGTGGACACAGGATAGGAGGGAACGTGGCATTGCTGGGACCGGGAGGGGAGGGGTGAGGATGTTGCATGGCCCAGGCGGGGAGCAAGGGGAAGGGACGTCACGCTGACACAGGACATGGGCCGAGGGGTGGGGACGTCTTCGCGCTGCCACAGGCCGTTCCCAAGTCAAGTACTAGCCACGGGCAGGTGAGAAACCTGGGCCACTTCCCACCCGTTTTCATAAGGAGATGCCGAGCCGCAGGGCCCATGACGAGAGGTTCCCATCCCCGGTCTCTGGCTTTCAGGCACTGAGGGGCTCCGTGTCTTGGCCCAGATTGTGGCTGGACACAAGGCGGGATTCCCAGTGAACGAGTGTTCCCCACGCCAGCATCTTGTGCAGGACCCAGGAACCTCAACGGAGACAGGGTCTGTTCCTGCCAGGCTTGCCCATGGGAGAGGGAGGTGCTCAGTACCCCAGAGGGTCAAACCTGAGCTAGCCCGGCCCCTTCCCCGTGGGGGCTCTCTCAGGGATGGTTCTCCTGAGATCCCCCATCAGGTTCTCCTTCAGGGCTCCCCCTGACGCCGGCTCTGATGGGTTCCCATCAACATGCCTGTTCTCTAGGGGCGTTTCCCTCCGGGACATGGCGCATGGGGGCCTGGCTTTCTCTCAGCTGGCCATAGCCCCCTGCCTCATGGACGCTAAAGTCAGAAGGGACCAATGTGATCATGTAGTCTGACCTCCTGCACTACGCAAGCCACAGAACCTCAGCCACCCACTCCCGCAATGGACCCCTGACCTAGGACTGAGTTATTGAAGTCCTCAGATCATGGTTTAAAGACTTCAAGGTACACCTCCTCACTCTTCTAAGCCATACCGGCCTGGCAGCATCGTCCCTTTAAATCCTCAGCTTGATCTGCAGCCCTGACTGCCCGTTACCCCTGCTGCACACATTACGGTGTCATTGTATTCGTTTTCCAGCGACTCGCAGACAGCCCCACAAGCGCCTGGCTGCTGGGGGCAGGGGAAATTGGACTCACATTGGCTCCTGCCGGAGTGAGGACAAACAGAAAGCATTTCCCCTCGGACGGCTCCAAATCAACCCTGTGCTGGGCCGATGCAGCTGAGAGGCGGCACGGGACCAATGGCTGGAGCAGCAGGTCAGCGAGGCCCGGTGCTGAGCGTAGAATAGGCGTGTGGTTAAAGACCGGAGCCAGGAACTCTGGGTTCTTTGACCTGACGTGCTGTGCGACCTTGTGCCAGGCATGTGACTGTTGTGTGCCTCAGTTTCCCCCTGTACAAGAAGGTTAACGCCTAGAGCCCCCCCCCCCGCAACGAGATTACCGCATGCTCACTCTTCTGCCGTGCCAGGGGTGTGTGTGTGTGTGTGTGTGTGTGTGTGTGTGTGTGTTTCCCAGTCCAAGGAGACGTGCCCGCATGAGCTCTGAGCGAGTTAGTTCACTAAGCTAAAGCCGCTAGGTGTGTATTCGGGGCCCGTAGCCCAGCCCGCCGCTGGCACGGGCATGGCTACCTTCTATTTTCACTACTCCAGCTCAGGCGCCGCTCTGGGAATCCCACCCTCGGCGCCAAGGGTGGACACACCCATAGTCACTGACGCGTCCAGGCCGAAGGCTGGCGTTGTTAAAATACTGCCGTGTGGGCACCAAGGAATTCAAAGAGCCAAAGCAATTGCCATTGTGGCTACACACAGGGCAGAGAGACACTAGCGTCCCCCTGCAACAGGACTGGGGTTAGGCTTATCCCATTTCCAGCGGCTAAAGAAGAAAAATATTACTTCCAGGCTGAAACATACTCCGTGCACTCAGCACAGGCTTCTTCTGTCCTAGCCCAGGGAGGATTGGGTGGGGAGGGGAGAGGGTCTCATTTTTTGACCCCATCAAAGAACAAGCTGATGGGAGGGATGCGTAAAAGGGAAGCCAGGAGGAAAAACGCCAGGTGTTTGTTAAAGAATCGGGGTCCTGGTGAAAGGTGCTGAGTGGGAAGCCCTGGAATTGGAGTCTTCTGCATAGGCACAGAGGGGCGTCAAACCAGCAGAGACTGTCAAGGGACTAGCCCCGGGGCGAAAGGGAAGTCAGTGCTCCCGGGCCCATTCGATCAGTGGCCTCTCAGCTGAGCCTACCAGCCATGGCGGCTGAGGGATTTTTGTGATGTTAGATCACCCTAGAGGCTGGACCGAGCCCAACCAAACTCATGATACACACGGCCTCGAACACCCATCAGATGCTGCGGCCTGTTGGTCGCTCCCTTCCAGGGCTGGCATTGAACCGCCAACCGAGGGCTGAAAGATGATGTCTTTCCACGGGGCGGGAGCCAGCGCGCAACTTTCTCCTGAGTCAGACGGAAAGCCAGGCTTGCAAGTCGCCTGAGCACCAACGCGCGAGCCAGCTCTCCCAGTCGAGTGGAAAAATCGACAGCCCCGGCAGAGTGCCACTTCTGGCCGGGCCCCAGCGTTCCATGGCCAGGCCCCTTCCAGTGCAGAAATACTGACACTCCGGTCCCTTACTTGGCCAGATACGCTTGAGAGAGAGGCACAGGCAAGCGAGAGTCCATCTACACCTCGGCCAGAAGGATCCGCGGCAGCCAGGCTCAGAGCCCGGCTCTCCAGACTTGGGCTCGCAGGTCTCATGCTACGGCATGAAAAATAGCGGCACAGCCATGCCCATGAGACCTGCCGCCGGCAGATCGACCTTTCTGGATCGACGGAGCGGCCGGTGAAGACCCGCTCAGTCGATCCAGACGTCGACGCTGGTAAACCACCCCCACGAGTGGCGCGGCGCTGCGTCGATGGGAACGCGGTTCCCGTCGGCGCAGTGCAGCGGGAGACGCCGCGCAGAAGGGAAACACAGCAGTCGCCTGGTAAGTGTAGAGCAAGGCTGAGACTCACTGGCATGGGACCCTGCTTGCGGTGTAGACGCACCCTATGGCTTCCCTACGTACACACTGTATAGTGGGGGTGGGAGCGGGCTCCCATTTAATTATCTTCACACCCAGAGCTTCAGCAGCTTCCTTATGCCTATGACACAACCGGCACCACAAGGCATGTTGCGGTGAGGGTCCGACACTGATGTTTGACTCACTCTTGGAGCCGGAGAACAGCAGCGGGGTGGATCCACTTTGGATTGAAGGCGAGAGCTCATCCATCACGGCGAAGCCTTTGCAAGGGTCACTCATTTTGTGTCACAGAGGAGAGCAATCGACAAGAGGAAATCTTTCCAACACGCCCACCAGTGGAGGATCTCCAAGGGCAGACACCCTCAGGGAGGAAGGCCAGAGCCTCCAAGAGACAACGCAGCATACAGTTTTGAGACCCTGGAGGTTGGCGACAACCCGCCTCCCTCCCAGCAGGTGAACCCTCCACCTACACGTCCCCAGAAGGTGTTTGGGGAGCTGCTGGCATGCCACAGGGGATCCTTGAAGGCGTTGGCAATGATAAATCACGAGCCTGTGACCTAGAATTTTTTCAGCCCATGAAGAAACCGTCAGGAGGGGAGAATGGAGACGCCGCATTCATCGGCATTCCTGAGGTTTGGTTTCCAGGGTGGGATTTTTCCTGTTGGCCTGGCCAGGCAGTGAAGTCATCATGTGGGCTGCAACGGCCAGTGAGTTAATGTATGGAACCAATTTGTCCAGTGAGTCACTGCAGGCGTCCTCTACGTCAGCTTTTATTTTTTGCTAAAACTTCCCATGGCTGCTGCCACTAATTCAGCGCCAACACTGGGAACAAGAATAGGGGCCCTAGTCCAGACAGGGTGGCAGGCAGCTGCCACGCCAGCATCTTGAGTACCATGTCATCTAGCCGTACCTTATGCAACATGGTGCTGAAAAAGCTGGTAGACGGCAGTCCCTGGTGCATGCCAGAGGAGCACCAGTGAGAAAACGTCCCTGTAGAAACAAGCCTTGGAGATGTCCATTAGTGCGAGAAAGAACCCAAGGGGGTGGGGAACAGATGAACAAGAGTCTAAATGGTTTAGTAACAGCAGAACAAGGAATGCGATGGGTGCAAAGAATAACCCAACCCCGTCCCCATAGGCAAAGGTACAGAACATCAAAGAGGACGTTAACATCGGATTGTGGAAGTTCCCACACAGCCGAGTCCACACCAGTTCCAGGAGCCATCCTGAAGTGCAGGCCACCGGGTTTACTTGGGGTCAGCTTCCAGTTGTACTCTTGGATTTGGAAATGCTGCTGCTTGCCAGTCAGGGACCAGCATCACCCACCTCGCAGCTCCGTGTCCATCTCCCTCTGGCTTGCAAGGGCTGACGCAGCCACGCAAATGCTCCCTGCCTGGCCAACTTGGAGCAGTTCACCTCTGTGCCAGCTACCTAGATTTCTAAAAACCCGCAGCCAGCCGTCCCTGGCCCCATAGGGAGCAGTAGGGTCAGTGACCGTATTGAAACAAGCCGATCTACCTACCACGTTGCTAGGAACTAAACAGTTCCATGATCGACACAGCCAGGCACTGGCAGACCCAGAACTCCTCTGTGCTCGTTGTCCCAGCACTGAGCCGAAGAAATCCCCCCTCTTTAACCCACTTACTCCCCATCCTCTGTGTTTCCTGGGAGTAAGAACAAAGAGACCAAGTGGGATCGGGTGCTTTGTGGGCACTGGGAACGGGACGGAGGCCGACAACCCACTTCACATAGAACAACCAGCCGTCGCGGGATGGGCGTGAGGTTTGGTCGCCACCGGCTCGGCCTGAATGAGAACAAGGGCCTTGGAAAGGAAAGATTCCCTGCCAGAAGAGGCGACCCAGACTTGCCGACAATGGGGGGAGAGGGGGCAGAGTGAGGGCAGCGGCTTCAGCAGGTGTTACTGAGCATGCTCCGTCCGTGTGACCACAAGCCAAGCAGCAAATCGGGGGGGACGTGACCCCATGTGCCCCCCCCCAACCATGCATCACCTCCGCCTACCAGCCACCCCGTCTCTGGTGGATGCACAACACCAGCCTTCCTGTGCTCACCCCAGAGCACCCTTCCTTCCATTGCAGCTGCAGTGCCAGCCGATGGGCCACCGTTGCACTGGCATTCTGAGACGTGCGTGACCAGGGAGCCGAGAGCGGCTGTGACATGCAGAGAGGTATTCGGAGGAGGTGCCTCGGGGGATATTCTGATCTTTCCTCTGCCCCCTCCCCTAAAGACACCGGGCTGAGCTCGGCAAACAGACACCTCCTGCGTTTAGAGGCTGGGCTTTCTTTAGCCATTCTCCCCGAGGGGTGAGCTGTCCTGCAAACCTTGCCGTGCAGCTAGGAGACCAAGAGCTACGGGTGCAAACACAGCTCTGTGGGTCAAACCCCTACAACCAAAGGCCCCGGGGCCAACCATGGGCCTGATCCTGCTGCCCCTGGTTTCACGCCATTGGCTCCCGGTTTACACCAGTGTAAGTGAAAGGAGAGTTTGGCTATAGAAGCCTGAAGGGGCACATGCAGTCACGGGCGTGGGGGTAGGAGGCAGCTTTGCCAGCCTGGGTGAGGTGCTGCTGCTTGGGGAAGGAGCTCCCGCTCCCGGAGAGAACACAAATCGAGTCGATCACTTTGGGGCAACTCCGGAGGCGCAGTTCTGAAAGACATAGATGGTTGTGCTGGGTGCCGGCCCCAGGCCACCAAGCCAGCCTCGCCCCAGGCCAGCTGAGGTGCAAAGGCAACCAGAGAGGATGTCGTTGAGCTCAGAGTGGAGGGTGCTGATTCTCACGTGCCTGGAAAAAGCCCCTGGAAATGAACCGGGAAAGCGGTGAAGGCCGGCAGGCTGGGGGATGCCAGCCCAGGTGACCCTTGCTCCATAGGCATGGGCTAGTCAAGTCCCACTGGTATGATCGGAAATCAGCCCTCACCGTGTGCTCATCCCCTGTCCAAATGCTCAGACCGCCCGCCCGGGCGGGGGGGGGCAGTTAGCATAATCACCGCTCTTCAGTCCCTTTAAATCCCCTGCAATCCAGAGCAATGGGGCTCCAGGCAACTGGTCCCAGGCGGGGCCAGGCTGCTCCAGTGACAGAACAGCAGAAACACAAAGCGTTTCTTGGCCTTCCAAGCCCGCTCCCTCTCGCTCTGTCTCAGCGCTAGACTGCGGTTTGGCACCAGACCCTGGCGTTCCACCACGTGCTCTCCTGAGCTCGTTAGCACTGCTACATGCTGCTTCCAGCCACAGCTTCGGGGGGAGGCTTCTCGCCTTCATACAGATGCACTAGAGGGGCCAAAGGTGTTAACGTAACTCAGTCACCGGCCAACATCAAACAAGGGGCGGGGCCTGGCATCCAGAGATCTTAGCCGGGTCGGGCCCCCAGCAAACAAATCCCTTTAACCTTGTAGTAAAGATGGAGAAAACAGCGAAAGCATTCACAGTGTAAGGCACGAACTGGCTAACAGCTCCCCTTCTTCCACCCGGTTCTTGTTTACCAGCCAGGACCTTACCCCAGTCCTTGAGGGGTATCAGGAGGCCTTTTTGCTTGGACTAACTCAGTCTCTGGCCTCCCTTTCGTACCTTCTCCCGCCACTTGTTGCTCTAGGTTATGATGACACATTACCTGGCAGAGCCGTTCTGCAGGGAGCATCAGGGGAGACGCCTTCCCTCTCCTCCCGGTTGGCAATGCGTGCTGGGAAGAGCGAGGGGGGCACTCTCTCGGGACTGCACATTGGTGGGTGGAGAGTGGAGACAAATTAACCCGTGCCCGGGCTGCCCTGTGCCCCAAGCCAGTGGCTGCATTCACCCTGTCCCTGCTGCACGGTACCCAGCTGCGGCTGGGACCGAAGCCCCCCTCGCCCAGGGGCAGCAGCTCTACCTGATGAGCCCAGGTGGAGCCCGTCTGGCTGAGCTGGCAGGAGCCGGGCTGAATTTCACTCAGCGGGCCGCGGCTCTTTGCGTCACTCCCAGGGACTCCGAAAACATCAAGGAAAAAGTCATTTTCTGTGTCTAAAGGGCCAACAGCTGCCTCGCTCATTTGTGCTCTGGTCCCAGGGCTCCATTGTGCTAGGTGCTGTACAAATATATAATAAAAGAGCTGGCCCCTGCCCCTGGGAGATTACAGTCTAAGCATAAGACTATAGACAAGAGGTGGAAGCACAGCACACCAGCTGCCCGGCTATGTGGGTGGCTCAGTGTCCAGCCTGACTGGAAATCCAGTTATCGGGAACGCAGACCCGAAGTAAACACGCATGACACAACTGGGCAGGATTTCGCTGCACAAGACGCCCTGTGGGCTTGGCACTAGACTGGTAGGTCAGCTATGGGGAAGAGGCAGCAAAGCTGAGGAGGGCAGCTTACCCGAATCATCCCCCTTTGCCACTGCTGAGTGGCGTTCATGCAGGGGGGGAAAAAAAATCATCCCCTGGGGCAAAATGAAAGACTAGATCCAGTATGTCCCAGGTCATCATGGGGCAGTGAACTCTTACCACAGCTCGCTGGGTGTCAGGGCACTGACTTTCTGAGGGGAGGAAGGATGGTCCTGGGGGTAAGTGACTCACTGGGCTCGGGCTAGTTCTGTGTGTTCCTGGTTCTGCTACCGACTCCCTGGGGGACCTCGTACAAGTCCCTTCGGCTCTCTGCAGCTCCGTTCCGCGTCTGTAAAATGGGGCGAATGAGCCTTCCTTTCTCCGCCGTGCCTGTGTAAGCTCTGTGGCTGTGTCGTGCCCAGCACAAGGGATCTCTGCAACACAAACACCCAGAGAGATGAAAGGCTTAACAGCCTGTGGTTATGCCACCCGCTCACCTATACAAGTCCAAGCCATTCGGGGAACACTTTTCACAGGAGACACAGGGCCGGCGAAGTCTCCCCATTATTAATACTCCTTAATGCGGTTTGGCCACAGGCAGGCAAGTATCATTATCCCCATCGTGCATCTGGGGAAACTGAGGCACAGCAAGGCAAAGCAACTTGTCCACCACCACCCAGCATGCCAGTGGCAGAGCCAAAAACAAACCAAGGTCTCCTGATTCACAGCCCCATGCCCTACCCAATGTACCATGCAGCCTTCTAAAGCCTTAAAAACTGGGATGCTGCTCCCTTTGGAGCATTTGTTCCCACTCTCTTCATCTCCCTTCTTAATCCCTTCTTCCTCCACTTGAGACTAATGATATTTGTTGCCCTGCAGTTTCCTCGGGCTCCATCTCTTGTAGTATCTGCAATGCTGCTCTGTGTCTCTTGCTGGGAGCTGGCTCCCGGTGCTCCCTGGATCTCCCTGCAGTCGGTGACTCATGCAGAACCCGCACACTGCCTCCTTTCAGGCGCAGTCAGCTCAGAACACTGCCCCAGTCTTCAGGCTACAACACCCTGGGGAGAGACCAGCCTGTGGTTCATACTAAGCCCTTCTTCGCCCTTTCCCCAAGCACAGCAATAAAGGGACTCCCTCCCTCCCCTGCCTTTGCTCACTTTGAACAGGATCCCATCCAAGAGGGCACACGCGCTTTCCCAAAGAGAGCCGCTTTTATACCAAAGAGTTCAAAGCCCCTCTTGGTGCATTCTGGGTTGGGGCAAGCATCTGCCAGCCAGCCAACCGGCTTGCAGCCTCAGCGTTCAAGGCCCTTTGACTGAACGCCAGTAGTCTGTAAAAATGTATGTTTTGTAAAATCGCAGGCTCCTAATGGGACAATTCTTGGCTCCGGTAGCTGAAAACTGCCAGGTTCCCTTTCCGCTCTTCTTCCTTGCTCTGGTCCTTCCTCAACAAAAGGGGTCTGTTCCATTTTTGGAACCTGGGAATTCAGAACAGACTCTTCTGTTCCCCCTCTCCTGGCTGGCAGATGGGTGGATGCCTCTGGTACAAACTGCCCCTTCTCCTCAAGGCAGAAAGCGATCTGAACTCCAGAAGGCAGCTGCAAAATGAGTTCATGGGATTAGTTATTAGGGGCCAGATCCGCAGCGGCTGTAAATGGGTGTAGATACACCAATTTCAGTACAGTAGCATCCCTTTTCCAGGAGCTGAGGATCCGGCCTCACAAATCTAAAGACTGCAATGCATCCGAAACTGACAAGGAGCTATTGTGTCTTGGCAACCCAAATGTTTCAGCATGATGCTATAAGTGTGTGGAGTGAAACTGACCAGGGAGAAAAATAAAACTGATTAGTCTATTGTCCACCATCAGTAACATGCAACATCTAAGAAATCAGCATGGGGGGAGTCGTGAAAAGTCAAATTGGGTTTTTAAAGTTCTTCCATTTTCAATAACCCCAGCTGACACTAACAGAGGGAAGGAAATGTGGCTGATTTGTTGGGGCTTTTTTAAATGATGTGTTTTAGTCTGACAGAGACCTTCTAAACGGGGTGAAATGGGTGTAACAATCTCCACCTTATCACATGGGACTCAATAGTTTTAGCTAGGCAATTTGGGGTTAGATCAGTGATTCTGAACCTGTTTACCATTGTGGGCGGCACACGCAGCTCTCTGTGTGTTATATGGGCTGCATCCACACAATATATAGACTGCCTGTATGGCCCTGAGGATGTCACATGGGCCACAGATGTGTGCTGGTTGGGCCACAAGTGGCTCACGGGCGCAGGTTGAGAACCACCGGGTTAGACTAACTGCAGTTCAGAGAGCTTTACTAGGTTATGTGCTGCTCATTTATTATTTGTGTTCCATTAGCACCTAGCAACCCCATCTGAAATCAGGGCCCCAATGTGCTAAGTGCTTTCCATATGTGTGGTAAGAAACAATCCCTGACCTGATACATTTACTCTCTAAATAGCCAAAACACAAAGGAGGGTTGAGCGGGAGAAAGCAAGGATGATTATCTCCATGTCAGAGCTATAGCACTGAGACACAGAGATTAAGAGACTCGCCCAAGGTCACACAGGAAGTCTGTGTCAGAGGTGGGACATGAACCCAGACCTCCTGAGTCCCAGACAAGTGCCTGAATCATGAGACCACAGCTGTAGCACATACAGCAGGATCCAGACTTTCCCTTGCTTTGGACGGGTTCATACCGGAGATTTTGGTCTGACCCCGTCTCTGAATAACAAAGCCGTCCCAGTGTGCTGCGGCTTTGTCCCAGGAAATGACGCTGAGATCCGGTAACGGGCACAGAGTTAAAACCAAGACTGATGGAAAAGTAAAAGCCTGGCCTTGATTGTTACACAGAAAATCATCAGACTGAGCCAAACAACAGGTCTGCGAATAGACATAGGACCATCAGCGTCAGCTGAGCCACAATGGTTTGCCCCAGATGTGTCAAAGCTTTGTAATGGCCTAACTACAGTGCTAAAAATGGGCACAAGCTTGTGTATCTGACAATGAATATTCAGGGCCAACTGAGAGCCCAGCAGCTGCTCCAAACGGACCAAATGTGGAACTGCGCTTTAAGCGTTCAGCTCCCGACACTCTGCCCAGAGCACGATTCTGTACTTACTACCTGCTTTGCTGATCTTCCCGGTTGACCTTCACCTGCATTGCTTCTCTGCTTTCCCCGAGGTGCCTTCAGACAGGAAAGGAGAAAAATCCCTCTTCCGAGTTTGTACGGTTTAATCACTTGAGAAACCTTGAACAACTGGGGGGGGGGGAAGTTTGGGGGGATGCAGAGATGCTGGATGTGGTTCTCTGTGTTGCAGTCATTTCACACCTGCTGTTTGAATGGCTCAGGGGATATACAGATATGCCTTTTGGAGGACTTGCTACGAATGGTGGGAGACCATCAAGGCCAAGCTGCCTGTCCCAGTGCAGCAGGGTTTGGGGAAGTGATAACTCCTGGTCCTCAGAGTCCATGGAGTCAGAACAGAGTGAAGCGATGTCCTCTCAGGACCCTGCTGACAGAGGCTGAGCGTAACGTTTCTCTCTTTTTCCAGAACCCATAGGAAGTGCGGCCAGAGAAGGCCCCCCGACGGCTTGCATTCAGTGACCCAGAGAGCCATGGCCGTTTGCATTTCAATAGACCCTGCTGCTGCCCATCCATCCATACTGAAAATCATCCGTCCCCCAAAGCCCGACTGACAATCCCATCGCATTATTTACTAAGCGCCCTCAGCATACTCCCGCCATTGTACAACCCGGGGATGGCATTTTCCCTGCTCCTAGGTGTTCATTGTCTAGCAAGGACACACAATGCATTCCAGATACATAACACACCAGCTGAGCAGAGAAAGGTCATTTCTCACTCATGGCAGTGCCAGTATTCTTTAGCAGCGTAATTAGCCACTGCAGCCATGCCAGCCAGCAGAGCCAATCAGTGTCATAGCAAAGAAAAGGCAGTCATTTGAGTCCATGACTCACCTGACAACGCAGTAAGGTGACCGGGGAGAAGGAAATAAGCAAGACTACTGCAGTGACAGGAGAGCCAGTGGACCAAACAATGCTCTGCTACCACACGCGTGCATACATGCCATGCGTCCGAGCATTAGAGGCGCTTGCCTTACAGCGATAAGCTAAAGCGATTGAGCTCCCTGAGTTTATCTAAGAGAAGGTTAAGGGAGAGGGGGGGGATTTGATCACAGTCTATAAGTATCTATAGGGGGAACAAATATTTAATAATGGGCTCTTCCGTCTAGCCGAGAAGGGTCTCCCACGATGCAATGGCCGGAAGTTGAAGCTAGACAAATTCAGACTGGAAAAAAAGGTGCACATTTTTAACGATGCGTGTAATTAACCCCTGGAACAATTTACCAAAGATCAGGGCGGATTCTCCATCAGCGACCCTTTTTAAATCACGATTGGATGTTTTTCTAAAAGATCTGCCTTAGGAATTATGTTGGGCCAGTTCCATGGCCTGTGCTATTCAGGAGGTCAGACCAGCTGATCACAATGGTCCTTTCTGGCCTTGGAGTCTCTGAATCTACGTTGTCTATGGTCATTCTTAGGCTAGTGTCTAACTGCTAAGGTCTCGCTGAGTCATTGCCACAGGGATGCATCATTTGGAGGTTAATGATTGACCTGTTAAGAATTTCTCAAGACTTTTGAAACAATATTCAGTCGCTGTAAACCTGGTGCTGTAAATGCTTTCCATCAAATGCTGGCGTCAGAGACTAAATTAATGCTAATGAGAGATTCCAATCTTTTCACACACACCCCAAAGGAACAAACAATAGAAGGAGTGGGAGGCAGGTGATGACGCTTGCACAATTCTGTCTTGAAACAGAAAAGCTTTAGTTACGTATGACAAGGCAGGGTTCAGACCTCAGTGATGCTGTCAGATAGGAGTGAGCTGGGGTGCATGCTGGGTATTGGTGCATGCAAGTGACACCCCAGCATCACATTTTGGGACAGAAATCATAGCTCCAGGAAACTCTGTCATAGTTAACAACTTCTGACCTACAGGAGGGTTTCCTTTGTCCACGTGCTTGGCACATCAGCATGATACAGCTCCCTCGAATGACTCCTGGCATAAAGGCGATAGGAAGGGGAAGGAAGTGGAGGCAGGAAATGTACAAGGAGGATGCACTCAGCAAAGAGGCCAGAATTGAGAGCCAGGTTTTTACAAGAGCTCAGCACCCAGAAGCTCCCATTAAAAACAGTGAGCAGAGCACTTGTGAAAACCCAGACCTAGCTGTGGGCTCTGAGACCTTGAAAATCTGTCCCTAGCGCCTAGTGATTGACAACTTCATGGCCGTACAAGCGTAACAGAAAAGGGACGGGAAAGGCTATAACAGCCTAAGAAGACCTCTAGCTGAACCTCACAATAGACCAAGCCCAAGGACAGTTGGGAATGCAAAGGTCGTCCGCTCACCACCAGGGCGAAGGATGAATGGGGGTGAGCAAATTTCCTTCGTTCTGGACCTGACTCCACAGATACACGTGCCCTAGCGGGAACTTGCTCTGATGAAAACAAAGATTTTACTGCAGAAGCAGGAGTGCTGGAAGCCATGACGGAAGAGGAAAAAAGCCTTACGTTCTGACAGAAGGATCAACCAGAAAGCGTATCACTGAGCAGCGTGGCCCAGTGGATAAGGCACCTGTCTGGCACTTCGGCGACCCTGGCTCTGTCCCTGACCTGGCTGGGTGATCTTGGGCAAGTCAGTTCCCCCCTCTGTGCCTCAGTTTCCCCTCCCATCCTTTGACTTGCCTATTTAGATGGTGAGATCTTTGCGGCCAGGACGGCCTCTCGCTACGTGTTTACGCAGCACTCAGAACGATGATGCCCTGATCTCAGTTGGGACCTGAGGGTTTTTGTTGGTTGCTAACTGGAATATTAATAACAATAGCAACAGTAAAGCATTAACCAGGAACAAAGAGGGGGGCACTTGTTCCTGACAACAGACGGTGAAAAGTCTGCAGGAGGAAGCAATGTCTAACTGATGCAATCGCTTTATCAAATGTTACAAGAGTTAAACAGTTACTTAAAGCCATACTGACACATCCGTTAGATAAACGGATAAGTGCTGGCTTCAGCTTTAGATATCACAGATCTAGAGCCAGAGACCTTGGGCACCAGCAACTCTTTTTGATTTCAATGGCAGCAGTGAATGATTTGCTAGCACCAGCCCACTGCCAAACAGCCAGACTGCAAGGTATGTGAGTACAGAGAACGGCTGCCTCTTCGCAGACAGAGATGTTTCAGAATCACTGTGGAAATGACCCCACATCAGAAAGAGAGACAGATCCCTGAAGGGTTCCTCTCTTCCCCTGTAAAAAATGGTAAAATGGTCTTAAATTGTGATGTATGTGATGGCTACTGAGCAACTTGGGGTTTTTAACTCTATGTGGAAAATTATTAAGAGCAAACATTTTTCTTTATTATTATTTGCCATAGACGGGGGCTGAACCAAAATCCCAGGAACTGTGTGTGTGTGTGTATGAGAGAGAGAATGTTCAGTTTGACTTCTGGCCTGGCCATGATCCAGTTTAACTGGGGCTTCAGGAAATAAAGTGATCCAGTCCAAAAAGATCTCATTTCCTGATTCCTCACTTGGGCTGGAGCTGAAGGGGGGGATGAGGAAGACAGTGGAGGGATAATGCAGGGCGGGATGAACGGATGGACAATTAGAAAGGTTTTCTTGGGGCAAAATATAGACGATGGGGCCAGTGATATTCTGTGCTGACGAGAAAGCTGTATGCAACGTTAGGGAAAACACAGTGAAATGCTTCCCTCTTCACATACCTTGGATTTGCCGTGAAGCTACAAAAACTCAACAGCAGGCAATCCGCTTTCTAGGCTGAGATGCTCCTCTAGTGACTAAATTTAAGTAGGCTGAAAAAAGCCAGGCTCTTGTGGTAAGGATATCACTGAAAATAAAAGCACAGCAAAGCAGTGGGAGAAGGGGGGCAAAGCCCAGTGAGAGACGATACCCGGCAGAGATTTCAGGGCCTTTCAGTGGGTGCTAATAGCCCTGTTTCCTGCTGTTGACATGAACAATTCCAAAGGCCAGCGAATGCACGGACATCCACAAAAAAGCGATTTGTTCTCAGGAAGCATTCTGCCTCTGCCAAGGTCAACCAACCTGCCAGGAACTTTCAGATAAGGTCTTGGGCAAGGGCCCAAAGCACAATTGGAACACACGAGGAGCCGGATCTTTCGGCAAAGTGCTGCTATCTCCAGCAGGACTCGCAGCCTGTCCTCACGTCGGCTCACTTATCTCACCAACAGGCTGGTCCCTGCAGCAATTACTCATGCCAGATGTCTTCGTTCTTCTGAGGCTGAAGAACTGACGGAGAGGGGAAGGGAAGAACATGGGGGCGGGTTACCACTAGATAATGGTTGCCTCATAGGAATTGATAGGACCATTAGTTGGAGACATGTTAGCAGGACACCACTACCGATGTATTTTTATATACCCTTCCAGCGCATGCACACATACATACATACACACACACTTTCAGAACAAATAACATAGCCACACAGTAATTACTATAAGAATTTCTTACCGTTACCAGTTGTTTTTTGTAGCCTTCCTTTTCCATCAGTCTAAAAAAGAAAAAACATCAGCATCACAGAGGTACAATACGACAGAATTCTATCTTTGGGCTGTGGTGACAGTCAGTCCCCAGTCTTGTGGTTTATGAGGGCAAGGCACTTTGCAAAACATTATTTCTTCTTTGGTGCATCACATACAAGATTGTACAGACAGAGCGTGCTTTACAGCGCACACTCTCTAGCGTTAATGCTTCGCCGCACAGGTCACCAGTGAGTTTCAGTTTGCTGAAAGAGAACTGTCTTGGAGTCATTTGCTCTGATAACCAGTTACATCATTACAGGAGGATCCATTAATCCACAGGGAATGCTTAGTGATCTAACTACAAATTGTATTTAGAAGCACTCACTAGGACTTTCTGTTTCTATACTGGAAATACTTAAACTTAATTTGATAAAATTCTCAAAGATATTAATTCATGGAAAGTCAGTCAGAGGCTTTATAATTATAATTGCTTAATTTTCCCATGTTTGAAATTCCTGATCTCTTTGGAACCCCAGCCCAGGTGAACTCATCCCATCCTCATATCTCCTAGGTAAATAACTGAGCTCCATGCAGTTTGCTGCATGTGAATTTCACAAATGGTGCCCATTCAACACTCTTAAAGATCCCAGGGCACTTAGAAAGAAAAAGTAGAGATTTGTTCCCATATCCCAGCCAAGATTTCCTCTCCCATTACTATTACACAGAGTGCTGTGTGCTAGTTGTGTGTCTGGCTACTTTCCTCTTGCCCCGGAAGTGGCTGCAGTTCACGTGTGTATGAAATGATGCTTGTATGTTCAAAGACAAAACATTTCAAATTAGGATGTATAAAAATAGACACCCCCATCTATTTAGGCCCCTAAATAAGTGGTTTGATTTTCAGAGGCGCTAAGCCCTCAGTTCCCCTTTGAAGGCCATCATTTAGGCTACAGTCTAAAGTGTGTTACAATTCTTCCTAATGAAAGAATATTCTTCCAGATGTACCCAAAGTGAAGCATTATTGCCAGTAATAATCCTCATAATTATTTGTCTTCTAAGGCTTTATTCCCTTTATTCAGCAGTATTATAAATTACATTAATGTAGTTATTGTCACTAAATAACAAACCAAATGAAACGTCTGTACTTTTTAAGATGAAAAACTTCAAGACAATGCGGAAGTCACTTTTTTTTTTTTTTTTTTATTAAATACATCTTCATACAAGTCAGGCCTCCCAGTGAATAAAATAATTTACATTCCCTTGAACGGTGTAGTGTACATTTATTGATAATTGTAACGAGCAGCATTTCACTTCTATAAAGGAATATTGACACAAAGGAGACATCTCATGGTGCCAGGGGGATTTCCTCACATTTATCTTTAGTGCCTTAGGATTTTCACATTCACAGATATAAATCAATACTCTGCTTTGTGAAAACTTGGGACACATGCAAGAAGCACTGGTGGAACATGGAAATTGTAGGAGGAAGTAACTAACTTTTTTGAAGCCCTAGAATGTGCCCAACTGACTAAAGTTTGGAAGGCATGAGATCCTTAAAGGAAAACAGTTTGAATCACGATCCTACATTATACATGATGCAAATTTATAAGGAACACAAACCCTCATGCTTTGGGGCATAAACCAATCACTGACTTCCTGGAATTATGAAACTTCTTCTGGGGCATCTTCAGGAACAGAACACTGGACTAGATGAGCCATTAGTCTAATCAGGTAGGTCAATTCCTATGCCTTTGATCAGGGTAAAAGCGTAAAGTTCGGACTCAGCTCTAATTCTAATTGCAAGGATGGAGGTCTCACAGTTTAATGATGATATTTAAAATGAACCTCTGCACAGATCACATAGCTGTTTACAATACATCCCGCCTCTTAACAAACCTCAGGAAGGCAAATAAGATACCATGATGAGAGGCACAATACAAGAGCCTGAACAGAATACTACTGGGACCATGTGACAACTTACCAGGCATACATTAACACAAAGTGAAATAGATTGTGGCCACTCTCCTTTTTAATACAGCGGGGTGGCTCAGAGAGACTGGATACCTCAACATACAACACTCCATCTTGAGCCAAGCGGCCAGTCTCCAAGGGCTGCACCTCCATAGCAAGGATGAGTGTGGTAATGGGCTGATCACCACCCAGAACCCGCAAGGGCACAAAGCAAATCAGTTGCCTGGACAGACTTTAAAGTGACGTTCAAGGGAGAAGACACACATCCAAGGCTTGTTGTTTCTTCTTTTTACAGCCTGCTGCTATGTTAGCAGCAGATTTCATCCAAGACACCTTGGCTAGAATTGTCAGATTGCCTTTGGTTTTTGTCTGCCCAAATACATTGGGTTTCCCCCACCCCTGCACCACCAAAATCCCTTAAAGCCACACTCCGCACTTCCTTTGAAGCATACATTTATAAACTTCCTCCTATGCCATGACACACAGTATAAAGCATGGTGACATTTTCCTTATCACACTACTCCAAAAATAGTCAGGGGGAGGGGAGCTAAAGGCCCAAATATATGCAGTGAATGTTCCCCAAATTCTCTCTATTCCTCTAATTTTTAAACCCACAATTTTACTACCAAAAAAATAACCTCTCTGACATCAAACAGATACCATCAACGGCTTTCAATAAAACAGCCTGGACCTTGCCATATTGATATACTAAAACGAGTGTGCACGTTCCCCCTGCTGGCATTAAAATGTTTCTGCTCACTTCAGTCATGAGACAAAGGGCATGTCTACACTATGGGCGCAACAGTGGCGCAACTACAACAGTGCAGCTATGCCGCTGTAGCACCACAGTGTACGGCAGATGCTTCCTACAGTGATGGAAGGAGTTTTTCTGTCGTAATCCACTTCCCCAAGTGGCAGTCGCTAGGTCAACGGAAGAATTCTTCTGTCCACATATGTGGCTATATCGAGGACTAGATCAGCTTAACGGTGGCACTCAAGGTGTGAACTTTTCAAGCCCCAGAGCAGCACAGCTGTGTTGACCTAACTTTTAAGTGTAGACCTGACTTAAGAGGTAAGTAAAAGGGAACCGTGTTTGTCACCCAGATGGGGCAAAACACAGCAGGGAAAGTCGTTTTCTTAACAGTGAAATGACGGGATATGTAAAAACAAACCGAAACTGACCCGGCAAACCAACAAAATGAGTTAAGAACATCGATTTAGAGGCGAAAAGCTGTTGTAAAAATAAGCATAAATCCAGAAGCCCTCCATGCAGAATGTAGACATTACAGACACACTGCTTATATTCTATACCTACACATACACTAAAGATAAAATTAGGCCGAAGCTGTAACTTAAAGTAGCCTTAATTTTAACACGTGATGTGACCAGACATCCTTTTGACCCCAGAACACTCTCCGCTTTTGATATGTGGAACTACTGTATTAGCTTCCTGTAAACAAGAATGCAGCTGGTTTAAATCAGCAGTGAAGTCAGCCAGCCTCAGTGAAGCAGGTATTCTCCACTGCTCTGATTATGGATTTATTGGGGGCATGTTCTACCGAACAGCAGCTTTTCTCCAGTATGTGAAAGTGACTAACTTCCTTTAGGCATGAGATGCAGAATTTATTACATGCATGTTATCCTGTTTCCTCCTTTAGTGCCTTGCTAATGGGTAACCCTTTAATGGCAGCAATACTTGCACATCTCATCAGACTGGCAAAAGCTCTGCCTGCATGATTGACATTCCAATTTTTGCAGGGGAAAAAAAAAGGTATTTCATCAGCCTTTAATAGGAATTGTATTGCTGAGAAGGTAGTCTAAACACACACACATGGTTTGTTTCATTGCAAAAGGGGATGGAAAATTGTAATATCTAATTAATTACTCAGGTGAACTGAGGGTAGCACAAAAACAGTCTGATAAAGTCTGCAATTTACAGATTGACACTCCAAAATGTCTGGTGGCTCAAAGTGGGGAAAACCCCTTAGCATTCTGACTTGTAAAGGCCACTGTAAGAAAATCTATTTCCCACCCCCTCCCTGGCTTGTTGATTTGGGCCCAATTCTGCACAGTGCTCTCTGCCCTCAATTTAACTTGAACCCTCAGCTGTTGTAATTCAGCATAACTCCATGACTTTCATAGATTACAAGCTAGAAAGCACTCTTGTGATCACCTGATCTCCTGCATAACACAGGCCAGAGAACTGTCCTGAGAGTTACTTGCTCTTTGAATTACAATATATCTTTGAGATACACAAGGTGGATGAGGGGATACCTTTTACTGGACCAACTTCTGCTGGTGAAAAAGACAACCATTTGTGCTTACATAGAGCTTAGATTGAAAGCTTGTCTCTTTCACCAACAGAAGTGGATCCAGTAAAAGATATCACCTCACCTACCTTGTCTCTCCAATATCCTGGGACCAAAACAGCTACAAAAACACTGCAAACCATGTATCTTTTAGAAAAAATCCGATCTTGATTTAAAGTAGCCAATGATGGAGAATCCACCACAACCCTGGGTAAATTGTTCCAATGTTAATTGCCTCATTGTTAAAAAATTCAAAGGAGTTGTACTAGATTTACACACAGGCAAAAGATCTGGCCTGTTATGCTTAATGAACTAGAGAGCACTCAGCCCTTTGCAAAAGCTGCTTGCATCTCACAGAAGCTGGCCCTTTCTTTCTAATGTAAACCCCAGCACTGCTGTATAATACAAAAATCTGAGCTGACAGGAAATTCTCAGGATACGCAAATGAGCGTGTCTAGGACCCCATTGTAACAAGCAGTCTTGATATTTTAAATTGGAAAAAGACAATACTTCAGAGGAAAAAGCAAAGCAAGCTAGATTGACACTTGACCCCATCAAACCTCCACAGAGCCACCCTTGGGATGTTAATATTATGTCTGTTGCTGCCTTCTTGGGAATCAGCAGGAATTTTCACCTGCTGGTGTTTGCCTCCCCCACGTGAAGATGGGGAGATCTGCATAAGGAGTTGAATTCCTTCCCCCCAAAAAAATGTCTTTCTCTGGCACAAAGATTGTTAAAGAAAGTTTTAAAAAGATAGAGGACAGAGATCAAAGAGGATCCACAACCACTTTTGGTCCTACTCAGCCAGTGAACTATATAAGAACTGCTGATGTCCTGACTACTTTACCCCTCCTGTGGGTAAATTAAAATTACAAAGTAATCTGGTCTTTGTAAATTGCACTGCATTTTAAACCCACTGGTGTTTGCCCATTCCTATGAGGAGCAGCCAATTCCAAAAGGAAGTCTAATTTCCAAGGCTTTGGGTTGATTCCTCATGGGTCAGAGCACCACATGCAGTTAATCGGCACAGCTTCACTGTGCTCGATGGACCCACGGCCAACCTGCACCAGTTAAGGAATGAATTGACCCTGATTGTCTAACACCACTCTAGGCTGAAATTTGCCCTCCAAGGACTAAGTCCAAGTGTAAAATTTTCTTTCCATTCAATATAAACAATCAATACCTATGCCGCCATTTCTTTCCTAAGGGAAAGTGATGACATTTTTGTTTCACAGGCAGTAGGCCATTCAAACCACCACCAGGCTCATTCTAACTTGCAAACACTCTCAAATGAGTGCTGCTTTATCACGTCTAAGGTTTTCGACTCCGTTTCCTCACATGCAGCAATCCTGGCACTAAGGCCTCAGCTCCCCTCACTCCCCACCTGCCACGGTGTTTGCTTTTAAAAAGTGAATGCGTAAAAAAGCGCTGGCTGTCCCCCCCACCATCAGCGGCTGGATTACAAAGGCAGATTGTTCGGGATTTGGAAGAGAGCTTCTTGTTTTTGTTTCTATCTCTGCTGACACGTGAGGGGATGTTATTGAAAAGCCAGCCCCAGTGGCTATTGCGGTGTTTCCTGATCACTGCTACATTGAAAAGAAAGAACAACAAAATAGTTTCTGCATCATAAACCACTGCTACAATTAACTGCTCTATTTTTCTCTCACCCTCCACATTTACTAAAGAACAGCTCAAGCCTATTTTGAGAAAACAAGTTCCTGCTAAGATTTCACAAGCAGACGTAACAGATCATTGTTCAAAGTCAGAGGGAAGGAATGTCACAGAGGGTGACAAAGGGTCAAAGAAGGATACCAGGCGCACACCGTGGAGCGATGTGGTAAAGAAGAATTGCTCAGGACTGGCTCGGGGCGCTCTGGTGTTCATCCCAAGTGAGAAAGCACATTACTTATTTGATGGGTTTTAAAACCAGGAAGAGTCCTACCAAAGGGGTTAAGTGCCCTCAGAGAAGGCTGTTGAATGGATCCCTACTAGTAAGACTGCCATTGGTTTGGGGAATGGCACGATATTTCTTCAATTGCCAGAGGTCGCCCATTGCCCATTTTATATTCCTTCAGTACAAAGGAGCAGGTCCACATACCTTCCCAATGGAGAAGCTGAACCCTAGCTGCTGAGTACACCTAAACTAATGCCTGTCAAAGATTCCCCCCAACACCTCACATACACACACTTCTCAAATCAGGGCGATGAAGCGCTCAGCATAAATCTCGGCAGACCAAATGCAGAGCTGACTTACGTGCATGAAACCCCTGCGCGGTGAACGGGATTGCATGGGGTGTTGTCAGCACAGAACCAGACACGTGGTTTTTCTTGGCTGCTGAAGCTTCCTTGTACGTAGATGTTCCACCCCCCCCAGCTCATAAACAAAGGGCTAGTTTAAAAAGCAGGTGTCAGAAATTGGTCTAGTGAACAACATGTAAACGATGCACTTCGGCCAACTGTCTAGCGAGGCTATTACATCAGCCCCCAGACCTTCACTCTGAGGAGTGGGGGGATAGGAAGGGTGAGAGACCAAGAGCGTGTGTGCTGCCGCTGGAGCAGCACGGATACCCAACACCCGATTCCTGACGACGTCTCTCGTGTTAGCCAGCTGTAAAGACAACGGGGGACTCATCCCATCAGATAATCCCTGAATCACCGTGCAAGGCACATGCAGGGCAGCGTTGATCACCACACTCTCCTCTCAGGCCGCTGCCAGTGAAGCTAGGAGTCTTAGCGATAGGACAGGTGGTTCCCGAAGACACGAACCGTTCTCACTTCCTGGAGGACTGGCTGCCTGCAGAAGGGGAGCAGGAGAGGAGCTGTCAGCTGAAAGCAGATCGGATGGGCTCTGCCTGCAGGAACACCTGTTCTCCTTGTACAAACAGCACAGCAAAAATGCACAAAGGAAACTTAAATCACAAATGTTACAACTTGAAAATGTGAGTTTTGTCATGATAGACATTTACACTGTATATGAGCTTTCACCTATTTGTCAAATATGACTGTCACCATTTCTGGACAACGGGATGCTGTTTTAAAGGCTGGTGTTTCCACAGCTAAATTAATCCTTTCTTCTTTTTAGTATTATAACAACATGCAGATGTCCCGACCAAGATCAGATACAGTACATATACAGAGTAAGAGAGCCCCTGTCCCAAGGAACTTACACTCAATGTAGTCAAGACAGACACGGTAGAAGAAAGGAAGGATTATTAGCCTCCTTTTACAGAGGAGGAATTGAGCACAGATCAGTTTAAATCATCTACCCAAGGTGTCTGCGGCAGAGCTGGGAATTGAACACAGATCTCCAGTCTCAGTTCAATGCCTTTATTCTGAATTTTGCCTTCAGTTCCATCTATGCAGCCCCGATGACTTAACTATTGATGCAGGGGCCAAATGAGGGTGGAATTTGGCCCACGGTGTATAGTTGTACTAAATACTCCCAAGCTACCTGTACAGTCACAAGACTCTAAGTCCACGTGCCCTCAGTCACACCAGAAAAGAAACAGGCCTAGAGGTGTGAGCAGAGAACTGGGAGTCAGGAACTCCCACGCCCTCATCCTTGACGACTCACACTGTGTGTTTGGTTGCTCGTTGAGGACCAGATTTTTTAAAGTATTTAGGTGCTTTGGAAAATCCCAGTAGACACTCACCTGCATCTTCAGACGCTTCAATACTTTAAAAAAAATCTGGCCTTGCCCCACGTATCTCAGTTTTCCCCTCTGTAAAATGGGGACAATGATGCACACCTGTATCGCAACCCCCATGTGAGGTAGAAGGTTAGTTGGTTAATATTTGTGAAGTGCTTTGTGAATGCAAAAGACTGTACAAATGATAAACATATTGAAAGTAATATTTATAGAAGATACCTGTCTGAAGCCCCTAGACTGCTTTGAAATCTCAGCCATTACTAACAAGATAATGCGGCAAGCAGCGAAGAGTCAGATATTTAAAGCAAAGCTGGTGCCAGGGAAGCTGCGACTGATGCAAACCATCAGGAATAAACCAAATGTGGAGCCTCTTTCCAACACTTGGGAGAGGGAACAGACGGTTTATGTGATCTGATGTACCCACTGTAAGTATAACTTTAAGATGTACACCCAGTGCAGAATTAATAGATCTACTTCAAGGTTAAGTCTTAACGTTCAAGGAGCCCAGGAGTCTGGGCTGGTGGATGAACCTGTAGAAGCCCAAGTGACTTTAATCTCGGATCACGTTCTGTCTTAATGTGATTTTTTGATAGAAGCTGCACTGTACTCTGTTTCCCTAGATAAGGGACTCCCTTTGAAACCCGCACTGAGCACTTAGCACAAGGCTGGGTGCAGAGGGGACCGATCTTTCATAAAATGCATGCATGGAGCATGAATTCACGCTCGGCTCCACGCTCCCTGGAGAAGCCAGACATGTGGACAGTGTTTCCTTGTGTGTGTGCACGCTGTACTTTCCCCTTTTTCAGCAGCCTTTCCTTTCAACAGGCAGTGACAGGAACGGAACAGGAACCGGGGAAGGACTCTTGGCTATTCACACCATTATCAATCCAGGCAGGACAGTGTTCATATTACAGGAAACAGCAAGCACTGACGTCAAAGCTAAAGAGAGGGTGTATGCAGCAGGAATACAATGGGATAACGCTAAGAGACCTGGCAGCATGATCTAGAGGAATGAACATGGGACTGCTCTCCAAGAACTAACTCCTCGGTTCTAATCCTACCTCTGCCACTGACTCATCATGTAGATCTCACCCCACTGACCTTGCTGGGTGAGGAGCTGTGTAGATTAACAGTCTAGCGGTCCTGAGAGTCAGAATAGCTGGGGTCTCATCCCAGTTCCGCCACCGATTTACTCTGTAACTACAGCCAAGTCACTTCACCTCCCTAGGCCTCAGTTTCTCTATCTCTAAAATGAGGTTAATGTACTTATGTACTTGATACTGGGTGAGGCTTAGAGGCATTGGGGAAGTTAATTAAAGCTTGTAAAGCACTCCAAGATCTTCAGATAAAAAGTGCTATAAAATGCAAATTACGATGGTGATTATGAGATGCTTGTAATAAGTGCACAGCTAGCAGGTGCTTTCATATTTATTCATGCTGGCTCCACAAAAATATGTCTGCATATGGCTGAGTTTTGGAAAAAATATCTACAATTGTCAGGCATGGTCTTCACTACAGAAGGCAGTGAAGACGCCGCGCAGAAGGGAAGCACAGCAGTCGGGAGTTACGCACGCTACACAGAGTAGCTTGCTTAACTCCCATCGACTGCCACCGAATCACCAGGTAAGTGTAGACCAGGACTTAGGAGTCAGAAGAGCTAAGAATATTAAAATAGGCTGGAAGTTTCTTTCACTTGCACCTTCTTGGCCACACCTCAGGTACCTGCTTTTCCTGCTGAACTCCTCTTTTCCAGACCCTGGGCAAGCAAGTTACACCTGTTTAGACTTCTTTCGGTTCAGCAGGCCAAATTCAAAGATCATTCACAGATTATAGATTAACGTCAGAAGACACCACTGTGATCATTTTTGTCCATGCAAGTTACACAAAGGTAAGTGGGTGTGAGCCAAAGGAAGAAAGGAAATCTAAAGGATTTGACAAAGTCTAATTTGGGGGCTAGAAGAAGGTTTAAGTCCCACTATCTTCGATTCACCTCTGAATTTGGGCCACCTTCTATACCAGAGGTTCTCAAACTTTTTTTGCTGGGACCCCCTTTGAAAATCTTTCAGGCTGTGACGATCCCCACCCCAAAAAGTGACGACCCGCCATGCCATGCTACCCTCCCTCATGTCATGTCACCCTTACTTCTGCACTACTGCTGGGGGTGGCACTGCCTTCAGAGCACCAGGCCAGCGGCCGCTGTTCTCTGGCCAGCCAGCTCTGAAGGGCTCTGACCGTCAGCCGTGCACAGGGCTGATAGCCACAGCCCCACCATGTGCAGGGCTGACACCTCGCGACCCCTTGAGAGGTCCCGACCCCCAGTTTGAGAACCCCTGTTCTATACCAAAAGCAGGAAGGAGGTTGGATCTAAATGCTGACGTGACAGTCTAGAATGATTAGCTGGGTGCTCAGCAGGATAGAATTCTATATCCAGCAGTGGATAACTACACAGTCATATACTGTTGGAACACTTACAGCATAGAACACCATTAATGGCGACTGCTCTAAATCTTACTTCTTTCCTCCCTAAACACACAGACAACTTGAATAGTGAGCGTTTTTCACTTACTCTGCCTGCTTCTTGTAGATGATCCGGAAGAGCTAGGCCGGCTTGTTTGCTGGGGTCCAGACTGTGAGAATTGTGGTGCAATGGTTGGGATCTTTCCCTTTTTAGGGCTGGGACTCTGTACTTCGGGAGTGCGGGGGACCCTAGGTTTGCTGGTGAAGGCAGAGGAAAGCTCGCTGCAGGAAGAGAGACGGAAAGAGTTAGTATGTTCACGCGCATGTTTTTATATCAAGGGACAGAACGGGTTGCAGGATATGGGAGAAAATCTAACCGCAATTTGGATTCCCACAGTCAACAAAATCCCATTGCACATCCTCACCAACACAGTGTTAAAGACGCACTGGTTAAAGTCTTGGGAGGTCACAGATGGAAATGAAAATGGGGCCCACTCAGCTGCACTTACCTTCCAAAGCACATGCCTCACTAAAGAGCTGCATTCCCTTCTGTTCAAATCAAACCTGGCTCTTGTGTTTCCTATTGGATACTATTTAGATCACAAATGCAGAAACAATGAATCTGAGATGCTACAAAATGATAAAAGAGCTGAATGCATGGCTCTCACACCATTTTAAGACACCTGCACTATTATTTTTCTTGTGCATCTCATCTAGGTGCTGAACCTGCATGGTGCAGAGAGATTTCTCAGCTCCCATTCAGGTTAATGGGATTTGCAGGCTCTCTGCATTCACAGGTCTCTCACACACGTGCCCTTACTCAAAACCCTTCCTTATACCCTAGGTTCACCTCTGTTTAAAGTTTAGTCAGAGGGTATGCAAGGATAAAGTCTCCTCTCTTGGCCTTTGTTCCAAAATCAGCATTCTTGTAAGAGGCATGGGAGTTACTAAAAAATATTAGTGAACACTCTGGAGGCACCTGGCCAGTGACCCAAGAGTTGATCCGTGAAGTATTCTTGCTTTTTGATCCATATTCGTTTATTACTCTAGCTAGCCAAACTTTTCCTAACCAGAAAAAACCAAACTGAAACCATTTCAACATGAAAAGGACAATCACATCTAGAGGAAATAAAATTAAAGCCAAGGGAAGAGACTCAAAAAGTGCCAACCAGCAGTAGGTAATTAAAGTGGGAGCAAAAGAGGCCCTCCAGCTCCATCAAAAGAAGCCATTGTGACCAATAGGAAGAGTGATTAGGAGGATTTGAAGACATCTAATCTTCAGTTCTGGATGGAATGCTGCTGAGTTGGCACTGATTAGCTGTCCCAGGGCTGCTGTTTCACCTTTTGCAGAGATACGTTAGCAAACATTTCTTTTATTTTTTAAATTGCATTAATTGTCTGGGATTTTGCTTTTGCAAACACTAGCTGTTAGTGACACAGACTTGCTAATCAGACAGTTAAAAGTCTGCTCTGAACCATCTTTGTGGCAGGATCTCTCTCTCAGATAGTCATTTACTTGCTTCTCTTTTATTACCCTTCGTTATCATTTCAAAAGATCATGCAGATGATATCCAATGTAGGGAAAAGGAATTTACAAAAAGAAGAATCTGATTGGCCACAAAAAATTCCAAGCCATGGTACTATTACAAAAGATCACAAGGGTTTAGAACCAACAGAAGCGATTTAAAATGTTCCTGTCCACAAAATAGTTTTATTGTCATCTCTTGTTTGCAAGTTTTATTGCTTGGTTTCAACTCCTTTAGTTTTCTATACTCTAGTGCTGTACTTGTTACGTTTCTCAGGTGCAGATAATCATTAAAATGCTAATGACTACCAAAACCAATCCTTAAGCAAGCTTTGCACCATTTGAGCAAAAAGTGAGCTTTCTTTCCCACCGCTCAGTCCCACACACTCAATAACAACAGTTTAGATCTAAAATTTGGCATGTTAAAAAGCCCTTGCATGGCCATTAAAGATCTCCCTGGAGATTAGATATAGGAACCCAAATAATTATACTGTAAAAGCATACTTAGAGACAAAGCAAAATAGAGCAATCAGAATTCATGTCTTTGCAAAGGCAAGAGAGGATAGGGAATAAACATGCAGCGCGTATAGTACTTAAAGTACTATAAAATCTCCCACCTTGAAGGCTAAATACATGGCGCATATGGCAAATGTTTATAGTAGACCCCGATATCTCCACATATCACTGTGCTTGAGCCACGAGTCACATATCAAATATACAAAAAATGATGAAAGCAGAATTAGCCCTCACAGAGATCTCCCATCGTCTAGCACAGCAACCTGCTATCCTGTGTGTAATAATTTGAGTTTAACTACAGAGGTGCTGGAGACAAATATGTCATGGGAAAATATTTAGCTCTTTTGTCCTGTGATGGCAGAGATGTTAACTGGCCACTTCACCTTGAATAGTCTCTTACAATATGTGTTAACTACTTATGCTAAATTTGTTCCACATAGTATTTAGCTTGACACTCAGACCTTCCCCAGAAGAAGAGCTCCATGGAATGCTGGTCTCTCTCACCAACAGAAGCTGGTCCAATAAAATATATCCCTCGCCCACCTTGTCTTCCATAAGAGGAGTTATTTATGACAACATGCTGCCATGCCCAGAGGATATTCACCACCCTTAGCATTACATAGAAACTTATATCTTTATCTAGAAGAAACAAAACCATTTGCTTTCCCAGGAGCAGCTGACCTGAAGCCAGGGAAATAACTGGAGAAGAGAGCTTGCATAATACACTCAATAATCAACAAAGTGATGTGGTAGGGTTTGAATGTATGAAGATTAATTAGGGCCTTGTTTTCTTCAGAGGAACCGAAGTTGGATTTCTATATAATTTACTAGATAATTAAAAACGTGACATTAGAGAGGTAGCCACACTTTCTTTTCTGCAAGCACTGGATGAAGGGCATGAGATATTAAAATGGTACTGTACTTGAACTTAACCAAATATAAAAACAATTTCATCCAGTCAAAAGCAGTTTATTTACAAGTGTACAGTATATCATTTAATAAAGACAGACTTTATTATAGATCAATTAGTTTTTGATTGGCTAAGAACACAAGAGGTGTGTACTCAGCCAAAAAGAATGCAGCACATCAATAAAAGTACAATGGGAACTGTCACGCCATCATCCATTAGCTAAAATGATCATTTGTTGCAATGGAAATAAAATCATGGCAATATGAACGGTCAGAATCAGTGGGCCTCATTTTTCTCTCAGTTTGGTTTAATATTAGAGTAAATTCATTGTCCTCAATAGAGTTATTCCAGATTTACATTGCTGTGAGTGACAAAGGGTTCAGGCCCATGGTCTGAAACAATTCTACTTCAATTCAATTTTGCTTCATCTCAGTACATACTTTCCATATATACCTTGGCAGGTATATAGATATATATCTATACATATATGGTATATATATATACGTAGCAGGAAGAAGATTACTTACAGTGGACAAAACTAAGGTGGAAACAACAGCCCATTTCTCTGTTGTTTCTTGTTGGAACCAGTTCATTTAAGTATTTTCCCAATGGAGGAAATGAGACATTGGAACAAAAGACATGTTTGGCTACTCCAGTAGCACCACATTGACTGAACTCCTCTGATGCAGAAAATCCAGTGCACTGTTTGCTTTGCAAATGGCCGCATTCCAAGAGCCAAAACTTTAGGCTGCTTTTGTACATAAAAATCACTGCAAACATGGGGAAAAAAGAAAAATCTCCTCGTGGGTGAGATTTCACTCTCCCATCTACACGTAGAGACTCCTCTAAAACATGAACTGTCCATCAGTGAAGAAAGGAATACCGCAGTATTACAGGTCATAGGATACTGTACAGAGATGGAGAATTATTTCAGGTTACTCAAGAGAGCAGGTGAGTCCTATTGGCTCTAAACCAGAAGTATAAAAAGGGAGCTGGGCATCTGACAGAGACAAAGGAAGGACGCTTAGGCAGAGGTGAGCACATGTGTGTGTGTGTGTGTGTGTGTGTGTGTGTGTGTGTGCGGGGGGGGGGGAATGCTGCCAGTTCACAACTAGCTGCACACCAAAATGAGAGCGACTGAGAGACAGCCTGCTCTGTCTGACGCAGGGTGGTGAAAACATGGATCCTTCTGCATAATTCTGATGTATTGTTCATGTTTGTAATGTTTGCTCAGTTATTATGGAGATAGGCAATTCAGAAATCGAAATAATCCTGCCGCTTTAGGGCAACAGAGTCTGACCATCATATGTCCCAGCTGTCCAGAAGTGCTCACCTGTTGGCGACAGGTAATTTCTCATATCTCATCATGAGAATAGTGCAATTGAGAAAGTAAGGAAATAATAGGGAGATGTATGGAACAGACAAACAGAAAGCTCTAGCCATGAAGCCTGAGTGCCCACAGCTTCAACTGACGTCCACGGGACCTGAAGGTCATCAGAACCTCTGAAAGTTGGGTCCAGGAAGGTTTGGTATATCCTTTCCCCAGCACATCCACACCCTGTGCCTTCACTGTCTCCTCTCATCCACTCATTTTCTTTCACTTCTGAGATAACTCTAAAGCCACTGCTTCAAATCTGGCTCAAGTCAGACATCAGCAAAAGTTATCACCATCCAATGAGGGAGCTTATGAAAAAAGACGGTGGGTCTCAGTCCAGTTCCTAAGAAACAAGGCTCCCCAACCCAACAAAAGAGCATCACAACTGTACATGTATATTGTACCATGTACACAATTGCGGTACATGTACCATATACACATGTACACAATTGCGGTACATGACAACACTTGCAGAAAGGCCAAGCAGTAGTGACCCCCTTTGGGTCAGGGTTGGAGCACACTGATGGAAGAACTTGCCCTGCTGCTGTCCATGCCATACTCCATGCATAAATCAAAGACTCCAGTCACCAGGAATGTCAACTTGGCATCTTTCAATAGTCACTTATGTATTTCAATTCTCTTCCTTTTACAATTTAATCCCTGCCATGTTCCCACTGGCCCTGGCTCCCGATTATAATAATAAATGTTTATTCACAGGGCTCTGTGTAAGTAAGTCATCTAAGGAAGTGATCAGGATTTATTTTTGCAGGTGACAGTGTTGAGGCTTATGCGTGATGTTCATTAATGAAATCTGTTTGCTTTAGATTTCTTCCATTCTCACCTAGATTTTTAAAACTTGACTAGCTGCCACTGGCAAAGCTAAACGTATTTTGTTTGGCAAGCATCATCACAGCTGAGTCACATCACATTACATCGTACTTCAAGTGGCTTCACAACAGTATGGAAATAGCTGGTAACCACCTTCCCCGTTTCCTGATACCCAGCCCTTTAAAATCATACCTGTACGATTGCCCATTAACTTTGCCCTGGGCGAAATCAGTGGAGCGGGCTGACAGGACTTCAGTAACTGCTGGGATGTGTGGATCCGTTCTGAGACCCGGTGAGAATATCTTGGATGAGTCTGTTTCAGTTGCTATTTGGAAAGAGGTAACGTTTCAAGGCAGAGGTGTCACTTTACAAATTACAAGTAAACGCCGTTTGTCCCTGATTGAGTCCCCCAGACAGATTATGTACCAGGCCAATGGGAAGTCCCTGGTGACAAGGAATAATCACTGCAAGACTCCATCATCAGCATCACGTTCTTTATGACAGCTGCTCATGAAACCAGATTGCCCACCCCCTGCCCAGCACAAGAATGAATAAATCGGGCTTGTGCAGGAGAGGACAGTCAGTTTTCTGAGAGAGGCATGGGGGACTAAGCTATGCAAATTCAACTGGAGTGAAGAGATGTTGGCGGCTAAGCTCTCTCACTTAGAAAACATGGCCCTGGAGCCTTTTCATTTGTTGCTCTCATAAGTGTATTGCCCTCACGTGCTGAAATAAGCACACAGGCCGGGACACTTTCAGACAAGCGCCAAACCAGCTGGAGAGAGCTTTCTATTTCTGGCTCATGTTCTGTGCAAGTGCAACAGTCAGACCTGGGGTTTACCTTTAGATCATAGCGTCTCCGCTTGAGGGTTGCAAACAGGTGTCAGAGGGTCATGCCCACCCTGTCCTTACCATATTGCTAAATGGGAGGGTGGTAGTCCAAACTAGATCTTAACTAGACAGGAAGTGGATTCCTGGGTGCGTGAAGGTCCAGGTATGGAAGAGCTTGAGAGATGGCTTATTAGGTTAAGAAAGTGGGCAAAGGTTTGTTGGGACAAGGGCAGGGACTTCCTTGCGATGCTGAATTACACTGATCCAACTGTTCAGCTGAAGCTTTCGTCTCATCCAGCCCTTCACTCTTGGCTCTTCCCTGCTCATTTTATAACTCCACTGCATCAAATCCAGTGACACCCCCAACCCCGGGCTGTCCCTGATGAAGCTGGAAAATGGCCTAACCTAAAAGGATCAGGTTTCCAGTACAATATAAGATCAGGCACGGCAAGGGTAATACTTAACTAACTCTATGCCCTACTGCAGAACAGGTGGTGCCAGAGATTCTGGAGGGAGTACAGTTAATATTACACACCTCTGGAAAAGTGTTACAGGAGATGGGCCAGAAGTGTTTTGTAGACTGAGATTTGTAGGTTTGTCGTCTCATGTGATTATCCTACATACTGGTTTTGGCTCAGCCTTTTCATGGTAATGATTTTCCATAGGAGTACACTGTTGCAAACATATAGAAATGCACCAAGGGCCTAATCCATCTTTCACTGAATTAAATGAGTGTCTTGCCACTGACTTCAATGGGAGTTGGATCAAGCACCAAGTTCTCTCTCCCTTCTTCTCACCTCTTCTATCCTGTTTTCCTTTCTGAATCCCACACGTGAAGGGAGAAATGGATAAGCAATAATTTATTTTGCAAGACCTGATGCCTGAGGCAAACCACTGGGAACCCTTATAACAGCAACAATACTGAATTATCTGTATGACCACTAAAAGACCATTCTGCTCTTACCTAAATTTCCTGTTGTTTAACACACGCTTACTAATGAAATGTGGTACAGCGTCACTGGCAAGTAATGGCTGCTGCATTTCCACCCCAGAGGTGGCCCTATTTCAAGGTGGTATAGTATCTAAACACACCGTTATTAGACACTTTGGGCTCCTTTGGACTAGACTATGCTTTAGAAATAGAAGGGATTATTTCTCAGAATCTGTATCCAATGGAGGGGTTCATCCCACCAGACATTTTTAATCAGCAAATAGCAGCACTTTTGATGTCTGACTGCTTAATCTCCTTTACAAATTTTTAATAGGTAAAAGATTGGGTTTTTTCCTCAATATAGGAAAACTGCCAAGTCAGCAGGTTTCCGATTAGCGTATTATAATGTCTAATGTTCTGCGCTGCTGTTTCTGGCCAGCTGATCTCTGTAGAATGGTTTTGTTCTGTTCCTATTGCTAGTGTGAAATCTGAGGCTTGAAGACCATGCCTCTCATTATGACAGAATATACCGAGTGCTCAAATGCAGGCCTCGAGCTGGAACTTCATCTGCCCCTATTGTACCCCTTGGGTTAAGCCTATTATATCAGCTCTGCACATTATGTAAGCAGATTCTTGTCTGTGAAACCTTGGTTACTTGTCTCAAAATCCCTTTCATTTCCTTTTGGAAATTTAAAAAAATATGCCATTTTTTTACTGATTCAAAGCATATTTTTGAGCAAAGCAAAGACAAGCTTTGTCTGTGACTTTTTAATAATTCTGCACTGAACAAATGCAGGCACTTTAACTGAGAGCTCAGCACTTTTTGCTGTTAGTCCCTAACGCAGACTGTCGAATGTACCCTTTGAAATAAACTGGTGCTCCACTGAGCTTCATGCCACTCCCCTTCTCAAAGGCAGGCCCAGGTGCCTTTGTGTTAGCTTCATTTCAAGTCCACAAGGAAAGAATCTCTAGCAGCATCTTTCCACGCTGTTCTCTACAGCAGGGCCCTTGAAATGCTGCCCTGCCGAGGGCGGCTCTGGCAACTTGCTAGAAGCCTAAAGGCCATAGCTAATTTAAATAAAATGGAGCAGATGTACAGGTGTAACCAGAGGAGAAGATGAGGGGGATGTGCTGCCCTCGCCCCCCAAGCTTTTTTTTTTTAAACTATCCTGTTTATGTCTCTCCCACTCTGCAACTGTAAACTTAATAGAATCCCACCCTCCCCTCACCTTTTATCATTTTAGAGTAGTTGTGCAGATGATTGCCGCTGCCTTCAACTCTAATACAGAAAAGACGACAGGTCCCAGCAACAATTCATTTCGGTCCAAGGAAAAGGCTTATTTGATCAAGAAGGTAATACTGCCTGCTGGACATTGTAGTCTCTGCAGGCTGCAGTTCCATTAGATTCAAGATGGAACAATGCATGCTGGGACCTGTAGTCTCTGTAGAACACAGTTTTATCCCGCTCAAGAAGCAACACTGCATTTTTGGGCCCTTATCTTTTTTGAGCTGCAGTTCTGCTTGGATCAAGATGGAGCACTGCATGCTGGGGGCTTATCAACTGCCCATGCATACCAAAGGGGAAGTCAGCTGCAGACCATATTTTAGAACTGCACAGCCCACCGATGAGGCATCTCCTACTCCCAACGTCCGACCCACCTAAGACTCTTAGGAACAATTAACAGCAGCAGTCTCAGAGTATCCTTACATGCAGTGGAAATACAAAAGCCGGAAGTGCTGGACCTGCTACCGCTACAAGTGGAAGGACGACAGTTCTGCATAGCCTGGAGTCTGCCGTCCCTGCCATGGGAAGAAATGGCATCATTTTCTGGCCTGGAAGAGAAATGTGAATGCAGGGTGATAAATATTTACAGCCTAAAAAAGCTGCATGAGTATTACCATCTATTTTCCTGGAAAGGTACAGAAGAAACAGAGAAGCATATTTTATGTTGCACGCTAGTTCCAGAGGCGCAGTTTAACTGCATTTTGACTGTACCATTCAAATCAGATGATGTTAGATGCATTTGAAATTAACATTTTTTCCTACTGTAATAAATAGCTTGGGAAAGAACCCACAACTTGTGGCAGTTTTGGACCACTGGTATGTCGTCTCTCCTTCAGCAGAGACAGGACTGGTAAGTCTACCCATCGGTCTTCTGCATCCATTTTTTTCAGGAGTGTAAGATTTGTTTCTGAATATTACAGGGGTCCCACACGATGCAAGATCAAAACACTCATGTCAAGATCAGGGTAAGATGACTAGGATACTTCTAATTAGAAAATGGCTTTCCCTAGGAGGTGGTTAATAATTTAACAACTAAATCAGTTTCTAAGGCAACAGACAAATATTAAATAATTTGTCCCTCCTGAGTGATCTCATGAAGTATGAGGTCTTTAAAAAGAGCTCTCCAGTATTTCCTGGCTAGAGCATCCCCTTACAGTATAGATGGAGGGCTTGCATACATGAGAGCATGCAGGAAAATTAATCCAAATTAACACGTTAAATGTATAGACAATTGGTTAAACCGCATTCAGACCTTGTATGGAGAGTCGCCTTCAGAATTAAAATGGCCTTAATTCGGTTTAGCTTAATTCACTTCCAAAGGCCACTTTGATTCTGAATGGGAGTGTCCACACAAGCGTTTAATGCAGTTTAATTCATCCACTTTTAATTCACACCTTTAGTTAATTGGAATTAATTTTCTTGAGTGACCCCATGTAGTCAAGCCCTAAAACTGGATGAAAACCACACTAATTCAGAATAAGGGGTTTAATGCCACATAGTCCATTTTAAATTTACACTTTTAGGCCAGGTCTACACTGCCACTTATGTCAGCAAAATTTATGTTGCTCAGGGGTGTGAAAAAACATCCCCTGAGCGACATAAATTACTCCGACATAAGTAGTAGTGTGCACAGCGCTATGTTGACGGGAGAGCACTTTCCTGTCGGCACTGAGCAGCTACACAAGCGATCTTACAGCAGCACAGCTGCATCGGTACAGCTGTGCCACCGTAAACTCACTAGTGTAGACATGGCCTGAGTTAATCTGGATTAATTTTCCTGAGTTTCCCCATGTAGAAAAGCACCAAGGGGTAAAACTTGTCACATTCCACAGCAGCTTGATACAATGCAGTCACTAGTTTGCTTAAGTGATTTATAATCAAATAAATAAAGCTCAAGCCTTCTCTTCATTTCTGGATAGTTTTATTGCCTTGCTCACAGAAGGGCATCCTATGAGGTTTTATCCTCTGGTAATGAATTTCATTTGTTAAAATAAGTTAGCAGGGTATAAAATCCACTAGATCACACCCTTTTCTTCTGTAAACTCACTTGCCAAGTTATTTCCTTTCTACTCTGGTTGTTTTCTTGCACACAAACGGTAGCTACCTAGGGTTTCACTATAAAATGCAAACCTCTCATGCATGGTATTATGTCTGCTTTCCTATTTTGAACTTGGTTGGCGCTTAATGTTCAAACTAGTTTTACCATCTGACTAAAATAGTGAAAATTAAATTTCACACTGCTTTTAAATCAGCAGAAACAAAACCAGATAGTATTTGCAACTTTGCAACATGTGGCAAACAAACAATCTGCAGATTGCACCCTCAGTATTCCAGTGTAGGAATAGGTCCCTCCGCCGTTTTAGCTTCTACTCAGTGGGATTCTGAGCATTCCATCCGTTAGTTGCATTGTGGAGATATGAGCAGGTTGCAAGGCACTGCCTGCAAGACCATTCAAATGGTGTCATAGTCAGCCCATGGCGTGGATCAATATCAGGCAGAGAATCCTGGGAAACCTTGCTGAAGGCTTTAGAAAGGAATCAGTTCGGGGGTATTACTTGTGTGGAAGTGAGTAATAGACATGAGTTATTTAACCTCATCCAGGGACAGCCATGGCCTAAAGATGACAGCGTGTGGAATGGAGTCAGGAGATCTCAGACCTATTCCCAGCGCTGCCACGGACTTGCTACATGACTCTGGGGCAAGTCATTTCACTTTGAAATGCTCCATCTTCCCCATCTATAAGATGGGACAGTGGGGCTTAGCCAGCTTGTTGCAAAGCACAACCAAAGTATTACATTACTATCACTATACACTCCACAGAATGAACCTAGGTTTTCTAGCTTACTGCGGGTAGCAGAAATTGCAGGGGAAGGGGAGCCCTTGCACACATTTGATGGCTGTCCAGCAGCAAAGTGGCTTTGGTCTGATGTTCAGCCATGTATTAGACAGATTACAGTGTCTGGGCCTGCAGCTCTTTTGGGGGAGTACAAGAAAACCAAGAATAAAGAGACCTCTGTGTTACCAATAGCAGCCTACGTTAATGCTGGGTCACTCCTCTCCTGCCAGATAAAGATAAGATTTGGGATTTTATGGATATGGAAAAACAGACCATTCTGAAGAAAGATTCTTTTACCATACACTTTAAAAATCTGTACCCCACTTATGCTATGAGGAGGAACTAGATTCTATAGTCGCATCTCAGCCATTTTCTTTGTAAGTTTACCGAGAATAATATATAGGCAAAAATAGGATCTTGCAGGCCAAATTCTTCCCTGGGATACCCATATACATTTCCAATGTCAGAACTTGGGTCTGCTTGTTTTATATATCATGCTCAATATGTTTATGCCCTGAAATGGGGAAAATGTTATGCATTGAACTAGAAACTGATTTTGTCAAGGTTCTTGTTAGTGTCTTTGTATATATAAAATATACATAGAGATGTTGTCCTCTACCATTTCCCCCCCAATTTCTGCTTTCATATTTTACCTTTGAAACTGTTTTAAATTATATAAATCATTTTGTGACAGTTTGTATGACAGAAACTATGCAAAAGTCATATTTAGTCTAGTAGAACATGGATACTACATAGAATAATTTGTATTAAATGAGGCTTCATCTCATATCAAAATGACTCTGACCTGTGAGTTTGGTGCAGTAAAGATATTGCAAATACTCTTGCTGCTTATTGAAAAGGCAATTTTCTCATTGGATACAATACAGTGAAACATTCTCTGTATATAGCTACTCAGTATAAACTTGTTAGTCTACTGATATTACTCCCCAAACTTTGCGAGCGTAAAGGCAACTTGCAAAGAAAAGATCATGACTTGTCCTGGAATGCTATCTGCTATTTTTACAAGTAATACCTAAGATCGCTGTAAATGAAATAATTTCTCTAATTTCTCTTTTCCTGTTTGTTTACTTTGTACACTTGGCAGTTCTGTGTGTTTAATCAGTTCCACTGTTTGCCCATTCAGAGTCAGTTTCCCCTATCTGTGTGGGTGTTCCATATGTAATGGGAAAGAAAAGCATTTTAAGAAAAAGAAAGATGTGAAAGTAAAACCAAAAAACTAACTGGTGGAGACTGAAAGGCAGATATGGAACCTGAAACTGAATGTAACTCATTTTAAAAAAATACCCAGATTTGAACTTGACTTTCTCCTTTTTAAAACTTTAAATAAAATAAAATAAATGTAAAACAGAAATTAAATAATGTTGCTGACCTAGTGGTTTTTGAGGTACCATATTCCATCCTAATAGGAATGGTTGGTATTCTCTCAGTTTAAAAAGTGCACATGGAAATGGATACAAGCCTCAAGACAGTCTATTCCTCAACCCTGTATCAGGGCTACTTACATTTGGTACAATCCAAGAGTGCATGAGTCTGAGAGAAGAAGAATTGGTAAAACTTGTTTCTTGTGTGATAGGATAATGTCAAATCCTTTACCACCCCCATAATAGAAATAAAGAAAAGAAATCTCATCTCAAGAATGAACTAAGTAAGACTTATTTCGTTTAATAACAGAAAGCTTGATAAATGTCTTTTGGGTCCTGGAAGTCACTTATTTCCCATTGCAAAACAATATCCTACCACTGACTTCAGCTGCACCTACTGCTGCAACCAGAAGTCACAGATCTTCCTTTTGCCAGATCCTTTTACTCATTATTTTAAGTAATTTGTGCATTTATCACATTTGTAATCTTTGTCTGTCTTAATTCCCTTTTAATTTCTTCTTTCATGTGAGGGTAGCAATTGTTCCTGGAAAGATTTCATTTTCTGGTTTATAAAGTGGAAGATCCACTGGCATGTCAACTGCTGCATGGAACTTGCCCACAGAAATACAACCAGGTGGAGAATATGGACACACAGGATTTACTGAAGGCTTAAACCAAATTACTGTGTAAACTTTCACTCCACTATCTCAAGTACATGGCTTTGGTCAATGGACCTTTCTTTGACTACAGTTTTCCCTCTCTTTCTTTTTCAAATGTCCATTATTTTAGGTTAAAAAAAAAAACTTTTAAAGAATGACAATGGCAAAGTACTTTCCAGTATGGAGGCTTTATTTTTTGTACATTCAATTACATTGTTTTTGAGTAAAATTCAAAGTTAAGAAAAAAAATCCAACTTTCTGCCTTATTTGCCCAGACTTACGTTGGGTATGCAGCTCTGTGATAGCCTGGAGTGACTGGTCTCTGGAGAGGCTCATCTATGCTCTGGTGGACACCAGGAAACAGCTTCTTTTTCCCTTTTGGTGTATGAGTCATTATCTAATACACAGAAGGAGAAGGGGGGGGGGAGGAGAGGCAACTGAAGTCATTGGGACAGAGATAGGAAAATGATCAGAGCATCAACCTAGATTTGTGTCTTAATGTCACTGAACAGGATTGCCATGGTTTACCACCTAGCTACACTACAGTCTTTTCATCTCACAGTACCATAGCTCTTTCTGTTCCAAGCTGGCTCAGTAAGGATGTAAGTTAGCCTTTCCAAGTCCATCTTACTTCTGCTGGATAGAGGTTCAACAACAGATAGTGAGGGATCGGGACTCAGTAGGCAGGTAAAGAGCTGAGTCTCAACAGCCTTATATGTAGCACACAGATGGATGCAGCTGCTATAATTAAACCTATGGGTGTTAAATGGTGATTGAAATGTAGAAATTCAATACCTAGCCAAACCAATTCAGTATTTTGGAATCCCAATGAGTAATACTTACGCCCAAATACTCTGTTGTCAGCAGCTTCTCTCCTGATAGCTCTCCCAACTGCGGTTGTATCACCTCATCTTTGTCCAGATCAGCCTCCATTGTATCATGGTCCTCCTGTTACAATAACACACCTCGAGTATTTGAACCCAGACCTTTGGGCAGCTTTCAGTTCCAGTGAGAGCATTTAATTTTCACTCCGGCAGTCACTTGTGCAATATACATTTAAAACATAAATGACTTTTTCAACTAGGGCTACACATTTGAGCTACTGTGTATATATTTTTGTGTGTGTTTGTACACATGCATGTACATGCACACTTGTCCAAGCTTGAGATACACTCAGAAATAAATACAAATAATTCCTCCCAGCAGCTGCATAACCTTAACAAGGCTGGAGGGGAAAAATTATAGCCCCAAAGGACTGCTCTCCTTGAAATCTCAAATCCCTAAGTATTCCATGCAGGATAAAGATCCAATAACAGAAGAACATGATGGTGTTAATATGTATTACTTTCTAATGAGACTAGTTCCCCTCCATCCTCCAAAGAACATGACAGATCAGCCCCACAACAGAACTAAAGGAAAAGTGTTTTGCTGTTTAAAAAGGTTGTAACAATACATCATTGTATGGAAAAGTAAATCAATCATTCTAGGAGAGGTTAGTTAGCTTCATATACTGTAGTTCTTCAAGATGTGTCCCCCCCATGGGTGCTCCACATCAGATGCACATGTGCCCCGTGCATCTGTGATCAGAGATTTTTGGTATCAGTGCCCGTTCGGCCAACACATGCACTCCAGACCTTCTCCTGCCCCGTACTGAGGATATATAGAGCTGTGTGGTTAAACCGGCAGTTTCTTCTCTACCGCAAAGACTGATGAGATGAGACTCAGCAGCAGAAGGGAAGGGAGGGCATGTAGTAGGGACACACATCTCAAAGAACTACAGTACAAAGTAAGTAACCCCTCCTTCTCGGAGTAGTGTCCCTATGGGTGCTCCATTTCCGATGACTCCTGAGCAGTACTCCTGGAAGGAGGATGGTGTTTCAGAGCCAGATCGAACACTGATGATAGGACTGCCATGCCAACAGCAGCATCTGATGTGGAAGTGTGTATCAGGGCATAGTGTTTGGAAAAAGTATGGACTGACACTCAAGTCACAGCTTTGCAAACTTCTGCAACTGGTACATTTTTCTACAGTGCCATGGTTGTAGATTGGGATCATGTAGAATGGTCTATTATTCTAGAAGGGGGCTGATCATTAGCAGCCTCATAACAAGAAAGAATGCATCTGGAAACCCACTTTGAAAGTCTTGGGTGGAAACTATGAATCCCCATGCCCCCAAAGGATACAAACAGCCCAGGAGACTTCCTAAATGGTTTGGTTCTGCCCAGACAGAAAGTTAATGCACTTCTAACATCCAAGATATTGCAGACACCTTCATCCCTGGTCTGGTGTAGCTTTGGGAAAAAAAACTGGAAGGTGGATAACATGGTCAATGTGGAAATCAGAGGATATTTTAGGTAGAAACTTGGGACGCAGCTGTAAAGAAACTTTTTCCTTGAGGAACTCTACTGTACAGGGAGAATCTGGCATCAACAACCCTAACCTATCTACTTTCTGGGCAGAAGCGATGGCCACCAAGAAGGCCATCTTCATAGACAAGCATAGCATAGAACACTTATAACATTAGAGCTTCAAAGGGAGGTTTCGTTAGTCAATTAAAGACCAAATTCAAATCCCATACAGGGGTGAGTTCTCTAATCTGCAGAAAAAGATTAATCAACCCCTTGATGAATCTGACTATTGTGGGGTGGGCAAACACTGAGAATCCCTCTCAGGGGAATAAAAGGCTGTAACAGCCACCAAATGAACTGTGAAAGAACTCATAGCAAGCCCTGACTTTTTAAAATACATTAGGCAATCCAGAACAGCAGAGGGGGAAGAATGAACCGGTGAAAACAGAAGACATTTCTTCCACTTTTGCAGGTAGTGGAGATCTTTCTGCTGTTGAACAGGACCTGTTGTACTTCTGCCAAGCAAGAAACTTCTAACCCCAAGAACCATCAAGGAGTCAAGCTATGAGTTGAAGAATGCTCAAATTGGGATGAAGAACCCTAATGGAATCCTGAGACAGCAGGTGGGAAATAGTCAGAAGCAGTAATGCCAGACAACAGATGTGGTGAATCAGTAAGGAAACCAAACTTATCTTCGCCAAGTTGGTGCAATTAGAACAACTCTCTCTCTTCTTGCTTGATCTTCTTGAACATCATCAGGATCAACAGTGTCAGGAGATATATACATGGATGAAGAGCCTTCTCTAAGGAAAGTGAAAGGCATCACTTAGGGATGACGACAACCCAGTCCTCCTTGCAAGCAGAATTTTTTGCATTTTCTGTTGATGGCAGTCCCAAAAAGATCTACTTCTGGAAACCCCAAGGGTCAGAAAAATACACTTGAGAATCTGAGTGTCCAGTTCCCACTCATAATCTTGGGAGAAGTGCCATGGTATTGTTTTCCATGCGTGAAAGGTCAGAGGCTGAGACGAGATGTGACTGGTTATACACCAGTTCCATAGTTTTATTGCTTTAGCATAAAAAAGAAGGGGATCTCAGTCCCCTCAGGCCTTTTATATAGAACATGCAGGATATGTTCTCTGTCATGACTTTGACAGACTGACACATGTTTAAGGGAAGGAAACTGATGCAGATGATCCTGATTGCCCTGCATTCCAGGAGGCTGATGTGCAGAAGAGGCTCCTGGGCAACCATTTGCCTTGAATTGTGCCTGTCCCTCGGTGTGCTCCCCATCCCACAAAGAATGCATCTGAAGTTATGGTAGGGGAAGGCTGAGTAAAAGAAACTCCTGCATAAAAAAACTTCGATGGGTCTTTTCACCCACTGAATGAGTTTAGGACTCAAAGAGGAACGGACCCCAGCTTGTCTAGACCATGTTTATTTTGAATGTAGACTATGCTCTGAGCCATCCCTGAAAGCAAAGCAAAGCAAAGACGTAACCTGGCATGTTGTATTATGAAAATGCAATGTGCCAGAATGCCTAGCCGTTGGAAACAATTTCTTGCTGACATTTGAGGACTTATTTGAATCTTGGAAATTAGGTTTCTTAATGTCATAAATGTGACCACAGGAAAATAAGCTCTGGATGTTAAGGCATTCAGAGAAGCCCCTATAAAGTCTATCTGCTGTACTGGAGTCAAAATGGACTTTCTGATGTTGAGCTGAAGTTTCTAACTTGGGGAACAGGGCCATAGCTGTCTTTACTGCAGAGAGAAGCTTGCTGTACAACTGGCTCTCGAGGAACCAATTGTTGAGTTAGGGGAAGATGATTATTGCCAATTGACATAGGTGAGTGGTCACTCTTGGGGCAGAGGATAGGCCGAAGGGAAGCACTTGATATTGAAAGTGATCCTGGCCGACTGTGAAATTAAGGAACCTATTGTGAGAGGGGTCAGTTGTGATGTGAAAGTACACACCCTGATGCTTCAAGGGCTGTGAACCAATTCCTAGAGTCTAACAATAGACTAGAGCTTCAATAGTTGCCATCCTGAATTTCTGCATTTTCACAAACATGATCAGAAATTCTAAAATCTGTCTCCATCACTCTTTTTAGGTGGAACCAAAAAATACTTGGAACAGAATCCTTAGCCCCTGTGCTGAACTGGAACTAGCTGTATGATTCCTTTGTGTAGGAGGGAAATGATTTGCTGTATCAACAAGTGTTTGTGAGATGGATCCCTGAGAAGGAACAAGGAAGGAGGGTGGTGTATAGGGGTGCAGATAAAATAGGTGGAATAACCTGATTTTATAACCTCCAAAACCTGTTTGTTGGACATAATCTGCTCCCATGTAGGTTGAAAGTGGAAGATATGGTCTCCAAAAGGTGGGAGGTGGGTAGAGTGGAGCAGCTGAAGATTCCTGAAGTAGGACTGTTTCGATGAGCAGGAGGGCTGGGTAGTAGTAGTGGATGTGGTAGGGGGGCTTTTCTTTTGATATCTTGGTCTCTTTTTGGTGGTTTGGCAGATTACAGAAACTGGGAAACTGGATTAGGTGGGATCACCGAGCCGTCTGCGACCGACTACATTTTCTTTCATTCACAGGTGTAGATATACCAAGGGACCTAACAGCGACCCTCAAATCCTTCAGAGTGTGCAAACATTCATCCATGGACTCACTGAAGAGTTTAAGTCAACTGAAAGAGAGGTCTTCTATGGTATTTTGAACTTCCCTGAGAAATTCTAATGAGCATCTTGGCTGCAACTGACACAAGATGACAGCAGCGGAAATGGAGCAAGCTGCAGCACTGGCTGCTGCTAGAGATTTTGCAACGAGATCCTTGCTGGGAGCTGATCTTCCACGATAATGGGCTGAAACTGTTCCTGATGTTCCAGAGCGATATGTTACATAAAAGCACTACATTTTCTGTAGTTGATGTGATTATACTTTGCCAACAGACCTTGGTACTCTGTGATTCTAAACTGTAACATCATGGAGGACAAATTCTTATGACCAAAGGGGTCCAGGCACGTTTGGTCTTTAATATAAGGCCCAGCTTTTGAATGGTGCTGTCTGCCATGCTCACTGATGGCCTCCACAACTAAAGAATTAGGTGGAGGGTGCAAGAATAAAAGCCTTAGAAATTTTGGCTGGGACATGCTACTTGTTAGCTTTTTTCCATGTAGGGGGTACAGTAGCCAAAGTGTGCCAAGTGGTCTTGGCAGGTTTAGCTAGCGCCTCATTCACTGGCAAGGATACTTGACCAGGAGCTGTTGTGTGCAGAATGTCTAAAAGCTTATGCTGCAACTCTTGGACCTCCTCCAAGGGTATCTGGAGAGTCAGCAATCTGTTTCGTAAGTTCTTGAAACTGTTCAAAATCATCAGCATAAGATGGTGCGGAAGGCATCACAGCCTTATCTGGGGAAGATGAGGAGATATTAGTTTGTAGTGTCACTTGCTTCTCAGCCTCTTCCTCCTCAAAAGCAGGCTGAGGTCTCTGTATACCAAACCCCAAATCTTGCTTAACACTGTTTAACGTTGGACAGTGACAGGCTCATGTTAATACCTTTGACTCTTTGGGTCCATATATTCCATCTAAATTAATACAAGAGATGTCCCAGCACAGAAATCTGGGAACATGAGGAGGTGCCCTCAGCAAAGTCCAAGGAAGGAGCAGACTGTGGAGGCAATGATGTTTATCTGCCTTATCCTGAAGATACCGGAGAACTAGGGGGTACTGGGGAAGGAGAAGGTCTCAGTGACCTAGAAGATCACAGTAATGACAATCATTTGGTATCCTTTAACAAAGGAGACTCTGGCTGTAGAGAATCTAAATTCCTGCAGTAGCATGTGAATGTGTGCTGAAACTGAATGAGGCCTCCCAGCAGTCAGCAGCGGTACCAAGGATGCCGTTTGTTTCAGAGGTATCTGTCTAGCAGACGGTGATGGTACTGAGGATGTTGATGGCTTTGGAGATACCGATGTAGTAGTCTGCGACACCTGCTTAGGTGCTGGCCATAGCACAGAGAACTCTGTAGTCAGTACCAGCTTCCTCGACGCAGTGTTTAGTCTCTGTGGTGCAATCATGCTTTGACTGTACCGAAAATGGTTTGATACCAAGGCACATTTGGTATTGTGATTCTTGAAAGAGCTTGAAGTCTTTGACTAAGAGCTCCAGATACCGGCGAAGCCTGGAGCCTCAGCAGTACCCTTTCTGGAACATGAGGTCTCTGAAACAGTCGATTTCTACAGTGACCAAGGTCTATGGGGTACTGTGGTCACTCAAAGGCAGATGTACAGGGAAGGCATCTGGGCCTGGATCTAAGGCCGGTCGAAGGAAGTGCTTCATCATGAGGAGCCTAAATTTAATCTCCCTATTTTTCCTAGATCTACTCTTGAAGGCTGAGCAGATCTTGCACTTACACAATATGTGTGTGTCTCCCAAATACACTGGCAAGGCCCATCGCTGACTGGCACAGATTAATGACAGGTGAGGCAGTGCTTGGATCCCAGAATACCACAGAGACAACAACCTCCAAGATAGGAGGGGAGAAGAAGGGGTGTCTAATGGAAACAAACCTGCAATTAACTAGAAGAACTATAAAACTTAAACTAAAGGAGAACACTACAGTAGACTTAGCTAAAACTAAAGAACCCAAAGAGCTAAAAGCTAACGGTTGAGCTTGACGCGGAAACACTATACACTCCACCGCAGGCCAAGGGCAGAGAAAGAACCAAGGGCAGTTCACCTGTGCAGGTCTATATATCCTCAGTACAATGCACAAGAAAGTCTGGAGTGCACGAGGGCCGCACAGCCCCTAGCACCTAAAACCTCCAGTCAGAAGTGGAACTCCCATAGGGACACTTCTCGAAGAAGAACTAGGTATTATTACAACAATGATGATGATTACAACAGAAAAAGCCCGATCCAAAACTCATTAAAGTCAGTGGTGACTACTGATTTCAGCTGGCTTTGGATCATTTCCAAAGAGCATAAAAGGAGAGAAAAGGACAGGACAAGTATCCTTACACGAGCGAGACAGAGTGAGGGAGTAGGTTCAACGGTTAAGTTGAGACATAAATCTGTTTTGAGTATGGCTTCAATAGGAGCACCCTCCTGGGCAGGCCGTGGCACAGCAGACATGCCTGCCTCAGTTTCCCCTTTCAGAGTCTCCACAAATAATGGTCTTCCCAAGTATAAATTTAGCCCTGGGGGGATTTATTTTAAAAGTCCGATGCACATAAACCATAACAAAACAAGTCCCAGTATCAAGTCCCACAACCATAATCCAGACAGTACATCAAATAGAACCCCAGGGTCCCTCAACACACCCCAACGCTCCAAAGCAGCCCCAGCGCCCCACATCATAACATGGCTCTCCAGCCTTCCAACTTCTCTGTCTCTCTGGCTTCAGCTCTCCAGCTCTGAGAACCGGCTGGCTTCTCTTCACTGGCTTCCTAGCCTTCAGCCCTTTTCAGCCTCCCAGCACCAGTTTTGGCTCTTGAAAGTCGGCAGGCTAGCCTTTCTACTTACTACCTAGTAATTCCTCCCTCTTTCCAAGGAAGACCTGCAGACAGCCTCCTATAGTCTTGTGACTCTTGCAGACTTAACTCACCAGGTCTCTCTCTCTCTCTCTGGAGCCATGTCTAGACGTACAGCGCTGCAGCTTCTCCCACCAACATAGCTTCTGCTGCTTGCAGAGGAAGTTTTATTGTCTTTCCCGTCAACGTAGAGCATCTTCACCAGACTGGGGCACTGATTCAGCTGCGCCGCTGCAGTGTGTCTGGTGAAGATGCTCTATGCCGAAGGGAAAGACCTCTCCCGCCAGCAGAATAAAACCTCCTCTATGAGCAGCAGAAGCCATATCGGTGGGAGAAGCTCTCCTGCCAGCACAGCGCTGTGCACACGAGTGCTACTGTTGGTGTAATTTACGTTGCTCAGGGGGGTGGTTTTTTCACACCCTTGAGTGACATAAGTTATGCCAACACAGGCTATAGTGTAGACATAGCCGGGGTCTCGCCTCTCAAATTCTCCCTCATCCTTTATAGCCTCTAGGTGCTACCATCCCCCCTTAAAAGGCCAAATGAGAGCAACTGTTCTGGCACAGGAGAGCTGGACCGATTTCATTTAATGGGCCAGCCACCCTGTGACACTCTTGCTACAAAAATCATCCAAAGTTTTGCTTATGCAATCTCAAAACAGTTTTAGAAAGAAGGTGCCTTATAAGTGAGCATATGGTAGACATTTCAGATGGCAGAAATGGGCAGATGCTGGCTACAGATATGGCCATCACCCTGAGTAGGCCTTGACTCAATGGAGCAATGCAGATTCATAACAACTAAGAGATCTGGCACTATATTTTTTCTGCTTGCACCTTTATTATTTAGCACTTATTAAATATTTTAAACAAAACCATAATCTTTGCCCTGATATGGATATTTTGTTTCTTACTAGCACTACTGGTATGGACGTCAGAAGTAGGTGAACATGCTTATGTTACATGCATTAGGTTATAGACATATTGCTTATAAGTGACAAAAATATTCTATGGTTTAAAGGAAACACCTTGGAATGAATTATTGTTTCATACAGGGAATTAAAAAAGCACCTGTTAAATTAGTCATCTGGGATGAATTCCAGTTTGCAATCTCCTAATAGTAAGTGGTTTAGTCTTTACTCATTCTTAATTATACTTCCCCAAAATTATTCCAAAAAAGACCAACACAGCCATTTTTCTCAACAAACTGGAGAATTTATTCTTCATACCCCTTTCTAAAAACTGTTGCATAGACATTGTATAAAATGACTGCTGTATTATAAAAACTATGTTTCAGTGGTGGGCATGTGAACTCTATGCATGTAAGTCAAGATTTCCAAAGCATTTTAGGGGATTAAGACACACATCTCACATTAATTTTAATAAGACAAGGGGAGTGAGGTACTATGTTTATTGGACCAGCTTCTGTTGTTTAGAGAGGCAAGCAATCGAGGTTGAAAGCTTGCGCCTCTCAACAACAGAAGCTGGTCCAATAAAAGATAATACCTGACCCACCCTGTCTCTCTAATATCCTATGGCTACAACAACACTGCATACATTAATTTTAATGGAGGATACAATATATGTCTAAAACCCCTAGACTGCACTGAAAATATCAGAGTCTATAAAGCAATTTTGCAATTATTCTGAATGAAAGGAGCAACACAGAAGTACCATCAGTGCATAATTTCCTGTTATTTAGCCTCATTAGTACACTTAAAATGTAGCAGCTTGACATATGCCAGGAGTTAAACTGGATGATCATAACATCCTTTTTTGCTTTTTCCATTGGCCTGACAACAGTGTGACTTCTAAAAAGCTTCAAAGTTCTTCCCAGGTTGGCTCTATTCACCATGTTATCTACTTTTACTCGATATCTAAGGTCCTCCAGTTGAGGTTTCTATTTCATTCTGCACAAAAAAGTTCTATGCTCTGTTGGCAAGTGGACATCTTTTAGCCTCCATTCCCACATTGTGGGGAATTCTAATCTTCAGAACCGCTCAAGTGTCTGGATCTAATCTTCAGAACCGCTCAAGTGTCTTAATGTACTAGTATGTGGATTCAAACATGTCCACATTCTAGTTCCTTGTATGGAGTACATCTCCAGTAGAAGTATAATCATTCCACTGCAACACCACCACAATCATGCCCTGTTCTACCACCACACAAAGGGTGCAACAGACCATAGCAGTGAAGGTGTTAACGGCTTGAAGTTTAAGGCCTGGTCAACACTAGAAAATTAGGTTGGTTCAACTATGCAGGGTGTGAAAAATCCACACTCCTGAGTGGCATTGTTAAAATAACCTAAATCCCTGTGTGGACAGTGCTAGGTGCCTTTTGAGGAGGTGGATTACCTACACGGACAGGAGAAACTATCCCATCTGCATAGGTGGTGTCTACACTGAAGCACTCCAGCGGCACAGCTGCAGCAGCATAGCTGTACAACTGTAGCATTTTAAGTGTAGACAAGACCGAAGATTAAGCTCTTTTCTTTTGATGTTGCTTTTGGCTGAGCTGTATTTTCACACTGAATTTAACTGTTTGGAGTGTGAGGTTTTTTGGGGGGGTTTTGGTTTTTTTTGGACAAATCAGGTCAGCCAGCTGCTTATTTGATTTGCCATTAATTAGAGCTTTAGGGGAATATTGGAGGGCTTGATTCCACAGTATCCAGTGCAGGTGATCGATTCTCTCATGGCTTTGCCCTCAGCCGCGCCCTCTGTTAACTTCCTCGGTGACAGAATCACCTTACTTAGATTTTGAGAGGTGATCTGAGCAGCCCCTTTTTTTCCCGTCTGTGCAGCAGCTTTCCCTTTGTGCTTATTAGGAAAGTCTTGGCTCAAAGTAAATGAGCTTGCCGAACTCTTTTTAACAGTGCCTCCCACGTCATAGCTGGTAAATTCAGTACACTCAAAGCAATTTTTACTTGCGGACGTAGCCCTTCTATGAAACAAGTTGGAAAGTCTGTGTCGATAAGATCTTTATCTTTCTTTTTATGCCTCACAGCTTGCTATAGGATTTTTTTATGTTGTAAATAAGCATTAGGGTGTATCCCTAGGGCTTGCCGTTCCAGATGAAAGCACACCTCAATGTGCTTGACAGGATTTATTATCTTAAAGACATTCCTGATACGCTATTTTTGTGTGTGTATATTTACGGGACGTTTTAAGCAGCTGTTTAATGGGAGACATTTTTTTAAGAGCAATGCATAATTACTATAATTTCATTGAGGCACTGTGATAAACTGTGCAAACCAGGCAACTAGATTATCGGGGGTGATATTTCCTAAAGCCTTTTTTAGTGCCTGCACTTGCTCAGGTTTTAATATTTTGTCTACTGCAGTGGTAGTGTGAGTGGAACATTTTATTTTTTTTTAATAATTTTTGTTTTTATAAACACAAGAGCCATGGGCACAATAGCCTGTGGCGTAACCTCCCAGCCCATCTGCTTCACTATTTACCTGAGGGGAGCGTCGGGAGAAGGACATCTTACCCCCTCATTTGACCGGTTTTCATCACATACAGCAAACAGAGAGCTGACAGATCAAAGTCCTGCATACCAACGCTCTCTGCACCGTCATAACCTCCAACTGCCTCCATGGCAGCAATAATTCCCTGAGCAGCAGCCAATTGCTCTGTACACTGAGAACTGCTGCCGACAAACTGCCTGGGACTGACCCTCAGTTTTACTAAGGTTTTTTGGGGGTTTTTTTTTTTTTTAGGACAATGTATACGGCGGCTTGTGCATCCTTACATTTTGCTTCCCAGATACGAGCTTTTTTCCCCCCACTGTCTAACTTTTTTTTGTACCCCTCTGCATTGCACTGAGAGTTAGAAAGCAATGTAGCCTGAGTGACATACTGAAGATTTATATTTTGTTTGTAGTTTTTGTATTTGACTTTGGCATGCTATTAACTGTTTTTGCAGCTTTCTGGGTTTTTTGGCTAGCTTTTTAAATTTTTTATTAAGGGTTTTAGACACTAATAAGAACCCATGTAAAGTGGCCAAGCGTTTTTTGTTTTTTTTTAATGATTGGACTTTGGTTTTATGAATTGTTCCCACTGGAGCATCAAGTATGCATATGCCATTCTACCCTTAAATGCTCTTCCAGACCATGGGTTCTTCTCCAGGTCATCCACAAAAGCTTCCATATCCGAGACTGGTTCTAACAAAAGGAGAGAAGGAGTGGCAACCCCTCGACCACCTGAATCACAACACATGCCTGTAGAGGACATAATGCCCTCCTCCTGAAGCCAAATACAGATACAGATTTGCAGAGAACCATGACAGACAGGTTGCTACCCTGCTGACACGCAGTGAGAGAGACCCTTGCACTGTACACCTCAAAGATCATCTCACACACAGTTGATCGAGCCCACCCAGGGACGCCAATTGTTGACACCGGACACTTAGTGATCCGTGTGTATACCAGTGAGACACGGTACGCCCAATTTGCAGATCAATAAGGTTTAATGTGCAAGGTTTTTTATAAATATACTAGTTAAATACAAAGCCTAAAATTAACTACAATATATTATACTCACTAAACCTGGAGAACCAAGCAATCACGCAGAAGGCTGTATACAGGAACAGCTTTTTTTAGGGGCCTGCCAGGGAATCAATGGATTCTCTGGTCCGACTGGCAGAACCTCCCATGGAATAAGGCATTGATGGAGCGCGCTTCTTTGTTTAAGTGGTGATTTTTTATAATTTTTTAAAATTATTATTATATTTGTTAATTATTTACACTGGGTTTTTATTTTTGATTATATTTTATTTTTATTATGATAATTTGGGGTTGTTAAAACAACATTTGGTGATAGGAGGGGCGGTGTGAAAATATGCCCTTTGGCAGTGAGAAAGTGTACCCCCAGACATTCAAAGATAACTTGTTCCCATTACCATTATCTATGTGCAGCTGCAAGCACACATGTTGTGTATTTCATCTTGTTATGTGCAGTGGTATGCAGAAACTGAGACATTTGCAGGGTTACTTAGTAGTCTTTATTTTTGCTAACCGGAAGATGTCATGCTATAGGGGTCAGATTAGCCAAGCAAGCAGCTAAACCTATGCTAGGCCTTTAGAACATTAGACAGGCAACTCAAATTGCACTGGGCTTCCAACAGGAGGACTGCACAACTGGAAGCTTTTTCAACCATTGAAATGCCTACTTTTCAGTCTCTCTATCATTTTATAAAGTGTAATACTGTGGTGGAATCCACACCTATGAACACAAACAATGATGCAATTTACTGTAATTATAGATGGGTTTTTGCAACGGAAAACATTTTTTTCTATAAGACATGTAACTCCTAAGAGCTTGACAAAACCCAGTAGTTTGGTTAAAAGCTCTGGGTTTTGTTTATTTTAAATAAACATGAGCACATTACAGGATTTAAGATGCTACAAGAACTTTAAGCCTATTATTATAGATTCACTGACATGGGCTGTTAAAAAAGGACTGTCAGAAAAGCTGAAATACCTAGAAAGCTACTTTAAAAAAACCCAAGATTAGAGACAAGGCTTAGAAACAGACACACAGATCCAGCTTTTCTGAAAAGCCCAGATATTCCCCCATATTGCAGTAGCTTCTACCAACTCTCAGCAGAGTGGTTTAGTCTTAAGAGGTCACTACCATGAGATCTGCTAAAAGCCAACAGAAAATCAGATTAATTTAAAATTAAATACAGAAAAAGCAAAATATAGAAAGGGAAATGGTAATTGGGGAAATCTTTACATAGACATATTGCTAAAATGGAAGGTGATACGGATGTGGTGAGGAAAATGGGTGGTGATCCAAAAATACACCTCTCCATAATGCTTTATTTTGTATTTGTTTGTTTTTTTTAAATAGTCACTAAGCTACAAACATTTGCAACAAGATGGTCACTAACATATACTAAAACAAGGCAGTCTGTGTTAATAAATAACCAACACATATATACCCTGAAACACATCAATTTGGTGCTGGTTTGTAAAGTTACTTTAATTGGCACTTTTGATTTGAGTTTGTACTAATAGACTTTCTGTGTATAAAACTTTCCCAAACTCTCCCGTAAGCCGGTTTGACAGGCAGCTCTGTAAGGTCAGATATAATCATGGAACTCAATCTCACCATGGAGAACAATTATATTCTGCATTCCAAAAATACAAAGGTCTACATCTGTGAGGCAGTGAGTGAACAAATTATTGGTTATTTACAGAAACAATAACCTGCATGAAACTAGTATATAATTTTGTTGCCATTAATTTTGGCATATATCTTCTATATCAATTTTGTAACCAAGGGACTAGAATAGAATAGGCCTCCTTTTGGAAATAGAATAAAAAAAGTTATCCAGTGGCAATGATATAGCTAAGGACCGAGCAGTATTTCCATAAGCCCCTGGAAATAAGGATTTTTAATTTACCCGTAACAATTAGCATTGACCTGAAAGTTGATAGCAGCCTAGAAGGAAGTTTTAAAAAGTGGTTGGGAGTTTTTTTTAATATATAAAGGAAGAGTTTATATAACTAAAATATAGAAATTTATCTGTTTCAACCTTCCATCTCTACAAAGATGGAAAGAATGGGACATGGAAAATTAACTCTCCTTTTACTCCTAAGAGCAGTCCCTTAAGAACAGAGTGCTCAGTGCTCAACGCCCATGAAATTCAGGCCACGCCTTTCTTGAAGTGGTCTCCGCATCACTATACATCACAACAGATCAAAGCTGTGTCAAAGTATCCCTCAGAAACAAAAATGCCAGAGACCAAAGGAAAATTTCACTATCTTGTACTGTCACAGAAGATGTAAGGCAATCACTGTTACAGAATCTTACCTCTAGCAACAGCTACTCCCCAGTAAGAGGTTTTATACACAAGTGATGTAGGTAGCAATGAGAGGTTATAAAGATGAGCTCCTGGAATATCCTGGATGCACCACATACATTGCTTTGGGGGCAGATTACTAGGCTTTCACATACTTAAAGATAACTGGAAATGAAGTAGTTACATAATTTAATCCTATGACTCAGTTCTTTGTGCCACCTGGGGCAAGACAGCTGTGAGTGTTAATTAACATTCTTGCAAATGCAGATTCAAATATGGTGAAGGTCAAAGATGGAATCAGTTTGCCGGGTTCAATCTAGTCCCCAGTGGACGTGTGCTCATCACCATCTGACTAATCCATGGTATGGATCTTGCCTACCAAAACCCAATCATCTCAGAACTACCCAACCACATAAAACAATGCTACACAAAGGCCAGATGCTGTGAACTGCTGACGTCAATTAAGAACGCAGGACGCGCAGCACCTCTCATGATTGGGGACCTTTGCAATGTTTCTCTAACTTCACAATGAATCAAACATGGGGCAGGTACCATCTTTCTGTTCTGTTCCTATACAGTGTCTAGCACACTGAGGTCCTGGCCCATCACTAGCGTTCCTAGGCACTATGGTAATATAAATAAATAATAATAATAAATTAATTTGAAATGTACATTCAGCTGTTGTTACCCTGTAGTAAACACACTGTAAAGTGGAGTTTGGATTGTAGCAAATAAGCTCCCTGCTCAGAACACTCAACTATTCATTGGTGTCTGTTTTCTCCTTTAAATTTGCATGATTCAGTTTCTCTATGTTGCACTCTACTTCTTAACATAAAGAATTTACAAAAAAGTTGGTACTTTTTTCTCATTTAAAAAGAAAAAAGCAGCTCTTCTAAAGTGCTACATCTATACAATTAAGCACAACTACTGTAGCAGAGAACAAAAGGAATGCCTTAAAGTTAGCCCAGTGTCTGCATGACTTGAGGGATAACATCTGTGCCTGGAGCTGGGGAACACAGGACAAAGTGTCATGCTGAATGTGGATTTCCTACTTTTTGCTGGTTTGAGTCATATACTTAGGTATTGTCCATATGGTTATTTTTGGGCTAAGCTGACACTAGCTATTCTCCAGGAATTTCCACAGTACAAAGTGATTTTTTAAAGAAAAACTAACCATGATTGTCAGCTAACAATCCATCAATGCCAAGGGCCATTTTAGAACACACATACTCTATACATACACACATATTTGGCTATTATACTATATAGTATAATCCCATGCAATCATATCTTCTAGCTGTCCCTTTAAATTGCTCATACAGCACTTTTTATGTAACAGAGTGCTATATGGTGGATAGATTTTTAAAAATAACTCCCCTTTGGTTGTCTATACTTGTATTTTTCCAGGAAATCTCCTACAGTTGAGCTTGCATGGGTGTCGCAATAGCAGGAGTACTAACAGGCAGAGTAAAGGCATTTTTACCATCTCACCATCTAGACCTATTCTGCTGGTTTGTTTAGGTAATAAAATGATTAAAAGGCCTGCATTCTGTCTAAATTTGGGCTCCCACTATTGCTGTGTAGGAGGTTTCCTGAAAAACGCTAGTATAGACAAAAGTTTAAATTGAGATTGAAATGCACAGCTGACTAGTTCTTATCTACTCAAAATGCAGGCTGCCTGCACATTCTGTTTACTATTGTAATTCATCTTTTTAAGGGGACTGATTTTTCAAATCAAGAACCACATTTGTACTTACTGGTTTGCTAATCTTACATTAATAGAAGTTAATTAAAATAGATTTTAAAATGTCAAAATAAGAAAAAGAAATTACACTGTAAATAGCTGATGATGCCTCAAAGGCAACTAGTAAGCATTCAGTTTACACACATTTCTGCTGGTGTTTTTGGTCATTTGCTTCCCTTGTTCCTAATTACTAAAGACATCTGCATGAAAACAGGATCTCTACTGATATAACAGTTCCTCTGCTCATTCCTTACTTTAAATTGTAATCTTTTGTTATGTCATCACAGTTTCTTGTTGTGATGATTATGTCATAAGCAAAGAATTAGGACTTCGAAAGAGGAATAAGCAGCAGGAGAGGAGATCCTCTTTTCATGCAAAACATCCTTGGTAATGAAATTTAAAACACACCCCACAGAGGAATAGACATACAAAATCTGCCACAACCAGCACAACTGTCCCTGAATAGAATGTTAATCAGTTTCCCATGAGATGTCAGCAGGGCTTTACACTTACTTCATCATCTTCGTCCTCTTCTTCATCATCAGACTCAACACTGTCATCTAATGGCTCTTCTAGAAAGAAAACAAAACAAAAAATACTGTAAGTGATCAAAAGTGAATTAGTCTGTGTCCATCCCATCAGAAACTCTAGCTATTACCCTCCTTCCTGAAAAATTTTGTCTTGCCAATATTTATGACGTTCTTTGTACAGCAGCTCTGGAGCTTTGTGCTAGTATTTTGAGAACAGCAACCAGTGTTCTTATCTGCCCCATAAAACATTTTAGAATCACCAAAAATCATCTCTTGAATTCCCTTGAATTCAGGAATAGTTATTTACTCATGATTGTCCCCAACTAGTTAAATTCTCATATTTACAGTATGATAAGGGGATAGCAGACACACAAATCAGTAAACAATTTTTGGAGGATATAATTTAAAGATGCCCCCAATAGTAAATACAAAATTAATGTCATAATTGGAGAGACACATTGCACTAGCGCAAACATACATAATTATAATGCAAACAATCTAAACTCACAGGCTCATACTGTAGAACTGAGCACTCAGAAATTAGGCCCAACAGTCACATATCTCCTTTCAAACTGCCATTTTCACAAACAGAGCAGCAAAACATTTTTATATGTTCGATGCATGTAGCGTGTGCATATTCTATATTGACAGTATTTTAATCAAACACTAACTACATGAGATTCTATTTGTTCTTTTCCACCTTATGGTCTTGTCTACACTAGCTCTATGCTGGCAAAATTTTTGTCACTCAGAGGTGTGAAGAAAACACCCCCCTGAGCAACATAAATGTTGCCAGCATAAGCACTCATGTGGACAATGCTATGTCAGTGGGAGACACTCTCCTGCAGACATAGCTACTGCTGCTCATTAAGTGGTTTATTATGTCGGGGGGGGTAGCTCTCTCCCATCAACATAAAGCAGCTACATAAACGCTTATGCCGGCAAAACTTATGTCGCACAGGGGTGTGTTTTTTTCACTCGCCTGAGCAACAAAAGTTTTGCCAGCATAAGTGCTAGTGCAGATAAGGTTTAAGATTGTACTCCTTTTCAAAGTACAAGACGACAACTGAACTAGAATTCCTTTTAGTGAACAAGGGGATGCCTCCTGAATTCATCCCTGTTTTCTCTTTATTTCTTCTCTCTCCAACAACTTCCCTCTAGCCACAAAGGCCAGAACATAACTTGTCAATTCTACTTCAGGTTTGGATTGGGGGTAAGGAGAGGTCACAGACACCGGAGGGCTTCCTGTCCCTACCCACCTATGGAGCAAGAGAGGAGCAAGACTGAACCCTCTGCCACTGCACTGTGCTACCAGTTACATCACCAGCTTATTCAAGCATTATATCTTTGCTTCCTGGAGGACAACCAGCATAAGCATCCAACATCGTGCTGCACATGGTCAGAAAGCTTTGGAATTTAGACCCAAATGTCTCTTTTTTGAAACACAAAGGAAATTTTAAAAACACATTTGAAACTGAAATCCTGATGTTCCCTGTTTGAGCTTTCCCAGTCCATCACACCAGTATCATTCGTTGTAAGTTCCCAATGCCATATATAAAAACATGAGCTTTTTTATGGCCTTTGTGAAAGATTTACAGCCCAGATAATAGCTGCATCTGTTCCCCTGACCTGAATTGAGCTGCTTGATAATGAATTCAATTTGCCGGATCATTTCGGCGTTTCCTTCCTTGATGAAGCATCGCAGAATTTCTTCCATTCCCTGAATACATTGGAAAACATTGCTAGGTTAGTGTTTCATGTGACTAGCCCAGTACAGGGTCATTTCACTGGCTAGAATCATTGTTTTGTTGAGAAAAGAAAATATACAGTGAAACTACTGTGTCCAGTTATAAATATTTCATTCTGTCCCTCAATTGCCCAGAGATTAAGGTAATTTGCTACCACACTTGAGCACAAGCAATATTAACAGATTTCCACAGTAGCTACTCCTCTGCTTTCTAAACTCAATACATACCGGTTCATTAAAAACATATCTCTGTAGTAAAAGAGTATGAAAAGAACTGTGCAGGCTTTACGGAAAAGTGGGAGGTGGGCCTGATTTCTATCCTCTCCGTAAACCTGTCTCTTCCATGTTTGCACCTTTGCGCTCAGTTTTGTGCCTGTAATTTTTTTATGACATTTAGATGTCCAACTCCCTATGCTGGGTAGCAGTTCACAGATTGGGTGGGGCCAGCCATCTAAATGACAATAACTGTGCCTGCAAATTATGGACACAAAAAGAGAGAAGTCCCTAAATCAGTAATTAAGAATGAAAATAGCTCAGGTCCCTCCTACCAGCTTTCATTAGGAACCCTACTCCCTACTTCTTTCCTCTATTACTGCACTCATACACCCCAAATGCCCTCCTTGGCCTCAGCTAGACTAGGATAAAAAGGTGTGTTGTTAGAAGATGTTAGCTAATGCTTTCTAACTAAGGCCTGGTCTACACTACAGACATATCAGTATAACTACGTCACACAGGGATGTGAAAAATCCATGCTCCAAGAGATGCAGTTACACAGACCTAACCCCCTTGTAGACAGCGATACGTTAATGAGAGAGTTTCTCCAGCTGACAAAGCCACCACTTCTTGGTGAGGTGAATTACCTACGCCAACAGGAGAGCTTCTCCCGTCGGCATAGGAGGTCTTCACTGAAGTGCTACAGCGGTGCAGCTGCACGGCTGTACATCAACATTTGAAAAGTCTGCCTTTAACACAAGCTAAACCTGTCAAGTTAAAGCCTGAGGACAGCCTAGGTGTTAATATGATCAGCTTAGCATGTGTTAAAATCTACACAGCCTTGTCTACATTCAATTTTTCAGGCCATGTTAGTTGGATAGTGTTAGCTAACATGTTCTAAAATAACACCTTTAAGCCCTAGTTTAGACAAAACCCTTAAAACCCAAGACTCCATCCCCTCCTCCTCAGCTGCGTACTGCAATGGGTAGAAGACTAGCAAATTGCTATCCCCAGCATACATGTGAAAACATGGGAGACACCCACACCCACAAATTGTGTGCATTAAGGGAGAGATTTTCAAAGGCACAAAAAAAGCAGCTGTGTGCCCAACTTCCTCTGAAAATCAATCCCAAGTCGTCGCTCACAATAGATTGCGAATACAGGTTATTCCTTGGGAACCTTACAGATGCAGAGAAGTGGCCTCTCGTCTTAATTATTAATTACTATTATTTAATGTGGTATCACCTTCCCCAGCTGATGCTGGACGAGCTGACAGTAAACAGCTATTTTTCATCCAAAACCATTTAAACCATGAAAAAGCAGATGACTGAGTCTTCAGAGATGCCTTTTTTAATAGACTTAGCAAGATGAGGATGGCAGGAATGGACATACACTGCCCAGGTTTACATTTAAATTAATTTCACATAATAAAATGGACAATGTGAGCAAGTACAAATTAGACCAGATACAAGCCTCTGGATGCTGGCTTGCTACGGTGCATTATCGTTTCCTCATAAGACAGCAACCGCTCTACAGGAGACTATTCATCACTTCAATTCCTTCGTCACCACCAGTCACAGGGATGGCAAATTCCCTCTTTCAGAACACTCAGCATTTCCATTCTGACTACAGTTTATCGCAGACCACTTTGTAACGCGGCTCAGCCTGGACCACACTAAAGCCTTGCAGTGCTCAGGGGGAAACAGCATCCAAACAGCCTTGGTATAAGTGGATGCAACTCCACGGACTTCAGTCACATGGGACCCACTTGCATCAAGGTGGAATTTGGTCCAGTCTCTCCCCAAAATAAAACGACATCGTCTGTGATGCACCCCAGAGAATAATGGCAAATTTAACATCACCTACAATTAATGTAATTAAATTACACATGGGGAGGGGTTACATAAGTAAAATGAGAATGCCAAATGAGCATTTACATTAAATATTAGGTTTGTCTTGGAGTAATCACAGCACAGTTTGAGGTGTGGATGTTAGAAAAGTGACTATGTAGATATGTTACTTCCTTACTCAACCAGTTTCTTCTGATTTTTCTTCTCTGTATAACTGGACGTTCCTTACCATTGCTCTGGCTTCTTCCCGTATGGAAGGCACAGCAAGAATGCTGTACAGCGCTCCATTCACATAGGGCTGTATCTGAGAAGGAAGAAAAGGTGCCAATGGTCAGTCCACTTTTAATGATTCCAGCTCTTGAATTCTACAGGTGAAGCTCTGGTGGAAAGCAGCAAATTTCTGAGCCACACCAATGGAATCTGATGCCTGCAGCCTGCTCACACAAAAGGCTGCTTGGGATAATGCTACTTGATGATCACTGAACTTGAACGTCCTTGAGGAACGTACGCAAGGTGGCTCATGTAGATTTAGACCAAGAATGCAACAAATACGTGGAGGTCCAAAACAACGTTCTTAGCAAGACTTGCTGGTTCTATTTACTGTCATGGCTGTATCAGATAGTTTTAAGGAAAAGTAAGCTAAGCTAGTCATATATCAAACTTCTTGAGACCAGAGGTGACCCAGATGATCCCAGAGGTCTCTTCTTCAGCCCTATCACCTGATTTCTTAGGATTTTTGTAGGTAGGTCTCAGTGCAGATAGTGCAAGTATATGCAGCAAACTACCTACTATGAACCAGAGTAGCCTCTCATGAAGAAGAGGCTGGCTCCCCCTGTTCTATGCATCTTTAGCATAGGACAGATTGTCAATAATTATAACGCAGTATACCTAGCTCTCTCCAGTTCCCAAGTTTTGAGATGACTAGTTTGAGAAAATGGTTCTATCAACTTCAAAAAGCCCTCCTGACATCTAAGGGAAACATCCTACTGCCTTTGACTTCAATGGCAAAACTTCCATTGCCTTTAATGGTGCCAGAGTAGGCCATAGGTGGACAACACCATGCATTGTATAAATCACCTTCAAATTCCCATTGTTTACAAAAACAAGGCTAACAACACAGTCCAACAAAAGCCTCCTAAGATTAATCATAATTAAAATAAAAGTATTGCAGAGAAGTGCTGACAAACATCACACAGTGAATTTTTATAAAACATGGAAGAAACACACATGTTGCTTGGGAAAAATCATCTCTACTTTCAGTTTCAATAAGTAAATAAAATAAAAAGATATTTAAAATTTAGCTCCCATTGCAAAATGGGATATAAAACTGTGATCACAACCACTGGTGTTTATTAAAGGTCCCAAGCCATTTTCCATGAGAGTCGGGGACTAGCCCTGATGTCCTGGTCAAAATTTCCACTCTGATAAATGACATTCTGTCTCCCCACACTTCCTTTACAATTCCCACTGAAGACAAATGCTGTATCCACTTTCTCCTGCCCTGAATTACTGCGTTGTCTTGTTGTGTGCAGTTAAAGGTATCTCAGTCCATTGCAGAGGTGGATGCAATAATGATCTATAACAAGGGGCAGTATGTAATGGGATACTTTTATCTAGCATCTTTCATCCCAAAGTAAGTGGTTATTATTAGCATTCCGCCCCAGGGTTGCATGATGTGGCAGCTGTCATATAAGTGTTTCTGAGAAAAGAAAAGAAACCGAGATCATGGAGGCATAAAATGACAGCCCACGCAAAGCAGCAGATGGAGAGATATCTGGAGTTGGATGCCTAGGGCCATCCGACTATTTTTATAGTATTCTTTTATAAAAAGAAATACTGGTGGTGTTAGCACTTGATGCTTTGCATATGGTCTGCATCGCAAATAGTTTTGCATCTCCTGATGCAGTAAGGCTTGGAAAGATTTGGTTTTAGATGACAATGGTGGAATAGTGGATTCTCCATCCTTAGAGGTTTTTAAGGCCCAGTTTGACAAAGCCCTGGCTGGGATAATTTAGTTGGGGTTGGTCCTGCTTTGACCAGGGGGTTGGATTAGATGACCTCTTGAGGTCCCTTCCAACCTTAATCTTCTCTGAATCTATGATTTTAAAATAATCCCAGGAACCTGCAGTCTGGAATGTCATAACCATACTGCTACCAAAGAGACATTTTCAAATGATCAATCATACCAAAATCTCTAGGAAAAAACCAAAGTATTCACTGAGCCAGATGAGTTTATAGGACTATGAACTTTACTGAAATTCCATGTGATTTATTGTTAGGGTGCAATAGGAAAAGATCAAGCAAAACACAACTTTTTTTAAAAAATCACCAACTTTTTCCCTTCCCTTGCACAAACAGAGGAATATTTGCAGTACAAGTACCTCATGGTTCTCATGGCCAAGGAGATCAGAGAGAACTTTGAGCACGTGGTTTGCAACTTTTGCACACATTTTCTTCCCTGCACAGGCATAAATTTTTTTTTTTCAAATAGAGAAAAGGAAGGAAAAGAACCAAAACACTTCTTTCTTTCTAAAAAATTAATACAACGCAATAGACTGCTCCCCACCCCAGGCAAATTCTGCTCTCAGAATAACTCTGCTGAAGTCCGTATAGTTTCTCTGGATTTACACAGATGTAACCATGTGCACGATATGTTCCAAAATATTTACTTTCAAAGTCTGAGAGATTGATCCCACGACAGTTTAACAAAGATGTTACTTTGATGATGCCAACTGAATGCTATTGCATACCTGTCTGGGTTTAACTTTTTCCATTTTTTAATTAAAATTCTTTAACATTTTGAACTCCTTGAGACACTTTCAGGAGCATTATATTGTCATGGGGGATCTCTGTGTAGTAAAAGGATGGTTGATTGCTTTGGGTCCAACTCTGCAAGATGAGGATTGGTCAGGATCACATTATTGAATAGTTCAGTTCTAACTGGCTTTTATAAACAGACACACATTTTGCTTCAGCCAGTCAGAAATCAGATAACTAATTCTAGCATTGTAGTGAGCAGGCAGTGTTTTCGCTTGAAACACTCCACCCTGTCAGAAGGTAATGAATGTGCTGGGAAGGGGTTAAATTAGTTTTGCTGACTCAGTGAGGTGGGTGGCTCATTACATCACCCATATATAAAGGAAAGTGGAAGTGGCTCTCTGCAGAGAGGACCCACGGTGTGGTAGAGCATTTCTGGGGGAAGAACCCTAGGAACAGACAAACCTGGGGAAGACAGAGCTGAACACTATGCCTTGTTAATGTTAATTTCTTTGGTAATAAAGCCAAACTCCAGGGAGAAAGGGAGTTTCGACTCTTCACAATGTGTGGATTTTTTTTCCGAGCAGATGGAAAAGATACCTGATCAAAAGCACGGTTTATGGTGCACAGATACTACAGTGGTGGGGGCCAGTTAACACAGAAATATTAATAAAAATACACATAAAGCAAAATCACTTGAAAGACCTCAGTAATATCAGTATGAAAGTTTTAGGGTCAGGATCTTTCCCACCCATTTCCCAGCAGAAAACCACATCTGTAATTGTAAGAGACCTGCACTCCTGAGGCAAAGATTCATGAGCAAGGCAACAGAATATTCCAGCGTGTAATCTGACAGGCAATCTGTATCCTTTAGAACATCAACCAGCCAGAAAATGAGCCCATCACTGATCATAGCCGACTGCCAGGCACGTCTAGGATTTAAAACAAATAAAATAAATACTTTTTATGCTGGATATATTCATTTCAAATAAGAGTGCAATAAAGCCCTACTTCTCCTATTTACTGCATGTTGGCCCTCCGACAAAGAGTGTAAATTACTCACTTTGGCACAGGCAGAGAAACTAGAGCATTAATAAAACCCACAGAAGTGAGACAGAGACCCCTGTAGCATGCGAAGGCTTAGCCTAAGGCTACCCTAGAGAGCTTACAGCGACGCAGTTCTCTAGTGTGGCCACTGTAAGCTACTGGAGAGAGTTCTCCCATTGATTTAATTAATCCAGCCCCAAGAAGCAGCGGCAGCTATGTTGGCAGAAGAAGCTCTCCTGCCGACATAGCGCTGTCCACACTGGCACTTAGGTCAATGTAACTCACATCACTCAGGGGGCAGCTTATTCACACCGCTGAGTGACATAATTATTTTGACCTAAGCTGTGCCGTAGCCGTAGCCTTAAACTCTGCATTTTATACCGTCACAGTTAATATCCAACTGGGCGTGAAGGAAGGTTTCTTCATCACCTTTATGTCGAAGACTGAATTGTACTTCTCAATCCCCTTCTTATATTTAAATAAACCATTGTACATAAAAAGAGCCAACAAATTTATTTATTTATTTCTTCAGCAAGGAAAGCTGGTCCCTCTGCCCCCAATTTAGCAAATACTGTCCTTGCTTAATCCCATTTGCTCTTTTCCCTAGAAAGATTCTTGGTTCATTTAACTCTCCACTCGCAGAGAGTATTATATAGCACACTGAATACCTGAAGGTTCTGCTAACTACAAGGGTTTAGTGACCCATCACAATGCGGTAGTTTGTTCCCTGGCAAGGCAAGAAATTCAGCAGAAACTCAAACCAGGCTGCAGAACTCTTTTTACTTGGTGCTTGAGTCTGGATTACTACAAGATGCTGTTTTGCTGGTGGAAACTTTGTGGTGAAAAGCACTTCCATTTTATCTAATGTCCATGGCACTTTAAGCCTAATTCACAGGTCATTGAAGATTACTTTTGGTTGAACAAAAAGTATGTATTTCTGTTATTATTAATGGGACTGGCAATTGATCCAGATAGCGCCCCCCATCCCCAGACAGTTTGCTGTACTCATGAATTGCCAAGTGGGTTTGAGGCATGGACTGGAGAAAAACCCGGGGAACATTTGATACAAAGAAAAATGTCTTCATATGGGATATCTGGAGCAGTTCTTCCACAAAATTAAATACTAGTGTTAAAAATACATAATTTTAAATTCTCTGCAGCCTATTGCACCACAATGTGCTTAACGCCAAAAGAACAATTAATACAGTTTCTTGTATTCTTCATAACTGCTTTTACAGAAAGTTCTTTTTCTCTAAGAATGGCATCTGACTTTTTTTCTGGCTGGGATTCCAAGTAGCATGGTACGGGCAATAATTTTGTCTGATACCATAAAATCTAGAATGAAAGAAAACGTGTTCAGTCTCACCTACCCCATCTCAGGGGCCCAGTGTGGGACCTCTCCCTTATGGGGCATTTAAATTTGTTTTCTCTAGCCAAGTTTTAAATGAGATAAATTTAAAAAAACAAAAACGAACCCACAGTCTTCGAAGGCAAACTTTTAATCTTGATTTAAAAGAGAAACCGAACATCTCTTGTAATTATACAGGGCTGATTCCTTGCTTCTGTTCTGTGAGAGGCAAGGACTTAGAGCAAGTATAACTGACTCAGGAGGGTGTGACATCATCCACCTTCCTCCAGTCCCATGAGAAATCCACTTCAGGAGGTCCTGGCAGCACAATTTCTCAGGGAGAGGTTCCACCACAAAAGCCAAGAGAGAGAGCCTCTGAATGGATGGCTCCAGACTCAGAGGATAAATAAGCTGAGGATGAAAACTAGCTAATTTTATGCAGAGAGGGCAAACCCTGACCCCACGCCTTGAAGATAACTGAGGGGTAACTCAACTATAGGAACTCACAGCTTTTCTTGTCCCCATATAGATGTTTAGGATTTCAAGATAAGGGAGTTGATATGGTTTCAATGAGGCTGGGCCATGAAGAATACCTCTTAAAATGCACAGACACTAATGTGCATAAATTCACCTGCGTCTGACAATTGCTAAGAAATCAGACTAATTCTGCAGCAGAGCTGAGTCCTCCTCCAGTTATCAATGGCACTTCTTTCATCAGCCACAGAGGGTTCTGATGATTGTTGTACAAAAATCAAGTGCTCTTCTATCCTCCCTGAACAGAGCCTAAATAGTTTGCATTTCCTTTCGTGCTGTCGCCGCTGCCTGCTGAGCTGTCATCACCTGAGGCTGAATTTCTGCAAAGCCCCCAGAACATTCTCCCGTGTAAGGGAATCCTTGTCTTCAGCTTTCAGCCTCTCCTCCAACTCTCGCAGCAACTTTGGGTTCTGGGAAAGGTAGAGCCGACCTGATGCAAACAACGATGAAAGAACAGATACTGAGATACCAGCCCATGCCAGAAGGCCAGCCTCCCTCCCCGTTTGCACAGAAAGATGGTTTGAGCCCAGTTTCTCTCTCTAACAAGCCACATTCCCCAAGCAATGCCTCAACAGAAACCCACAATCTGCACAAACATCACTTTCAAGATGGCTTCCACCCATTTAGGGCAACTGAACCAGTTTACCAAGCTTGTACTTTGGCTGTACTAGCCAGACCCCACAGCCTCACATTCAAGCACGTACCTTCTAATTTACCACAGAGTTCAGGATTAAAGTCTGGGATTTCCAAAAGAGCCTAAGAAAGTTAAGTGCTCAGCTCCTAGTGACTTTTAACAGCGGCTGGGTACATGACTCTAATAGAAAAAGGGAGGGCACAGTACCAGTCAGAAAAGTCTGCTGCATCAGTACTAGTGCACAGCCCAGGTCTGGGACTCTCTGCAGTAGCCGTTGATCAACGGGCAATTTTTTGGGGTAGCTGTTTTAAACGTGCATTTTCAGAACATTAATCGTGCAAGATGGAAACAATTACAGGTTTGGTTCTGCAAGATGCACACAACTACTGTGGTTGAAGAGCACACTTCACTGTGTGGGACTAAAGGGACTAAAGACAATTATAATGTGTGGTATGGAAATTAGAAAACCTACTGTTAACGGCCTACAAAGACCACAAACTATAAAAGGCAAGGACTGAAATAAACAGTCAAAATGGCAACTCGCCAGACACTGACAAATTTTCTGACTTGAACAAACATAACAAAGGACAGCGAATGCCCAGAAAAGGATGTATTTAAATTTCCACACACAATGACAATGAAGTACCTATGTGCCAAGGTACATGAAGAGGCCAGCCCTTTGCAGTGGATCTCTTACCTTCTGCCAGCGAAGCAAAAGCATTGATAAGCCTCGTCATGTACTGTCGCACCACTTCACTCTTGGAATGTAACAATGTTAGCACATTTCTCTGCAAGAGAAAGCAAACATTTATGAAAATAAATGAAGCTGGAAGCTGGAAAATTCAAGCTTAGGCTTATGAAATGTTTTATAAGTATTGTAAATGACGCAGAGCAAATATCAAAATCGTACAAAGGCATAAAAAGTCAAGTTAGCAATTTGTTAATCTTCCATTATGTGTATGAAAAGAGTGTGGTAACAAAACAGAACAAGATTTGATGTGCAGGGTAAAGTTATAATAAAGCAGTACCCAAGAAAAGGAACTCTAAATTAACTACACTCAAAGAAATAAAGTTAGCTTCTTGGAATAAAACAAACATTTTTGTAGGGCTTTTGTTCATTCTGACTAATACTACAAATTTTTGAGGGGTCCTTTAACTCTGCAACATACTCCTTGGTGTGGGAGAGGTTAAAATCAACTCCTGCACTGCAGATTGAGGAAAGCATCTTTCCTGTCAGTGAAATAGTTATCCTGGCTGCTAGCTATGAGCCCTTCACAGCTGGACAAGGAACAAAGCCCACTCTAGAAAGCACAGGGCAATGTATCTTAGAGGGGGACCCAGAGGGGGAAGTTGGGGAAGGAATGATGGGAATACAGGAATGTCTCCTCACTAGTCACTTGAAAAAGGAGGTCCAGGACAGCATGGCTGGTTCAGGTCACTCAGCCAGTGACTCATGTTTTGAGAGAGGGAAAGAGGCACACAGCTGACTCTCGAGGACAGAGAAAGGGATGACTAGGGGTCCCCCAATCCAGGTCCCAGTTTTTCAAAACACCAGTACTGATAAAGTTGTGGAAACAACTAACTCTGTCTCTTTTAGACAGGATGCAATTCCTCCTGAAGGAATGCTTGTCGGTGAAAATGCAAATGATCCACAGACAGAGGGGAGAAGGAAATTCCTCAGGCGGGTAAGACACAAGCAGTGCTGAGAAAAGGTGCATCTCTTCTTAGCCCAGAGAACACAGATCACATCCCTCTAGGGAAAGAGGGCGGGGGAGGTCCCAGGGCTGGAAGCAGGAATCCCAAGGTAACTCCAAGAGCGGAGATGTGTTTTTTGCATGGGTACAACCCTGGAGTTGGAAGTTTTAGACAATAGGTTAGACAAACACCTTTCAGGGATGATCTAGGTACACTTAATCCTACCTCAGCATGGGCGTGGGGAGGACATGGACTAGGTAAATTGTTCTCAACCTTTCCAGATTACTGTGCTTTCAGACGTCTGATTTGTCTTGCATATCCCAAGTTACACGTCACTTAAAAACTACATGCTTACAAAACCAGACATAAAAATACAAAAGTGTCACAGCACATTATTACTGAAAAATTACTTACTTTCTCATTTTTACCATATAATTATAAATCAATTGGAATATAAATATTGTACTTACATTTCAGCATATACAGCAGTATAAAAAGTCATTGTCTGTATGAAATTTTAGTTTGTATTGACTTCACTTAGCACTTTTATGTAGCCTGTTGTAAAACTAGACAAATATCTAGATGAGTTCACGTACCCCATGGAATGGTGGTTCTCAACCAGGGGTATGCATACCCCTGGGATTATGCAGAGGTCTTCCACAGGGTACTTCAACTCATCTAGGTCAGTGTTTCTCAACCTGGGAATCATGGGACAGGTTTAGGGGAGTCGCAAGTGCAGGGACAGTGTTGGGGGTGGCAAGCAGGGCAATTGCCCAGGACCCCATGCCACAGAGGGCCCTGCAAAGTTAAATTACATACTTTAGCCTCAAGCAACAGGGCTTGGGCTTCAGACTCCTGAAAGTAATACAGTTGTCTGGGAAGGTTGAAAAGCACTGCCCTGGAAGACCTCTTCATACCCCCAGGGATGACCTCTTGATATCCCTTCCAGCCCTACATTTCTATGATTTCCAGGGTACCTGTAGAGACAACAAATGCATCCCCAAGAGGACAAAGGGACTCATATCTTGAAAATTAGATCCATGGCACCTAAGAGGTAAAGAATGAAACCTCTACTCTGGAGAAAATGAACTATTATTAATGAATATTAAAGTCATGATTCTGTTAATACACAATTGGATTATCAACCACTCTGACCCCTTCCAATCAATATGCAGGCTAGACCATTCTGAAACATGCTTTTAAAAATGAAATTGCAGGTGCATAAAAGGATATATTGTATGAACATCTTAAGATCAAAATCCCAGTTTAATTCTTATTCTGGGTCACAAGAGAAATGAATTCAGTGTATCCTCTGACAATCCATAAATCACTCAAAAAGGTTTATCGAGTGAGTCAGTTGCTTGTGATACATCATACCAGTGAGAACCAGCCTCCTGTGTTAGGATGCAACCCTGCTCCTCCTGAAGTCAATGGTATAACTGCCACTGATTTCAACTGCTACAGGAGCAAGACCTCAATCCATTAATAAACTTCCATGTCTCTACAGATACTACACACCCGCATGCATTGTAAACCTAAATTAAGAACTCTAGTAACACACCACCTTGCTCAACACAGCACAACAGTAATCACAGGAAAAAAACACATACTTACAGAAACCGTTTCAGGGCCTGGTCTATGAAATACTGAGCATCTCCTGTGAGTGCCTTTGACTGCCACTGACCTCAATGGGAGTCAGTGGAGCTCAAGGGCTAGCAGAACTGGGCCTTCCTACTGTTTAAATGACAGAAGTCACATTTTGGCTTATGGAACATCACTAAGAGCTCATCCCACAACACTGCAATTAGGATGAAAAATGTCAGCTCCCCAGAACAGACAGACCAGCTCTTCCTCCCCAAAGACAATCTGTATTAGTGATCAATTGATTCTGAAACGTATGTCTCAACACAACACAGCATGTAAAAATCTGTTTAATTATTTGCATGTTGCAATACCCAGAGTTTTCTGATCAGCACATTATAAAAATAAATAATATCACACACAAACCAGCGTATGACCTATTCTGGCTGACCTGGCTACTGTTGTGGATATCCAGTAGGTCATTGCTGATATAAGCCTGCAGGACGGTGTCTCTCTGCTCACCGGGATGAGACGTTGTCAAGCGCTACAAGAAATGGGGGGAGTGGGAAATTAATCATTCATATAAATTAATGATAATGTGAAAGGGTCTGGGATATCTTTGTGGAGAGGATAGAGGATGAATTCAACTTTGAGGTCTGACAGTAAGTGAAATGAGTTGAGAACTCTCAGATCATAAAACTGTCATTCAGAATCTGGCAGCATCTGCACAGGACTGACCCTGGTAAGACAGACACGGAAGAAACCCAGTACCAGGCTCAAAGTCCTTAGTAAGATAGGGTGTGAAAGTTTATACAACATCTACCTGGTTTATATGAGCATCTTTCCTGCCTGTCATTTTGCCCATGTCAACCTTCCTTTCAATCCCTCAATTAGCTTCCCCTCTTCCATAGCATTCTTGTTGACATCTTCGAAGTGTTGATAAAATATGTTTACAGTTGTCCCAAAAAATGGAAGATTTGATATAGGGCAATAATAGGGAAATAAGGCTGCCTATATCAAGAGAGAGTTTCTTGAACAAAGGCACAACAATCACTTCTCGGAAACAAAAGGACACCTTACCCTCCCTCGGGCATAATTCCAATGCAGGTTCTGAAATCTTCCAGCTGGCTTTCACCAGTCAGAAGGGACGCAGAGGTAATTTACAAGTCACAGCCTGCACTTTCCAAAGCACCTTCAGAGCTTCAGCAAGTGTCATTAACTTGAACTCAAGCAAAGACGACCCTGCATTCTCTCCTTGCCCCACCCCTCTGCACCCTCATGATGGAGGAAGACAGCTCATTCAGATGCCAGCTGTCTTGTCTGCAAATTAGATTTTGGCTCCAGCTCTACAGAATGGGCCTACACCAGCAGCACGAGATCCTTCTTCACTTGTAGTGAGACCATCTCACTTACCCAGCGCAGAGCCTGCAGTAAGAAAGCTTTAAGACGATCACTCCCGATGATCAGATCTTTCTTCAGCTTCTCATAATCCAAAGAAGGTAACAATGGCACTTCCTGCATTTTCCTACATGGCAGACAGGAAACCAGACATTTATTAAAACCATGTCAGTCTCCTTTTACAGGAGCTGTTGAGGCAAGTGGAGAGAGCAAATCTGGTTTCAAAAAAGCAACTTGCATGCGTCCTTCCTTTTAAAAGGAAAATAAATCCCACAATTTTAAAATTTATTTCCTTATTTCTATTACTAACATCAGTTTAGAACATTAGCACTCAAAGAGGATTTTTTAAAACTGGATTTTTCACCATTTATGCAGTTTGTTTCCTGTATACATTTTGCTTGGGCTGGACAGGGAAAATCAACTGGTAAATGTAACACGTATTTCAAATTGTTTCTTTGTTTCTTAACAACACTGGAAGGGAATGGTGACTTTTTAAAAAACTGCTTACACACAACTGTTTTTGTTTTGAGTACTAAAATATGTTACCTGCAAAAATCAGTTCTATTCGTATTAGGTTCCCCAAACACTCACCTCACTGCCTTATCCTCTTTTCAAACAAATTCTAAATTTACCATAAAATGCCAGAGGCCCAGATGCTCCAAGGTATTTAACTTCAATGAAAGTTAAGTGTCTAAAAACCTTTGAGGATCAGGGCCATTATCCCTTTAGGATAAAACTGATCAATCACAGAAAAACTTGTCATACAATTACTATTCCTTCAGGGACAAAGTTACTAAATCCACTGCAAAACTGGTTCTAGGAACACATAAAATTGAGCTTACATGGGGCCTCCTTTCTTCCTGGATTTGTGGGACGCTAACCAATTACAACAGAACTGTAGTGTTAGACTATACAGCCACTTAATCACAGTTAGTGAAATATTTGTTGTGTGGCAAGCTGTATTAATAGGGCTAAAAACAGCTTGCTGAGATTGGAATATTAATGATCCCTTTACATGAAGAGTTCACAAAAGGCACATGGACCACACTGCATTCACATACAACATTTGTGAGTAACAATATACAGAGAGGCAAGTGATCCTCATTAGTAAGGATAAGATTATGTCACGAAGGTCACAGAATCTGTGACTTTTAGGGACCTCATGACATTTTCTGCTTCAGATCAGGGAAGGCAGGAGGCAGGATTAGAGCCCTCAGACAGTGGGGGGCCTCCACAGTTCCCTGCTGCTGTGGGCAGTGGGGGGAACCTGCAGATCCAAATCACAGCGAGCGACAGGGAACCTGCAGCTCCAAGCCACCACAAGGGGTGGGGGAGGAGGCCCGGAGCTCCAAGCTGCCATGGGACGGGGGGGCAGAGGGGCAGTCCCTGGATTTCTGAGCCATCATGGACAGCCGGGGTACTCTGGACCTCCGAGCCATCACGGGCAGTGGGGGACCCCAGAGTTTCAAGCCACCACGGGCAGTGGGGCCCCTCTGCAGTTCCCAGCTGTTGCAGGCAGCCCCTACAGCTCCCAGCACTACAGGTGGCAGGGGCACCCAGATATCAGAGCCGCCACAAGGGGCCAGGAGCTCCAAGCTGCCACAGGGGTCCCGAGCTCCAAGTCGCCGGCCCCACAGGGTGAGGAGGGCCCCCACAGACCCAGAGTTGTCAGCCCTGGCTCCGCAGCTCCGAGCCGCCATGGGCAGCAGGGAGACCCTGTCCTGCTGCTCTCATCCCCCAATCAGATCCATTTTGTCATAATTATTTTTAGTAAAAGTCAGAGATGGGTCATGAATTTTTGTTTATTGCCCATGACTTTTACTAAAAATAACCATGACAAAATCTTAACCTTACTCATTAGTAACTGGGTGGGCAGTGCCCTGCACTGTACTGATTGATGGTCTCCTCCCACATACTCTCTTTATAGATCACCAAGGGAAGCTCAGCAAGAACCACTTACACAGGGGCTAAAGATGCTCTTAACATTGTTGATGCCTGGATAAAAAGAAAAGGAAACAATTGTTAATCCAAATTTTATGCAGGCAGTGCTTATTAATCAGATTCACAGTGTTTTCTCTCATGAGGCTTGTGAGATTTTGAATCTATCACTACTACCACCGTGGTGTACTTAGGCATAACTAAAATTGGAGGTAAGTGATTATTTTTACTTTAATGGGAGTTGGAACAGATGTTAGTTCCCAAGTAAAAAGGCTTTTAATTATGCTCAGGATTGACACTTCTCTTTGCAGACAGACTCCAAAAATTACCTGATTAAGATCCAAGCACTTCAAAAAGAAAACAAAAAGTGATAACAGGGAGCAGGAAAAACAAGGTTACAGCCAGTGGGCTATTGTAAGAAGTGAGGACAACGATTTCACAGGAATCAGCTGGGGTTGGAAAAACCTGAAGGAGATGAAGGGCCACTTGGAAAGTCTTCATTGACTCTTTAATACTTTGAAAATACTCTTTAAGGTTGAAGTGCCTTTCTTCTATATATAGTTTCCAATTCAGATACAATTCCTATTTGTTATTCTGTATTTAGAGAGTTCTGTCTGCGTACTTGGTGCTGTACAAAACAGAGGAAGGCACAGTCCCTGCTTCAAGCAGTGTACACAAACATGATTGCCCGGAAGAGCGACCCACAGCAGCAAAGCTTGTTTTTCTCATCCTGCCTCAACCTATTTCATTTTAAATCTCATTGTTTCCCTCATTAGCAGCCCTTTTTGAGTGATCAGAGATAAGCACCAGTCAGAAGACCGACTGGTAAGTGTCAGCATTGTTTGTATATTTATCAGTTTTAATATGGTCTTTGCTAAAGATAACTGTGGGTGGACCGGGGAAGAAACAGGAAAGTTTCATGGCATGTATTCCATTGATGTCAACTGTGTGCAATATTCACAGAATATTCAGTGTCTTCTTCTTGTGATGATTACACCTGCTCACTTTCTACAAATCTCTCATTACCACTTATGCCTTTAAAATTAGTCTTCTCTTATAACCCACGCTTTTTCAAAGGAGACTGTATAATCAATGTCTATTGTCTGATTTAAAACTGGGAAGTTTAGAAGACGAAAGGCAGGAATCACCACAGAGAATATTGAATGACTCCATCTCACATACCACTGAACACTTAGGTTTCACAGTGGTCAGAGGTATCCCTTACTAATACAAGAAGCATTTCTCTCACAAATGGAGTGAGCTTATAGTTGCACTGACAGTCATTTTATATTATGTTTAAATCAATGAAGACTGTACACAATAGCCAATTAATGGTTGTTAGGCCCTAACATTAACCTGTCTTGACAGCTGCTCTCCCATGTTACAGGAATTACTTTTCACAGTGGAAAAGTCTTTCAAATGCATCATATTTTATATATAACATTGAGTCCATTTGCCTTTCAGTTATTTTTATTCATTTTCCTCAATGCTTTTGTAAATATCAAAGGTAAGTTTTGTTTAAACCAACCTTTCCTCTGATCAAAAGCCATTGTCTCCTACCTGAGCCTGCAATAAAATCACAAATCATTTCTACCACTTTAGGGCTTGTCTACACCTAAAATGCTGAAGCTGTGCTGCTATAGCGCTTCAGTGAAGATGATAACTATGGTGATGGGAGAGATTCTCCTGTTGGCTTAGGTAATCAACCTCCCCAAGAACTGGTAGAGAATTCTCCCATCAACCTAGCACTGTCTATGCTGGGGGTTAGGTCAGTTTAACTGCGTCATTCGAGGTGTGGATTTTTCACACCCTTGAACAACGTAGTTATACCAACCTAATTAGCTAGTACAGACCAGGCCGTAGTCAGCTCCATCACAATAAACTAGCATAACAGTGACAGCACTGCATGTTTAAGCAAAAGGAAAAGCAACAGGGGCAAGCTGAAAGGGTGTGGGGGGGATGAATTTCTATGATGGCAAAGGAAATAGTACAGATCAATAGCAGAGTAAGTAAATGTGTATAAAAAACCTCTATTTCTCAAGGTTGGGCCTTCAAGAAAGACCTCTTTTCCAGCACTTCTGTGATGTGCTGTAAAAACACAGACTTGACTTACTATGTGTCCCTTATAATCAAAACAACGGACATGCACTAGAGGAAGTTACACACTTTCATCCACACTATTTATAATGGGACACGCAACCAAGCCTCTTTGGGATTTTCTGGAGGAGTTTTGGTTTTTAATTTTTAGCTACAGAAACTATGGGTTGGAAAAATTCTTACACAGTGGGAGTTCTTAAGATCAGACTGAGAAGGGCCAATTGACAAAGAAAGTTTATTGAAAGACCTAAACTTCGGGTTTTTCTTGAGGTCGTTTGATGGGGCCTGACAAAGTGCTTGCTCTGGATTGGCTCCTGGCTAACGTAGAGTCCGCCTCAATCCCAAGATGCTGCCATGACAGTTGAGGTCAGTCCCTACCTATATCTGAATGTTGAGGGCAGGACTCTCTTGGTGGAGGGGCCTAGACTGGCATTCACTTCTTTGAAAATGCCTGGTTTTGTTGACCTCTAGGGCCCCAGGTAAGGCCAATTTCTTTTTCTTAGGCTTCTGCCTGGGGTCTGACTGGGGAGGAAGTATACAGTTTATTTAGGGCCAGGTTCTGCCATCCTTCACCATATTGACTATTATCTTACTCCAATAGTCCCTTAAAATCAGTGGAACTACTCGTGGAGGAAGTTATTGCTCCGTGTAAGCAAGCGTCGTGGAATTGGTTTACAATACTGTTTAATGTACTGGTGCACATATTTTTTCCTGTATCTGCTCTCAGGGTCAAGTATGATGGGCTCATTTTAGTCATGTAAAAATAAATGCCTACTTCTACATAATTGCTCTAGGATTAATGATATATATTCACTTTTACGCCATTCATGGTGACTTTCATTTTGAAACTGACTGCACATAGTTTGGAAGCATCAATGGCAAAATAATGGACTCGTTCAAGATGCCATGAAGAATTTAATCTTGTCACAGACTGTGCCTTTCTTACGTCCAGATATATACGATTACTTAGACAAATGCCAATTTGCAACATTTCAGTGTTGCCCAGTGAACAGAGTATTACAGCTTCAGGAGACCTGGGTTCTAGTCCTGGCTTTGCCATTGGCCTGCTGGGTGATCTTGGGCAAGTGACTTTACTGCTCCGTGCCTCAGTTTCCCCATCTGTAAAATGACGATAATGATACTGACCTCCTTTGTAAATTGCTTTGAGATCTACTGATGAAAAGTGCAAGATGAGGGGTGGGCATTGTAATAAAATTAAATGAATACTCTTGGCTGTTAAATAATGCGTAAGCAGTAAACAGTGTTTTTGACTATGCCAGAGAACATCATTGCTACAGAAATTAGATTAACATGATCTAAAATAAATAATTTCGCAACAAATGTGTTTTATTTTTGGAACTTGGTTGGTCCTATATTTTAAAATAACTTTATGGGAACAAGACTTGCAGTAAAACATTGCTAGTAAGTTATTTGTTTTATACAGAGGGCCATTTGAAAACTAAGCAATGCTGTTACTAGGACAATTTATGGTTTATAGGTCTATAAATTCAGTGTTCATGATGCTTTCAGTTTGCCTTGGACAAGCAACTGAGGCATACTATATGCCTGTCCATACTGTATGCTGAGGAACAGCTGTACACCTGTGTTCTCAGGACACAGCTGATACGGAAGATCTCTTCACTTACATCTTAATACTGTTCTATGTCTTACATTCAATTTTGGAACAACATATTCCAGTATAAAGCCACCAGTTTGTTTGTTTTTTAATGTTATGGCCATCTTTATCAACAAAGACACACTTTACTGAGTACTTCACAGCTGTCTTCAATAGGACTTTATAACCAAAGAAAGAACTGCAGAGTAACCAACCAATCTAGTTATCATATTCCAATTTTAAGTCCTGTTTTATTACTCCCATAAAAACGCAGCTCCCTTAACCATAAAGTACCTTGTCCTACAATAACCTGGGAGTGGCGTGCACATTACAGAGTGCCTGTAACTAAGTCTGCCAAATTATATATACTGCAAGCCCCACTCCACTCACAACCTCCTGAAAACTACCTTTTTGTTTGTTTGCTTGCTTGCTTGTCTACTTCCATTCATTCTGTTGGTACTGAGCTGAGAGGTGGATATTTGCCTAGGTAAACTCCTTTACATAAACTATAAAAACTTTTGACATCCGTGTCATCGAAACATCAAATGGTCCTGAGTTTATCTGGGTCCTATAAAGCTGCCCTCGGGTCTATCTAATTCAGGCATTCACCCTACCCAAGATTAAGTTATATACTGTACTCTGAATACCCTCAGGCCACGTCCTCCACTGTCATACCTGGACATAGTAGCTCTGACAGCAGTACATCTGGGAAACAGCAGCTACATTAGTCACGCTGGCTGACTGACACAGTGAAGCTGCTTTTAGTAAGGTGGCATTTTCAGGAGGAATGTCACAGAACAAGGGCTCAAGGACCCACAGATAATCAGGAACGCCAGCAATTCCTGTGGGTAAGTGGGTCCACTCAGATCTCTCTCACACCAACCCATCTCTACCCATAACAAAACCCGAATGGTTAACGAAGCAGCACATTCTACATACAATAGCTCAGCACAACGTTCACCACCATAGGGGGCAAAAACAGAAGCTCTGGAAAAAACTGATCCCATTAAAAAAAAAATTAAGTAACAAATAAAATACTCATCGGAATCAAGGTTTCCACAACGCACTTTAAATATGGGCTTTTATACTGGGAAAGCATTTAGCATTCAGTGCCCCTTTCCTAAAACTTATAAAGTGACATGAGAATTTAGTCTGGAAAAGATAACTAGATCTATTTACAGTATCTATGGATCCCAGAGTGGACTGCTTTGCATAATGAACTCAGTGGGACAGTCTATTGAATCCTCTTTCTTGATTCTTATACTGAAGTTATAATGCTGAACTATTGACATCACAGTTATTTCTATGGCAACAGAGCAGAGTTTGATGCCATAAGTATAATATGCTGCCCTTCCATTCAAGGATCTCAGAGCATCTTATAATAAACTAAGCCTCATCAAATCCCTGTGATACTGGCAAGTAAATCCTCACTTTGCAGACGGGAGATACTGAGTGCAGAGAGTGAGAACTAAGACCTCCTGACTCACAGTCCCTATGCTTAAATTCTAGACCAGTGGTTTTCAACCTTTTTTCATTTGTGGACCCCTAAAACATTTCAAATGGAGATGCAGACCCCTTTAGAAATCTTAGACACAGTCTGGGGACCCCCAGAGGTCCGCAGACCACAGGCTGAAAACCACTGTTCTAGACAATGGGTCCCTTCAGGCTTCCAAGTTTACTCAGTGCAATCTTCCTCTTTAGTTACAATTAGCTGACATTAAAAGGATTCGTCAGACCATTTTAAAATAGCAACTGCCATCAACCCACCCTGACACCATGCCCTCGGTCTTTCTTTGCGTAGGACAGCTAGATATATTTTAACCCTTTGAATAGTACTATTTTGCTGGCTGCCAGCTGAATGATTAAGAGGAACATATGGTATATAAATGTACTGTATCTGTGACATCCTGAACAAAATCCCACACAAAGTATGCCTTGGGGCAAGCCAGTTTTTCAAATCGACACAGTGAATGCTGTAGCAGAGACTAGATACCTTTAAATAAGGAAATAAATAAAAAAAACAATAGCTCAATCTGGCAGGGTCACAGTCTTATGACTAATGTAGCTGTGTTAGTTCTTGCCAAAGTCGATCCAGTTGCCATATTAATTTAAGTAACTGTCACCAAGCAAAGTAGCTACAGATGGCAACCCTTCATTGTAGAAAGAAGCGAAGCATGAATGTGACCAGAGCTGAATAGAAAAAAAAATAAGTTCAAAGGAAAATCAGTGTTTAAAAAAGAAAACAGACATGTCATGTGAGAGCCAAAACCCAATGATAATTTTAGGAAATACTGCAGCTCTACATCCTTCCAACTGGCTCGTCTACATTATTCTTTGTGGTGCAGTATGCAGCTGAAAGCCCAATTCTGATCGCAGTTACTAGGGTGAAAAGCCAGTGTAAAACTTGCAGGTACTCTGGATTTACAGAGGTGTAAGCAAGGTCAGAATTAAAATTGTAGATGCCTGGTGACCATGTAAATTACAAGATCAAAGTTCAGATTAATTTGTACAGCTCACTAGTACCCCGAAATATAAACATACATACATACAGTCTGGATGCTGAACTTGTTTGTTATTCATAATAGGCTGGCGCCAAGCAAAAAGTCAGATGCAGCCTGTAACAGGCCAGAATCTGAATCTGTGTAACTCAACATAGCTCCACTGAAGTAACTGGAACTAGGCCAATTTACATGATCTGAAGATCTGACCCAGTGCTTTTAATTCTTGAGTAAAATGGTCAGTTTCTATCATATTACAGGTATTGTCATGTATTTGGTCTTATGCAAATTTCTCTTTCCTCATACAAAATAACTTCTCTAAAACAGCTCACTTATAAATTAATCAAAGTACAGTGCAATATGATCCTGGTGCACTAGTTTAAAAAGCTGCCTCAGGTACCAGCTGATTAGAATGTATACAACACAGGAGTAAAGAAGTGAAATATTGAGTGGTAACAATAAGGGAGTGAAAGAGGAGGGGAAAAAAGAACCACCCCTACGAGCTTAATGCCATTCAGCTAGAGCCCAATGATGGCGGTCAGCTTTGAAAAAAAATCAGTGGATTTTTTTTTATTTGCATATTTTTATCTATCTTAAACTAAGGACATCTGCATAAAAAGCAGCACTTGTTTCTCCAAGGGTCCTTTCACTCCTGCTAATTCCTCCCCTGAAATCAATCCTTCTTGTTACAATCTCACAACTGGCTGCTGCAGAAGTGAGTGGAATGTCAAACACCAAGTGACGACTGCGATAAATGATCACTCAAGGAAACAACAAAAATGGGTTGCTTTAATGGAGGTAATTTTTAATACAGGTGGGCCTGGCTTGTACTCAGTGGATCAAAAATCAATGGAGGTACATCAAGGTTACATTTGGCCAAGTGCAGTCAGGGATACTTTGGGGCAGTTTCCTAAAACAAGAAGTTATCTAATAAGGATGGACTCTATAGGTACCACTGTATTTTCAGAGGTGGAATAAGAAGAAAATGAGCTCTTAGAAAATGAAAAAAAAACCGTCGGTTTTATGCAAATATCCTTAGTAAAAAGAGAGAAGCAGTGCAGAAAAAAATTTATATTATATACACACACACACACACACAATTTTCTAAGCAGAACATTGCTTGACATTTTTAAAGGAGGTGTCAGTAGCTCTTTGTGGTTTGATTACGCACTAGATTGTTTAGCAGACTAATATCCTTTCTCTACAAAGAATGCACTGTCTATGGGCAATATCAGATGCTTATAATGCACATTTAATGTCAGAATACAAATGTCCATCTGGGGTGCAGAAGGGGCAGTCAGCACTCACCATGCTATTTTGTTTTGTTTTTTTTTTAAATGAAAATTATGTGGTTTTAAATGTATAAAACTTGATCATATTTAAAGTACCAGATCACAGTTTGTGATAAAAAAAAGTTACAAGTAACCCTTCTGGGGAAAAGAATATGAATCTCTCTGCCATCTTATCTTTAGTAAAGATGTTTATTAGCTTACTTAAAAGGGTGTTGTAGTAGGGGTTGGCTAATGTTTGCACTGAACTTTGAAGATGCAATGCGTAATTCAAGAGCTACGGCTCACAGATCGAACAAACATCTCCTACACTTTAACTATGTTCCCGTAAGAGCTGTCTGAGGAGCTTTACGTCAAATGTATTACACAGACTGAGTTCCATTCAAATGTATATCTTGCTCTCCATGCAAAGGTTCCCAAAACCCTTATATGTTTTAAAAAGTAACGGTAGTGTCCATAATAGCCAGTGACTTGATATGAACTAAAATCGAGCAAGTGAAATTATTATATACAGAGCAAAAAGAAGAGAAATACAGAATGTGACAGGTTGCAGCAAACAATGTGAAAGATATAAAGAAGATAGAGAAACTTACATATCCGTCATCACAAGGGCTCAGAGAGTAATATCCCTTTACGGGCAAACAGGCACACATTAAAACAAAGAAGATTAAAAAAATAAGTTAACAGAAATAACTCTCAGAGAAAAGAACAGATTAAAAAAACCCAAACCAAACCAAAATTAGTTAAAGAGTAACAGATTGGCGTTTGAAGAGAAGAGTGCAAACAACTTCTCCTCCTCTAAATCTGCAATATAGGTAATAAGCACCTGTGCCTAGGAGACTGAGAACAGAGTAGGCCTCTAAGTTACCATTTGCATTGTGAGGCCTGCAACAGACACACCTGGGCTACACATACTTTTGGTACAGGTATAATTATTTTGGTTATGGATATGATTTTTTTTTACCCATATATTTTTATACCAGTACAACCCGATGTGGACGCAGTTATATTGGTATAAAGGTGCCTTCCACCAATATTACTTACTCCCCTTCCTGTACAGGAATAGCTATACATGTACAAAACACCTTCATACTGGTATAAGTGCACCCATACTAGAGGGATTATACTGCTGTAGCTATACTGGTATTGTTAGAGCAACAGATACCAGTGAGCCCAATCTTGACTGGACGATACCAACTACCGAGAATGTAATTGTCAATGTTTGCACCATGTTTGCACCACTTGGGACTTCTCACAAGTGCAGGGTGACAACTGAAATAATGGAGGGTGGGGGGTTAGTCTACAGGCAATTTCCTGACAAAGACAGCTCCAGAGTTGAACTTAGGTGAGTTCCCAGAGGTAAAAGTCAGAGCGTAGCTTCACACAAACTGAAAACAAATTAACTAAAGCAGTTGTAATTCCCTCCTTTGGTTATTTCAGTGCAAATTTCCTTGCAGACTCATTTCTAATTATGAGCATCCTTTTCTGATTCAACTTTAATTGTTTTTAAATCTAAATAAGACACTGTGAATCCAAAATAAGAGTGTCCACACCATAGACTGGCACCAATATAATTAATGGTACGAAATGCAACCAATTGGATTATTTTGGCTTTAGTTTGTGTGTAAAGAAGCCCTCAGTATTTAATTACTAGGGACCTGCCAGTGCAGATAAATAAGTTGATAGGAAAATGCTACACTCAGCAAGTCCCTCATTTAAGTAGAATCCATACTGTACTGTTCCTTCAATTTAAAGGCACAGGAATTTTGCTACTTCTCCATCATGATTGGGAAATAGCATCTGTTATGTTTGCAAAACTAACTGTGAAACTAATACCTCGACCCTTTGAGACAGGAGAGAGGGGAATAAGATATAGAAGTCCAAGTTGCCCCTTCCCTCCACAATTAAGAAATGTTATTCAAACATGAAACATCTCCCCTACCCTCAGTGCAGAGGGTAATTACACATGATATAATGGTACAACACACCATATTCTGCATCAGCTGGAAAGCAGAACCTGTCTTTGTCTAGAATATAGTTGTTTCTGTGTTATCCAAGATCACATATGAGCATTTTTTTCTGCATGGGAGTGAGGAAGACAAGAAAAAGTCTGCAGTAGAACCTCAGGCCTTGTCTACACTTAAAAAATAAGTCGACCTACCATAAGTCGACTTACAGCTACCACAGTAATTACAATGGTGTCTGATGTCCACACTGCCCTCCTTAGGTCATTGCAGTGCATCCTCACCAGAAGCACTTCCACCGACCTAAGGGGCAGCATGTGGGGAGCTAAGCCGCATCTCTCGGCCTCTCAGCTCCCTGCCGGGAACCCACAGGCCCCTGGGCTCCCTGTGGGCTGCATTCCTCCACCCCCTGGTCCCAGCTGAGAGCCTGGGGAAGCCACTGTGGACTTCTCCCCTCCCCTTCCTCTGCCGGGAGCCAGGGCAAGTTGCGTGGGGCTTATCCATTCCCCACCAGAACCAGACAGCCATGTCTATTTCATGGCTCAGCCATGTAATAAGCAAGGCTCCACTGGCAGGGAGTAGGTGGAGAAGCACCTGGACTTCTCAAACCAGCTCCCAGCCAGCAGCAGGAACCAGCCGCCTGGACTTGCAGCAAAGAACGACAGCCCCACCACCGACGTAAGGGGACACAGTATCCACACTGGACACTGAGTTGCCCTAACAGTCAACAAAAACCCTACAACACCTCTTGTCAAGGCAGTCTTATTTTGTCAAAAAAACAGGGCAGTTTTGTCGACAGGGGTTGATTGCAGTGTGTACCCCAGAACTGTTTGGTCGATCAAAGCTGACTTTGGTCAACAAAACTCTAGCGTAGACCAGGCTTCAGAGTTACGAACATCTCCAGAATGGAGGTTGTTCGTTACTTTGAAATGTTCACAACTCTGAACAAAACATTATGGTTGTTCTTTCAGAAGTTTACAACTGAACATTGACTTTGAAACTTTACTGTGCAGAAGAAAAATGCTGCTTTTTACCATCTTAATTTAAATGAAACAAACACATAAACAGTTTCCTTACCTTGTCAAACCTTTTTTTAAACTTCTCCTTTATTTTTAAAAAAGTTTACGTTTAACACAGTACAGTATTGTACAGTATTTGCTTTTTTTTTTTTTTTGGAGGGGGGGGGGTGGGGAGGGGGGTGGTCTCTGCTGCCTGATTGCATATTTCTGGCTCCAAATGAGGTGTGTGGTAGACTGGTCAGCTGGTAACTCTGATGTTCATAACTCTGAGGTTCCACTGTATTTTGTCCTGGGAGGAATCTATTTAAAGGCTGATATTAGTTGACATAATAGGTGTTTTGTTTTTAAAATGACAGAAGTGTACCCACAGAAAGTTTGATGAGTACATTCTGGAAAGCTAAAAACCAAGAATTCTACTATTGTTTCCCCTGGGTTTGCTCCAGTAACTTGCTGTAAGGAGCATTTTACAAACAAAAAAATGAACACTTGCTACGTGAGTATTTACTGTTGAATGATATGTTCACCTTAACAATGAAGGTATGCTTAGGGAAAGGAAGCAGTGGAAGACCTCAAGAAAAGGGAACATATTATGCTAGATTACACAGTAAAGAAAACAAATAAAACCAAATCCCAGAGGCTCAAGACAATAAATGACCTACTGCAGTTATTAAATAAGAAAGCATCTTAAGCAAAAGCTGACATCCGACAAAAGTGTCAACATAAAAAAAAAAGGTGGGTGGGGGCAGTTCTCTCACAGACCCTTACGAGCTTTGCCAAAATAAATCTACCATTTGCCAAATGACAAGTACAACATACGTAGAATTATGGTTTAGTTTCCAAAAGGTAAACAGAACCTTACAACAAACAATCAATGGCAGATAAAGAATGTAATATGCTTTATGGAATAAAAGATTAACAAATTTACAATTTAATTGAGGATCAACATGTGCTGTCAACTATTTGGATCCTTAGTCATAATGCAATTCCATTAAAAGGGCAATGACTGAGACGCGCCAACAACTCTAGGTACAACAGACTCCATCAAGGAAGTAATTTCTCTTCACCTTTATACTTAGGCCTGGTCTACACTAGACTGTAGGGCCATGTGGGTGCCCATACCTGTGACACTGACTTGAAGGTATAGATTGTCTCCAAATCTAAAGTAGTTATGGGTCAGGACAAAGTCACAAAGTTCAGCTACCAGGTGTGCCATATCATCATCAGGGAAAATGTTCCTGATGGCTTGTAGTCCATGTTTGTGTGGAATGTTGGTGTAGACAGCTCCTATATCCATAGTGGCTAGAATGGTGTTTTCTGGGAGATCACTGATGGATTGTAGTTTTCTCAGGAAGTCAATGGTATCACGAAGATAGCTAGGAGTACTGGTGGCATAGGGCCTGAGGAGAGAGTCCACATAGCCTGACAATCCTGTTGTGAGAGTACCAATGCCTGAGATGATGGGGCATCCAGGATTCCCAGGTTTGTGGATCTTGTTATTATTTTAACCATCCTAATTTAAGTTAACACGTGCTAACTGAGTTGGAAGTGTAATTTCCCACTTGGATAGACATATCTGTGCAACTCAGATTGAGCCAGCACACTACAAACAGCAGCATGGGTGGTGGCACAGGTTAGTCACCTGAGTACTTACCTAGAATCTTGGATAGGATTGTATTCGGGGCAACTAGGTTGTACAGTCATATTGTTGCTATACTGCTATTTTTAGTGCACTAGCTCGACCAAAACTACTCATGCACCTACCTAAAATGAAAAGTACACCTCCAGCTGCAGTGTAGACATAACTTAAGATCTTTTTTTTTTGGTCGTCTCTGCTGCTGCCTGATTGCGTACTTCCAGTTCCAAATGAGACGTATAGTTGACCAGTCAGTTCATAACTCTGGTGTTCGTAACTCTGAGGAGCTAGTGTAAATCCTAGGCTCCTCCTAGTTTTTGTTGCATGAATTTCCTTGATTTTTTAAGGGAGTTTTTATTTTCAAAAAACTGGAGGAGTATTTTTCATCAGACTAACCTAGGATCAAACAGAAGATAATCTGTGGTCTAAAATACAGACAAGGGGGCTAAAATGTAGAGGCTAATCCTGCAGAGACTTAAGTGTGTGAGTAATTTACTCATGAGCATAATTTTATTTTAGACTACTCGTGTGCGAATCTTTGCATGATAAGGGCTTTAGTGTGCAAACTAAAATACAGTATGTATTCATAATTAAACATTTTAGCTAAAGACCTTGGTTTTCCAATGCCAAATAACCACTGAGCAGATTATGGTCTGAAAAGCTTTATAAACAAATGCATTTAAACTTTTAAAGTTATTCCTTCAACTCAGAACATTTTAAAGTGTTCTCAGGGCTGACGCCTTGAATGCCAAGTTTCAATGCAAAACACATTTTTAGATCAGAATTATGAAACACTAATAATACGTATTAATTTTGCAAAGACTGCCAATCTCACAGACAAGAGTAGCCCACACTGCAATGTAGAAAATAGTACAGGGGCAACCAATTTTACTCAACTGAAGACCCTGAGCTCAATCCTGCAAGGTTCTAAGCACACTAGCTCCGACTCAGCAAACACCTCAGCATACACCTAACCTTAAGCATGTAAGTAGTCCTAATGAATTAAAAAGGCACTACTCGTGCTCAAAGTTAAGCATGTGCTTAGAACCTGTGCTGGACTAGGACAGAGCACTCAACACTGTGAAGGATGAAGCCCATTGACAACTAGCCAGAAGCCTGTAAACCACACCTAGCTTGCATTAAAGAGACTTAAAAGACAGAGACTGGAGGTACATGTACATTGCAATAAAAAACACCACAGCACTTAGTCTCAGAGCCCAGGTCGATAGACTCGGGCTCATGGGATTCAGACTAAAAACTGCAGTGTAGACGTTTGGGCATGGGCTGGAGCCCCGGTTCTGAGACCCACCCCCTTGCAAGGTTTCATAGCCCACTCTCCAGCCCAAGATCAAAATGTCTACACTGAAATTTTTAGCCCCACAGCCCAAGTCAGCTGAACTTAGCCAGCTGTGGCGATGTTTAGGTCTTTTACTGCAGTGTAGACATACCTTAGAAGTCCTAGTCCATTATTCACTGAAGACTTTGGTATCGATGAAAGACACAGATGCTACTAAGAGAACATATAATGCTCCAGTTTGATCCATGCTCTATAATCTATATTTTAAAAAAATGGCAGCCTTATTATGGAACTCTCTGAGCAGTATTTGGCAGACAGGCCACAGCACAACCAGCCCTGAGGCGGGACTATTTTTTAAAGTTGAACACACTCATTTTTAAACTTACCCACCCTTCACCCACCAGCTTCCTGAACTTCAGAAAGTTAAGAGTTTGGTCATCTCTTTAAATCCTTCAAATCCACTTTTGTTTTTTCAGAATTTCTAGAGCTGCTGCTTTGACTCTTCCCAGTCTCAGATCTAGACCCCTTCCTCCAGAGGCATTACCCTGGTGTAAGTCTTATGTCTGTGGAGACATCCATGCCTAAAAGTCAGCCCAGTTGGAACATCTACTTTTAGGTTTTCCTTTCTGCTTTGGACTCCTTTCAGTGCCGGAAGGATGGACCTCTAACCACACTGATACATTAGGATGTGTTTTGCGTGATAACAATACACCCATCTAGCTGATATGTTCTGCCTTTGATTACAATTATATGCCCAACCAGAGACCTCAGAATTTTGTTTTCCACCACATCACTTTCCCAACACCTAAAATGACTCATGTCCAAACTGAGTGCAATGCTCAATGAACAGGTAAAATAGAATTACTAGAGGACAGCCTTCCTTAAGAATGTACTCCAAGGTAAACAGCCTTTTTTCCTTTGTATAACAGAGAATTTTTGTCTACAGCATTAAAACTCAATCCTGCTCTTTCACACTTGAGTTCATTCATGCATCCTGTGTGGAGTAACTGATTTGACAAAATACACAAGGCACTGCAGTGTATCTGAGAGCAGAACTGAGCCCTTAGTTACAAAGGAGAGGACAGCTCTAAGTGCACAGAGCATGTAGCAAGAAGACCTAGATCTGGAAATACATCATGCTACTTGATCTGAGCATGCAGCAGCTCCTGGAATTGACACTTAGTAATGACTGCTGAATTGCAGATCAAGGTCTCCCATTTGTATTAGAAATGTGTGGATGGCCTCTTCTTTCCCTTCCAAGCAGAGTTCTCTGAGCATACCTACATACTTTCCCTCATGGTGAAAAGTAAGTTGTATGTACATCGCCTCAGTATAAGTGGTACACCTTTAAGGCTGCATATCAGATCAGCAAGAAGGGAACATCCTAGTCAATAACTGTACTTTAACCTGGCTAGGAGTATTAAAACAGTGTCCGAACTAACATATTTAAGGATCTGTTCCTGGTCCCAACTGACTTCAAAGTGACAGGATCAAGCCCTAAATACACAAGGAACAGACTATGAAGGCTATGAAGGCTTAATAAATTTTGCTACAGGTAAAAACCAAACCAAACCAAACCATACTTAGCCATTGACTAATGGCTAGTAGCCTTAAAGTTAACATTTTTTTATTGTACCCCTCCCTCGCCCACAACCCAGACAGGCTGGGTGGCCTGCTGAGATGAGTCGGGGGGTGGAGGCGGTGCTCCCTCCCTGGGCCCTGCCATGTGGAGCTGGCCTGAGCCCCGCCAGGCCCCGCCCCCTCCAAAATAGAAGTCAAACTACACTTATGCCCATGTCTCCCCCCTTCTCCCCTTCCCCATCCCTCCCTGCTGGGCACTGGAGTTTTTAATAGCATGTTCAGGGGGCCTCAGAAAGAAAAAGGTTGAGAACCCCTGATCTAAGTCTCTTCCTTCATTCACACCTTATACAAGTCGCTATCCATCAAGACAGAATGAGCTTTATAAGAGGGGGAGACAGTTACTGAGGGCTTGTCTACAACGGAGCTAGCGCATATCAGTAAATTCTGGTCCGTATCAATGTGTCACGCATTAACTGGCCCATCTGGACCTGGCTGGCGAACACTGTAAGTTCCCTAGGGCCCATTAATGCAGGACCCCGGGTCTACATTAACACATACTAGTGTGCCAGCAGGGTCCATGCGGCCGCATCCGTGCACGACACGCTAGTATGGACTAGAACTGACACCTCAGAGGTGTGCACTCACACACCAAGTAGACAAGCCCCTAGGATAGCTGGAGAGGCCACATTTTGGTCTCTTTGACCAGTTTAAAGTAAACAGTGACGTGACCTTCCAACACATACCCAGCACAGATGTTACAGGCTCAGATTCTGACCTATGTAGCTTGGGACACAGTGCCTCTAGCTTTATTCCAAAGCTTATGTGAAAAGCTGAAACTACTTAAGGACAGACAAACAACATCTAGTTGCATAATAACCAGTTCTTTGGAAATCTTTAAAGAAAGAGCGATGGGCTACCTCAGCAGCCTTGTGTGTGATCAGCACTGCCACGCTGGAGACCTGGATTTGATTTCTAGTCCTGGTCTCTTTTGCTTTCTGTGTCAGATTGGGAGTGCTGCAGTGTATCATAGGGAACGGATGAGGAAGAAGTCCCTGGGTTTGCGCAATGCCAGCTTATTCCTGCTTTATCTAAGGAAGTGGGCTGGGCAGGTCTTCATTTTTTCTTTACAATTCATTACTATTCTTGTTTGTGTTTCTAACTGTTTTATTGTTCACACACCTAGAATGGTTATGGGAGGCACACTATAGATGGGAAACAAACAAAAACGCTTTATCACTGAGAAGGATGGAAGGACTAAATCAGAGGATTAAGATTTAACTATGTGGTTAATATATGCATATTTTAACAAATAGCATCTGTACAGGACTCTCCCAAGTGTCCATGTTGCCCTCGGCCACCATGACGACAGAACCAACCCTAAATCATCTGAGGGAGAGACAGAGAAAAGAACTGTTTGCCTTTCAGGCTGGGTCAATGCTAGTCTTGCATGGCAAGTTATCAACTGTTGCTGTGCCAATAGCAGTAACAAGGGAGCATGAATGTAGAGACGACACCTACATTTTAACACTTTAATGAGCTCCGCCAGTGAACTATAAGCAATGGAAAACTTTTTGAAAAAGGCTAGTTGAGGCACAGCATTTTATACTGCAAGTCAGAGAAAGCAATCCTGACCAGTATGGTATACTGAAGCAAGGGCATCTAATCGAGCATAGAGATCTGTGAAGTATACTCCGTTCCCCTAATCTAAAACATAAAAAAAAGGGTATGGAACATTTAAACTATCCTCTCCTCTTTCTACAACTAATTTATAAGAGGAACAAAATATATCTATACATTTTATTGTTATCAAACACCAGCTGGAATGGCAAATGAAACTGATCAGCAAGAACTCAGTAAGGAAGAATACAGTAAGGAAGGCTAGGTGCGGTCACAGCCAAAAAAATGGGAAAAGTCATCATTTTAGTTTATAAAAGACAAAGTCGTGGCACACACTATTTTAATTATTATTAAAGTTTGTAAAAAGAAATGAGAAAATTCAACTAAATAAAATAAATGTACACTAAAAAAGTTGAAAGTCATTCATGAATATTTACATTATAATCAAAAGTCTCACACTTCAGTGTACTAGAGATTTAGAGAGCCAACGTTTCAATGGAAGCTGCATGCCTAACCAACTTATGCACTTTTATCAATTCCACGAGACACCGATCTGCATCTTTAGGTGCCTAAATACTTTTGCAAGTCTAGCCCTGACTCAGCAGAGAGAGGGACAGAATGAGAAAACAGCACTGCAACTCCAGGGCAGCCATCTGATAGGGAGTGACTGGGAGAATGAGTTGGCAAAAAACCATCAGGCCTTCTGGGGAGTCCATCGACAGGAGGTCAGGTACGTATCCACAGGACCTGGATTCAGGCCTACAATGGAACTAATTGAGACATTAAGCATGTCTGTAGATCCTTAACAGAAATGTGGTTCATTGTGTATTATAAGATAAAGATGCCACAGAAGCCTACATATGAGGCCGTTATTCCATCTCATGGAACTGGCAACATAACTATGCCCCTCCACAGTTTCCAAGGTCACCAGAAACCTTATGTAACCATTGCTTTATGTAAGTTTGATGTACATGATTCCTTATATTTCAGATGTAGAGCCACAATCTTATGTCTCTGGTGCAATATATATAGGCTTGGCAGAATCTAATTTCTTTTTTAATAATTCAACGGATACTGTCAATATTTATTTTTACGTTTTTTAAAAAAATTGTATCAATTTAATTAAACTTATGGGGTGGATCAGACAATAATTATTTAATGACCATAGACATTGAGATTCAAAAGTTAGAGCTTTCTAACCAGTAAAACACAGATTGTCAACATCACTTGTCAAAATATACTACGTAAATATCATTAAATCAAACCCTAATAAGTTCTCAAGCAGCATTTTTCTTATTTTGTCTATTTCCATCGTTGATGGAACACAGGGTTACTTACCAGTAACTGCTGTTCTTCGAGATGTGTTGCTTGGGTCCATTCCATTATAGGTGTGTGCACACCTCCGTGCATGGTTACCGGAACTTTTATCCCCTTAGCAGATCCTGTAGGGCCGGCTCCGGTGCCCCCTGGAGTCCTGTGCACATACCGCAGTATATGAGGTGCTGCCTGCCCTACACCCCCTCAGTCCCTTCTTTCCACCAACTCTGGCAGCAGGGACTGGAGGGTGGATCTTGGAATGGACATGAGCAACACATCTTGAAGAACAACAGTTACTGGTAAGTAACTGTTTTCTTCTTCGAGTGCTTGCTTATGTCCTTTCCAATATAGGTGACTAACAAGCAATATCTTGGAAGTAGGCCGGAGTTACCGATGAGCTGCCTGCAGCACCGCTCTGCGGACACCCACGTCTTCCCACGCCTGCTGGACAATGGCGTAGTGGGACGTGAAGGTGTGCACCGACAACCAGGTGGTAGCTTTGCAGATGTCCTGCGGGGGCACTCTCTCCAGGAAGGCTATAGATGAGGCTTGAGCTCTGGTTGAGTGCGCTGTGATGGTTCCTGAAAGCAGCACCTTCGCCTGCCCATAGCAGAGCTTGATGCAGGAGGTTATCCACGAGGAGATGCGCCAGGCGGAGATAGGTGAGCCTTTCATCCGGTCGACCACTGCGACGAAGAGCTGCGTCCATCTCCGGAAGGGTCTCGTGCACTCAATGTAGAAAGCCAGGGCCCGTTTTACATCTAGCGAATGCCACCTTCTCTCCTCCTCCGAACTGTGTGGTTTGGGAAAAAACATGGGGAGGAAAATATCTTGGTTATAACGAAATTGGGAAACCACCTTGGGCAGGAAGGCCGGGTGCAGCCTCAACTGAACTTTATAGAACACAGTATGGGGGGCTCCGAGGTCAGCGCCCTAATCTCAGAGACCCTCCTTGCCGAGGTAATGGCCACCAGGAAGGCCACCTTCTAGGAAAGCAGGAGCAGAGGGCATGAATCCGTGGGTTCAAAGGGGGGGCCTCGTGAGTTGTGAGGGGGCCAGGTTGAGATCCCAGGGAGGCACCGGGTCATGGACCTGCAGATAGAGCCTCTCCACCTCTTTCAGGAACCTGATCGTCATGGGGTGGGAGAAAGTGATCTCCCCTCCAGCGGCTGATGGAAGGTTGATACAGATGCTAGGTGGACCTTCAGGGAGACCACAGCCACTCCCTGGAGCTTTACCTGTAGCTAGTACTCCAAGATTGCCTGTACTGGCGAGAGACTGGGTGGGATACCTCGGGACTCTGCCTAGCAGGTAAACCGCTTCCACTTAGCTTGGTATACGACCTGCGTGGAAGGCTTCCTGCTACCCAGCAGGACTCGCTGGACTTGCACCGAACAGGCTCGCTTGTCCTCGCTCAGCCACAAAGCCTCCATGCCATGAGGTGTAGAGAGTCCAGGTCTGGGTGCAGCAGGCCACTGTGATCCTGGGACCGGAGATCGTGCAAGACTCGTTAGCAGGACTCTGTGCAGGAGGGGAATGGGCAGGAACACGTACATGAAGCTCCCTGACCACTGCAGGAGGAAGGCGTTGGCGAATGACCCGGCCTCTCGACTATGGAGAGAGCAGAACTGTGGGCACTTGTTCCACGCTGATCCAAACAGATCCACCTGAGAAGGGCCCAATCTCTGGAAAATCATAGACACCCCTTCTGGGTGCAGCAACCAATCGTGGTGAGGTAAGAATGACCTGCTGAGGCTGTCCACCTCATCGTTCCTCACCCCCGGGAAGTGAGAGGCCATCACGTGAAAATTGTGTCTCATTGCAAAGTCCCACGGACAGATAGCTTCCCTGTGCAAGGCTGACGAACGGGCTTCTCCCAGCCTGTTGATGTAGTACATGGTCACTGTATTGTCTGTCAGCACCTGTACCGCCTCGCCCGCAATAGAGCAGAGGAACACTCTGCACGCCCGGCGAATGGCTCGCAGTTCTTTCACATTGATGTGCAGACGCTTCTCTTCTCTCGACCAGACACCTTGTGTGCTGAGGTCGGTGCTAATATGGGCACCTCACCCTATGTCCGAGGCATCCGATATCAGGGTAACCAAGGGAACTAGCTCCTCAAACAGAACGCCCCTTAACACTGCCCTTCCCATGGGTCTGAGTCGTCATCCGAGGGCGAATGGTGGCCCTTCCCTGGTATCGGTGGCACTGACTGCACACCCGAGGACTTGATGGACTGTGGTCCCAGTCCCACCAAGAAATCCCAGGGGCCCCAATACAGCCATTGGGGTGGCCACTGCCCTTGAGACCATCTGGAGGCTACATGCACTGGGGGCTCTGGCACCTTTTGTTGATAGTGACTCGCCCGGCGACTACCCCCCCGAGAGGACACCGAGGCACCATCAGAAGACCAAAGTGGGGCTGTCTCAGATGCTCCCACTGTGCAGTACCAAGACGGGGGGGAGCGGTGCCCCAATCCGCTCCGGAGAGCGCCCTCTCGACATCGACGACCTTAACGTCGAGGTTTGACGTCAGTGCCACGACCAGTGCCGGCGTACAGAATCGTGCTCTGACGAGCTCGGTCATCCAGAGCGTTGTTTCGGTACCAAGGACTTGCGGCACCGCTTGCCTCTCGGCACCGAGTCAAACTCCAGTGACCAGGTTCGGCACTGCCTCGGTGCGGACGAACTCCTCAGTGCTGAGTCTATCTCCGATGACTGGGTTCAGCACCGCCTCGATGCGGGCGAACTCTTCGGTGCCGGAGAGCAGGAACGGTGAGTTCCTATAATGGAACGGACATGAGCAACACATCTCGAAAAACAGCAGTTACTGGTGAGTAAACCTGTTTTCCGTTTGGGGAACGGCGCCCCACAGGCGACCGCAAGCGGTGCCGCCTCCTGGGGTGGACTTCTCCCGGTGCTGGGGATCAAGACCAGTGTTGGGAGGGTGACTTCACTCCCCACCTTGATATAGGTCGGTCTGGCAACCGCGACCTAAAACATCTTCTAGGGGAGCAGTGATGCTCCACCCTACATGACCGGCCTCCCAGAGATTTTCCTCCTCCATTCAGGGGGTCTCAACGTGGGCTTCCCCTGTGACACCGACCCCTTCTCTCTCAGTGGAGGTGGGGGCAATGTAGGCAAGGCCAGCAAGGCTCTTGCCGCCTGAAAGGCCTCCGGTGTTGATGGCACTGGTAGGTGCCAAGGGGCTCCCCCACTCCCAAGAGTCGGGAATGGCTCCCTGGCTGGAGATGCTTGCTCCTGCAAGCGGGTCTCCATGATCCAACATCAGTGCGGTTCGGTGCTTGACCCTGCCCGCTTAGATGGTGCGGGGAGTGTCCACGCTGAGCACTGCTTCTGTCTCTTCTTCTGCATCAGGAACGTGGTGCGGTGCCGAGTCAGGGCCAGTGCCGATGGTGCACTCTGTACCGATGCCACACTCGGAGCGGAGGCAGAGCGGGCTGGCTTGGAGGCCAGTCGAAGTGTTGCCTCCATAAACAAGGCTTTCAGGTAGATTTCTCTATCCAAGAAAGTCTGAGGTTTGAAAGCCTTGCAGATCTTGCACTTCTCCTTACGATGGGCTTCCCCCAAGCACTTCAGGCAGCTGTCGTGGGGGTCACTTAGCGGGAAAGCCTTCCTGCAGGAGGCACATAGTTTGAAGCTCAGTGACCAGGGCATACTGGCTCCTGGCAAAGTCCCAGCCAGGACTACCCTAAGTATCTAACTACCACTAACAACAGTTACTTAAACTAACTACCTAATTAACGCAAACAACCATGCTTAAAGTTCAAAACAAAGGGAATTAAGCACTTGCGATGCAAGCACAGGCAGTTCCAGCAACCATCACAGGCAGAAAGAAGGAACTGAGGCGGTGCAGGGCCGGCAGTGCCTCATATACCGCGGCATGTGCGTGGGACTCCAAGGGGCGCTGGAGCCAGTCCTACGGGATCTGCTAAGGAGAAAACAGTTCCGATAACTGTGCAAGGAGGTGTGCACACACCTATAATGGAATGGAGATGAGCAAGCACTGGAAGAAGAATAAATATTTTTTCGGTGGGGTGTGTGTGTGTGTGGCGAAATTGACATTTACCAACAATTACCAATAAAAATCTAATCCTTCCAAGCTTAAATATACAGCTTAATCAGTACTGCATTTTAAGATGATTACGGTGACAAAAGCAAACGTTAGTATCAATCAATCAGACTTACAGTTCCAGGCCTTGTGAAGTCAATACTATGTGCTATACTTTGTCTCATCTGATTGCTAAACAAACGAACGCAGACACTTTGAAGATATTCTGGTGTGATCTAAGATAAAGAAACAAACCAAGCACGTGGAATTACATAAAACGTTTCCATTTGATGTCATTGTACAATAGGTCAGTGTTCCCCAGGTGGTGGTAAACAGGAAGGTTCTAGATGGGACTTGGGCCCTGTGTGGAGGGGAGACCCTGCAGGGGTACGAGAGAGTGGAAAGTGGGGAGCAAGGCCACCCAGCAATCACCCTGCAGCAGTGGCTCTTCTCCCACAGGACTGGGCCCAGCTCCGCACACTGGGTTTTGTGACCTGGCACATGGCGTCGCAGCCCACTCAGGTTTGGCCAGGTCACCCTTCCATCACGAAGAGGAGCAGACAGGCCAAACTTGAATGGCACCGTGATTCTGCACCAGTTCAACAATGCCTAAAGCGGGGAGCTAGGCCCAGCTACACTGGACAGGAGCTGCCACTGTAGGCTGAGTGCATGGGGGAGAGGGTTGCTCTCCAACCCCCTACCCTGGGACCTCTCCCGTGTGCCAGGCTGGAAGTAGGGCTGCAGCAGCAAGGTGGAAGGTGCTGCTATGGGTGGCTGGTGCCCCCTTGGTGGGGCAATGAGGAGCAGGAGTTGGGGCTAAAGATGCTGGCCTCTGATTTTGGGACTTCCTGACTAATTTGGATCCTGGATGGGTCACCAGAAAAAAAAAAAAAAAAAGACAAAATGCAGTTGGTGGGTCACCTTCATAAAATGTTTAGCAACCATGGCCATAAGCAGTTGTACAAGAAGACGCCAGAAATGACGGCCCTTAACAACTCATTGATATAGCTACAAGGTTTGAGCCATAAACCACCAAACTGTGTCTGGAAATGGATAAAAAATGAGGCTAGGAATTCTTAGTTATGGTACTCGTTAGTACAACGCCCTCCTCGAGCAGTCCATAAGGAAGATAGAATTCATCACACTGAAGTATGTATCCAAATTTTCCTGTGTTAAAAGGGAAGATTCACCAACAGTAAGTGGCAATACTGCTGAGAATAATTATAGGCAATACCACAGCATAACCCTGCCAATCCAAATGGCAGAGCTCAAAGCATACACAGCTGTCCAGGAGAGAGAGTAAGCATGAATCATTTACATTTTGTGCTTCATTTAATAAAATTCTAATGTTGTTTTCAGCGGGTTTTATAGTTTTGGGAAAATAAAATCACACCAGCCCTGCCTCTCAGGGGAATGGCCATATGCACCCCTGATATCGGGGGATTTGAAGGTTGGGGTGTTCACACTTCATTCCCCCAGGCTGAATATGGGGGTTCCCGGAGGGGGATCTATCTGCCTCAAAGCTCTTCAGTAGCTGAGAAGCCTGCTCTTTCCTTTCCAGGGAACCCTGACTCACGATATCCCTTGGACCCTCTAACAGCAGCAATAGACAGGTTCCTGAGGCCTTCAAAGTGTAAAACGACATGATTTTAAATAGATCAGTTTGGGGCCACAACTGTCCCTGACCCTCACTGTTTTTAGAAAGTGCTGGGCAGGGATACACCAATACTTTCAATCAGAATTAATAAATACACTTCCAACATGATTCTATTCAATGTTCAAAAACACCTTGAAGTCAGAGCAAGGTTAGAAGCACTGATCCACAACTCAAGAGCCCCACCAGCTGGACACATTTGGGAATACACAATACTTAACTTTTAAGGGCAAAGGAAAACAAAAATGGAAAGAACAACTAACTCATTAGCTTGGTGGTCTTGACACAGCTCCATGTAAGAACACAGGGAATGGCACCGTGGCCAGCATCAAGGTCTGGAATGGGAGCAGCAAATGACTGGACATTTACTCCTATTTTCAAAGCTAGTGCGAGTAGGCATCTTTCCCATCCTGCTCTAAAGAAATGTCCACGCGCTGTGACAGATTATTCCTTGCATGGTGCCACTTTAACACTGCTCCATCAGCACAAGACAACCCTAGACTCAAAGTCACCAGCCACAAGAAGTTCTCTCTAGTGTAGGAGGATCCTACAGTGACACAGAGCCAGTAGCCACACCTATCCACCCTGCCAGCAATGCACAGCTGCCTTAAAAGCCCCAGGAAGCCATTGGTAGCCAGCATAATTAAGACAAGCCTTCAGGCTGTTCCAAGTTACACTGGAAGACTAGACCACCAGAGTTGGACCTGGTATACACTACAAAATTAAGTCAACCTAAGTTAAGTCAACATACAACCACCACAGTAATTACGGCGGTGGTTGATTTCGTCGGTGGTGCGCATCCTCCCCAGAAACACTTAGACCAACTTAACTGTGTGGGGCATTGTGGGGCTCATTGTAGGGCTCAGACATGGGGCATTGTAGGGCTCATGGCTGGGGCTGACAGACCTGGAGCAGGGAGGAGAGGGGCTCCAGCTGTGAGCCACGCATGGGGCTGACAGCCAACAGACGATATAAGGCTTTGTCTACCCTACAGACTTTTGTCAACAAAGTCAGCTTTCGTCAACAAAACAGTGGAGGTGTACACACTACAATGCTCCTTCCACCAACAAAACTCTCCTGCTTTGCCGACAAAATAATACCACCTCAACAAGAGGCGTAGAGCTTTTTGCAGCAAAGTTATATCGACAAAACATCAGTGTAGACATAGTGCTTGGTTTTGTCGCTGTAAATGGCCTCCAAGAGGTGTCCTACAATGCCCATCCTGACCACTCTGGTCAACAGTTCGAACTCTGCAGCCCTGCACCCAGGTACACAGGCATCCACTCCTCCCTCTTTAAAGACTTGGGAATTTTTGAAATTCCACTTCCTGTTTGCTCAGTGTGGAGAGCTCACATTGCATCTTCCCAGCTGACCATGGTGGCTCCACACAGCCAACGTTCTCCCATTTGGAGCACACTGGAGCTGTTGGATCTGCTGAATATATGAGAGGAGGCTGTGCAGTCCCAGCTCCGCTCCAGCCGTAGGAACTTCGATTCCTACTGTCAGATTTCTTGTGGCCTGTTGGAGAAGGGCTACTAGCGGGACACACATCCGTGCTGTGTGAAGATAAAGAAGATGAGGCAGGCATGCCAAAAGGTAAGAGAGTCAAATTATCACCCTGGTGTTGCTCCAAAGACCTGCCACTTCTGTAAGGAGCTGGACGCCATCCTCAGCAGCAACCCAACCTTCACCGCCAAGAGCCCCACAGATACTTTGGCAGGGCTGGAGACAGCAGACTCAACCCCAGAGATGAAGTCATGGATGAAGTTGAGTTGGAGGACGAGATGGGGCACGTGACAGGATGGTCTGGTGGAAAGCCAAGAACTCTTCTCGACCCAAGGGAGTTTTTGAGCCAACCTCAGAACGCCATCCATTTCTGGCGTGCGTGATACAGGAGAGGGGAGCTCTGATAAGTGATCTTTTTGAATTGATGCTGCTCGGTTATATGACGTAGAGCTGTCCTTTGCTTTGTCACATTCTGGAAGTAGGTGAAGGGATAGAAATGTACAAGACTAGCTATGTTTGCATGTACTTCACATTTCCCTGTGCAGCGAAGCACTGCAGTAGAAAAGTATGTTAATGCACACCAAGATTTCATAGGAATCCTTCAGAAAGATCTTTAGGAAATTTTCCAGGAAGTGCTCACCAATCCTCTGCCGAAGGTTCCTTGGCAGAGCTGCTTTATTCCTTCCCGTTGTAGGAAACTTTCCCCCGCTAACCGGCAATCACTTGTGCAGGTACAAAGCAGCACACTGGCATGGCACATAGAGACCCGGTCTGAAGCCGCACGCATGCAGAAGATGCACCCTTGCATACCCTCAAGAGTAAGATATCTGTTTCTCTGCCCCGGCCCCCGCCCCCTCCTCCGTGGAAACTGGTGGCAGAATTTACAATTTTGTCCCTAGTCGTCTGCAGACCTAGACCCTTTGCCCCATCCTGAGCATCTCCCCGGGCCAAACTCACCATGTTTAGGGGGTTCGCCGAGCTGTGTGCTTGCCAAGGGACAATAAGAAACTGATTTGTATTTAAAAAGAGGTGTATTTTACTATAGTGATTCGATGCTGTGAATGCACTAACAATCATGCTTCTGTTCATTGTTTCTTGTGCTTCTGTAAATGTGGCTTTCTGGGGAACCCCCTATACACCAGTGGAGCACTTCCGCCAGACAAGGAAGTGACTGAGGAGGAGCAAGGAGGATATGTTTGAGAGGTGCTCCAATCCTCAAAGGCCAAACAAGAAGAAAGCAGGGCATTGAAGCTTTAAATGAAAATTACAAAATACACAGGCAGGACAGAAAGGAGAGCCAGGAGCAAATTTGAATGGGCCAGGAGCAGATGATAAAAGAGCTGGAGGACCAAACAGATGTTGAAGTCGCTAATCACCTTGCAGGCAGAATTCATGTGTTTTCACACCTCACCCGCCGCAGCGGTTACAGAACTGCTTGCCATGCCCTCCCCAAATTCCTCCCACTCATTTCTTTCAGCCTCCTGGACCATCTTGGTATCCTCTTCACTCCCCACCTTCAGATAGTTCCAAAATGGTAGCAGGACTTACACTCAGCTATGACAGCCTACACTGCCCTTCACTGTTATCTCCCTTTCCACGAAGCGTTTCGTGTGTAGCGTTATTTGGTATTTAATAAAAACATATTCTCTGAAAGATAATCCATCTTTATTTGTCTCCTACACACAGTGGTTGCTGCTGAAATTAATACACAGTGGAAAATGGACCATTTTCAGATTACAAATCATGGTCAGGAATTAAAATTTTCATGCAAGGTGGCAAGTTAAGAAAGCATGGCCGAGTGCTGTATAGAAAGATACATTACTGGTGTTCATTGTCAAAATGGTGCCTCAAGGCCTCCCTGATTCTAAGAGCCCCCCATTGTGCCCCTCTAAAAGCCCTGGTATCTATCTGGCTGCTCAAAATCAGTCATCAGGCAATCTGCCTCCACACTCCACCTAGGGGGGAAATTTTCACCCTTAGCCTCACAAATATTATGGAGTGCACAGCTCGCTGCTATGTCCCTGGGAATATTTTCCTCATTTAGGGTTAACCTGCATAAAGGCAGCATTAACGTGCTTTTAGTCTGCCAAACGCACATTCTACAGTCATTCTGCATCTGCTCAGCCTATTGTTGAAGTGCTCCTTGCTGCTGTCCAAGTTTCCAGGTACAAGGCTTCATGAGCCATGGGAATAAGGGGTACACTGGGTCTCCCAGGATCACTATGGGCATTTCAACATGCCCCACTGAAATCTTCTGGTCTGGAAATAAAGTCCCTGCTTGAAGCTTTCTGTACAGGGCAGCTTTCCTGAAGATGTATGTGTCCTGCACCTTCCCTGACCAACCCACACTGATGTCAATGAAACATCCACGATGATCCACAAGTGCCTACAATACCATACAGAAGTACCCCTTTCTATTGATGTACTCCATCACAAGACAGTCCGGGGCCAAAATTGGGATATGCATGCCATCTATCACCCTGATGCAGTTAGGGAATCCCATTGCCGCAAAGCCATCCACTATTTCATGGACATTGCCAGAATGACAGTCCTTCATAGCAGGATGTGATTTATAGCCTTGCACACTTGCCTTAACACAGCCCCAACGACGGACTTCTCAACTCCAAACTGATTTGCAATTGACTGGTAGCAATCTGGAGTTGCCAGTTTCCACACGGCCATTGCCACATGCTTCTCCACTGAGAGGGCAGCTCTCATTTTGGTGTCTTTGCACCACAGTGCTGGGGTGAGCTCTGCACACAGTTCTAGGAAAGTGGCTCTCCGCATCTGAAAATTCTGCAGCAACTGCATAACAGGCCTGCATAACAATGTGATCCCACCACTCAGTGCTTGTTTCCTATGCCCAAAAGCAATGGTCCACCATGTGCAGCTACTCCATGAATGCCAAAATCTGGTGGTGTTTCTTTCCATGGCACATAGCAGGTCAGGCACCTCTGATTCCTGTTCAGATTGGGAGCTCATGATAGTATGACCATGCACAATGTGTTCAAAACAGTGACCACACCAGTGGAGAGCCGTGCAGGATCCATCCTTTCAGGCAAAAATGGCAGGTGCACAGTAAACACAAACTGTTGAAAAGTGCCATGAATTCAGTCAGAAACCCATGGAATGACGGGACGGAAAAAATGCATCATGGGATGTTGAGCCCACTCATGATGCACTGTGATCCATTCCGCCTTTCCACAACTCCTACCTGCAGAAGGTGGCGAGTTGCACAGTAGGGTAGCTACCCACAGTGCACTGCTCTCACTAGAGCACTGTGAACTCACACTGCCAACTGAAGGAGCCTTGTATGAACATGCACAAACTATGTAATTATAGCGCTTTTTGATCATCGGCATAACTTGCATCAACAAAACTCTGTAGTGTAGACAAGGCCTGAGTAACACAGTGTCTACAGAGACACTGCATCGGCCCACAGTACATAGACCTAAGCACTATGCCTCTCACAGAGGTGGAGTTATTAGGTCAGTGTAGTGGGCGACTTACATCAGCAGGAGCAACGTTGTAGTGTAGACGCTTACATCAATGTAAGCTGCCTTATGTCAACCTAGCTCTGTAGTGTAGACCAGGCCACAGCCTAGGTTCAGGGGATAGGAAACGAATGCCTCCACCCAGAGTTGGGCTGTGTATTTCTGAGTTGGGCCACTTTGCACAGATGACAACTCATCTCCTCCATGGGAATTGTAAAACAACAAAGTTCAGCTTGGAGGACAGAGGGCAAAGGTGGCTTTAAGTCACTCATGCACGGCCCAGATCCTGGGTTAGCTGAAGGAATGGTATAAATTAAAGACACCCAGTGGGTGTCTCTAATTTAAACTAGCCTCCCAAGGGTCCATGATTTCCATACCAATGGGCTCTGTGGATATGCCTCCTTCCTACACCTATGCCAGAGCCTATAAGGGGAGCAGCACAGAAACAATTATGCTGGCCCTATACTATTCCTGACCTGGGATAATTCTATCCCAGTCCTGTGTGGCATCTTTACCTTACCAGAGCAGCATAAAGGGACCCAGGGAGAATCTCTCCCCAAGCATTCGACTTGTCTATTAAATGCTATCTACCGTAAATCTTAACTTGCACTTCAGGGATATTCTACTTGCATTTCCTGAAACAGAAGCAAGTACCCACGTGGGGCTCATCTTACCATCTTGCCACTGACTGTGGCCTCGAGTGAATCCACCAGCTCAGCAGTGACTCCGATGAGATTGTGATAGTCTACCTGGATTTTATTAAACCGTTTCAAGTAGGTCATGGTCCTGCACTCAGCCTCCACTAGCTGCTGATGAAGCTGCTGTAACATTTCTATGAAGAGGTTAAAAAAGAAAAACAACTTATTTGTCTGGGTAAAAGAATATTAAAAAAAATAATAATTCAGAAACATGGTTTTATTGCTCTGTAGGAGAACTGTGCCTGCTGTCATTGTTTTTTTTAGTCCCCAAATGGACTTAGAACAAGTTCCCTTGAGCTGTGGGCAATTCCCTCTTGTTCTATCCATTCAATGAAGCTACAATCACAATTGTTTCCACAGTTACCAGTTGTGTCATCACAAACATGGGATTGTAACCCCTAGAAGCATCAGGCTATATGTTACTCTCCAAATAATCAGAAATGAAAGGGAATTCAAAAGAAAACGTGAGAAAGTGCAGCACAAACTTGATTATCTGAACTCTGGTTATGTCTGTTTGGATTGTTTTGTAATTGGCATCTGCACGTGGAGCTCTCCAATCCCATCGCACAGTGAGGAGGCTTCCAGCTGGCTTCAACTACCATGGTCCAGCTGCAACCAGCCAAGTGCATGCAGCATGGGTTCAAGAACTCAGATCAGAGGCAGACTCAAAGTACAGTACAATCCCCAAGGATGTGAGCCTTTGTTAGCTCCAGCTTTGACTACAATGTGTAGTTCAAGTTCCTTGAAATAACAGGTAAAACATTTTCAAATAGAAGAGTTAATTTGAAGTTGGAGCTGTCACTTTGAACACAAACCAGCAAGAAGTGAAGGAGGACCCTTCATCACTAACTCCCAGAAAGCCAACCTGATGCTTGGGCAGTAACATTATTAGACTAAGCATTTCCTGTAGTAAAATTTGTGATGATTAATTTTGTAAATGCAGCCGTGCAATGCTTTTTTTCTGTGCTAAATCTTACACATTGTTCATTTAAAGAAAAAACAATTACAAGGACTAGAATTTTAAAAGCCCTCTCAAGATATCTAGCCATCCTTCTGCAATACAACATTCATGGAATTTTACAAATTCTCTAAGAATTCCCTGCATCTTCTGCCTTAGAAGCCTTCCAGAAGGCGGGGCGGAGGGGGAGGGGGGAGGCGGCGGCAATTTCACCATGTACTTTCGCAGGTGATTCCATTGTGTAATGGACTTGGCAGGTAGCAGAATTTGCAATTATATGGTACCCACACGGATACTGAAAATAATTCCACTTTTTTTTTTTTTTTTATTTACACTCCTTCTACACCAAAAGGGATAATAAGGTATATAAATGGGTTACATTTTGTTCTTTCACGTTTAATTGCTTTTGGGATAAAAAGAACACCAATATTGGTTAAACAACATTACTTTAAGTTTTATTAAATGTTCAAGCCTAATCCCGCAATCCCTGTTGATGAAGGAACAGCAGTAATCTGTACCTCATTACTGACTATGAATAATGGTGTAAACATACAAACAGAAGACAGGAATTTGAAATTGCATGGCGTAGTGGTTTAGCACCATAAACTGACAAAAGCTATAAAGGGAAGCAGAGGAACTCTGCAATTATTGCTGAAGTTTTTATTTGTTAGAACATGTTTTGAAGTAACTAGACACTCAGCCAACTTTGCTCTGATGGTATGAAGATGGCATCTTACTCATCTGTAAAACAAGACTGAATACTTACCGTGGAACTAACTGGCAAACAATTCCCAGGGATCAACTTTACTATAGCACATTAAACTGAACTAGAATTTCTTTTATTAGATATCAAAGTTTTATGGAGTGGCAGCAATGCATTCAATCCCCTCCCCACCCAGTATGAAATAATGCAACTTCAAATGGATAAATGGGGAAAAGCACGAACAAGTGCTTAAGACACAAGACCAGGAGTCAGGAGATCTAGATCCTATTCCCTGCTTGATAATAGACTTGTTCTGTGATCTTGCCTCCGTGTGCCTCAGTTTCCCTCTCTGTAAAATGGGGATCATACCACCCCCCTCATAGGGTGTTGTGAAAGTGAATTGTTGTTTCTAAAGTGCTTTGAGATCCTCATTCGGAGGGTGTTACATGCCTATGATGCCAAAGTACAAAGTTTTAGATAATGTGTTCTGAACTGTTACTGTGAAACCTGATCTACGAATTTTCCAAGCCATGCTTTGTAGTCCCAGAACAGTTAAATTTCAAGGTGTTATGAGTCAATAGTGAACAAAAAAACCTATCAGATCACTGTATAGAAAATTATTTTGTGACAAACTGTTTCACCAAGCAACATGTCCACATAAACTACATCAAACTGTCCAGAAGGTCAATATTCAAACTGAACTGCTCCATAAAATTTTCACTATCAATAAAAAAAATACAAGTCACTATGTAGCAGCATGAATTTTGATATTAAGAAATGGTTAAGACCTGTCATGTCTCAGGCATTTTTTAATGTGCTTCTCGGGCGGGAGAAGGCATTATCTTTGCCACTTAGAGAACCAGGAAGAGGGAGCGATTATTAACATTGGCACCTCTCTCACCTTTTGTTCTTCTCCCTGCCTCCCACATACAACCTCTCACCAAAGGCAAACCATTTTTGTGGTTATTTTAAGCTATGCTATACCCATAGGAAAAAATACCAAGCCTAAACCCAGATCTATCAGATTCTTACTATTTATCATGTCTAAAGGTGAGTTAAGGACTTTAAGGACTATAAAGACAGGCCCTTTGCTGGAAGCATTTACAATGTAGGATCCTAATTGTGAACTCATGTGACCAGGCATAACCTACAACCAATCACACATATAACTACAGAATTGAGGCCTAGATTAAGACTTGACAGAAAAGTTAGGATAATTACAAACACAAGGGGCTGAGCGCAAGACAGGGATACACAAATAAAGTCATGCAATAATTCAGATTAGTCATGTGCACTTCCAAATACTTCCCTTTTCTTGTAGGTTTGCTTTATTTTAAATACACCCTACAGACCCATCTTAAAATCTCACCAGGTTAGTTCTTAGAGATGATGCTACAGAAATGGTATTTTATATACTTTGCACAGTGCGGCTTTGCACTATCAACAGATCTCTTTTTTTAGGAATTAGCCATTGTCAGCTGTTAAAATGTTTACTAGTTTTCAAACTCGGAACCTGGACATCTCAGTGGCCTTCAAACTTCACTTGCTTTTGTTTTAATTCTGTTGAACTAAATCTCCATTTCTGAAGGCCCACTTCACATCACGGAATAAAAAAACCTATACATCACAAGAAAAATATATGCTATGAGGTTATATAAAAGGATTTGTGGTTGTGAACTTTGCCATAGTATTTGTCATCAGGAAATACAAAATAAAGCTGCTAGTCAACCTCCAAAGATTCTATTTCCTCCATTTTCCTTTAGCACTCAAATACATGAAAAGCTCAGGAATTTGTACACCACCAACATTTTGCAATTCCTCTGATCTACCCAATCAAACAAAAAACCTACAGGGGAAGTTATAAGGTAAGCACCACTGCCACCCAGAGAGCTTTTAAAATCACACAGATAAAAAAAGTCTTGTAGCAAACTGATGAGGAACCAGAGAATCTAGTAAGTTAATCAGGAAAGGTAAGCACTCTAAACTCTCCAGTACATCCTCCAGAGCAACTGCACCATCACATCCAACCTCAAAGTGCTTCAGCATGTCAGAGATTAATGACTGGCAACTATTTACAAAAGGCTGTGCTCAGAACTCTTCGCCATGCTACACTTCATTCACATGTTCCTCATTAATTTTGTTTGCATTTCTACTTCATTGGTAATGCAAACATTCACTCACGTCTCCAGCAGACAGCCTGTACTATAAGTCTTGCGCAGGGGATTTTGGAAGTACATCACAAACCTCACACCTCAGACCCAATCCCAATTCAGATGAGGCAGGCCTCAAACAATCTTTTAGTCTAAACTGACCTAAATTCTAAGGAATAAAACAGAGCTACATATTAAGACGTGAAACTGCCATCAGATCCAAATGGTTAGACAGGGTCAGAGCTTAAGACAGGAGAAAAAATTAATATTTCAGAAAGGAGTAATTTCTCTACATTAAAGTCGATTAAGAGGGAAATTACCATTTCTCTCCACAGTCTCGCTTTTGGAAAAGTACAAACTAGAAAGATGCCTCTATTTAATAAAATCAAATGCAACACAGAATAATAAAGCAAATGACTGAAACTTACAACATTAGAAGACAAACCTCATTTCTGTTTTAATTAAATAAACCAAATTAGCAGAGTACAACAAATAAATTCTCAGAGTAAAAGAAACCAACATAACAGAACAAAAGGGAAAATGTTCAAAAGCACCTAAATGTTAGGAGCCTGTCATTTTCTGAAGTGACTTAAGCATTCTCTGATAGCATAAGCTAACACTAGTGAGTTAAAAGTAGCTGTGTAGAGGGTGCTTTTGTGACACACTATGCCTAAAAACAGCACCCTCTAGCCCCCATCTTCACCGCTGTTATACGATTATGATGTTTTGTATAAAGTATGCCTTGTGAGGTATCATTTGGAAAGTTATAATCTGTTGGGCATCATTTGTCAAAGTGTATGCATTATCACTGTATATGAAGTTATGAGATTTTGTTATATACGTTACTGAGACATGTTGTGAGACTGGGAAACACCCACAGACTAACTCTTCAGCAGCAACTAAAGAGTGACCAACACCCAGCCGAGTGTTCAGTGACCATCACTGGCCATTTACCAACAGGGAAGCTGTAAACAAGAGATTTACAGTTCACATGAAAGACTGTTGCTTGAGCATGTACGCCAATGGGGATGCCTACCCCACATGACACAGCAAGGATCTTTTCAGCACCTGGAGGTAAGGTCAAGTCCCCCAGAGCCTTGGGCTCATTGGGCTGGTGTGACAAAGGCACATGTGTTTTCATGGGCAGCGGCACACGTGGGAGCGATGTGGCCAGCACCACGTCCGACCACACGGGAGGTGGTGTTCCAGTGGGAGAGCGAGTGAGACCCGAACCGGCAACCTTCAGGATCACCATCGAAATCCTGAACAACCCAACCACCACAGCTCCCAGCACCTGGAGGAAAGTATCAATAAAGAACAATGACATCATCACTTCACCTCTCCTCCCCCACCTACACTTACGGCAACAAGATCATTTGGAAGACACAAACATTTGAACTGAGAGAGTGGTCCTAACTTTTCCAGTTAGCACAGACTGCTGTACGTTTTTGGCGAAGAGAAACCTTATTACTTCACATTTGACTTAGCTTGATAAAGTTTAGGAATTAGACTGTGATTTTATCTTTTATTTCTTTTTGTAACCAATTCTGAATTTGTATGCCTATACCACTTATAAATCACTTAAAACCTCTCTTTCTGCAGTTAATAAACTTATTTTAATGTTTTATCTAAGCCCATATGTTTTTGATTGAAGTTTGGGGAATCTACTCAGGGTACAAAGGCTGGTGCACATTCATACTCTTTGATGCTATGATGAACTAATTCATGGGCTCTCTCTGACCAAGGGGGTCTTGAGCTGTGCAAGACACACATTTGGGGTGCAAGGCTGGGCCTAGGGATATACAGGTGTCATCAGATATGTAATTCAACAGTGGCTGGGCATAGCACTCTGGTACATGTCTGGGAGTGACATGCATGCCAGAGGATGGGGTACGTGGGCAGAGTAGCAGCTCACATATCAGAGCAGGGCCTAGGACATACCAGACTGGAGAGTTAAGGGGGCACAAGGATCCAACAGACCAGATTGTACCCCATGGCATGTCACAGCTTTGACGTTGTAATTTGGGTTGGAGCTCAGACTCTCAAGCCCACCTCCTCCTTGGAAGGAACTTGAGAGCCCAAATTCCAGTCTGAGCCACAACGTCTACACAGTTATTTGCCGCACTCAAGCACAAACCCTGGTAACCCAAGTCTGTTAACCAAGGCTGGGAGCGCGCTCCAAGATGCAAGGTAGACATGCGCTCAGGTGCCTTTGAACATTTATAAAACAAAACACGACAAGAACATTACTCCAAAACTAACTCATTTTTATACTGGTTAAATCAACTGGTTTAATGTTAGGAATCTAAACTGAGGGGGAATTAAAGACCATAATATTCATTGTTTCTCTGCAAATCTCTGACAACTTCCAGAATAATTTACTAAGATTTGAGAGCAGAGGATCTGTATAAACACAGCTATAAACACATACTAGAGAGGAATTCTAGGAAAATTGTATCTAATCAGGATAGCAAAATTTGCTTAAATATCCACCTTTTACCAAATCCTCCATATGTTCGGTTTTTAAATAAAAACAGCATTAAAAGCAAGCTGGAAATACAAGTTCTGCCATTTGGCCCATTGGCAGACTGCAGTGCCTATGGAAAGACCCACTAACTTCAATGCAGTCCCTCCTGTAAAAGACTGCAGGCTTGGGGCCTTAATTTGAAGCCATATTTTGCCCAATTTCATTAGCTTTCCTCTCACCCTGGGCCTATCCTACTGGTGGTATAAAACTTCTCTAGCAAATCTGGTCATTTACCTTTGCTGCACTGTCCATTCTCCTTCTGTTGTAGGAGACAGAGAGCAGTTCAGGAAAACATATGTCCATTAAAAGGGTGTTCAGGCTTGGGACATAGACCAATGGACTGAATCCGTATGGCAAAATCCAACAAGTCCAGTATCCATAGTGCTTCTGGCATCGCTGCCTGATGCTTCGGAGGAAAGAAAAAACCCACAAAGCATCTAGCCAGATATGCAGTGTTGTACGGAAACATTTGAGAGCCTCTTTTCTTATACTGCAGATACCAGTTTATGCTCTGAAGCATGAGCTTTGATAACCCCAACCTTAGCATGCAGACACCAGGGAAAGGCTCAAAACAGCTGATTTGAAACAAAAGCTGTATCAAATATTAATTGATATGACATAAGCTTGTGTAACTGGTTTATAGCAAGAGATGTTTCCTACCAAGGAAACTTTTAGGGCTCAGTCGTGAACCCGCGTATGCACCCATGCAGAGGAATAAGGAGGCATAAGATGCCCACTTACTCCTCTGTGTGGGCTTGCCACATGAAGGGTCATAACAAGGGAAGGAGAGCAGTCACCGCTAATCACAGCTCCCCATCCATCCAAGCAGACAGGCAGGGGAAGGTATGAACAGAACAGAAGGGGCATTAGCTCCATCTCCCCACTAAAAAGGCCAGTGAAGCCAAGCTGGTGTGTTGGAGGAAAGGAAGCTGCACTAGGAAAAGGGATGATGCAGCTCATGTTCACTGTGGAGCTAGGACTTAGAGTCATAATTTGGTCCCTATTTTGTTCCTGGGGATATGCAGCTAGGTGCTGCCCCGAGGTACCAATCGAGCCCTGAGTGAGCTGTGCTGAGCAAAAACAGGGCCAGTAGTCTTGTGATACCTCTGTTACTATGCAGATTAGGCCTCCCACTACAGCTCAAATGACAGTTAGAGAAAAGAGGATGATTTTCAAAAAAAATAAAGCATAATTTGTTTAGTAAAATAATTATCTCTACGACTCATGAAAGCTCTGAAAAAATTCCACTGAAGTGGGCTTCTGAGAAAGACTGAGGATTTATTGGGTACACAGAGAAGGATCATGTCAGGATTATGCCTCAGGCAATGATATACTATCCACATTATATTAAATAATGGCGATCTGGTAAACAAGCAGGTCAGTAGGTACCAAATATTTAGACTGCCGTCCTAACATTTGGCATAACTTTCTTTAAAATGACTTTTCTGAATGTGGTATGTCAACATTTCCTAGGGTAAGTAATACAGCTTTGTAACATTATGGTGATTACATGGCAAACGAGCAGCATGAGGTTTCAATAAAGTACTATAAAAAGGGCAGTCAAATTTAATGATCTTTAAAACATTTTTCAGAAAGGATACATATAAAGTGAGAAGTCTTGGGGTATGATGGGCTTTGAGAGTCAGAGACAAGAACTTTTCCAACCTTGTCTTTAACTCCGGCATCCAAGAATCCTTGAAAAGAAAAAACAAAAAGTTACAGCTGGGGATCATAGCAACTTCCAGCAGCAAGCAAGACTGCTGACATTGTTAGTGAAAAGTTTTGTTGCTGATGTTATGAAAGCTCATTTGCTTGATGAGTGGCTCATACACATACAAGGAAATTACAAGTCAATTCAACAATCCTGAACATTGCATGTGCAGATTTTTTTTAAAAAAAGACCTAAATACATTATACAATATTTTATTTCAATTTTAAAATAGTCATACTGTATAATTTGACTGGGCTAAAATAAACCCCAAAATAGGCATACTGAATGTGCATGGAACACATGGCATTAAGTTGCACAAATGCAAACAAATCAAGTAAAAATAATTAAAGGTGAATACGAAATGTTCATTTCTTTGTAATGGAACATAATAATGACCCCTTGCTAATTCTTCAGCTTTAATGAAGAAAGCTACAGAGATCATTTTCATAGTTGACTGAGTCTGGAACGTAAGTCCATGTTCTGTCATTAGACTAGGGGTCATGGCATTACATCAATGAATCAGAATACATTTCTATAAGAGGTCTGGATTCCAAAAGCCTGTAAGAAAACTGGACTAACCCATGAATCGGCCACTGTTTGGAATTTAGTTTTCCTTCTAGCTATTTGACAGAAACATCTTCCCCCAAACACCAGAAAACACAGCGACTAACAAAAAAAAGACAGCCTTTGTCTCCTAAAAATTCCATACCAACTACTCATTTCCTCAGTCATCACCCTCCATCCAATCTGGTTTCTGCTTGCTGAAAAGGTACCCAACAGGTGAACAGTGGATACTTTTCAACAAGCAGCACTGCAGCTACAACTTCTAGAGATTTGTTGCTGCTGTTCTGTGTGTTCAGAGCTGCTCTTACAGCTCAAGTTTCCCTGTGTTTCACCATGTTGGAAAGTATACAGGATTGACATTTGCCAAGTTTGCCAGTCTAAACTCAAGACAATGATGCACCATTGAATACTACAGAGCAGTGGGTCCCAATCTTTTTGGCTCGAAGGCCACAAATATCGTTTTTACAATCCTGAAGGGCCACCAGTCTACCAGCTCATAAAATATGTAGTGGTGTATACGCCATTAAGGACAACGAATCACTACATGTTTAAAGTAAACATTTGGATGCTACTGTGCTCATTTTTACATTCACTATTTTACACATACAAATGACTCACAGTATGTCACACACTCACAGACCAAGCACTAGTGTAGGTGAGTGCTTGTCACTACACACTGAAGCACATGGCCTGGCTGCTAAGTCACGGTGGGTGTCTTAAGTGCAGGTCAAACTGGAAGGCATGGATTTTTAGTCCTACCCCTCTCCTCAAGCAGTGGGTCCTGGCTTCTCTGTCAGCAGCCAGGCCCCCCATGCCCCGCACTGCAGCCAAACAGAAGGAGTTCAGTGAGGAGGCTGCCTTCTTACTGATCTCCCGTCCCCCTGGCTGCAGCAGGAAAACCGCACATGTCCTGTAGCCCCATGTGCTCCACCTGGTTACCTAGGCAGTGGCTCCCTTCTGCAGCCAGGGGGGCAGGAGATCAGTGCTCCCCTCCCTCTGGCTCCAGCTGGGACCCAGGCAGAGCGCTTTGCCATGCTACTTGCTGGAGCCAGGGGGAGGGCAGCACTGATCTCCCATCCACTTGGGTGCAGCAAGGAGACGGCATCAGTTGTGTAGCCCCGTGGAAAACATGCTCTGCCTGGGTCCTTAGGCAGCAGCTCCCTTCTGCAGCCAGTTGGAGGTGAGCAGAAGGCCACTTTGGAAGACCCTGAGGACCACTTTTGGCCCCCCAGTGAGACATTGATCCCTATTTATGAACACACCATCTGTAAAACACTTTGGGATCCTTCAGTATACAAACACTTATATGAGCTTGTAAGACATTCCTATGTTATTACAGCACTTACGCTGTATCTCACCACAAATATTCTTTTTATGATTTATAATTTCTGCAGAAGGAAAAATATTTAAAAAGCATTACTAGACTAAGCGGTGCTCAGCATCCATCAACCCTATGAGAAAAATCATCATTAATATAATCTGTGCAAAACAAAAACTTACCTGAAAGAGTTCTTTAAACGATGGGTGGACCATGGGGTTGGGAACAAAAGGCAAGGCATAGAAGGGGAGGAATTCTGTGGTCTGGCTCAGTGCAGCCCCTTTAGTCTCCAAGTATGTCTTAAAGTGAGAAATCCTTTCATCAAGGTCAGCTTTGTCCTAGGAAACAAACAAACAAGCATCGTTATTTAAAAAACAACTTTGGTGGGTGTATAATGGGGCTGGCAGCTGCAAGGGAAGATTAGGGATAGTCTACACTTAAAAATTACAGCAATACAGCTGTGCCGCTGAAAGAGCACTTGTGTAGCCACATTATGTCAACGGGAGAGAGCTCTCTCGCCGACATAATAAAACCACCTAAACGCGCAGCGGTAGCTATGTCAGCGGGAGAGCATCTCCCACCATATAACGCTGTCCACACAAGCACTTATGCCGGCAAAATTTATGTCATTCAGGGATGTGTTTTTTCACACTACTGAGCGACAAAAATTTTGCCAGCATACGTGCTAGTGTAGACAAGGCTTCAAATTCAACCTCAAGCACGAATTCTAAACCCCACAATACCTGCAGACCAAGTACTGCTTAGTGCTTCCCAGTGGCTAGCTCAGGGAACAGCACTCACTCTAGATAGTCCGAGAGCATTTCACCTATTCACTTATCCAAAAGGAAAATGCAGAAGGGTTCTTCCACGTTAAGACAATGGAGCCAAGAGAAATAAGAGAGGGCCACTTGCTTAATAAGCAAAACAGTCTTGAGTACTTGGAGCAGATTTCTGTAAGTACACGGTCATATCCACATCCATATCCGCAAGTGGAGAGGAAGTCACTACTTGATTTTAAACATGTTAAATGAGTCATCTCTCATTCCTCTGGCAAGCATAGTAGAGCAAAAGCCATACAGGAAACAAATCAATGGGCCAAACAATCATCCTCAATATCACATGGAATATATTTTGCTAGTAGATATTATTTCATAAACTGCTTTAAAAAGAAGAATTGTACTAAACCTAGAAGAGATACTGTTGGATTTAAAAAAAAAAAATCACATTTTTACTAACAATCATTTTCACTTAAGCCACAAAATAACACATTCGTTGCTGACAGAATTTTTAAAATATAATTTACTTCTCACGGACTTTTCTCAGATTGGACAATTAAAAAAAAAAAAAAAAAAAGACTATTCAGTTTCATCTGCTGGTTGCTTGCACCACTGCACTAGTGCATTGCTTAGATCATAGTCTCTGGAGGTATATATTTCAGTATGCCTACACTGCAATTAAACAGCCATGACTGACCCATGTCAGCCAACTTGGGCATGCATGGCTTGAGCTCTGGGGCCATTAAATTGTGGTCCCTTAACTCAGGCTCCAGCACAAGCCCGAGTCAGCTGACATGGGCCAGCCATACGTGTTTAATTGCAGTGTAGACATACCCTTTGCTTTTTTACCTTGTTTCCATCTGCATATATTTCAAATGGTTGAGAATATCTCTGTTAGATTTAAGTTTCTTAAAGCATTTTTTAAAATGTTTTTAAACACTTAAATTCCAGATCTAAGTTTACCTGACAATGTCCCTTTAAGATTTGTAGGCAGTCATAATAAAGCAGAGAAGAAATAAGAGAATGCAGAGGCTCACACAGTGGGACAATTATTCTAGCAGATACCAATTCTCACCTATTAAATACAGGGGACAGCCTTGCTGACACCTAGTGGCCCATTTAAACTGACTTTGCACAACTTGATGTGCTACTCTTCTATTGTTTAGTTACTATACGCTACCCTGAAGCTATTTCAGTTATACAAGTATCATTACTAGGACACACATTAAATTAATTCTACTATGTTATGGTGAGGTACTACATAGTTAAGGTTACAATCCTGTTTATAATACAAAACTGGATTTCTGACCCCACTTTAAAACCCGCAGAAAAGGTCCTTTCTGAGCCCAAAATAACAAGAGAAATAGTAGAGGAGGCTAAAGAACATTCCTTCCTCCTCCTCCTCCTCCTCCACTCCCGCACATCCAGATGTGAGGTGTAATAGCTCAATCAATTTAAAATAATGAGGTTTTTCCTGTTTGGTAGATACGTCTCATTAATTCGGTGGTCATATCTTATTTGCCTTGTAAGTTACCGAGTGTCCACTGGAATAAAATAAACTCCCACGAATTCAAGGGCAAGATTTTGAAGGTAGACCTCCCTCTGAATTCTTTGGAACTTGACAGCACTCAGCACCGCATAGGATCAGGCTCCAGTGAATAATTTCATCTCCACACTTCACTAGCCTAAGCGTCTGTTTTCAAGTCAAACTCAAATGTAGACTGCTGTCGATGGAGTGGATTTGGCCTGGGGGCACTTGCAGACCAACCCATCCCAGTCCATATTGTTTTGGCAAACACCAAGATGGGAGAAGATACACACAAAAATTAAAACAAGTGCAAACTGGAAAGCAAACCTACAGGTTTGCCCACAGAGTGCTTCAAGAGGTAGATGGCAAAGTGTATGTGAAGATAAAACTCCAGCTTCTGGGCAAGAGGTTCATTGTCTCGGAGTGAAGAGGAAATATGCTCCTCCCAAAGTTCAAAGAAAACTTTCTGATCTCCATCTTCAAATGCTGTAAGCAGATCCTTCTGCAAAGGAGAAAAGAGTTCATTCAAATCCCACCTACAAATGGGCAACATTTTCAAAAGTACCTAACTTAACAGCCTAAGTTCCATTTTCAAAAGCACTTAAGTCTCTTCGGTGTTTTTGAAAAATTTACCCAACATCTCTTACAATTCACCAGTTACGGCCTAATTATATTAACTCTATTTCAACCGGTACCGACACTTCGATATTTTAGCTCCTATGCAGCTTCTTCCCCAAACTCTCCATGCCATCCAGGAACTACTGCTCTTCCCTGCCCACCAACCAGCATGAATTAGATACAGTTAGCGTGCTGACACAGCACCAAGAGGTCACAAAGGAATCAATGTATGCATGGCAGACACAAACCCCACTTTGACAGGCCTTTGATCTTGTGACTTCAGCTCATGCAAATGCATCTGCATCTTATTGCCCCCTCCTCAAATAGGGCCTTTTTTTTTTTGGTAGCTTCTTCCTCAGAGGTTTTTTTTTTTTTTTTTTAACATCAGCCTCTCTCATCACTTCTGTAGACGTGATCCACAAATGTACATGTCCCTGGACTCTCCTTTTTCCCCTGCTATCTTCATGTCTTTACTATCAACACGTGGCTGTATGGTAGCTTCCCATTATAAAATATTTCTAAATACTACGGCCCTCTGTTTTCATGTTCACTCCCTTTACCTTAGACTCCCTACCTTACTTACTATAATTAGAAACCTTGGAAATCATCCTAGATTCCAAAGTTACTTGTACCCCGTGCTCTCCCTACTGAATACATTTGCCTATTCCCACCCCCAGAACACAGCTAGAATTCACTTTTACTATCTCCCACCCTCTGAAAAATAATCCACATTCTTGGTCAGATTACTTCTCATCACAATTAATTCAATTTATGGTTTTAAATCCCTATGTACCAAACCTCAGAGAGTTCAGAACACTGCAGCCTCTCTCTTGTTCTAGAAAACACAACCACCACCTCTTTCCTCCATCACTTTCACTGGCTTCCTGGCCTTCTCCAAATCCACTTAAGAAATGCCCTCCTGATTTTCAAAATTCTTCATTAATTTACTTCATTCGACCTCTTGGCCTTCATATTGTACTATACCCCTCATAACTCACTCTGCTTTTTCTTCATCTTCTTTCCACAAGTCTCCACATTTGGGAGGCCTTGACATTATTTCTGTTGCCCTATCTCACTCTCAGAAAAAATCACATCTTAAAATCTTTCTGTAAGATGGATATGAAACACTGTCCACCTTTCGTTCATCCCTCATCATTCACCCTTCCCTCCTCTAACTATGTCTAGCATGTAAGAAAATAATACAGGGGGCAGGGGAAAAAACATTAGATCCAGACTCATCATTTTATCCAGGTCTTCATAATAATGAGGTAGAATTCCAGGAGCAGAGGAAGTACATAATTCCTGGGTATATTTTAATAAGGTAAAATGATGTTTATTTTGTTTTGTAAAGTGTGCCTATCCCAAATTCTAGAGCACATGTACAAAAAAATTTATATAGAAACATTAATAAAATTTCAAAATGTTAATGATAACATCCTCCTAACCAATTAGGAACAACTTTCCCACAACCCATTCCTACTCTCCTCAAAAACTTGGGACATTAGATGACCATCAAGGCATGCAGCCAGACCATAATTTCAAAAGTGACTAGCGATTTTGGGTGCCTAAACTTTGGGCATCCTATTTGACTCATTTTAAAGATGCCTGGTTTTATGAAGGTGGGTTCTCAGTACTAGAGTAAGGCAAAACGCAGATTTTTCGGTTCATTGGCAATTCTGAAAACACAGGGAAAAAGTTCATTTTTGGTGAAACCAAAATGAAACATTTTCAGCTAACTGAAAAGTCGAAACAAATTGTTTTGAGTCACACAAAATATTTTATTTATAAAAAACTGAAATGTTTTAGTTTTGGCCAGTTACAAATAATTTAAAGATAATTTTGAAACAAAAAGTCATTTTGAACTGAAAAATCTAAATCTTTTGATTTTCAGAATTTTTTTTTTTTTACAAAAATAATTTGATTAAATTGACTGGACTCCGAGAAACATTTAGGTGTTGCCGACTCTTCATTATTTGCCAAAAAAAAGCTTTGTATGAAAAGTTTCACCCAGTTCTACTCAGCCCCTTCTGAAAATCAGGCCTTTCCAATGTATGTCAATCTGGAAACCCAAAACTGAGCCACCCAAATTCATTAGTTACTTTTGTAAATTTAGATCTTGGGTTCTGTATGACTGTGGTTACTGGAAGAGTGAATTTGAGTTGAGGTTCTGTCACTGAAAATACCCTGCTAACAGCCTACTCCTGATTAAACCAAGAGTTATCTTAAGCATTTCAGATAATTTCAACTGATGTAATAGTATGCGGTGGCTCTAACTGTTCTGATCACTAGCTAGTCAAACCCAATATAAAAGATTTGTTACCTGGATAATCAAAGCTTTTGAGTCTCTCAAGGAACCACCGGCTGTTTTAGGCAATGGCTTCCCTTTTATTTTACATTCCTTTGTAAATGCTTTCACTGTGTCTTCAAATTCTGCAAAGTCTAAGTACTACAGACGAGAACACACACACAGATAAACTCTAAGCTTTTTATGTTTAAAACACTGACCAATGAATAGCCAAAACTTCTTTAAAGGTTTGCTACAAAAGTTTCCTGTAGTTAGTTGATTTGTTTAATTCATCAAGAAAAGGAACTAATACCCAGTAATGCAACAGTTTTTTAAGGCTTGGTTGAAGAGATAGTCACATAACTTTCTTGTAATTACCACTTTCTGAAGGTGGTGGCATCATCTACAGGTAATGTGACTTCTAGCATCAGGAGAGTCAGACAAATGCTCTGCCTGAATTTTAAAAATGTCTTGATAATTTTACCACCACTTATATCTGAACCTAAGCAAACCAAGATAATGATGTGGGTAATTAAAGCTCATTCTTCAAGGCAAACTGCAAAGGTCCAGAAAGATTTTCCCTCCTCCATTCAAAATGTGCAAAACTGGCCATATTACAGGGTTGGGGGCTTTTTGCCTGCCTCTGAAGTATTAGCCAATGCTAGAGGCAGGTCACAGACTTGGGTAGACCAAAAGTCTGGTCTACCCAAGTATGGCAAATCCTGTGTTTGGTTTTGCCATTACATAAGAAATTCATAAAGTACGAATACAGACCAAAAAATATTGGTGTAAAAGTACAAAAAGAGAGAAACCCTATCACAAGAGATGAGCCTGTCACCAGAGTAAGCAGAAACAAATGTTAATTACGTGATAAAGCAAGTTGTATGCACTCTTTTTCTGTGTTATTGATACTAAGAGGATTATAACTGAAACAATTTATGTTGATGTTTCACCATTCATGCTGTTTTCTTGTTTGTTACATTTTGAACACACACCATCCTATAAAAAGTTACACACGTGCTTCACGTTATACACAGCAAATAGTCCCATTGAAGGCAATGACACTAATCCCAGTGCATAATGTTAAGTATATATTTAACTATCTGTTGGATCAGAGCCTTAGGTTATACAATAACAGTGGACTGGTACATTTCACTTTCTAATTCTCAGGTACTAGCATGTTTGGTTTGGGTGTCTCACACCACAGTGAAGGATTAAACAAATGCTTTTCACTCTTTATTTTTAAAATTTCATGAACACAATTCTATTTGTATTATGTTTTGCAAAGCCTTTTTAAAATGAAACCTTTTGGGTCCAAAGTTAGTTGATAGTGTTCCTTTAACTAAGGTCCTGACTGAGCTCCATGCAGGCAATGCCCCACATTTAGCATGCACAAGGGCCCATCAGTGGGGCTCCATTCAGCTGCAAGCACCTGCCCACATAGGCATCGATCCTGCAATTTCTCAAACAGTTACAAATTTGCCTCTTCCCCCATCCATAAGTGCCGGCACCAGATGAGTTTCTCTCTTCTATTCCATAGTATATATCTACCTCTTTCACCAGCCCAAGTAACTCAGCTTCATAAGCTAGGATGTCTCCCATCATTAAAGGTTACTGCTGAGTCTTGCTGAAGACAGACCTATAAAGTCATCAAAACACACAGAATTATTAGCACGACTGGTTATTTATCATTCAAATGTTATCTATCATAGTGTTTCCCAAATAGTGGGTGCCAACCCAGGGGGTAACGGGAAGGTTCTAGATGGGATGCGGGCCCAATGCAAAGTGGAGGCCCCAGGAAAGGGAGTATGGAGAGAGCGCCCACTGCCCAATAACCAGGAAGCAGTGGCTCCTGTCCCATGAGGCTTGGCTTGGCTCCCTACTCCTGGCATTGAGACCTGATACACAGGATTGTAGCGCCACTGATTCGGCTCAATCAAACCTGAGTATCACTGAGACCTTATGTGCCAGGTGCCAAAGCCAGGAACAGGAAGCTGAGCCCAGGCTCATGGGATAGGAACTGCCACCACCAGGTGATTGCACGGCTGGGCTTGCTTTCCAACCAACCCACCCACCACCACCCAGCCATCTCCCTTCTGCACCACGCCAGGATTAGAAGTGTGGTATGGGATGGAGGATGCTGTTTTTGATCGTCAGTGCCCCATCAGCAAGGCAAGGAAGAGGCAGCGGGGGCAGGGAAAGATGATGGCCTATGATTTTGGCCCCCACTCCAGCCATGAATTTGGACACCGGGGGGTCCAAAAAAAAAAAAAAGAAAGAAAGACAAAGTGCAGTTGGTGGGTCACCTTAGTAAAAAATTTGAGAACATTGGTCCATCTTATCTCTGGTAATGCTCCAAAATGGAATTCTGTAAATATATATTTTTGATTCTCCATATTCCAGCCCCAAACCTCCAAAGAACCAACTAGGCAGTCTGCCTGGAGACCCACTGATTCCAGTGGAGTGTCTCACAAATGCAGGGATATGCCTGGCCAGTGTCTTTGCACACTGGGGGCCTAAGGCTCCATCAAAGACCTCCATACCAAATTAGATCAGTATACAAGGTAAGACAACTCTATCAGCACAGCAAGTTCAACCATGTAACTGGAAATGAGCAGGTGCTAGTAAATCAACATCCCCATCAATAAATGAGCGTGTAAGAACATACGTGGCAGCTTTGACGAAGGCCCAATAGCGAGAGTCTTTACCGGTTCCCGTTGTACAAAACGTCACTTTGTGCAGGCGCCGGGAAAAACCCAGACTCAGTCGCTGGCTGGGAGTGGAAGAGTAAAGCCGGATTTAACACTTGAGCCTGGCCTGCTGTCACCAGCTGCCAGCTACATTCCAGGGCCGGGGTGCTGGCTGACCACCTACAAAGCAGAACAGCAGCTGGCCGGGTTCTCAAACTGTTTTTTTTTCCCTGGGACCCCCTTTGAAAATATTTCAGGCTGTGACGACCGCAGCCCCCCCCCCCACCCCAATGCCATAGCACCCTTACTTCTGCACTGTTGCTGGGGGTGGCGCTGCCTGCAGGGCTCTGGCTGTCAGCCATGCACGGGGCTGACAGCTCGCGATCCCCCTCCCCCATGACAGCCTCGTGACCTCATGCAGTGACCCCCAGTGTGAGGACCCCTGAGCTAGACCCTCCCCGCCCCCAGCCCTCCACCTAGCCAGCCTTAGTCAAGTCAACCCTCCTTCCCACGGGCACGGCAGCAGAGCTTGGAAGGAGGGGAGGGTGCAGATCAGGACCCGCAGCTCCTGCCCTGCCGCGGGAGAGGCTCTGTGTCCAGGGGAGCCTCCTGCCTGCTGCACCGGGGGAGGACGGGCACTGAATCTTCCTGGGGGGGGGGGGGAGGAAGGGGAGCCCCCAGTGCAGCCCCCCAACCCTGGCGGGGAGCCCCTTAACCCCGCCCCCATCGCAGCCCCCCCCCTGCCGGGGAGCCCCTTAACCCCGTCCCCATCGCAGCCCCCCCATCCTGCCGGGGAGCCCATCCCCCCATCGCAGCCCCCCTGCCCAGGGCAGAGGGCCTCTTACCGCCCCGCAGGCCGCTCCTCCGCCCGGGCCGCTATTGCCTGGCAACCGCACACGCGCAGCTTCCCTTGCCTCCCGCGCCGCCGAGACTGGAGAGGCCACGTGATACCGCTCCGCCAATCCTAGGGGGCGGGTCATGTGACAGAAGGGGGCTGGGGGGGGGCGCGCAGGCTCAGCCCGGATACCTGTGGCCGGGAGGAGGGAGTCCCGCGGCCGCGCCCCCTCGCGGTGTAGCGTCGAGACGCCGCGGCGGGGGGAGGGGGGGCGGTGTGAGCTCTGGGCCGGGGGCCGCCTGTCCGCTCTCGCCGAGTGTACAGCGCCTAGCACAGGCGGGCCGGGCCCGGGCTTTCAAGGCACAGGGCGCTGAGAGGCTGCGGCTGGGCTCGGCGCTGTACGCAGAAGGAGGCAGCCCGTGCCTCAGGGAGTTTGCTGCCTGACTGGGACAAGGAGGGAAGAAAGAGGGGGCAGCGCTGGGAAGAGAAGTGGAGTCTCTCACTCCCTTGGTGGGGAGGGCCCAGCGCCTCTGGAAACCGGGCCATTAGGAAACAGCCCCTCAAAACTAGGCTTCAGGGTCATCCCACATTTTACAGGTGGGGGAAACTGAGGCAGAGAGGGAGCAAAGTGATTTGTGCAGAGTCACACAGCAAATCACCGGCTGAGCGGAGAAATGGAACCTGGAGTTCCTCCCGACTCCGTCACAGTCTCGCCCCAGCAAGAACTGTGAAATTTTCAGCTATTACATTAATCTTTCACTTTAAAACTTGGCAGCCTCACTAAATATACACCATCGAAAAAGGCTGGCCCTCGCATGACTGCAAATTGACTTCACAGTTACTGCTCTCTAGCCTCTGAAGTCAGGAGAGCCAGAGGCCTGAATGACATCTTTGTGTTTGCGCCAGAGCTTTCTAATATCCTATACAGTGTTGCTCCAGGTTAATTAGGAAAGCTCTATGTTTTCACAGCCAAAGAGGCTCTGTCACACACACAGTTCCTTTTTTAATAAAAAAGGAATTTTCCTATATTAACATGATCTGCTACTACAAAAAAAAATTATTTTTTGCTGATTCTCTGATGAGTGACTGTTCCTTTAACATGACATGAAATTGAATTTTGGGGAGGAATTCATTTTTAAAAAATCTGTAATAGCTTACATGTCTATAAACCCTGGCTTTTAGACATTTCCAGTTGAAATCTACCAACTGTATACAGAGCTTTCTCTGTTCTCTAGTGTATATTCATTTCAATACAGCTTTAAATTACATGATTAGATACAATTTATCAAATATAATATGATATGAAGTTTTATATACATGTGGAACATCTACTACTGAATAATATGCTATTGGTGCCAGACAAACGGGGACTATAAAAAGTCATTTATGTAGTTTAAATAGGGCAAGGACTCTCTGCCTTGTTCACTGTATACCTTGCAAGATGCATTTTAGAAAGTTACAGAAAATAAATTGTATGATATTTTATGATGTGAGAAACAGGTTGTGAGTATGCAGTTAAAGACTCATAGTACATACACAGTGCAGAATGCAGGGTTGTGTATGCAAACTAAACACTGCACATTCAAAAATCAGAAAAAGACACTGTTAATGTTCTGATAATACAGCTTTCTAATGAAGCCTCTCAGTGATTTTTTGGAAAAAGAAAAAACATTACACAATCTCAAACTAATGGGCCAAATACCACTGGTGTGCGCTGTCCTGCACTGAGAAGCCTGCCTCACTGAGTGCATGCTTTCTTTCCGCAGTTACTGAGAGTGCTTCTGGAGACATACACATTCACTGGCCCTTTGCATAGCATTGATTTCCAGTCTTTCTTCCTTTAAAATGCTAGTAAAAATGGCTACAAAACTGAACCCAAAGTTTTATGCATGCCCAAAATGCAAGTTTCAAATACTAACAACTATGCAAAATCAAAATCCATTTTCACTGGAAATCACAAAAGGTACTTTTCCTCAGTAAGGGCTATTTCCCTGCCAGACTTCAGCTTTCTAATCCCAACAATTTTGGTACTAAAGCTGTTCAAAACAGTAAGATTTCTTTTAATTGAGGATCTATGTATATTCTTTTCTTCTCATTTGTGATCAGCCTTCCACAAACAGGAAAAAAAATCACGCTTGAGCAGACACCAGATCTGAAAATATCAGCCTGATAGTTGAAATGTATGGAAAACAAGGAGCAACTGGAGCTTTGGTTAGGACAGAAACACACAGCCTTCAGGATAGACATCTCTAACATTCCAGCAACAGCATGCTGCTGTCCTAGGGCGGCCAGTCTTTGTGCCACACTGTCCAGTTTCTTTTAAAACATGGATGAACAGGCAAAGGGAAGGAATCACTTAACTCAGTTCTGAGGTGTAAAGCTATCATAAGAAAACAGTTTGTGCCAAACGCCTATCGGCATGTGTCACAGAGGCCATTCACTGCTGGTGGCGCCTCCTCCTGGCCGTTTTGGGGATTAGCTCTGCCAGGCATTGCACCCTCCTCTGGCGGTGTCTTCACCCTCATCTCTCTCACCCTGCAGCCCCTCTCATTCCCAGAGCTGTAGCTTTCTGTTCATGCATGACAGGTCACTAAGGTCCTCCCCTTCCAGGGAAATCAAAATCCTTCCAGACCAGCTGTCTGGCTTTCATCTCCAATGCCCTATGCCACTTCCCAGTTGATGGTAGGGAAATCCGAGCCAACGCTCTACACTGAGCTCCAGCCCAGGGACCCTATAACAAGCAGCCATAGTCTGTACAGTCCTACCCCTCTACACAAAATCCTCCCCCTCAAAACAAAACAAATCAACCAACTCAAAAATATACCCCCAGCATAGATTTTATAACAGAGAGAGACAAGCCAGAGAGTCCAAGAAGTCCAGCTCGAGATTTGACTATTGCTATTGATTTTACACAGAAGACACTCAGGTACTGTGGTGATGGACAGCAGAATAAAACCCTAAAGGTAGAACCTAGGAGATACCCAGGGCTGGAATAGCAGGGGACGCTGCAAGTCAGAACTGAAGTGGACTGAGAAAGCTGGGTGGAAACCCAAGATTGGAACAGCAGGGGCTGCTATGAGTCAGGGTTGAGGAGCACTGGCAGAGCTGAGTGAAGGGACCTGGAAGGAACAGATTAGCTGGGGATGTTGTGGAAGGACTGGAATAGCACAATATTCTGCTGGGCAATATCAAAATACAGTCACAAAGTTGTGGAGGAATCTTGCACAGTGTCAGCCTTTGCCAGGCCTTCCTCAAGCCAATGCTAGTGCCACATCTGTATGCGTACCAACTTCACTCACTGTGGCATTCAGCCACCTTTTTAGGGCTGTATTAACAGCTCTCTCTTGTGTCAATACTGTGTGCTTTTTAATATCCCTGGATTCATTCAGCGTTCAGAAATTCCAGAAACCGTAGAAACATCTGCCTCCCCTGGCAAATCCGCAAAAGGCTGAAAGGATTGTTGATACTTGTGGGTTATGCTGCTCTATTGCTGTTCAAAGCTAAAATTACTGTAGGTCCCTTTCTGTTTATTCTCAAAGCAGATGCTTCCTGCTGTAAACAGAGAAATCTCTATAACCCTGTGGCTTTTTGGAGCATGTTGAAACCATGGAGTTTCTTTTACATTGATAATGTTTGCACAGCCTTTAAAGAAAAGGAGTGCACTTTTAGGGACACGGAGGAAACTGTCTGCCTAATGTGCTAAATACAGTGACTTGGGGAAACTAAATTTGTATCAGCAAGAAAAGACAGAAGGCAGCTAATGTGTTCAGATGGTGTTTGCGCTGTTGTCTTTCTGATCATCCTAAATGAGTGTTTTAAGGAAACTAAAAATGTAATGAAGTCAGACATCTATAGGACTCAAAAGAAAAACTCAGACGTGCAGTCAGCTACAGAAGGGGGCGTGTTCTTTGCAAAGTGGCCTCATATTTTCCAGCATCTACCCTATAATCTCCTGTACTCTGGAATGTTGCAGGTGTTGAAGCTGCATTCGTTTGTGGTATGCTACACATCATATAAAAGGAATAAACGTTTGCTTTGACAGTCGGTCATGTGATTTCTTCAGCCCCCTCCATGCCCAAACAACCTCCGTGCTCAATCTGTTTATTGAAGGATGCACAAGTCATGCACAAATCTATAGTTCAAAACCAGAGAACATTAAATCACTTCGTTAGACAAAGGCAGAAAATAGCTAATAAATTAAAGTCCTATGTTCTTCCCCGGTTCAAATATTTAAGAAATCAAAGTACTTGAGCAAAACAGAGATGACACGTTCAACGTGCTGACCTGCTTAATAGTCATAACACCACATAGCACTTATATAGCGAATTTAATTAGAAGAACAGAAAAAGCTTTATAAAGATTAATGTTGTCCCTAGAGAAAGTGAAAGACAAAGAGATTAAGTGACTTACCTCATGAGTCAGTGGCAGAATGTGGATAAGAAGCCAGGTTTCTGACCGCCAGAGTACTGTTTAAACCACTAGACTCCACTGCCTCAGTCAAATTGGTCAATTAATCCTAAATATTTCACACAATGCTGTGGAATACTTTGGATGAAAAATATAATTCTACACCACACACTTAGAAGAAACATCTGGGCCCAGTGATAGCAAAGGCTGATTGGGATACAACTAGAAATATCATGAGATTCACACATACAGAGTATTACGGTACCCATAGACTGTACTAATCCCACATAACTGGAAAAAATATGGCTAAAACTATCAGACATCACCCTAAAATGTTGTTTATCTATGGCTGACCTATTTCATGTTTGTAGGAACGCCCCATTCTATAGAATTTCTGGGTCGGGTTTCAAACCTATACTATAGAAATGACAGGTACTTCAATAATTATCACTCTAGTCTACAATTCTTGGGTAGCTGCAAAGATAACTTCAGTGGATGCAAAATGAATCATATCAACACTATTCTCACTGAGCACAAAAAGCTTAGCCTAAATTTGTGGCTCTCTAGTGCAAAACATGAATTAATTATTTTAAGCTTGTTAAACTCACTTTCTGTTTAGGGAGGATGGATGGTTTTAAGGGTCCAGCAGTATGGAACTCCGGAGAACACTGAAGTTCAATTCCTGGCTTTCTACAGCCCTACTCTGACCTTGGCCAGTCACTTATTCCCTCCGTGGCTCAGTTTCCCATCTTTAAAATGGAGGTAATACTTTCTTTCTCCCAGTTTTTCTATTTAGATTGTAAACTCTTTGGGGCAGAGACTGTATCTTACTCTGTGTCCGTGCAGCACCTAGCACAACGGGGATCAGGGCCGCTGTGAGCTCCCGTAAAACAAATTATAACAATAATAGGAGGACAACCATATATTTTATGCAACTTGATTCATTTATTCAGCCCATCTCAACCTTGAGTGCTAGACTGGCTCATTTCACGGACGCAACTCCATCAGCATCGAACCAGGGGCAGCCATTTCCTCCACCTATCCCAAAGCGAGACCCCCCCCGCCATCTGCTGAAAGTTATTTCAGTAGTAAATTGGTTATTAAACAGTTCTGATACTATAAAGGCTTTTAGCCTGTGGGGAAAACAACAGTTCTGCAGGGAACAGATATGGCTTCCCTGGAACAGTTTGGCTCCGTTAAGTTACAAAGCGAGTTGGGAATAGCTCCGTGAGCACAAACTGCAAAGGGCTAGAGCACACCCTGCCCTAAGCAGAGCCGGCTGTCAGAACTGATGCACCTGGGTTTTGGGGACAGGCAAGCACGGCATCCATAAGTAATGCCTTCCACCATCTCCAGTTGGGGCGGACACTCCCGTTCCCTCCTAGATGATGGCCTGGTCTTGGTTATACACATATTCATCACCTCCTATCCGGGCTTACAGCAATGCTAAGCAATGCACCCAGGCATGGAGCCAACAGCTCTTAGAAAACTCCAACTAGTACAGAACGCTGCTGCTCATCTCAGCGACACGAGCTGCTGGTCAACAACTTGGTTCCACTGGCCCGTAGAATTCTCCACCATCAAGATGAAGCTCGTCCATGCAGGGGACAGAGCTTCCTCAGGGCCCAGTCCCGGTAGAACAAACTTCCCCAGGCACTAACGACTGGCACAAACTTCCACGCCAGGCGTGCTGCTCCAACCAGCCTTCTCTGAGTTAAACGCAGAGCAGCAGGTAGACGTGAAAAAGAATCCTACCAAAACTCTACACAACGCACGCAATTCTGCCCCTCAGGAGAGGATGAATGAGTGACTGGACCATGTGACAGATGCTTGTCCCGCCACTTAATGCCCTGCCGGAAGGTGCTCAGATACCACAGTGATGGGGTGGTGCAAGAACCCTGAATAGAATAGAAATGAAACATAAAAACTGGCTCCCTTTCCTTTCTCTCTCCCTGCATCAATCCCAACACGTTTGATGTCCCAAACCTGGGAGAGTCTGCAGAAGCACAGGGAGCTGCAGTTCATCCAGAGGGAGCGGGAGCCAGTGAGTAATGGGTGCTGTCTCTTAGATAAACTGTAGGAGGGTTTCGTACTGTGGCCCACAGCACTGCTGCTCTTCATCACAGCCGGTACAGGGCTGGGAGCACACTGCCAGGCAAACCACAGGCTGCTACGAAGCAGATTGTCAGACTGTGAATCTGAAAGTTAATGGGAGGTACGGGCGTGATGGGGATTAGCTGTCAGGACAGATAAGACGAGGAAAAGATGTTTGCGCCATTGGCAGACACAGGCCCTTGCTGTGGAAGGTGATGTATTTCTTTAGCCTTCGTTGTATTTCCCTGTGCTTGATCTACACAACAGACTTTTGTCAACCAAAGTCAGCTTTTTGCGCCAAAACAGTGGTGGTGTACACACTGCAATCCCCCCCCCCCCACCCCTGCCGACCCAACTCCTCTGATTGTGCAACGAAATAAAACCACCTCGACGAGAGGTGTAGAGCTTTTTAACTTTTAGCGACAAAGCCTCAGTGTAGACGCTGCGCTTGGTTATGTCGCAGCAATTGGCCTCCAGGAAGTGTCCCACAATGCCCATCCTGACCACTCTGGCCATCAGTTTGAACTCCGCTGCCCTGCCACCATCCTTTAAATTCCTGGGAATTTTTGAAATTCCACTTCCTGCTTGGTCAGCGTGGAGAGCTCACACCTCATCTTCCCAGCTGACCCTGGCAGCGCTACGCACCAAACGCTCTTCCCCTTGGAGCACACCGGAGCTTCTGTGTTACCAGATTTGCCCATCACCTTGGGTGCGCTCATTTGTTAGGGTTACTTTCCTGGTGGGTGGTTGTAATTCTATCCATGTACTGCTTGTGTCGCTTGTGTTTTCATATGGAGCTTTACTCCTCCCTTCTGCAAGTCCCCTCCCAATGGAGCAACCCTGCAGGACCTAAGTTTCCCAGGGCTGGGTTTGTCCAGCCCCAAACTCAGATAAGCACCCACATATACATACACAGATTAACAGAACACATCTGCACTCTCAAGCTGACTCCTTATATGTCCCTGGGCTCAGCAGGCTGGGTCAAACAGCACTTCCAAGCTGCCACCCTTATATGCCACAGGTTCAGCACATCTCTATCCCCACCTCTATGTTACCCCCCACAGGATTGCGGGGTGCTACAGGGAACTTTAGCTTAGGTAAGAGGAGTGTTGCTGCAGAGCAAGATAGGGAAGCCAAGAACACAAAAGAGTAAACAAAGTCTGGAGAGAGTCTGGCAACCAGCTTGATTATAAAAGTTATTTTATTGCCAGGTATACAGAGTAATAGCCATACAAGGAGAGACCAATAAACCAAACAGTTACAATATTACATGGTTTCAACTGGGATAATGAAGAAATCTAGCCCAAGTTTGATTACAAGAGTCAGGTTTAGAAAGTTATACCTGGAGTAAGAGAGAGATCAGATTAGATCTGCGGGGGAAAAGTGGGCTTAACCAGAGAGAGAAAGAAAGAAAGTTGGGGTCTCACCACTCAGTGCAGCTTGAACCAGTCGAAGGTTCCCAGGAGACAGGCTGTTCAGCTTAGGGTCCGGAGCGCTTGAGACAAGCAGAGCCCCCAACACGATCAGTCAGGAAAAGGTGAAGTCCCTGTGGAACTGAGGCAGCTTTTGGATCCAGGCATCTGAACAGAGTTTTGAACTTGGGTAGGGTTTTGTAGGGAAGAAACAATGGTCTAAGGGAGGACACTAGGTTTGTTTATGGGTAAACGATGGCTCAAGGGAGTGAACCAGAGTCCTTTTGTTTGGGCTGGACAATAGGAACTGATCATTCCTGGCTATGGGCAATGTCACTTCGAGGGAGCTCACAATGCAATCAGGCCGATGCAGTATTTTGGATACCCATAAAGGGTCTATGACTAGAATTGGTCTGAGAGCTGCTGAGCTGGGGGTGTGCAGGCGTGGGTTTAACAGCATCTGGAGCAGAGATCCCCCATCATGCAATGCTCTCCTGCTTCTCTGGTCCCAGAGTTCAGTGCGGTTCATGCCTTGGAACCTGTCTCCATTCTGTGTGCTAATGGAGATGTCTCCTTGTCACATCTTTGATGCAAATGAGGCTAGGGGAGTTGCCTTAATCCTGTCACCCTTGTCCGAGGGGTTTAGGTGTCTCCACCACTGCCTTTTCATTGCTTTTTGTAAAGCTTTCTTCTGATCAGTTCTGGTTCAAGCAGAGGCGGGGGGTGGGGGTTCAGGTAAGTCGGACAGTAGAGGTTTTGCGCCCTGGTTCCCCAAGAACACAGAGCTGATAGGTAACATCTGGATCTGATCAGCACTGGGAAGCAGAAACTGTGCAGTCCCAGCTCCGCTCCAACAGAAGGAATTTCGATACGTACAGTCACATTTCTCGTTTAACGGTGGAGAAGGGCTATGAACGGGACACATTGCAGTGCTGTGTGAAAATCAAGGAGCTGCGGCAGGGGTACCAAAAGGGTAGGGAGTCAAACTGTCATTCTGATGCAGAGCCAAAGACCTGCTGATTTTATAAGGAGCTGGACACCATCCTCAACAGTGACCCCACCTCCACTGCCAAAAGACCCATGGATACCTCCGCGGGCCCAGAGGGAGCGGACACTGGACCCCAACGAAGAAGTCATGGACAAAGAGGACGAGTTGGAGGACGATGCAGAGCAGGGGATCAGATCGTTGGCTGACATGGGGAGCCAGGACCTCTTCTCAACCCTGGAGGGTTCGAGCCAGTCCCAGCCCTCCAGCTCTGGCAAGCAGGATGCAGGAGCGGGGAGCTTGGGTGATATTTTTTAGATATGCAGCTTGGTTACATAAGGTACAGCTGTCCTCTGCGTTGCTGCTTTATACAGCTGGCTGAATGGATAGAAATGCACAAGAGTAGCTGTGTTTGCACGTGCTTCCCATTCCCCTGCGCAGCTAAGCCATGTGGCAGAGAAGTGTGTTAAAGCACACCGAGATTTCACAGGAACCCTCCAGAGAGATCTCTAGGAAGCTTTCCTGGAGGTACTCGCCAATCTTCTACTGGAGATTCCTCAGCAGAGCTGCTTTGTTTCTTCCCTCGTGACAGGGTCGGACTAGATGGCTACCGGAGAGTGCTCGAAGGCCAATATATCAGCCCCAGGCTCAGCAAGTCCCTTTTCCCCTGGTCGCTGAGCAGGGGTTACTCCAGGTTAATTAACACACCTGGAGCCTCAAGGCCCCACCTAGGACTTGTTAAAAGCCTCCCCTCCAGAGAAAGGATGTGGCTGGAGTTGTGAGAGCGAGAGGAGCTACCAGACTGTGTGAGCAGACAAGACGCTGTCAAGAGCCAGGAGGGTTACGGAGAAGGAGCAGAACACTAGCAGAAGAGAACCCTGCAGGTACAAAGCCTGGGGGAGGGAAAAACCCTGCCTGAAGAGGGCAAAGGATCTTCCCCAGGCCTAGAGGCCTGAAGGAAGAGACCCTGCCAGAAGGGGAAGATAGAACTGGACATTTGGTTTGGGCACTACCACACCCAGCGGGGCTGTCAGGGGTTAAGAGCCTTCCCTGGCAACAAGGCCAGGAAGGACCCCTGTCCGAGCAGGGTGTGGACATGAAGTCAAGGGGCATAAGGAAGTAACCCAGGGAAGTTAGCAGCTTTCCTGAAGCCTCCCCTACTCCCTACTGGCCATTCACTGGAGAGGCAAGAGCTGCAGCAAAGAGGCAAGGGCCTATGAGAACCAGAGACAGGACTGGGAGCTGCCATTTTAGAGCAGCTGTATTACCCTCCCCCACCACGAGAGGGTGGAAGAACTCTAAAGGGTGAAGTAGTTCCCAGACCTACTACTAGAAGAAAGCGATGGACCCACTGAGGTAGAGTAAGAGCTTTGTCACACCCTGTTGTAGGAAACTTTCCCGGGCCAATCGGCAATCACTTATGTAGGGACAAAAGCAGCACACACACAAGCAGCATAGGGACCCAGTTTGAAGCTGCTCACATGGAGGAGATGCACCCTAGCATCCCTGCTTACTCTCAAGAATGAGATATCTGTTTCTATGTCCCCCGCCTGTGGAAAATGGTGGCACAATTTGATGTGGGTAGATATCTACCCAAATTCAATACCCCCAAACAATCACCCAGAACCTTTTCCCCAGCTTGAGGGCCCGCTCCTTCTGGGCACAACTCACCATGCCCTGGTTGATCATCAAGCTGTGTGCTTGCCAGAGGACAGTGCGAAAGAAGTGTATTTTACAGTAATGTATCAGTGCTGTTATTGCACTCACAATTATGCTTCTGTTCATTGTTTTATTGTGCTTCTATATATATGCCTTTTAGGGGAAACCCCTCCACACCTACCAAGCACCTCTGGCTGATAAGAAACAACCACAGAGAAGCAAAGAGATGTTCCAAGAACTCCTTCAGTTCTCTCAGGCAGAAAAAGAAAAAGGAAAAAGGACACAGACACACAGTGTCCGAAAATTGATAAGCAGGAGAGGAGGGAAAACCAGGAGCAAGTGATAGCAAGTCACAAGCGCAAGACAAAAGCCATGGAAGAGCAAACGGAGCAGCTAAAGTCACTCATAATGCTGCAGACTGAATTCATGCATGCTTGCCCCTCCTTGCAGCCAATACAGAACTGCTTCCATGTCCTCCCCAAACTTCACACACACATTCCTACCAACCAAACTCCCAGCCCGGCTCAGTACATGATTCATTCCACCCCTTCAGACAGGTTCCAGAATGATAGCTGGACTTACACCTCCACTGTCATAGCTCACACTGCCCCTCACTGCTTTCTCTCCTTCTGCCCAGCTTTGTGTTTTTATTTAATAAAGACATACTCTGTGAAAGTTAAGCAATATTTATTTGTCTCTTGCACACAGTGGTTGCACCTCACATTGATACACAGTGCAAGCTGGATAGCAGTCATAGCATGGCACAACACTGTTTACAAAGACATCTTATTGGTGCTAATTGCCAAAATATTTCCTCAAAGCCTCTCTGATTCAAATGGCCCCCCGTTGTCCCCCTCTACTAGCCCTGACATCTGGTTGTTCATATTCAGCCGCAAGGCAATCCGCCTCTGCGCTCCACCCAAAGGAGAAACTTTTCACCTTTAGCTTCACAAATATTATGGCGCTCAGGCGGCTATAACCATGGGAATATTTTCTTCATTTAGGTCTAACTTGCCATAACGGCATCGCCAGTGAGCTTTTATTCTGCCAAACGTACATTCAACGGTCATTCAGCACCTGCTCAGCCTGTTACTGAAGCACTCCTTGCTGCTGTCCAGGTTGACCTATAAGGCTTCATGAGCCATGTCAGTAAGGGGTAGGCTGGGTCTCCCAGGATCACTGTGGGCATTTCAACATTCCCCATTGGAATCTTATGGTCTGGAAAGAAAGTCCCTGCTTGCAGCTTTCTGTACAGACCAATGTTCCTGAAAACACATGCGTCATGCATCTTCCCTGACCAACCTGCATTGATGTCAGTGAAACACTTGTGCAGGTGATCCACAAGTGCCTACTGTACCATAGAGAAGTACCCCTTTCTATTGATGTACTCTGTCACAAGATGGTCCGTGTTGGAGGCCCAGTGCAATTTGAGTTGCCTGACCAGTGTCCTACAGGTCTGGCGTAGTTGCTTGCTTGGCTATTCTGACCCCTGTAGCATGACATCTTCCAATTGGCAGAGATGAATAGGACGACTGAGTAACCCTGCAGATGTCTCAGTTTCTGCATACCATGGCACATTAGACAAAATACACAACCTGTGTGCTTGCAGCTGCACATAGATAATGGTGATGAGAACAACAAGTTGTCCTTGAACGTCTGGGGCTACACTTTTTCATTGCCACCGGGCATATTTTTACATCACCCCTCCTATCACCAGATGTTGTTTTGACGACCCCAATTATCATGGTGAGAATGGAATGTAGTTAAGGCTGAAAACCCAATGTAGGTAATTAGTTATATGATAGTGAGTAGAGAGGTAATTAGGTGAAAGTTGTTTATGGAAGGGTATAAGAAGTTACCATTTAGATAAAGGGGCGCGCTCCATCAACATCTGACTCCGTGGGAGGTGCTGCCAGTCGGACCAGAGACCACTGAATCCTTGCTGGGGCCTCTGAAGAAAGCTGTTCCTGTATGCAGCCTTCTGAGTAACTGCTTAGCTCTCCAGGCTTAGTGAGTATGATATATTGTAGTTAATGTTAGGTTTTGTATTCAACTAATATATCTATAGAAAACTTTGCACATTAACTCTTATTGATCTGCAAATCGGGCGAACCGTGTCTCCCTGGTATTCACACTGATCACCAAGTGTCCCATATCAACAGTCCGGGGCCAAAATTGGGATACGTGTGCCCTCTATCGTCCCACCACAGTTAGGGAATCCCATCGCTGTGAAGCCATCCACTATTTTACGCATATTTCGAAGACCCAGAGTCCTTTACAGCAGAATACGATTAATGGCCCTGCACAGTTGCGATAACACAGCACCAATGGTGGACTTCCTGACTCCAAACGGATTAGCAACCAACCGGTAGCAGTCTGGAGTTGCCATTTCCACACGGCGATCACCACGCACTTCTCCACATAGAGCGCAGCTCTCCTTCGTGTGTCCTTGCGCCCCAGGGCAGGGGCGAGCTCCGCACAGAGTTCCATGAACGTGGCTTTGCACATTCAAAAGTTCTGCAGCTCATCATCCCAGACCTGCATAATGATGCGATCCCACCACTCAGTGCTTGTTTCACGCACCCAAAAGCAGCGGTGCAGTGTGTGCAGATGCTCTGGGAATGCAAACTGTAATCCGGAGTTGTTTGTTTACATGGCACAAAGCAGGTCAGGTGCCTCGAATCCCAGTTCCAATTGGGAGCTCATGATATACTGCACGACCAGCCGCAATATGTTCAGAGGAGTTCCCGAACCTGCCCCAGTAAGTCTCTCACCGTTGACCGGTCTTTGCCACTGATAGGGCCCTGGGCTGGGACGCAGTGGGATTGGGTGGGCCTGCATCCCCCTAACCACCTCGGGAGGGAGCGCTACCCCCTCGTTTGGGAGACAGAGGGACTGTAGACTGCTTGCCTGCCCTGCCCTGCCTGAGGGCCGGGGTCACCAAACCGTTTGCTAGCCTGCCCTGCTGGGGGCTGGGGCTAAAGACTTATAAACGGGCACTGGTTATTCCCCTAAAGGAAAGCACTGTGGCCTTCCTCAGAGCCTGGTCCCGAGGAAGGGTCTCAATGCCCCAGCCGGACCATGCCACTGGCTTACAGTGATAAAACAGCGTAACAGCCTGCAGGGATGCAGGATGCAGTGAGTGAGCAAAATGGATGCATCTCACACGCGGAGAGGGTGTAGCGAGCCAAGCAAATATCAGGAGATTAGCAACCATCACGTCAGATCATTAGAAAGGGTGCATGGTGAAGCGCTGCGATGGTCCATGAGGGCCAGTCTCCCTTGGCATGCGAGTGCTTAAAGGGGCAGGAGACAAACGGAATTCATGAACGTCCGTCAAGGGAGGGAAATTCCACTTCCTGACATGACTCTCCCGCTGGCACCAGCAAAGATGCTATCCTGTGTCCTGTTCCAGAGCTAACCGCACCAGTTCAGACCGTTATTCCCTGGACACCTGTGACTGAAGCAGTGTTACCTTAGCAATCCCTATGGCGCAAAAGCCCAGCTCGGCAGTCCGCAGCGGAAGGCTGCTGTCGCCCGCCCAGCAAGAAAAAACCACCACCCCAGGGCCCTGGCCATTTATAAATATCTCACCACCTCTGTATTTATAGTCCTACAAGCCTCGTCTGCCTCCAGCCAAAGGAAGGCAACTGCACACCCACGGCTACAAACGGGCTTTGATCGGCCAAGCAAATTTTCAGTAATACACCAAATACAGGCGCACTCTCTCTGCCTTCTATTTGTTATCTTTCCCCTCTAATTTATTACAGCCTTTTTTTAAAGTCCAAGAAATAAACGGCCCCTTTAGTGGGTGACTCAAAGGCTTTGGACGGGACCAGCTGCAGCTGCCCTCATTATTTTTAATGGCGCTATACTATTCTGTGTATTCCTTTTCTCGGATTTGTTTAACTTTCAGGATGAGCCTGGTTCTCCACTCCACCACCCAGATGTTATGCAGCGTAACGCCTTTGAGTTCACGGGGATACATCAGGCCAGATCCTCAAATGATCTACATTCACCCAGCTCCATTGACTTCAATGGGCTATCCCAATTTACTCCCAGTCAGGACCTGGCCCCTCGGGTTCAGCAGAGTTACAAGCCGAATGCCCGTGTAACGGAGTGGAGAGCCAGGCGCTGAGAGCGGTGCTGGGAGTGGCAAAAGCTCCATAGTAGCCGGGACGTGGGTCCCCCCAAATTGAAAGCCCTGAGAGAGAGGCTGACGAATTGAACTGGACACATGAGGAGAGTTTGCTATGCCAGCGACCACACCTCAAACAGGCGCGCCAGGCTGCCAGGAAGTGACCCAGGGGCAGGGGTAACAATGTGGGGTAGCTCAGTAATTTGGTTGGACACTTTGAAAGACTCCTGGATCCCTGGGTTGGGACCCAGTGGAGTGGGTGTGCCTGGGGGGCCCTACCTGGTCCCTCCCTCTGCTGTGTATGACTGAGCTCTGTGGGGGAACAAGGACTCCTTCTGGAATATCTAGATCGGCAGAAATTGTAAGGCCGTAAGCTGACCAGTAGGCCAGCTGGTCACCAGAACTTCTCCCTGCAGGCGGTCACATGGCTCAAGAGGGAACAAGGCATGCTGGGACTTCTCCAGAGTGGCGGCATGAAATCTGCTCCATGTTCTGTGTGCTACAGCAGCTCTCGTGTAATGAGTCATGGATGCATACATATGGTGGGGATTAAATGTGGGACCTTCAGAGCCAAAACCACAAGCCTCTGCCATTTGAGCTAAAGGAAATAAAACTTCTCTAGCTTCAACTGTGCAGCAGGCTGCTGCAGTCACCGGGATTAGAGCTGGTTGAGATTTTTTGTTTAACCTTTTTTTCTAAACAAAGTGGATTTTCATTCGAAATTTCTGCAGCAAAGGTCCCATTTTGATGACACTTTCTGGGTTTCTGTCAAACCTCTCCCCCCTCCGCCCCCCCCCCGAAAACCAAAACCAAACCATTTTGGCCTACACCCAAACATTTTGAAAACCAAATGTATTTTTCGGCTGAAATTTCTCGGTTTTCAGCTGTCAAAAACCAAAAACTTTTGCTTTTCAAATTTCTGAAGAAAACTTTTGAAGCAAAGGCTAGACAAAAGCAACATCTTTCTAGTTCTCAAAGTTTTTGGAAAGAACAAAAAACATTTCCCAACCAGCTCTCACCAGGACAAGCCAGTAGGGGGAGACATGTTCACACAAGCGAAACCAAGTATTGCACTTGGACTGATCGGAAGTTGTCAGGGATGCTCTCAGCCACCAGCAAAGCTGCAGCCTCACTGCTGTAAAGTGTTACACTCTAGGCTAGGGCGGTATTTACCCAGCACCCCCAGGGGGGAAGCTGAGGCAGCAAAACCACAGAGCATCTCTGATCTCCCTGGTTCCATGCTTCAGACAGCTGTTCTGTCCACTTACCCAGACCCCTTCAGTCATTTCCAGTAACTGAAATCTCTGGCCAGACAAATGGCCTTTCAAAAATAACAATCAGTATCGGGATGAAAAAAAAATCCTCCTTCAAGGGAAAACAGTCAGATTCCTGCCCTTAGCTTTCACCACCCAGGAGAACAAGGGGAGGGAAATATCAGCAGACGTGCCTAGAAAGAAAGCGAGCCGACGCTTCACTGACCATCCACCCAGCTCCATGGAGTGCACGTTCCAGCTGGGTGAAATCTGGTCACCATCTGGTCACAGCAAATGTGGCTGGGATGCTGCACATGCTGTTCCCACCACCGCCACCGCCGCCCCTCCCAAACACACCCCGCCCTCGGTGTCTAGCCTGGAGAACACAGAAGTCAGCGGCATGTGGGCACCAAGAAGAGCCTTCCTGCTCTGCAATAAGGTCTCTGTTTCAAGCTCAGAGCTTTGGCTTGCAGAAAATAAGCAGAAGCCACGGCACAACGAAGACTTTGATTCCGTTCCATGGGGGCCGGGGCACAAGAAAGGCCCAGTTCTCTGCATAATCCAGCGGCATTTTCAACATGTGAAGGTGACCAAGAACAGAGCAGGGCCAGGAGCAAGGAAAGAGGAAGGGCAGAAGAGACCCGCGACAAGCTGATCAATGCACAAAGTGCCCCCACCCTTCCCCAAAGAACAGGAGCAGACCAGCATCCCCACCAGCAAGCGACATGCTCCGGTCTCTACTCATTGTCAAAGGAACAGGGAACGCCATGAGGCCCCTGAAGTCTGGGACATGAACAGTCGGAGCGTCTACTCGGTGGGGTTCTGCACTGAACAAAGACGGAGCAAGAGCTTCCAGCCCCGAGCTGCCCTGCGCTCTGTCCCACATCTTTGCAGGAGCTCCCTTACTTTGATCGTCCCACTGGTAATTAAATAAATCGCCCACATTTATAGAGCACATTTCATTGCAGGGCACTGTACATGTAGGGTGACCGCAAGTCCCGATTTTGTAGGGACAGTCCCAATATTCAGGGCTTTTTCTTATATGGATGCCTATTACCCCCCGTCCCCTGTCCCAATTTTTCACATTTGCTGTCTGGTCACCCTATTTACATGCCTCTCCCAGAGATTGCTTTAGCCTGTCACTTCTAGGGTTTCACAGCACACAGCACTGCTTCACAGCTGTTCAAAACAGGAGAGGAATAACTGCCAAGAAATGTGCTTTGGTAGGCGATAATCCCCTGTGATAGCCACAGGAAGCCGGGACCTGGGCTTTGGTACCCTCTAGCACCACGAGGGGACACTGCCAGGACATTAAAAACAAGGAGAGTCCTGTAGCACCTTAAAGACTAACACATTTCTGCGGGCATAAGCTTTCGTGGGCTGCCACCCTCTTCGTCAGATGCACTTCCTGCAACACCAGGCTGGTCCCTTGAGGTCTCCTACAACAACTCCCCAGGCCCGGCCCTGCTCAGACTGGATAGGACACAGCAAGAAGTCGCTCCTCCTCCTTCCTCTCCCTTGCCTGGGTATAAAAACCTCACCGGACACTGGCAACGTCCAAGAAATCCCACTGTGGCACAAGCCACGGGGCAGCACCACCAGACACAGCTGTGATGGCAACACTGGATGGGGCTTGGGTACTTTGTGTTTTGGTTTTTTTTACCACCAGTGTTATCTAACCCGTGGCTCAGGTCAGCCCTAGACAAGACTGAGCAGCCGACGCTAGCATTCCCACATTGGCAACCACCTGTGGAGCTGCCCCGGGGCTCGTGCAATAGTGGGAGAATTACCCCCCGATACCAGCACGGGCACGGCTTTAGGGCGAGGGGCCAGAGGCTCCTCTACCCATCACCAGCTCCCTGAACCATCCAGTCCCCAGCAACCCTCATTTCGACACACTTGGCTTCCCCAAACCAAAAAAACGTCATCCCTTGCAGCTCAGCGTCAGGGCTCCAAGGAAGCTCATGGCGCAGTATGCCACCGTGAAGGATGAAAGGCATTGGGAGGCAAAGCTCAGGCCAAGTTTGGAGCCACTCCAAAACCAGCCTGAGCTAAGTCAGCTCCCTCCTGCGTTTCAAGCCAGGCACTGTAACCTTGATGCACAGCAGAGCTGGGTTGTCTGATTCCCCGCATAACGCCCAAGAAAACAGGCCTGGTTGTTCCATGCTGCGTCTGTTCTCTCTGCACATCTGTCTCATACATCACCACAATCCAAACCTGGCCCATCTTGCGAAGCCATTGCCCAGTATCTTGCTTTTCTCTCTCTCTCCCCCTTTCTGTCAAGCAAAAACCTCCAGCTCATCCGCTTCGGAAATGAGGTTGGAAGCAGTTGTCTTTCTCTGCAAGCCATGCCGAAAACGACTGAAAAAGTTAGCATTTTCCTCCTCTGTTCAAACGGGTATTTGGGCGTGCGTGCATACAGTTAGTGGGCTATATATATTATACTGGGCTAGGTGAACTATTGCTCTGACCTAGCATGTTCCTATGTTCCATTACATACCAAAACCAAAAAACCCTCAACCCAATCCTTGCATTAAAAGAACATAATTAAGGGTTGCAAATCCAGCACCCAGAAGTTAGGAAATGGCAGAATTAGGGTACAAGGCACCTCCTGTGCATACTGTGACCCATCCCTGCCTAGGGTAGCCCACCTGAAAATGCCAAGGTCAGGGCAGGCTGCAAAAGGAGAGCAGATTCTCCCAAACTGGTGGCTAAAGTTAGATTCCCCAATCAGTCGCAAACAGTGCTTCTGATCCCCCACGCTGGTTATCAAGAAGCTAAAACAAGAAGTTACACAGCCCCCTTTATTGCATTTCAGTCTCTGGCCCCCAGTTAGCAACTAGGGCCAGTGAAGAGATAAGTTATTTAAACTCTATTCCCTTTACCAAAATGTTCTCCGGATCCCCAAAGGGTCAGCCACAGTGCCAGATCAATAGAAGTTTGGATCTTACCCAAAATACCGCGCTGCCAGCCAATCCTTTAGTAACTAAACTAAAGGTTTATTATAAAAGAAAGAAACAATGAAGAAGGGAGATGTTAAAGGATTAAAGCAATCAGATACATGCAAATGACTTTAAAGTCCATCTAGATCAGATTCGCAGGTAATCATGGAGTTTGCAGCTTGCACGGTTCCTCTGGTGTACATCCAGTACTTGGATGGGCCTCAGTCCTTGGTTTCTGAGCTTCAGTTGTAGATGAGCTGACCCAGAGGTAGGAAGCAGGAATGAACATGAAGACAAGATGGAGATGGCACAGCTGCATTGTATAGTTTCTGCCATGAGGCTTGTATTTCCCTTGTCCCAAACACAATGGGAACGCCACCGAGTCCCCTGTCCACAGGCATGTTCCTGCAGCTCCTGGTGGCTCATAAGGTGTAACCCTGGCTTCTTTCCCTGGGCTCATTGTACAGTCGATGGCCCTGGATTGGCCCTCAATCAGGCTGGCCAGTGCTGAGGCTAATCAGCTGGGCGGGGGTCACCCCATAGCGCAGCACAAGTTTTAGATCTGGGAAGATCACAGGCGTTCATAGCTTACAACACGAAGACGACACCCCCGGAGAGGGGCGTATCGTAGTCAGTAAATCGTAACTTGTCCAGCGGCCTAGGCTGCAGGATCCGCTGTCATTTTGCAATATTGATCTCAGCGATATTATAAATGGGCAGCCCCTGCTCCAGAGGGCGTCACACATCCTCCTCGTCTGACCCGCTCTGGTTCAAATCATTTCACCTGAGCTCTCGCTTTGGAGGCCCTCTGCTTTTCAGGGCCGAGTCCCGCACCCCCCTCAGAAAATGCATCTTCCCTCCCTCTGCCTCTCCCCTCCATTCCTTCCACTCAGTGGCGTACCAAGGCATGGATGGGGGGGACCAGGCCCCTGGGCGCTGAGCCGGCCCTTCATGCCATGCAGGGGGCGCAGGAGGCTCTGAGGGGGCGGCTGGATGGAGTCCAGGGACAGGCGGGGGGTGTGGGGAGCTGTGGCTGACCAGGAGGAGCTCCTCCTGCCCCCCCCCCCAGCCGGGGGGGGGTGAGGCTTCCCCACCTGAGCCAGCGCCAGGCTGCAGCGGGAGAGATGGGCGCTGCGCAGCAGGTAAGTGCAGGGGTGGGGAGGTGCCAGAAAGTCCCCCGTGCAGGAGGAGGTAAGTGGAGGGTCCCTCCCCCGCAGGTACAGATCCCCCCCTTCCCCAGGGCAGCTGGGGGGCAGCGCTGTCTGGTGGGAGCCGGTGACCCCTCCTTCCCTGTGTGGGGGGAGGCATGTGAGTTCTGGGTGGGGAGGGGGTGCAAATGCAGGCATGGCCCCCGGTACACCACTGCCTCTACTCCCTCCTGCCGCATTTGGCCCAGTCAACCCAGCCCCAGGACGATGTGCACAAGAAGCAGCGGCCTCGGTAGACGCACGCTGGGGGGCGTGGTTTCAGGGAGCGACATCCCTCTGCTCTGGCTGGAAAGTAGGCACCGGCTGCCGGCTCTGTCCGTCCCTCACCTCCCCCATAAATGCTCCCCCTCAGGCAGCACCTGGTCCCAGGGCGATGACACTGCTCCTTCCCTGGGACTGCAATTTATTTCCCTTGGCTGCGGTTTCGCCGCCGCCCAGCTGCCTTTATAGACTTCGCATGGAAGGATTTCAGGAGCCGCTGCCTTGTGTTTGTTTGCCTGACGCCGGGGGCTCCGGTTTGGCCATTTCCAGTTGTTGAGGCCACTGCGTTTAAACAAGTGTTAATAGACTCTGGCCTCTGGGTGCAGGGTGTTAGACACCCGGGCGCTGGAGTGGAGTCGTGGCCTTCGCTTTGCTCACAGATACAAGACTGGTTCTGCGGCTCCTGAAAGCATCTGGGGTGGGAGATGGGAACAGAGGGGGCAGGGGCTGGGATGGAGGCAGGGAGGGAGAAGCGAGGGCTATTTCAGGAGCAGAAAAGCCCTGTCCAGACCCTATTGGCTATGTCTGCGCTGCACGCTGAGCCCAGGCTCCGACTCGGGTTTGAACCAAAGCCTCCCTTTTGTCCACATTCAAATCAGTCTGGCTCCTGTCAGCGAGCGCCCAGGATCCGGTTCCCAGGACCCTGCCGTAGGCCCGGCAGCCCGCAGGCTGTGGACCACTTCTGGTACGGATGCAGGGAATGTTCTTTTCACAGCTGAATTTCCGGGGGTGATAAATACCGTGGTGAGAGCGGGGGCTGGCTCGCTCCCTAGCCCCCTCCCCTCACTGCCTTTGCACCCTGGGTTTTGTTTTTGGAAGGGGGTGGGGGGGCTCAGGTTCAGATTTTGTAACGGGCCCCCAAGAACTTTGTGCAGCCCTGGCCCTAGAGGAAATCCACCTCCTGTGTTCTAGCCCGCTGCAGGTGATAGATACAGGAATGAACGTCTAATTCAGTTGGTTTCTTAGGGAATAATAACGCGAGGGGTTAGTGGCATGCACATCACCCAAGGCTGCGCTATAACAGAACAGTAGTAGCAGGGGCTTCCACTTAGCTCTCTCTCTCTCTCATCTGTTTAGCTATGGCTCCAGGTGCTATTGTAATGCAAATCCTAATCGTAACAACAAATCTCTGGTTGACCGTGGCCAACAGCTATAAAATGGCCCCTACGTTTTGGGTGGTGCCATGGTTGGGTGCACAATCCAATCACTTAAGAATATCGTCCTATCAAAACATGCACTATATCCCTGCCACCGCTTGCGTAACTCCTGTCGACTGCCGCCGACTCGCCGGGTAAGTGTAGGCCAAGCCTATGACGAGACACAGGTGGCAGCCAGACCGCCTGTAAGGGACAACCCCCCTGGCGCTGTGACAGATCCCGGCCATGCCCACAGATTGAGAGCTGCCGTTGTCATTCGGGTCCCTAGTTAACTGGACAGGAATGGCTGCAGAGGAACGTCCGACGGGAGGGGCTCTCCTGGGTCAGCGTGTCCAGCCCCTGCTACCACAGGCAGCCCCATCAGATAATCCCATTCTCTGTCGTGTCACCCTGAGCTCTGATGTGGATGTTTCCATTGAACACATTCTCCCCCGTCAACCACCCTTCGTCACTGACGTCACGCCTGGGTTGGGGGAACAGACTAAACAATCCAATCTCTGTACATTTTTAAAAAGGTAGATTTTGGTCCAGCCCTGTTGTAACCAGCTTGTCACCCCTAGGGAGTGGTGCAATGGATGGGAAAGAAAGGGTTAATACATCTTGGCTACAATTGGTTAGGGATGAGATAGACACTTTATTGTAGGTCCAGCTGACCTCCTTGTCTTTGTCTTTTCCGCCCGCCCAGCTATCTTTGTTCAGCCACCTCTCCATCGCTCCCCACAGTCCCAGCTCTGTAGACACACGAGCCTTCTCCTCTGTCGTTCCTGCCATACAGAACAGCTGTGCCATCTCTCCCTGCCTTGTGGACTCCTTGGGGGGGTAAACTGCCACAGGTCCAGAGTCAAGGCTAATCGCGGCCGGCTTTTAGTTTTGTTTTAAATTAACCCTTTTCTCTCTATGGAGAGAAATTATCCTGACTGGCTAAATTTTGTATTGGCTGAACCAGAGGTAACAATCCGCAAACAATCTTCCATGATCTATTGAGTCCCAGCTCGTTCCTTCATCGCAGTATTGCAAGGTGGCTATTTTCTCCCCTGTTTTGCAAGCAATCTAGCCTCCCGGCCAAACCAAGTGCAAGATTACAGGCCGTCTCCATTTCTGTTTCAGCAGCTCCCCCTATTAAAGTGACCTGCCCAGAGGAGCAGGGTGAGACGTGGGAGTCGTATTTTAGTTCCTTGCAGACCAAGGACTGGAAGGATGGGGCCAGTTTTTATATTTTATTCGCTTATTAATTTTTTAACTACAAAGTTCTCCAATCATCCATGGAGTCTTATAGGGGAGGGAAAGAACTAAAATCCTCATATATACAGGAACAACTACAACAACAAAACCTTTACTAGTTCAGGCCATCGTAAGGAAGCAAAAAAAGGCACCAACCCACATTCTTTTTCCTTTGCAGGTCACCTTTAGAGGAACAATGCACCCATAATTCACAAAGACAATTCATCTTGTCCCTATTAGAACTCTCTTTGTTTAGCAGCTCCCCTGCCAGGTCACTTAATCAGCTATTTATCATGTTAGCCAGGGAAGCTGGTTGCTGCTTAATGAGTGTGCTCACACCCACGGTCTGAGCGAAAGCCACATGTCTGGCTCCGAAACCCAGATATGCCCCAAAAAGGAATGGTGGAGCTCAGTCCCCAGGCCCCACAGCACCGAGCCCCAGGGCTTTGCACAGCTCAGACAGCTCCATTCTCGGACACCGTGCGAATATCTACAAGAAGCCCAGATACTGCAGAAATGTTACCCGATGGAATTCTTCCCTGAACGCCTCATCTAGATCCCAGCAGGAATTGTAGCAACAGATGACTCAGAATAACACAGCCCTGGCGGAGAAACTCTGCTTCTCTGTGGGCCTATTGTACATACGGCTCTCTCCCCCTCTCCAGCTCACTTCAAGCATTACATTATAGACCCATCAACTGTCCATTTTCAGCCTGGTCTCTGCCAGCACAAAGAAGAATATATATACAGACACACTACTGGTATACACGTGCACGGACAGGGCAGCTGTGGGCTACTAGAGTGAGTGCAGGGATTAGAGTCAGGAGTTCCGGGTTTCTGTTCCCAGCTCTGCTACTGACTAACCCTGTGACCTGGGCCCTGTCACTTAACATCTTGGGGCGGACACCTGGCCCCACTGAAGCTTCAAATGACGGCAAGGGGGCAGGATTTTACCCTGTGAGTCTAAGTGAACCCCATCTGTAAAATGAGGATGATGCTGTTTCTCCCTCTCGGTGAAGCATGCTGAGAGCTATGGCTGAAAAGCTTTGCAATGTGAGGGAATCGCGGCTTTCCAATGTGGGTCTGGGGGATCCAGGCTGTCCTCAGATCGCAGCCACCATGTGGCAGCTCACTGGGACCAGGAGGGTGTGTGGGCCAGTGGATCCTAGCTCACCAGAGGCACCACCCACGAAGCTGCAGATTGGCAGAGACTCACTATTTAAGCACAGGAAGTTGTCTGAGCAACAGGTGAATCCCTGGCTGGCTGCAGTGTCAGGTCCTGTCCTGTCCTGTTCCTGCTTTGGTCCCAGTCCCTGCTTCTACACCTCACCCCAACTCAGATTCCAGCTGTGACCCCCATCTCCGGCTCCTGGCTCCCACGCCTGCTGCAGCCACTAGGCCTGACCACCACTGCTCTGACCACTAGGTATGACCACCTACATCCCAGTCCACGACACAAATAAGTGCACACACATGTGCACACAGTATTCTCGAAGCAAAAGCTGAGGTCTTACTTCAACAGCCAGTGGCAGCAAGGGGGATAAAACGCCAAAAGAAACCCTGCCCCTGGGGCTCTGCAATCCAGCATCACGTGCCCACCTGGGGTTGGGATTTGGGGAGCAACATTAAGCCAATCTTGAGCAGAACCGGCAGGGCCAGGGTCTGCCGAGCAGAACGTGGGCAATCCCCCCTCGTAGACAACATCTGGAAAAGACCAAGCTTGCCTGGTGCCACCTCAACCGAAGCAGCCACCAGCCCCCTCGCCAATAAGCCAAAGGGATCAAATACCACCTCTAAACAAAACCGAAATCTCCTGTGGGCCCTTCCTCCTGGGTCTCAACTACCACAGAATCAGAGCACCGCACAATCTCTAACGTACGTCTCCTCTGAGTTAGGGCAGGTCTATTCTCCCCATTGTACAGGCGGCAAACTGAGACCCAGAGAGCTAAGGTCTCAAAGGTACTGACGCGCCTAACTCCCACTGAAATCGATGGGAATTAGCCACCTACATACCTTGTGGGGTCTGGGCCCAAGGTCACACGGGGAGCCTGCGGTGAGGCAGGGAACTGAGCCTGGATCTTCCAAGTCTAGAGCCTCAACAACGTTAACGTCTTTACCGGGGCAGCAAAAAACCGTACTTCAGGCTGAAGAGTGCCCACGACACTGGCCCGAAACCCACCCACCGAGACACAGGTCCCTAGGACCAACAGATCAGACCCAGCAAACTCCCTCCTGTAAATGCTCCTGCCCTGGGGGAAGCATTTGTAAGATCACAGCCAACCTGTGTTGCAAATTCCTGCATGGAGCTATGCTCCGTCCAGCCCACCTCACCCCATGTATGGCCAGGGCAGACTCGGCCCAGAACCAGTGATTATAAAGCAGCAGAGGAAAGCAGGAGAGACCGAGCACAGCGCAGGGGAATGGAATGACTAACTAGCGTGAGGGTGGAGAGATGGAAATGGAGAGAGACGCTGTCTGCTCCAGCAGCCGGGATAGGAGGAAGGTGAACGCAGATAATCTCCCCTTTATCATAAGACTTTGCATTGAAAGGCGGCGAGGAAAAGCATTGCCTGACCCTGGGAGGAAGGAAAGAGACAGCTGCGGCCCCACCTAGAGAGGAGGGTACGGGGAAATTCCAGAACACCAGCCCAAAAAATGACATCCAAGGGGGCTTGGAAATTGTCCTGCCCACCAGGCCATCGAGTCAGCTGCTCCAGTGTTCCTCTACCGACTGCCCATATCTAAACCAGCCCCCGCTAGCACCCTACCCCGGGTCCCCCCAACGCGTCATCGCTCTCTCGTCCCCCCAGGATGGGGCCGCACTCCCAAGAGTTGCCTTTTGTATCTGCAGTCCCGACTCGACTGAGGAAAGGGGAAGATGGTGCCAGGTGCAGATCCAAGCCTGAGTTTCCCCAGGGAACTTCGGGGCTTGCCCTTTAAGTCAACCTGAGCAGGAGGCTGATTTCTTCCCGGCCGAGGAAGCCGGGGTTCGGTAGGACAATGGCTATGAATCATAAGAGAGCAGGGATGTTAACATTTTTCCGGCCGCTGGCTCCGCTTCTGTCTCCAGTGTCATTTGGCCCTAATTAGCCGCTCGCACACCAGCCAGCGACGGGTTCCTCTCCAGCCTCTCGGCCCAGGCCTGAGAGAATGAAGCTTCCTAAGGAATTAGCCCTAACAAGTCACACTCGCTAAACGTCAGCTCCGGTATTTAAAGCAGGAGAGAAGCGTTCCAAGATCTCCCCACGTCCCTCCAAGCCGGCTGTAGCTAGGGAGCAAAGAGCTTGCAGCTCACCTTCCTTTGGTAGGCACTGGGACGGCAGCACCGCTCAGCACTGCCCGCAGCCCACACAACAGCCCCCAGCCATATGCCAGCTCCAGGGACCCCACCCTCAGGGGCATGTACCAGGCTTTTGCAACTGGTGCTGTGCCAGAATGTTCCTGCCATGGGCTGTCTCCCCCGTGACATCCCCAGTGCGCCAAGAATTGTACCTGCTTCCATTGGCTCCTTTCATTGGGGGCAGGGGTTAACCATGGGCATAAAAACAGCCATACTGGGTCAGACCAACAGTCCATCTAAGCCCAGTGTCCTGTCTTCCAACAGTGGCCAATGCCAGGTCCTTCAGAGGGAATAAACAGAACAGGTCATCATCAAGTGATCCATCCTGTTGGCCATTCCCAGCCTCTGGCAAACAGCAATCCCTGCCTATCCTGGCTAATAGCCACTGATGGATCTATCCACCATGAACTTATCTGGTTCTTTTTTGAGCCCCATTAAGAGTCTCAGCCTTCACAACATCCTCTGGCAAGGAGTTCCACAGGTTGACTGTGCGTCGTGTGAAGAAATACTTCCTTCGGTTCGTTTTAAACCTGCCACCTATTCATTTTATTTGTTGACCCCTAGTTCTTGTGTCATAAGAAGGAGTAAAGAACACCAGCAGGCACGGAGCTAGATGCAGCTATCCAGCTCCCAAAGCCCATCATCGCAATTGGCACTAACTGGCCTCCCAGCTCGTAGCCTCAGCCCCGGAGAGCCATCTTCTCTCGTTCCTCGACGGGCTCCAGGGCACCTTATACGCTGGGTAGATAAATGATGAAAAGCAGAGAGATTTGCTCTTTCCGGGTGCGCCAGACTCAGGGCCAGTGCCAGGAGTAACAGATGGGGGCTCTGTTGTGGGCTAATTCGCCTGAGCGATAATGCTGCACTGCCCCGGGTTTCCCCACCAACCGTCTGCCCCCTACCGTGGTTTATTATTCTAGCTGCTGACACCGAAATGAATGAAACCTGGCAGCAAGCCTACCTATTAACCACCCTGACAGGGGCTCCAAAGAACTAATCTGTTTGATCACGAACAAACCTCAAGCAACCAATGAGAAGAGCGCTGACCAACCTGCAACTTGCCTGGAATTATTAACCAGCGATGCTGGGTGTTTCTGCAGCGGCGGCAGCCAGGAAGCTACAAACAAGCCCCAAAGCATATCTAGCACCTTCTCGTGCGTCCACCCCAAAGCCGTCCAGGCCCCAAAGCACTTCATATGGCTGATCACAAGTGATTTATCCCAGCCGACGCGAAAGATGGCGCAGAGCAATGTAATGCAAGAAGCCAGTTCTACTCCTTCGGTGGGGGAATAATAATCCGAGCTCGGTGCGGATCCTGTGCTCCACCCCGCCTGCTCCGACGGTGCAGGGGAGTCCGAGTGCTTCTGTCTCCGCAGTACCGAGTCGGGTCAGTGCCGATGGTGCTCTCTGCACTGGCGGCGCGCTGGATACCGCAGCAAAGCGGTTGGTTCGGAGCTGGCTCGGGGCTCCGTGAGCCGGGTTTTCAGGCGGATTTTACCAGAGTCTGAAAGCCTTACGATCCGTTCTCTTACTTACGAAGAGCTTTCCTCCCCCCCCCCCCCCCATGCTTTAGGCAGTGGGGGTCAGTTAGTGGGAAAGCCTTCCCGCTGGAGTGCACGGCTTGAAGCCATGACACCGGAGCATACCCGCTCCCGTAAGAAACTCAGCTAGACTGTCCTCAAGTGTCTGTCTACCACTACAGCACTTACTAATCTAACAAACTAACTAACACAAAAAATCCTAGTTTTAAGGTTTAAACACGGGGAATAAAACGCTTGCAATGGAAGCACACCAGTTCCAGTAACCGCCACGGGCGGAAAGAAGAGATTGAGGAGTGTAGGACCGGCAGCACCTCATATACCACGGCATGTGCGCGGGACTCAAGGGGGCACCAGAGCCGGCCCTACGGGGTCTGCAAAGGGGAAAAAATTCCGGTAGCCGTGCACGGAGGCATGCACATACCTATATGCTCGGAAGAGCTCAAAGGATTCTCTCACGCCTTTACATCACCCAGGCTAGCAAAACGGATTTAAATTGCAGTCATGCCAAGAGTGATTGGGGCCCCCTTTTGCACAGTCCCTGCCCTGAAGACTTTGCAATCAAAACAGGCAAGACCGAGGGAGAAAGGAAGGATTATTATCCCCATTTTACAGATGAGAAATTGAGGCTCAGAGAGTTTAAGTGACTTGCCCAGGTCAGATTGGAAGTCAGCAGCTGATCTCCTGAGTCCCAGTCCAGTGAGTTAACGACAAGACTTTTCTCTTACCTGGAAACCTCAAAGAAACTGCATCAAGAGATGGCATTTAAATGTCCAGTCAGGCTGACAACATCACAACACACATCCCGCCCCTTGCTGTATGTCTACACCGCACTTCGAAACCCACAGCTGGCCCATACCAGTCAACCCAGGCTAAAGGGTTTGGGCTAAGGGGTAGGCATTTGGGATCAGGACCCTGGAAGGCCGGAGGGTCCCACAGCTCAGATTGCAGCCTCTTCACTCCAGCACAAGTCAGCTGGCATGGCCAGCCACGGGTGTCTCATTGCAACGTGGCCGTATCCTGGCTGGTACTTCAGCCTGTAAAGGTGGCTATTGACGAGGCAGTTGGATGTTTCCTTCGGAGCAGCCACCTAAACCCCTCCCGCCCGAACAGGCCCAGAGCAAAGCCTGCAGCAGGTTCTCTGGCTCAGTGGACAATGCAATGCAGTGGACAATGCAAGCTGACCGGAAGCTGAAACACATCCCCTGCCAAGCCTGCGATGAGGCCGTGCCAGAGCCTGCCCTGTGGCCGGGCAGGTTGTGAAGCAGCAGGAGCAAGGCGTCCCAGGGCACATACCTGCCAGGATCCAGCTCGCAGGCACCAGCTGCACGGAAGGCCACGCTTGTAGAAACCCGTCGACTCGCCGGAGTTCAGTCAGTGCTCGGGACCTGTCGGTCTGCTGGCACCTTCCTCCCCCCCAGCCCTCACACCCAGGCTCGCAGGCACAGTCCACTCAGCTTGGCAGCAGGCGCCGCAGGCTCCGAGTTTGCGGCGAGAGCCAAGCCTCACAAAACGCCTTCCTCTGAGGCGAGCAAGGAGGGAAAGGTAGGGGAGAACCAAATAATGAGGACGGGTGTTGGAGTTTACGGCACTGGGCATGCGCCTTTTCTTTATACTTCAGCAAAACAGACTGGAACATTAATTAAGGATTTGGTGATGGGCTGGGGCCCCTTTTATACAGAACCGCAGATGAAGTGTACACAGCACGGGAGAATACTGAATTGGGAAGGTGCGGGGCCAGGAAGTCTAGCTAAGTCGGAGCGGCATGGTGCTAAACGTTGTATAGACACAGAGACAGTTCCTGCCCCAAGGAGTTGACAATCTTTAGTTTAAGACAAGCCATGAGTGGTGGAGGAAATGAAACCAAAGACGGGAATGGAGAGAAAAGTCAAGGTTCCAGTCAAACTTGTTTTCATAGCCTAGCACAACCCGTAGGGCTGTTGTTAATGGAGACAGATAAGCTTTTCCACAGTGGTACCCTCAGGTCACCAGCTCCAGTCGTCTATTTGGGACATCATCCACGTTCTGTGTTCAAAAGAAACGCTAATGCTAGAAAAAGACCAACCAATATAACAGAAATTAAGGGCTGGATTGAAGGATAACGCATGACACACACAGAAAGAGGGAAGAAGGAACAACCCATCTGCAGACAGGGGATGTCGATGTGGAGATGAAGAACAGTCTAGTGCGGAACTGAATGGCCACAAAGAAAGGTCAAAGATTAACCTTCCACTTTCCCCTCTGAGCACCAAAAGGTTGGGTTTAAATGTTGCGTGCATGTCACGTATTTTAAAAAATGTTCATGAAATCAAATATATCCAAGTCCCTTAGCACGACCCTCGTCAACAATCCGGATAAGCAAGTTGTTTCATGCGTGAGTTAGAAAGAAATGCAGGAGATGGTTGAGAATTGCAGTAGTAATGGTGTCAGTTCTATATAGCTAGATTTTTAATACCTCATAAACATAGTAAACTCACCCCTAGACTTTGGCTTAGTTTTCGATCGCGTCGTGAATTTATTTTTCCACCAGGGAAAGTTGAAACACAAACAAACATTTCTTTTTTCTCAGTTAAGTTCAGCTTTCTGTGAAACATTTTGATTTTTCGTCAAAAAAATGGAATTGTTTCAGTTTTGAACTGAAACATTAAAAATTTATTTTTCAACCAAACTTTTTTCCTCCTCCCCCCAAGTAATTATTTACTATTTGGCCCCCAAAAAGCCATTTTTTTCCACCCAAAAAAGTTGCCAATTTTTTTCCAAGCAGCTCTAGGGAGCTGTAACCTCCCCCCACTATGCAAACACCATTGCTCCAGAGCCGGTTCTGTGGGAGATTCCATGCCCCATCTGTACCAAGGCAGCAGCTGCTTCTGTCTGATAATAGGTCAAAAGTGATTTGATCCACCCATTGGGATCTGTCCTCTGATACCCCGTTTTCACCTGGTGCACTTGGCCCAGCAGCTTGCAGATTGGAGAGCGGAGTCTTGGCAGACAGCTTTCCACTCGCTAAGCGAATGGTCCTTTAGCTCTAACAGTGCAGCCCCTGGCCGTCTTCATCTTTAAACCTCTATGAGTGAGACAGACATGCTTTCAAGGTTACACAGACCTCATCTTCAGGGTTCTCATGCCAGATCTGAAGAAGAGCTCTGTGTAAGTTCACAAGCATGTCTTTCTCACCAACAGGCATTCATTAGTCCAGTAAAAGATGTTACCTCACCCACCTTCTCCCTCTAATAACCTGGGACCTACACAGCCACAACACCACTGCATCCATTTCTAAATGTCTATTACAAGATCTCTGAAGCGTGTACAATTTCTTTGTTCTGTGTATGCGCAGCACCTAGCACACTGGGGTCTTGTAGCCACCACTGGCGCCTACCTCAGTACAAATAGTAAAGAATAATAATGGGGAAGCATGGATTGCAGAGATGACACGTCCCAGCCATAAAACAAACCAATCAAGACATGCAGCTCATTCATAAAGAACAAACCAGTGTGTATGCAACATTTCCTGACAAGAAATATCTTGATTTCAAGCTCCCAAGAGGTTGTACTAAATGGTGAGTAAAAATGGAATGATCTTAAAAATGCTTGGAGAGCATTCTTATAAAGGGTAGGGCTGACGGCTCAGTGTCAGCATCAATAAAGGCCATTTTCAATTTCGAAACCATATGATCATCTTGAAACCTTGATTCTTCCATCCCGAAATGGCCAGATGACACGGGACAGTGGAATGTACTTAAAGCATGACCTACGAGCAATATTTCAAAAGGTTTATATCTCCAGCCAACTCACCGCAACACCCTGCCAAGAGCCGTGACGGGGCAATGCCCAGGAACAGTCAAGTTTGTTTTCTCAAATGGAATTTTATGTAAAATAAATCACCAAAGGTTTCGAAAACACTGAGTAAAGGAAAGCAGAAAACTGCCCAGTGCCAAAGCAACAACGGGTACCTGCGCAGCAAGAGAAAGCTTGAACCTGTGGATGTGTTTTATCATCAAATGTAATGTATCTATTATTTCTGTTCTGAAAAGATCTCCTTAAAAATGGAAAAAAGGCCCGCCTGGACAGGACAACACAGACCCTGTTTGGAATCGGATACATTCCAGCAGCTGATGAAGATAAATTGGACTTGAGTGCATGTGTGTGTCACTTTTCGCCTCCGCGCTTTCAGACAGTGCAGCCTCTGCTCGGGAGAGGGGGAAACGAAGGTGCAGGACAAGGTGGAAGACAAGCACAGTGTGTCAGTAAACCCAGCTCCTCTTTTGGTGAGGCTCTTCCTGGAACCTTGGGCAGGTCTCGGCACCGGCACATGGAGGGGAGTTCAGAACAAAGCCAGGAAAACGATGAGTAAAATAATTCAATTATACAGCCTGGCTAAGCGATGGCTTAGGAGGGCAGGGGATATAACTCATACGGAGGGAGGGGAAATATTCAATGATCCCAAGAAAAGAATGTCATAGGCAGAGCATCATGAAGAGTTTAAATACCAGAGATGCCAAGAGAATCAACAAAGTTTGCTGCTGCCTCTTCCCCAGTGTCGCCAGCTAATAGACCCTTTGGTGGGGGGGTGTCTCAGTGTTTAGACCTTTCTGCAGGGATGGGCAGAAAGGCTTGCCCGACCAACCGCCATCACTAGGTAGGGACAAGTCTTCACGGCCCAGCGAGGGAGCGCGCCAGAACTGGGAGATTCCTGGAGGTGGGAAGAAAGAGGAGCAGGGTCAGCCAGCTAGTGGGGAGAGAAGAGGGAAGCAGTGGCCTGGCCAGCAGCAGGAGGAATTCAGAGCAGACCAGTTCGCTCCATTGAATGATGGAGCTGGGCGGCAGGACAGGACCCAGTTCAAAGGGTTTGCTTTGTTTTGTTACAGCAGCCTAAATCTGAGAGAAAATTGCCCCGTGTTTGCCCCACTCAGCGACTGTCTGAACTAACTGCTACCCATGGGTCGGTTCACACTTAATTAGCCACGCCAGCTCATGCCACAGAAAGAAGGCTGCTCATCTCGGGCTCACAGTACCTGAACAGTCCCTGGCGGGGAGACCGAGGATAGCAGGGCTTGGAGACAGCATTACAGAACTGGAGCTGATGATCATTTTTTGTTCAATTGTGTTGTCAGCCTCAAGTTCATGCCCACACACTGCCTTTGCCCAGCAGGCTGCAAGCAGGGGATCTGCCTAGCCATGATTTTCTAGCTCAAAGATGACAACATCTCCCCAGCACTGTGCATCTATAGCTGGTAAAGCACCTTAGAATCCATTAGGAGGACATCATCATGGCACATCCCAAAGAGACGTAGCCTCCTTGCAGACTGAGTGCTAGACCAAGCTCTAGCTAAATTCCTAACGCTAGCTGGTTGGATATTCAGCTTATGTCCATCATTCCTTCAGCAGGATCGGAACAACCTCTGTTGTGAAACTCCTTCAGAAGTCTTCTTTGCGTTCAACCATTGCTGATCAGAAGATCACTTGTCTCAACTCTTTTAATGCGGACATCTGAGAGTTCAGTTTTCGATATTTCCCTTTCAGAGAGATCTCGTATCTCGAACCAGCAGAAGCCAGCCACTCCTATTTCTTCCAACGCCACCTGCACCCAGCTGAGAGAGCGTGGCCCTCAAAGCTAAGAGTTTTGCTGGTCCAAAGGAACCTTTATCAGTGCCGTGAACCTGTACAAAACTGACATTCCTTTGCCACTCCCATGGAACCAACATGATGGCAAAGCGGCACCTCAAAAAGTAACCAGATTATCTTTATTCTCCAGAGTTAGAGCAACTGGGTGGAACTGTGCACCTTCCAGGAACATCCCTGCCTCATCTCAGATCTGGTCATTACCACCTAAAGCCCCCACTAAGCCAGTCGATGTGCCGCTGTCAAATGGCATTTGCCAAGTAGCAGCAAGTAACGGAATCTGCCGTCAGCGAATACGCTCACTTCCAGACAGCGGCCACGTTTCTGGCTGTGGCAGCACATCTCCACAGCCGCTGTAGCCGAGCCCTGAGGGACGAACCATAGAGGAAGAAATGAGAACTCGGCCTACCAAGAAAAAGAAGCACTTAAGTTCTACAGAGAAGAATGTAGGGACTGCCATATTTAATGGACCAATGGGCCATTTAGCCTGGCATTCTCTCCCCAACAGCAGGTCAGTACCACAGGCTACACCAAATGAATATGCAGTGCTGTACACCCAGAACACACCTAATGCAGCATGCAGTGCGTAAGGGAAGCATCTTCATGATCACTGGTCCCCTGGAAAAGGGGGTTGATGGCCCTTGTCATTCTATCCAAGCTAGCATTGATACCACACTATGTATTGCTCTTCCGGTTCATAGAAGAATGCAGTCGTGTTTTGAATCTTACAGCTATTTGCCCCAACATCCTGGGACAGATAGTTCCATGGTTAATCGGTTACACAGTATTTAATTTCCTCTTGCCAGCGCACCAGTCTCAAATTATTGAGAAAAGGTAAATGAGCAGCTCAGTTCTGCCATCTCTAGACCATCCATTTCAGACACACCTCATCTCACCGCCTTTCTCAACCAGAAGCCTAGTGTGGTCACTCTCTTCTTATATGAGCCACGCTAGGACTCGGGTGCCCCTGATCTGAATGGGACAGAACTTATCCTTTGTCTTTGTGTTTTTAGTCAGACTCTAGGTTCGTGATGCTGTTATGAAATATATTCAAGAGACCAAATAACTAAGATCAGTCAAGTTTATTTCTCTAAGCCAATAATAATAATATAGTAAAGGAAAAAAGTTCTACATGATACCAGTCTCTGGGAAGCCTCCTCGTGTAGCATTTTTACATTTACGTGAGGCAGAAGTTGTGCTCCCCAAGTTACATTTCAGCTGATAGTATTTACTGGAGGATTTTACGAGTTATACATTTCTTTATGTTACTAAAATTAAACCCATCTGTCCATCCCAATTCCTTAATTTATTGTTCTGTTCCTTTCCTTATCTTTGTTTTGGATGCTAGCATTCCAGCTACCAGTCTGTGAAGCTGCCTTCTAAGTTTGTACCAGGGTAGAACAATCATCATGTCTCGTCTTCTTCCTTTGGGACTTCCAGTCCTGGCCTGTAAAAGTAACTCCCTACCCACTGCTATGTCCTTATCGTGACAGCTTTCTTACCTACTTAAGTCAAAGCTTACTTCAGCTAACGCAAGGGGGTTATGGGATACTTAGCATAAGTGAACAGGATTATAGTAAAGCTGAAGGCCAATTTAGGCTATATAACTGCTGTACCAGTTGTGCTTAATTCATACTGATGTATGTATGGTGCAGTTAATGCACAATATCTAGCCAGCATACATTGGTCAACATTGTTAATTGCTTCCTGAAAGCAGTGCCCTTCTCCTTATCCTGTCCAGTGTCCTCTCCACCCTTTCCAGTCTGCCCTCCAGGATTGTCTCTTCTCCGCCTCTGAAAAAAGTGCACATCCTGAAGTCAAGAGCCAGCGGCTGGGTAACATTTTTCTGCATGCACCATTTTTTGCTTCCGTTTAAAGAGCGCGAGTCCCACCAATGCTTGCCCAGTGCACTGATCATACAAAGAACCAGAGGAGTGCTAAGTCTTAATGCTTATGCTGACATTAGAGGTGCCGTTGCCTGATTCAGAAAGACTCTTTCTTTGCCATTACGAGGCTAATGACAACTGCTCCTGAGCTCCACTAAAGAGCTTCAAGCAACTAATTGGAGAGGAATTTAATTACTCATTCCTGTAACCTCTTGGACTAGGAGACTCCAGCTTCGAGCCTTTTATCAGTTCCGAGCATGAGATCATCTGCGGCTGTTAAATGTTACGTGTGTCAAGGGAAATTCCAGAAGATAACACGGTCTCTGGGAGGAGTGAGGTTAAGGGGAACGGGAAGGAAGAACATTTGTAATGAGAGCTCTGTGAAGTGTAATCGGCTCATCTAGACAGCGCCCTATACAAAAGTCAACCAGAAGCGTTCTGGAGAGGAAACCAGTTGGCCAGTGCACAAAGCAGTTTGTTATGAGCTGCTTCGCAGGCACAGTTTCTGTACAGAACTAGAACCAGAATCAATCCCCTGGTAATTAGCAGGGACGTTTATACTATATTCTTCTACTTGGTTTCACAGTTAACAAGCCTCAGACCAAGCTAGTGGATATGGTGGGGGCCATTTGCACCTACCAGGCATCAGAAAGGTCCTTCAGATGGCCTACCCCTCAAACACTTTCCAAAAATACCTACCACAGGCCACCACCGTGTGGCGCTGCCACCTACACACTTGTTACCCTTCGGCTTGTGACTGACACCATTTCCTTCATCTTCTCCTCTTTGGGTCCTGGACGTGGTGAACCCAGAACAGCAAAACTAACACCTCCGCAACCGTATCTTTCTTTTTGGAAAGTTTGCCCACTAGAAATCTGGCTGGGCAAAGGCAATAGCCTGCGCAGCTTGCAGCCCCACCGTTGTTTGGAGTGGCCCCAGCCATCAGTAACCGTGCAACAAAGGGCTTGTCTATGCAAACATTTAGTTCACAGCAAGCTGGGATGGGAGTCTACTCCACAGTAGCCTGCCACAGACTAACTGTTGTGTGTGCGGACCCTGCTGACGCACAACCACGATTCATCCACGTGCTTTGATCCAGTCCTCTTTGAAACAGGAGTCGATCGAAGCGCATTAACAAACTGCTAGTGTGCGTCAGCATGGTCCATGTGGACAGTCAGTCTGCAGCGGGCTAGTGCAGAGTAGATTCACACCCCAGCTCGCCAGACTAATTGTTAGTGTAGACAAGCCCAAAGAAACTTTGAGACTATAGCATGCTGCATGAACATTGCCTGCAGTAGAGGATTCAAACCAGCAAATGGAGGATGGAGTGGATTGCACTCCCAGCAAATTTGCAGCTGACACTAAGTTGCGGGGGAGTGGTAGGGAGGCTGGAGGGTAGAAATAGGATACAGAGTGACCTAAACAAACTAGAGGATTGAGCCAAAAGAAATCTGATGAGGTTCAACAAGGACAGGTGCAGAGTCCTGCACTTAGGACGGAAGAATCCCATGCAGACTGGGGGGACCCACTGGCTAGGCAGCAGTTCTGCAGAAAAGGACCTGGGGGTTACAGTGGACAAGAAGCTGGATATGAGTCAGCAGTGTGCCCTGGTTGTCAAGAAGGCTAATGGCATATTGGGCTGCATTAGTAGGAGCATTGCCAGCAGATTGAGGGACGTGATTATTCCCTTCTATTCGGCATTGGTGAGGCCGCATGTGGAGTATTGTGTCCAGTTTTGGACCCTCCACTACAAAAAGGATGTGGACAAATTGGAGAGAGTCCAGCAGAGGGCAACAAAAATGATGAGGGGGCTGGAGCACAAGACTTATGAGGAGAGGCTGAGGGAACTGGGCTTGTTTAGTCTGCAGAAGAGAAGAATGAGGGGGATTTGATAGCAGCCTTTAACTATCTGAAAGGGGGTTCCAGGGAGGATGGAGCTAGGCTGTTCTCGGTGGTGGCAGATGACAGAACAAGGAGCAATGGTCTCAAGTTGCAGTGGGGGAGGTCTAGGTTGGATATTAGGAAAAACCTTTTCCCTAGGAGGGTGGTGAAGCACTGGAATGGGTTACCTAGGGAGGGGGCAGAATCTCCATCCTTAGAGGTTTTTAAGGCCTGGATTGACAAAGCCCTGGCTGGGATGATTTAGTTGGGGTTGGTCCTGCTTTGAGCAGGTGGTTTGACTAGATGGATCTCCTGAGGTCCCTCCCAACCCTAATCTTCTAAGATTCGATGAAATGCAAAGCCCTGTTAAGGGGAAAGAAGAGAGATGGCACTGAATAACTCTTCAGCCTTATCAAGCTGCCTTCTGTGAAAGTGCTGCTTCTCCCACTGTGCTCATCAGCATGGTATTTCTCTTTGCGTCCACTCATACCTTCTTCCAAACCACATCTGCCTCCCCTGAGTTCCAAAGAATGAATAATCTTTCCATTTCGCAAACTGGATGACGACAGATGGATGGAAAGATTGCCTACAATGTATGCAATGCTGGTCTGGCTGTGTGCAGTTGCTGACATGGTGAGGAAGGAAGGTCTTATGGCTTAGGGACCGGAAATCAGGATACTGCGCTCTATTCCTGGACCTGCCGTATACATCCTAAGTGACCTTGGGGAAGTCACTTTTCCTTCTGGTGCCTTAATTTTTGTATCTGTAAAATGGAGACAACATGGGTGAGGCTAACGCCATAAAAGGAGGCAATATAGCCTAGTGAATAGGGCCTCAGGAAACTGGAGTGCAATTCCTAGCTCTGTCCTTGACCCACTAGGTGACCTTGGTCAAGTCATGTCCGCTGCTCTGTGCCTCAGTTTCCCCATCTGTATAACAGGACTAATGATACTGACTTCCTTTGCAAAGCACTTTGAGATCTAAAGATGAAAAGTGCTATCTGTGAGATGCTTCAGATACTATGCAGAGAAGCCTAATAACAATTATACACTAATAAAAAAACACTCTCCCCTTTCATAGGCTGTGTGTCTCCTGCGCACTGCAAACCCTCATTTGGCTGTTTACACTGGGTGATCCTCTCCATTACACATTCAATAATTCACAGCATTAATGTCTCCCTTTATTTCTTGCACCATTAAACCTGTGCTCTGCTTTGGATTCTAATAGTTTGTGCAGGGACTATCCCTTCGTTTCTATTCTTTCATGTACAACAACGTTTTACATAGATGGTAAACAGCCCCTTCAGGATTATCCCCAATTCTGCTTCATGGAAACAATGTATCTGAATCACATTCTTAAAAGAACATTGGGTCATGACCAGCCCTGCTTTAAGCAATGATGCTTTTAGCTTCGGTGAATTCTGCTTAAAGTCTTGGATGGACAGAAGCTACTTTTCTGCTCAGTTCCTTGAAAGGTATATCTTATGTGCCTCTACCAAACTGAAACTTACATTCTGCAGAGAAAGAGGACCACCTGGTCTATTAATGCAGACATTAATAAATGTCTTGCTGGAATAAACTATGTACATGGAATATTTTACAGACCTAGCAGCTATGATGCACATGATTTTTTCATTAAGTTCGTTTGGGACAATATTCTTTCTTGGCTGCAATACACATAATAAAAACCTTGTCAGGTTTAAGCGATGGTTGTTTCAAGTGACGCACCTTAGACGAGACTGTTCTACAGCTGGCCACATCTGAGGTTCGCTGGCTTGACTGTGATGTGACTTAAAGTCTTACAGGCATAACAGGGAAAGTCCTAGCTGTTTAGACATTGAATGGGAGTGTTGCGTTCATTCCTTCTGACTGAGGCAAATTCCATGCTCCTAGCCATAAATTTATCCTTGGCCAAAGATGCACTTTTCAACGTACGAACTTGCATCTCTGGATTCACCCCCATCTAATTCCAGAATGCACTTTTAGCCTACTGACTTAACCAGCTCCATTTCCATAATGGGAGAAAAGAATCAAGGCATTCAAAACAAAGGGTAATTTGCTGGGGTGTAAAGAAAAATATGTGCATTTTTAAGCTATTCATTTTCTTTTTCCCGCACTGGTGCTCAGCACCTTTGTAGCAGAAAAGGACCCCCGCAGAGATCTATCCATGTACCTGGATGACCGGCGTACAGATGATTGCTGTTCTTAAGGTCAACTTTGCAAATGCCTCTGGGCAGATGCGGTGGCGCAGGGCCTCATCATGAATGCAAAACACACACAATCAGTCTGTCAGACTAGTGCCAGAGCGGAACCAGCATGAATTTATTGGTATCACTTGGCCTAAACAAGCATTAAAAGAAGCAATGTGCATGGGTAATTTTTAGAAGCCATCACTGTTGTTCTATTCTACCATAGGTTAAGGCCTGCTGGGGATGCAGCTGGGCCATCTATAAGGAGAAACCAACCTAACGTGGGAAGAAAAGAGAACCAGAGGATGACTCGGAACCTGTACATCAAGCATTGGGAGTCTGGTGAAGCTTGCCCTCCTTCAGACAAACTGGGACTTCAAAACAAAAGCAAGCTTTCCATCAAGAGGTTTTAATACGTTTATTTGAAAACGACGTTTTGTGAAAGAGTACACCTACTAGTACACATCTCTTCCGCACTCATAAATCACAGACCATCTGCTTCAGGTCAGCGCAGAGGTGACACTGCAGGCATCGAATGGCAGGTCTCCATAGGAATTTCCTCATGTGTGTTTCCAATACCAGACAAAGCATCTTCTTTAGTGGAGCTGGTCCTGGAGACAGAGACCAGAAAGGTTTTTAAAAAAAACCCAAAAAAACACACATTAGTGAAGGCCATCTTCTGCCCATTCCCAAAAGAGCTGACGTGCTCCAGCGTTCGTGACAGCCCGTTTTTGGCAAGAAACTAGGTATCCTGACTAACCAGCAATCCATGTGAATTATTTCTGCTCTTATGGGAAGTGCATTTTTAAACCTACATTCAGAAACAAGGCAACTGGATTCTGATTCCCAGCAACAAACCAGCATGTCAGTTCAGTCACACACTCTCTCCCCAATGCCTCCCCCACCCCCATGTTATTTATGAAGGAACCTGCAGTTAGATCATTTAATGCCTGGAGCGCGTGGACATTGGGATTGGGTCCCATCTTACATGAACTGAATCTGGTGTTCTCAGCAAAACTTGGTGCACAGGCTCCACGTTACAAAGTCACTATATACACTATGGTATAATTCTGAACAGCAGGGTAGTCTCTATACTAGACCGGCCAAGGACTATGTCTGTGTGGAGTCTCAGTGACCTTCTAATGTCTAGAGATGGTGTTCTGGCCAGTCACATAGCAGGCAACAGACATTTACACTGCATCTGGCCCCATATTGAGCTACTAGAATATATCACACACATAAGAGGGCTTTGATTTCCACTGCTAGCAATCGCTTAAAACAATCAGCACAATGTACATATATCTGGACACAGGCACAAAAGTACACACAATGGCCCCTTTAAAAAAAAAAAAAAAAAAGAGGCAACCCACTGAAGCACTGGGCCCTTGAAAAACTGTTTTGACTGGCCTCCTGTACCCATTAACGGAGGAGCTAGAGAATTATACCAGACCTCAGGACTCTAGTCATCAATGTACTCAAAAGGCTCTGGTGGTTCAGGTTCCTGCTCCTCTTCCTCAATCTTCGGGCCATGGGCTGCCACCGGTTCCACCAGCTCCTCCGTATCCTCACTGGTGTCCTTCAGAATGATGATGCCACCGATGGAAAGCTAGAAGCCAAGTGCAGGGAACGTGTCAGTGCCTAGAGACATTCAGAACCTCTCTGTCTCACGGAGGATTGTCCTTGATCTAGGACAGAACCGGGACCCCAAGTCCCCTGGGTTACAATCACCCCATCCGCGTGAATGCTCTCCTCAAACACGGGATCACAACAGCTTCCCGTGGTCTGTGGCAATGAGAGCGAAGTATTCTCCCATTGCACGAACCAGTGTCACACCATCAAGATGGAGACAAAACGTCCAGGGAGAAGCGGGAAAGATTAAATACACGGATTTCTTAAAATGTGGCACTTGGAAGCGTCAGATTTTCTCAGCTATTTATAACCCAAACTGGAAGCTAGGAGGCTTTAGGGCCAGCATGTTTATGAGTGTTACTGAAACACTCTGAACGGAGGTATCCAGTCAATCACATTCTAGCTTCAGAACAAGTGGAATAGAATAAGCGACCATGACTATGGATCTATGCACATGTATGTAGCACAGGCTTCTGGATACCTGTCCTGGTGTTGGATCTAGAAAGCCCTCTATGGTTTGGGACCTTACAGGCACTACCACAATGACTGGGATCACTGGAGGTGTTTTTGATAAGGGTTCCTAGATCTGCTCCCGAGGATTGAGGACTCTCTGATGAAGGCTCCCTCCCCTGCAGCACTTGCACCCTCTGTAAGAGCTGGAGTTTGCTGATCAGAGCATGGCGCAATGCTCCCTGCCAGCCAAACCTTCACTGAAAGGGTCTCTCTGGAAACACCAGATGTCTGAGTTATAGCTGGGAGTTTGTTGTGTCTAGGAGCCACCGTGTTGGCTGCGCTTTACGTTAATGAAATAAACAGCCACTCAAAGCTTCCTTTGCTCTTCCATTCTCTCTCTCTCAGCTCACTAGAAGGTGACATCTGGATCTGTAGATTTATGAATGTTACTATAATCGGGCACTTTCCGTACAACTTTAAAAATCAAAGCACTTCATTGTTTCATGAGATTCAGTCTTTGCAAGATGAAGCAGAGTCAAAGCTTGGCTTACCCCCTACCCAAAAGCCCTCAGAAACAGAGACAAATCTGATTATCAGCTTCCACTGACTGAGAATCCCAGCAGCAGAACTTCATAAGACAAAAGAAGAATTAATCGCAAAACATCCAGCTCGCCAAACCCAACGGCTGCCCGTGGAGGTATGGAAACATGGACACTGTGGCCAGGCTTGGCTGGAATCAGAGCGAGGCTATAATCAGCATCTCAAAGAGACCTTTTACGATGGTGCTTCCCCCAACAGAGGGCTGGTTTTTGATGTTCGATGCTGGGAAGGTTCTACCTCTCCATCATGGCAAGAGACATACTGTTCTGTTCTTTCAGCGAGCCGGCTGATGAAACAATACTCCTCTCACCGACCAGCTTTGTACTGGGAGGGCACGGGGGGGTCCAGCTTGGTTTAAAACTGGGCTCCCCGGTGAAGCTTTGGGCCACCGCTGTCCAAAGGGCTCCACCACTCAATGAGCATGACATACTAGACAGAGCTTGAAGTCCCTTATACGCATCTTAGAACAGCACTAGACAACATGAATAGTGCATCCCACTGGTGGGATGCCAGTTCTCCCAGCTCCGACATCAGGGCTGCCGGCTTGGAACAGAGACCACTGCCCTCTGTTCTAGGCAGAGCACAGGCCACTAGCACTGGTAAACCAGCCCTTGCAGCCCAGCCATGAATGGCAGCAGCAGCTCTGGGGGAGATGAGCGGAAGGGAAATATACCATCCACTCCTAAAACACCAGGCCCTGGAGAAGGGGCGTGAGTGTCGCAAGGCCTATGCTACACTCTGAATGAGGTTTTTCATTGCCATTCTTCGTTATAATCAGCTGCCACCTCTCACCACTACAAAGAATCAACTAGACTAACACGGCCTCCTGTCTATCTGCCACTACTCCGCTGTGCATCATAGCAGGGCGGATCTTATTATTCCCGAGCCATTCCTGATATATGGGTGTGTAGGCTATTCTCGAATAGCTCCACTGGCAGAAATTCCACCGCTCCCCGGGGCAGCTTTTTCCAGCGAAAGTTAAAATGTTCCCCAATGCAGCGTAGGCCTTGGGCTGTTTTTCCTTCACTAAGGAGAATAACTGTTCCCTACCCGCTATTTATACCATACATTTAGGGTCTGTAGAACATTATCTAGCCTGCAACACCCCAGGCTCTGAAGCTTCCAGCATAAATCGTCATCCCCAAACCTTTTATCATTATTCCTCGCACTGGAACTCTCTCCAGTCCAACTGCCTTTCATCTGAGCACCTATGAAGGAGTGACAAGAAAGAGAGAGGAACTGTAGGCTAATCCTAATTGTACAGTGACCCCATAGGCTACAGAGACAGGCTTCAGTTTGCAGTTACTTCAAATTATTACACTGTCTTATGATGGTTCAATTCCCAAGTCCCCATGATGTTTTTATTAGGTGTCAATGGACAGATCTGATCAGTTTCTGGGTCACAGTCTCTAAAGACAGTAGGGTAAGAGGATGTAATGAAGTGGTGTTATATGGGCCTAACGTAGCTCTGCCTTCCAATAACTACAAATGTGTGAAACCAGTGGAGAAGAGGAGCATAAGGAAGTAAAAATGAGACATGGTGATATGTCATCTGGCCTCTAAAATACAGTACAGCCATTAGCTGCTATGGTTTTAGGTCTTAGGAACAAACACGAACACGAACACGAACACACATTTCACCTCTACACACAAGATCCCAGCACTAAGCACTTCCGCTGGGAACTCTCAGAATGTGAGAACAGGGCATTAGGTTTGCATACAGTAGGTTGTACTTACTGGTTTGAAAGGCTGATATCGGCAGCTCTCTGTCATGGTGAGGACTTTCAGCTGAGCAGGCATGACTCTGGCTGGGTTATCCAGCAGCTGGAAGTTAGGTTCAGGCTCCTTTTTCTTTTCTTTCTCATCCTTCTTCTCAGCCTCATCCTGCAAAACAGAAGAAGACTGTCTCTAACTACAGCCTTCAATCCTCTCACATTTGAGACTGGGGTCAAACTTGCTACTCGATCCACCCTGCATGAGCAGCAACTCAAAAATCTGTTCAAGAGACATTCTCCTAAAAGGTAAGAGTCAATCGGGCCAATTCCCCACCCCAAGCACAGTGAATGCTTATGCAAATCCAAGGCATCTGAATTCCCACAGAGCAGAACCTCACTGTAACTGCAATCCAGATCCTGGGGGCAAAAGAGTTAAATAAAAGGTTGCAGTGGCCCAGCAAACTAACTTTCACTTCCAATAGCCGCTCAGTAAAACCCAGGACTTTTATTTACTACTTGATCATGCTTCGTGTTACAACCCGGCACACAAAAGTTGCCACCTGCAGGTGGTATTTTTCTAGCTATAAACTGCCACTGACATTTTATGTCATTGGTAGTGATGGCAACTTGACCAAAATGACTCAGTCCTGGTGACTCTTTAAAGATAGCTCCAGGTACGTTCCACTCAGTCCTGGACTCAGCAGATGCTGAGATTTGAGATAGAAGCATTTATGCAGCCTCATGAAAACATTTCAGAGCGTGGGTCACCTTTTCCCCTTTCGCTCAGTATATCTGTAGTCACAGTCTGACAAGCGGAGAGGACGTTTCAGAATAACCCGGTACTTATAGAAAGCAGACATGTGATAGGCACCAAATGTAAGGCTCAGAGGAGGCATCTCTTGTAACAGCAGAAGACACCCTCTCAGGCACCAGATTCACTAACAGCAACTTACGCAGACAGACTCCAGAAAATCTCACACAAACTGTCCTAGAAAATGGGAAAGCAGATGCATCAAGGACTCAGACTAATGGTGAAACCCTAAACTATCTCAAACACAGCAGAGGGCAGCAGTCTCTCTTTGTCCTGCTGCTTTTCCTTCTCAGACAATTCAGTGTGTCTAGGTCAGCTTTCCACACAGCTATGTTAATGTTACGATTGTGCTGTGAAAGGGTCAAGAAACACAAAAATTAAAGATCCCAACAGCGACTTTAACAGATCTATGCTGCACACACACAACTTCTGCTCATTACGCAGGCTGTGTAGGTCACTGGAGTACTATTAACATTTCAGAAGTTGTACAATATATCATGTGCGCGCAATGTGGTCACACTCACGTCACTGTAGGCACATTTTAAGTGTGCAACCTTGGTGTTACGCCATTGCTTTTCTGTATGCCATGTCGTTTTGTTTTCAATTAAACAGATAAAGAAGCTGTCTCTACTTCAGAACATCAGCTGGGCTCCAGTAGGCTTTGACACTGACACTTCATTACGGTGAATGAGGCAAAATGAAACCCAACCTCAGCAGCTGCTACTGTTTACCTGGAAGGAGTTTTCTGCAAGGTTGGGTTAACTGAACATCTATTATTTATACAGTGTCTAACATGTGCTAAGATGAGGGGATGATCTGGAAATGGAAAAACCATTGAATTTGAAGAGTACAGAATTTACACAACCATGGGTAATGCTGTCAAAGCGGTTATATCACCCTACAAATCCAGGATCTGCAATTCCCATCCCCACACCTGCAATCTTTTCACACCCCTGATTTTAAAGCAGATTTTGGGGAGATTTTTGCTGACTTTCAACATGATACGGTTAACCACTCACAAACTGTGCCAGCACTGAACTGCATGTTGGGATATCACAAAAGTAATGGTTGTTTATTAAGCTACGTTAAGAATTTTAGCTGGCTGAGTATTCTCAGAATCAATACCATCAATCCTTGAGAGTCCAGCAAATTCCACTCTCTTTCCCACAGGCTTGCCCTTGGAGATACTCCTCAGTGCATCCTACTTGCATGCGAAGTTTCAAGTTCTCAGGCCAGATCCTCAGCTGGTGTAAAGTCCATGGAGCTCCTGGAAGTGACTGTAGTTACGGTAATCTACACCAGCTGCGGACCTTGCCTTCAAAGTCCAGCTATGGTTGTGGGGGAGAGGGGACACGCTGCAGAAATAAAGTCCAACAACAGTTTAGGCTGGAGAAAGTGTCTTTTCCACTCTGACAGATCAGCAAGCATGAAAATATATAACCAAAAAATGATTATTTTCAGAATGTAAAGGGGACGTTAAACCAGAGGGGGTGCAGGGTTAGAAATTAACTTGTTTGGGAACCGTACCAATAGCAGTCACTGCCAAACAACGGCTATAAGAAAGATTTTAAAAGTCACCAGTGATACGTCAAAGAGGAGGAATTTTATTACACTTCTTTCACAACCCCACAAGAAACGTGCCTAGATAAGTTACTCAATCATGTTAACACTGCCCTGAGCAACTATGATAACGCAGGTGGCAATGGAAACAGATGCGTAGGGGAGCCAGTGTTCACGTTACACACAGCCCCCTAAATGAGACTCACTGCAAGATATTTTTGTTATTTATGACTTATACCCACCACTTCCATTTTCTCCTCCTCCTTTTTCTCTTTCTCCTTCTCCTTCTCCTTCTTCTTGGCTTTTGCAGTGATGGACAAAACAGCAGTAGAAACCTGAACATTTCAACAAAGAAGGCTTTCAGAATAGCTTCAAGACTGTACACAGTGCTCCATCTCCATCCAGGCAGGCAGATGCTGTGCCAACTCAGTTTCACTACCCACCCACTACCTTATAAGCAGCACAGAGTGGCACGCAGGAGAAGAAATGGCGAGCAGGAGGAGAAAGGGGTGCCACCGAAAACGACCAGATCTGGTTGTGTAAGTGAGCACAGGGCAAGCTCTCTAATTTAGAGATTATTCAGTGCTGTTTCGTTTTCGTAAGGGATTTCTTTAAACATGAGCAGTGACAAGGAATTCTTACCACGGGGATGTGGGAAGGCAACATCAAGCTGGAATAGAGATTCTTGAGAATGTCACAATCCTTTTCACCATTCCTCTACCCTCCCCTCCGGTGCTACTGGAATCACACAGCTGTATGTGTCACTGGCACATATGGACAGACACCCTGCAGGTGGCCAGGATGTGAAAAATTACATCTGAGAAAGAAACAATTGTGCCGAACTTCTCTTTTGATATATTCGGAATGTCCACAGTTTCTCTTTCTCAACAAGCATTGTTAGACAACACGACCACCATAGGGTCAGCGGGCAGCCGTGGGTCAGACCTGCCCTTTGTTCCTGCTCCTAGAAAGGCAATCCATTCCCCCAAGGTTTGGGTGGTGCCATATCAAGATGTTCAAAGGGTGGGCCAGAATAAGCCACAGGTTTGAATTTTGGAATGGGAGGGATACATCCAGAAATACCTACCACTGTGACATTTCTTCGGATATTACTTGCCTTTGTGCACAACCTGGTCCAATCCCAAGGCAAAAAACAGCTGTTTGGTAGTAGTCTATTACCCTTCGTTTGGGCTAATTTCTACAGGCTTCACTTCTCTAAATCCGAGAACCCCTCATTTGTAGTGTTCAGTTTTGTTAAACCACTTAGCAATTTTCACAAGATGCCACACACGTTAGCAAGACGTGCCTGAGTACACCCCTCTGCTGCCTCTCTCTGGCGGCCGGCAGGTCTGTTCCACCCGCTACAGTCAAGTCATGGATGGCGATTACCAAGTTCTATGGGTGCACAAGGCTGCCCTTCTTTGTCCTCCTGCCAGGCTTGTGAGGACACCCACCAGAGGCTCTGTTTTCTTACCTGGACGTTATCATTTCTACATTTATCTTTTTGCAATGCATGGCCCTGTAGACTCTGCCATAAATGCTTAACGCATTGTGTTAGCTAACAGGACAAACTGGACTCTTGCCTTCAAGGATTATTATTTATTATTTTTATTACCATTGCACCCAGAAGTCCTAGTCATGGACCAGGATCTCACCATGCTCAGTGCTGTATGAATAAAGAACAAACAGATGGCATGGGCAGAGGAGCAGCATGTACATGGTAAATACTCCTTTAGCAGCTCTCCTGCTCATCCAGCTAAACGAGGAAGGTGCCAGTCAAATCCCAGCACAGAGATTACATGCTCTGGTGGACTCCAGACGTGCCAGTGAGAGAGACAGAAAGGTGGTGAGCTCAGGGAATTAACATCAATCTTGATGGCCACCCTCACCCATTTCACAAAGCTAGTGTGGCCATAAGAAAGTGTTTGGGTATGTTTAGTGCAGCTGCCACTGTGAAGGAAAGAAGTCAGTGAGGAAAATCAGGCTGCTATATGACCAGGGTTGCGTAATATTTACTCTCACAGATACTAGCAACTGACAGTCTTTTCTTCACCCTTGAAGGAACACAGTAACCTTCCTGGCATTAGCCCGTGGTATTGTTTATATTGGGTGAGTCCACACAGTGCATAAAGTCAGCTCAGCCGCTTACTAACCTTTTCCTTCTCCTTTTCCTTTGGTACCTCCAGAGGGGCAGGATACGCAAACGTAGAGGGCTTGCAGTTGGATCTGTACTGGACTTTTGGCATCTAAAAAACCCCCCCCCAAAATACAGACTTTTGAAAGAATTATTACAGGCAAGTCAAAGGAAAGAACAAAAGAGCAGTACAGCTGCCTTGGTTGCATTTTCCTCCTTGCAAAGATGAACACAAATCATCTCAAGTACAAAAGCTTCCCTTTTCCCCCTCCGGAAGCTGAGAAGCTGCCATCAGTGGCAAATGTTCAGCTGTAACATCGTTATTCAATTATGATACAATTCAATTCTGGTACGGCATTTTATCCTTCTCCAGCTCACTGCACACTACAGTACACTATTTGCACCCAGATTTCTCTTCACTGTTATTATGCTTTCATGGGTTAGCTGCGGCAGGCGGTCCTTTGCACAGAACTGCCTTAAGACCTAAAACAGGATCAGCTTTATCAGTGCACAGCAGACTAGATTAAGCATCGTCTGCCATTCACTTCTTGCAAGACGAATTTCACTGGTTTCGTATGACATTACACTTCCCCAGTCGGATATGGCCTGACAGCTTCCTTCACCTGCCCTCCCATGGATTCATCCAAACACTTATACTGCACTCACCACCACTGGATATAAGCTTCTTTTCCTTCCCACCATGCCTCTTAAATTCCAGAACAGGTAATATTCTGAAGAGGCAAGATGTACGTCATATAGCCTTCAATGCTCACTCAATGGGTGACAGGTCTTAGCCCGTAAAATTAAGCCGTTCAACTTAACTTTCATTTATAAGTGCTCCTATTTGAAAAAGGTTGTGCACCGTAAAAAAAATGTATAAGGATAATTAGAGCAAGAGCTTAAAGGCAACATGGCTAACAGCCACAGAGGTCCTAGGGAGGAAAGGTGTCCCGGTGGCTGTGGTACTAGACATGGATTGAAGAGATCTGGGATCGATTCCCAGCACAGCCACCAAATCCCTGTGCGCCCTCCGTTAGTATTTGAGAGGTGCTTTGGCACTATAACGATGGGGACCATAGAAACACCTTACACAGAAATGGCCTCTGGAACCAAACCACTCCTTTCAGACTAACCGAGAAGCAACTCTTTAGCTGCACACAGAAGGATGCCGTCATTTAACACTGACATACATGGAACGGGAGAGCATTCTAGAGACACTGCCCCTTGGCACAGACGGCTCTGCTCTGACGTGATGCCGGGTGATGGCAAGCAGCTGTAACCCTGCAACTTGGACCAGTCCCACTGACTGCTTTGAAGGTAAGAACTGTAAATCCTGAATTTAACCCAAATTACACAGGGAGCCAGTGCTGACGGGGGGTGGGGGGTTGACAGATTCTCAGAGCCCTTCACCAGGGAGTTACATTAGTCAACCCAGGGGGATGGATACGGGGTCAATGAGGCTCAGCCTGACCCTGACAGGAGGGGGCAGAGTAGATAGAAAGGGAGCTTCCCGTAAACGTGGCTATTTGGAATCCAGATGCCATGGGGAGTCCAGTGCTCACCACGGCCAACGGCTGCTCTGACACTCTGACAGCAGAAGCCTTAATTGAGAGGGATGCCATGAAGGTAGTAAAATATTTAAAGTGCTTCTCTCTTTCTCTCTCTCTCTCCCCCCATCAAAGTGACCTCAGCTGTTCCTGGATGAATCTGCTGATCTCAGCCAGGTCCCAGCAGAGCTGGGATACAGCGCTCTGTGTGAGAGTGAAGGTGACGGAGCTGGGTGCAGTCTGGGTATTGCGGGTGTTTCAGTCTATGCTGTCCCACAATCTCCTCTGGTGGATTTACACAAGTGTAGAACCGAATGGGGGAAAGGGTGGATCCATGTGGGACTAGAGGCTGAAGACCAGGTGCCCCTCATGAGTCTCTGGATATGATCGGGGAAGAACAACAGGGTGATCTCCGATTGAGCTGGAGATTTGGTTAATTAAAAGTGTAAAATATTTGGTGATACCTTGAGACGGTCCCTTAATAACCGTGGGGTCTTAGCCCAAGTTTCACTGTAACAACAAACAAAAGCTACAGGACTTTAGGCAGGGTTAGTAACTGACCAAACAGCCATTTCCCTACTCTTATACCGAGGAACCTAGAGTCTCTCCTATTTCTAGTCTCACTTCTGAATCCTCCAGGACATGGTTTAACATAGTTTTGACTGTTTGCTGGGGTTAGTATCTACCAGTATTTTAATGAAGCTTGCACCATTCAATGAGAGAATCTGAAATTTCAAGGTTTCATCTCCATAAACAGCTACTGCAGTGAGATATACAGAGTGCAGGGGATTAAAACAAAACCCAAACTGGTGATTTACCAGTGACTTTCACTAGTGTCAGAGTGAAATATTGGTTCCTCTCATTCCACGTTTTAGGCATATTTTTCAAACCCATAGAGTGAACCATCACACCATTAGCCAGGAGGCATGAGGCGCTCTGTAATGGGAAGCTTTCAAGTTTAACCTTTTGAAGGGCTTACATGATGCAATCTTTAATGCTCAGGTCTCTACCCACAGGGACTGAATATATCAAGCCCCACCATTCACCCATGGTAATATTAGCCCTGCCTACGCTATGGCTCAAACAAATTGAGGAGCTATGGTTAAAATTAGTTTTACACCCTCTACCAGCTAGCAGTTTCTAGAACACACTAACTAGCTACGGTGCATATGGTCAAAATATGTTCTAAAACCGTCTCCTAGTCTATTGTAGATTATAGCCCATGAAGAGGCCGTAAGGCACAGTTAGCAAGACATGGTACAGTGTTTCAATGGGTCCAGTGCAGTCAATGTATCTTTGGAACTCATTCTTCAAATAACTGGACTCCTTCGGATATTTATAATGACAGGTGATGTATTCATATCCCCCTTAGCTGTAACATCACCACACCCATGATTTCCCTTCCTCCTCAAAGGAAGGCAAGATAGAACTCATAGAATAAGCAGCTAGGGACATGATGGCCAGGCAAATTGTTAGAAGCTGATTCAACTGGGACAGAGTTTAAAAACACTCCCAAACTTGGATGGTGCCCAAAGCTCTGCCAGGACGACCTCCACAGATTCTCTGCAGATGAGCAGATAACACACAGAATGACTAGGGTGTAAACGAGGAACCTAATGCCGAGGTCAGATACAGCAGCACTGGTGCAACGTAAGGACCTCAGGAAGTTAAAACTTACAGACTGCATTCCCTTTGTGATAGAAAGAACATGGACAGGGAAGGCCCAGCTCTCTTTGCACAAGCAAGTCATTAGAAACATTCAGCTATTCATACTCTTCAGCACCGTGCAAAACACCTGACCCCAGTGCTGTGTGCAATCAGTAAGATTCTCTCCCCAACTTCATGAACAAACACGCACAATCCTAAGAGTGGTGGTGATGATGGAACACACGATGGCAGGGGGCCTCAACCCTTTTCTTTCTGAGGCCCACCCCAACATGCTAGAAGACTCCAGGCTTTAGCTCTGTGGGCGCTGGGGGCTCAGGGCTGCTGAGCAGACCCTCTATAGGTGTAGTTTGTCTTCTGTTTTGGGGAGGGTCTGGCAGGGCTCAGGCCAGCTCTGCACAGCGGGGCCCGGGAGGGAGCATCACCTCAGCAGGCCACCCAGCCTATCTGGGTTGAGGAGCCCCAACCAAAAATTATAACTCAAAGGCAGGGGGGCAAAGCTCAAAAAGTTTGAAAACCACTCAGGGTGCAGGCGGGGAGGTAGCTAGGGGCTGTGTGACAAAGGAGGTCCCCCCGGCGGTCGCTGCTCCCCAAAGGTTCTGCCATCCCTGGAGCCAAGTCCCCCCACCTGTGCAGCTCTTACAGGCAGTAAGAGAGGGCTGGGAGTGGAAAAGCAGTTGCAGCTGCCCCATGCTCCGCTCCAACTTGTCCATGGGCTCCGCGCTTCTGCCCCGCGGGGTGCCGGGGCTTGCAGACCCCCTGAAACTGGCTCACGAACCCCCAGGGGGCCACAGATCCCTAGCTGAGAACCAGCAAACTATGGAACTGCAGGCAGTTATCACTCGACTATTTCATCTCTCACCCGATTACTGCATCAATGATGGAAGCACATACCTTAAGATCCTTGTTAAGGCCAATGACGCAGGTTGGGGTGTAAGCCAGTGACAAGAAGTGTGACAAGGGGAACCAGAACCAGAACTGGGTGAAGACCAGTACCCCCACCACTGAAGGCATGTGAGTATGTCCTGTCCTTGACTGCAGCGAGATAGTTACGTTATGGCCACCTGCGGAGAAGGGGAGAATCACAAACCAAGTCGGTTAGGACAGGGTTGCCAGTGCACTTCTGAGCACTGCTCAACGCAGACAATTCAATGAGCTGCCTCTGAAACAACTGCCATGAAGACAGCTATAGCACAAACGACAACGTCCTCAATGCTCACCTCAAAGAGCAAACCCTCTGGGATGCAGTCCCCCCATCAGCTCAGACTTTGCACCATGACCTGTGGCAGTGTAATTTACAGTGGTGCTTTGGGTGGCTAGTTACTGTCCTAACAGGGAATCACTGGGAAGACAACCCCCTGCAATCCCCAAAGTAGTTTTGCCAAGAGGGCACCAAGGCAATAGACCTTCAATTGTGATATGGAAGGAAGAAAGGTCAGCACATGAGCAAACAGCCAGATTGTAATACAGCCAATTTCATTCTGTGGCACATAGGCAAATCATAGATCGCAGGAAACAGATGGTCTGGTTTTCGATAGTCTTATTAATATTTTATTCTTACAATGCTAAGGCTTATGCCCTGAACTGCTACTGTCTACAGATGAAATATGCCTACGTTTTTATTCTACATCAGCCCAGTAGAAAAAATGTAAACAGCAGCAACTTCAAGACTAATTTTTAGAGGTTATCAATCTAAGCAGCAAAGAGACAAGCTCGTGCAAGCTTTGCAAGAGAATTAAATCTCTGTCAGACAACAAAGTCTTTAAGCTTTCTACTTGCAAAGCAGAGACCAAAACAACTCAAAATGTTGATGCAGTGCAGAAACATCCAGCTAGAAACTGAGCTGGAAGGTTAGCCTGCAGATGGAATGCAAAAGTGTTAATCTGATTTTCAATCCTCTGAAGAGCTCAGCAGATTGAGTTGAAGAGGGCAACAGGCAAGTCCATTACCGCTGACAAGGCCAGGTGCAGAGAGGCTAATTTTGTTAAAATACAATCAACCACTCATTCCAAGTGCAGTGCAATTTATAATGGAGAATCACAGGCCCAGATCAGCATTCCTCTGCCCTGCATAAATAGCCACCTGTAGTGGGGCTCGTGACTGCTGCTGCCAGAGTTTGGGAGAGGCACTGAGAAGCAAAAGGTTAATGGGATCAATTTTTGCTAATATTCTAGCTGATGAAAACCCTGAATGATGCAGCAGATCTGGTCTTAGTTATCAATACGGGAAAACCATTGTTTAAAACACACACACACACACACACACACAAAGAAAGGAAGAGAATTAAAGTGAAATCTAGAATTCTAGCTATGTGCTTCCCCAAGGCTCCGCAAACCCGCTTTCTCTGGGGCTTGCCTATTGTCGCCACAAAGATTTCACACTCATTCCTCTGCCTTCTGAAAGGAGACAATGCAGTGCTGTATTTTTATTGAGGAAAGATAATGACACCCTCTCATCTTACAAATGCCGCCTATGTGCTCTGCTCACTGCTGTCTTGTAGTTCCCCAATGTTTGGTTTATCATCATCAATTATTTGTACTGCAGTAACCACCAGAGACTCTAATCAGAGATCAGGACCCCACTGTGGCAGTCCCTGCAAATAAAGACACTGCACATTCATGGTTTCCAGCCTTTTCTCCTTTTAAATTTAAGTTTTTACTTTACCGTGGTACTATCTATATGATCATGATAGACTGTGAAAAGCAATCAAGTGAATATTGCTGAAGCAACTTTATCCTTGTTTTATTCTAACCACTGGAATTTTATTTTCCAAGCTTTCATTTTTAACCTTCAGAATTATATTATCCACTCTTTGGAATTTCCTGGCTGAATGACAGATCTCAGAGATGCTTTCACACTATTTTTTTTGCTCTTCATACATGCACACTCCACGCTCACATCCAGGGTTTTGTGCGGGAGCAGGAAAAATGGAGGGACCTTGTGCTGCACAACAGTTACTGTCTTAATGATTAAGCAGCAACACCAACAGGCTCAGAAGGGACACATTCCAGGCCAGAGACCACATCTCTAGAGCCTCTGACTACACAAGGGCTAACTTACAAAAAGGAAGGGAATTAGTTGCGGAAGTGGACTGGACTGAAGATCCAAAGGTGGAGGAGGTTTGGAATTAGTTCCTGCAACTTTGACTTGAAGTATCTGAAGCCTGCATCCCAAGGAAGGGGAAAAAATTCATAGGCAAGAGTTGTAGACCAACCTGAATGAGCAAGAGTCTCAGACAGGTGATTAAGAGAAAGCAGAAAGCCTACAAGGACTGGAAGATGGGATGGATCAGCAAGGAAAGCTGCCTGTTGCAGGTCAGAACATGTAGAGATAAAGTGAGAAAGGCCAAAAGCCAAGTAGAGTTGAACTTTGCAAAGGGAATTAAAACCAACAGTAAAAGGTTCTATAGCCATATAAATAGGAAGAAAACCAAGAAAAATGGGACCACTAAGCACTGAGGATGGGGCAGGGCTGAATATCTAAACAAATACTTTGCCTCCATTTTTAATGAGACTAATGATGAGCTTGGGGATAGTGGTAGGGTGGCTAATGGGAATGAGGATATGGAGGTAGAAATTACCACATCCGAGGTAGAAGCCAAAGCTTAATGGCACTAAATATTGGGGGGAGAACGGGCGCTGGATAATCTCCATCCAAGAATATTAAAGGAACTAGCACGTGAAATTGCAAGCCCATTAGCAAGGATTTTTAATGAGTCTGTAATAATCCACACTAAAACCCCTGCAAGCAGCAGTGCGCTGTCCTAGTCTTGACTCTGAAGTATCAGTATTTTACTTCTGTTTGTATCTTCCTGTTAAAACGCAATTGGATTTTTTTCCCCTTTGCATTTAGTTAACACAGATGGTGTTTTTAGTTTCTTTAGTGGAAACCAAAATTAAAGTGGTTGTGTGTTCACAGACTCAGTTTTATCAATACTGTCCATTTTAACTCAAGAGCGATTTAGTTAATGGCTGTTCGTGAGCCAACCACAGGAGCAGAAAATGCATTTTGGAGGCTCTACATAAATGCTGGTTTATCAGTCTTGGCTGGCGTTTCTTCCTGACGCATAGTGAGGGAGAGACTTAAAATCAGAATAGATACTTCGAGCCCAGAGGATCTCTTAAAGTAGGTTAAACTCTGAGGTCTAAAGGAGATCACTCTTAGAACTCGAACCAACTAATATAGATTTTTCAGATAATGTATGTCAATTTGGGAGGGATACAGAAAAAAAAACCTTGTTAGCTAAGGGCAGGAGAGAAAAAAAACTATTCAAGATTAGGGATCTGGGAAGAAAACCTCGCCAGTTTCAGTGTACGGGTTTGTTTGTTTTTTTTAATGCTATCTTACAAGGCAAGCCTCTAGCAAAATGCAGCTGCTTAGGTCTAACAATTAAACACTGACCAAATTCTTTATTTCCACTTCAACAGCACTCCCCCCTCATGCGACGCCACAAGTCTAATGACTACTTCATTGTGGGAGCAAAAAAACCTGAGAGCTCTCCTCAACCACACTCTGAAAATGCTGCCTTCTGTATCAAAGCCCTGTCGCTGGGATAGAATTGCTCATTTTCCTTCCGAAAAAGAATTACAAGTTCAACTGCACCAGCTATGGTAGATGACACTAACCATCTCTGCCTGTAACAGTGATTAAAGTTTCAGCATCTTCCGTTCCCTGCCTAAGATAAGCATTTCTAGTTGAGCAGCGGAGATAAAGGTAATTCAGGGATTAATGTATCTTCTTTTTTTAGAGTCTCTGGTGAATGACATAGCAGCTTATGAAAATCATAGTCCAAGGTTTTCTTTGAATTTCTCTTTCACGCACACACACACCCCGCCCCCTCTTCCAAGCTGCTGTATGATAAATGAATAGGGTGGGCACAAGATTTTACTTGAATTTTTATAACTCGATCCTGAGACAAATAAAGATCAAGGCAGGTCCGTATCTATGAAAGAAAATCTATGACCCAGCTGGCCTACGGCTTCATGGTAACATGCTACACGACCAGAGATTATGGTTTGGGAGTAGCTTTGAGTCTTGTGCCAACCAGGCTACTGAAGCTTAGGTTTGATAAGGCGAGTGCGGAGGGGGAAGGAAGATGATTGTTGTGAAGCCAGAGTCTCCTACCCGCCACAATTCTAAAGCATGAAGGATAGTGTCTGTCTTCTGACCAAGCTGCAGTAAGTGTGCTGTGAACAGAGCTCTCAGACATGGGATGAGGAGGCTCAAGGGGGGAAATGGCTCCTATTACAACAGCTATGTTTGACTGTGGGGCAAAAGAGGTGTGTGTGCGTGTGTGTGGGGGGGGGGGGGAGGGGGAGGGAGGGAAGGGAGGGAGGAGAGGAGTGTCTGATATCACTAAATGTAAGAGCCCTGCAAGAGAGTGGGCTCTTGAGGGGGGATATGGCACATCTCTCAATTTGTTTTCCTTTTGCCAATGGAAACATTCCTGAATAGGTCTCGTTGCTCAGAACTGGGGTTATAAGGGCTTTAGCATTTTAAATCCATGATGTAACAGTCACTAGCAGTCATATAATGATATTCACTATAACTGGCAAGCTACAAACATAAGAATCAGATGCCCTTTTAATTATGAGACTAGCTTTGGGTTTTCTGCACTAATGCTGATACAATTAACTGTGCTTCCTTCTCTGAACCTTTTTATCAACAATGAGGAAACTTGCTCACTAATGGTGTTAAAAAAATAATTTAACACAGACCCCAAGGAAAGCTGAAAGAATCAAATACCACAAGGTTTGCAAACTGACATGTGGAGAAACTGCTTACAATAGAAAGGAAGCAACATATAAACATCACTTACATACTGTAAATCAAGGCTCTGGATGACAAATTGATTCAAAGCAAAAAGACACTTTGGGCAGAAGTCTGGAAAAGGATTACCTTCAAAGTTTGGAACAGTTTTACAGTGAGTCTGTGTTGCGGAGGTTTTATTTTTGTAGTCCGGGGAAACCAGCTGAAAATAAAGATTTTATGGAAGCTCTGATATCCCTGCAACTATCACACCCTTTGTGATAAACCTCTACCTGTGAAACTCCCATGTAATGATGAACCAGAGTAGATTAACTCCCATGTAGATTAACTAGAGCTACAGGCTTCCAAATCCTTTTCACCATTGACTTCAAGAGATGTAGAACACTTCTGGTGGCCTTGATCAAAGTCTTAGAACTTTTTACTGCTTTAATACTAAGGAAGTTACCTGCATCCAAAATGCCCTGGGCCAGGATTGCTCCAAACTTGGCCATAACGTCGTCATGCTTATCATTAATGACTTTGGAATACAGTTGTCTGAACTGGCTGACCTGTAGGAGGAGAGAGAATACAGGAGGTTAACATCTTGATTCCCACCAGTAACAGAAGAACTAGCCAAAGAAAACGGAGTTCTTCCTCTGGAAGGGCTCAATCACAATCACAATAGGAAGAGGGAAGTCAAATAAATAGGATTCTTTTATCTATCTCCAGAGTAGACATCTGATGATTCCCTTCATTTCCTGTTTCTATGATAAGCCCTCCCAAACCACATGTGTGAGCATGAGTGCCCACCTACTCCCACCACCCCCAGGAACAGGAAAGGGACCACCAAAAGACTCCCACCATTCCCAGGCGTGTCTACAAAGTGGTTTGGACAGGCTTCTTCCCCCCTGGTTCATTTTGCTGTCCTCCTTCCAGGTGCTCAGTACCGCTGCAGGTAAAGTGGACAAATGTATCTGCTATGGCACTAAAGCTACTGTGGAGACAGCGCCATCACAGCCAGAAACAATAGCTGATCCACAGTGAGGCTTTCCAGGATTTTAAACTCAGTTTTAAAACTCTCTCAAGAGCTGATGATCACTTCCTGTCAGAGAACACTTTTCGATACCCATTAAACATTTTCCCAGACGACTACTCTCCAGAGAACAGTCCAGACCAATCGGTGACCCCACTGATGAATGTTTGAAAGAGACCCTCGTATTTCTGCTGACACACATTATTTATGCCCATAAGTAGGTAAAAAAGCTGAGCAACATGCCATTGCTTGGAATCCCCTGAGCATGCTTATAAGACATGCTGTAGTTGCAGCTGGTCAGGAATTTTCCAGTGAAACCAGTTTTTGATGGAAAATGCTGATTTGCTGAAACCAGAATGTTCTACAAAAGTTTATTTGCTTCAGCAAACTTCCTACAAACACAGGCAATATTCTGACAATCCTGGCCTTAATTTCTGTCAGCCCCTCTGCCAAACTGCTGGGGAGCCTGGACTTACAGGACCCCCAGTTCTGAGGCATCCCTGCCATGAGGACTGCCTCAGAGCTGGAGACCGAGGGCTTCCCAACTCCCTGCTGGAAACCTGCCACAGAGCTGATGGAGAGCTGGGAGCCTTAGAGCTTGGAATTTTGGAAACAAAACAATGAGTATTTCAAAAAATAACGGGTTTCAGATTTCCATTCTGCAGAGATTTTGAAATTTCTATTTTTCATTTTAAAATGGAACGAGATTTTCACAATGTCCCATATCATGGAAATTCCGACATTCAACTGGCTTATGTACCTTAGAAGGCAGTTGTGTATGGAATTTTATAATCAATTATTATACCAAATTGTTGGTAAGGCTTGGAGCAAGGATTTCAGCTCAGGTCTGCCTGATTAGGGAACAATGTACAATGATGGTTTCTACCCAGTGTGTACAGGAAACCTCAAGCACCGGAGCTGCACTAGTTCAGCTGGTCCCTCGTATTTCCATCCCACAATGCAGTGACTCATCTTTTGAAGATATCAAATGTCCTGGTTCCCAGCAACAGTGCTGGACACTATGGCATAAGTGTTTCAGGACACCCAGTATACACTAGTACAACCATGAGTGGAAGGTGTTCTGGGTAGGAATGCATCTAAACAGTTATGTGGATACAATGAATGGTGCAAAGACGAGAGTAATTGTTGCAATCAATATCTCTATTTCCTTGACTAGTGGAGACCAGAATATCAGGTGCCAGAAGTAGGGTTAGAATTCAGGGTCACTAGTTTCTAGTACTGAGTTCATACTATTAGATTCCCCACTTGCACCTCATGAGAAAAAGTATCCAGGGAAAGATTGTTCCATCAATGAAAAAAACATGAACATGACTCATAGACTTTAAGGTCAGAAGGGACCACTGTGATCATCTAGTCTGACAAGTCTTCTGTGATCATCTAGTCTGACAAGTCTTAAAGTTAACAAATCAGAAAACAGTGTTAGAAATTACATTTTATTAGACCAAGACTCAACAAGGTCAGAAGAAAACAATCATAGTGAGTGCGGATCAGGAGAGGACTGGAATCCAAGAGATATTTTATCATAAAATGTTGCTAGACTTTATAGTGAAAATGTTTACAGGAGGCTCAAGATAGCATGTGAAACTGGAAGCAAAAGACATCAGAGCTAACAAGAATCAATTTCTTGTTCCAGACTGATAGCAAATGATTTCTCCACCACACTTCATGGTCCAAATTCGGGACTAGAGGTATTAAGAAGCGGTTAGAGAAAAAACAGTTACTTACCTTCCTTAACTGTTGTTCTTTGAGATGTGTTGCTCATGTCCATTCCAAGCATAGGGGCCTGCCAACCTGCCTCCTTTCCAGTTCCTTCTTGCCGGCTGGCTCCACCAGCGGGGCAGACAGGTGCGTCTTGCAACGGACATGAGCAACACATCTCGAAGAACAACAGTTACGGAAGGTAAGTAACTGTTTTTTTCTTCGAGTGCTTGCTCCTGTTGATTTCAAGCAGGTGATTTCCAAGCAGACCAACGGAGGAGGGGTCGGAGTGCTCGAGATTGGAGACTGGAGCACTGCTCTACCAAATGCCGCATCATCCTTGGCCTGCTGGGTAATGGCATAATGCGAAGTAAATGTGTGTACAGAAGTCCAGGTTGCAGCCCTACAGATTTCCTGCATGGGAATGTGAGCCAGGAACGCTGCTGATGAGGCCTGAGCCCTGTTAGAGTCGGGGCTGGCACCCTGGCTAGCTCATAACATGCCCTTATATAAGAGGTAATCCAGGATTAAATCCTCTGAGAGGATATTGGGAGTCCTCTCATCCTATCTGCTACAGCAATGAAAAGCTGATTCAATTTACAAAAGGGTTTTGTTCGCTCTCTATGAAAAGCCAGTACCCATCTGACATCCAGGGAGTGGAGACTACGTTCCCTGGGGCTGGCAAACGCCTTCGGAAAGAACACTGGCAAGAAAATCTCCTGACTAGTGTGAAATTGAGAGACCACCTTGGACAGGAAAGCTGGGTGCAGGTGCAGCTGCATCTTGTCCTTATGGAATACTGTATCTGGGGCTCTGAGGTCAATGCCTTGAGTTCAGACACTCTCCTTGCTGGAACAGGGGAGAGGAAAGTGCTCCCCCATCTGTTCATATAGAACATTGCCGTGGTGTCGTCTGTCAATACTGACACCTCCTTGCCTGCCAGGTGAGAATGGAATGCCTGGCAGGCAAACCTGACAGCCCACAGTTCTCTGACATTTATGTGGAGCGACAGCTCCTCTGGGGACCACAGGCCTTGAGTCCTCAGTTCGCTGAGGTGCGCTCCTCACCCCAAGGCTGAAGCGTCCAACACCAGCACCAACGACGGTGGCGGTCTGGCAAATGGGACCACTGAAGGACTCTACAACCTGTGGTGGGAGAGAGACCACTCTGCCCAGACTACATTGTCCCTATGGGGGTGGTAGATCAATGCCAACCACAACTGGAGAGGTCTGAGTCACAGCCTCACATGCTGGATCACGTATGTGCAGGAGGCCATGTGGTTTAGAAGCATCAGGCAACTTCGAGCTGTCATAGTAGGAAAGTTGCTGAGAGTCCTTATTATGGAGCCCATAGGCTGGAAATGAGACTGCCAGCAGAGCTCTGGCCTGTACTGAATCCAGGACTGCCCCTATAAATTCTATTCTTTGCATGGGCACTAGAGTTGATTTGCTCATGTTTAGCTGCAGACCTAGGTTGAGGAATGTCACCCGCATCAAAACAACTTGGGCTTCCACCTGCTTCCTGGAGCAGCCTTTGACTAGCCAATCATCCAGATAGGGGTATACCTGGACACCGTGCCTCCTCAGGAATGCAGCGACCATGGCCATGCATTTGGTAAAGACTCTCGGAGCCGCCAATAGGCTGGCTAGGAGGACAGTGAATTGGTAGTGATTGTGTCCTACTACGAACCTGAGAAACCTCCTGTGGGAGGGTATTATTGAGATATGGAAGTAAGCATCTTTTAGGTCGAGGGCGGCATACCAGTCCCCTGGATCCTGAGAGGGAATGATCGAGGGTAGGGAGACCATGTGGAATTTCAGCTTCCTTATGAATTTGTTGAGATTCCACAGATCGGGAATAGGCCTGAGCCCCCCTTTTGCCTTCGGGATTATGAAATATCTGGAGTAGAACCCTTTTCCCCTTCGCTCCTGAGGGACCTCTTCTACAGCTCCAGTGCAAAGCAGCTCCTGCACCTCTCCTACGAGAAGTTGCTCGTGAGAGGGGTCCCTGAAGGAGGACTGGGAAGTGGGGTGGGGTAGAACAAAATTGGAGGGAGTATCCCACTTCAACCGTGCACAACACCCCTCTGTCCGATGTTATACGGACCCAGGCATGGTAGAAAGGGGATAATCTATTGTGGAAAAGGGGGACAGGATCCGGTAACTGCCCTGGAGTGTTGCCCTCGGGCGCACCTCCAAAAACTTTGTTTTGGCCCTGGCAGCTGCTTCCCTGAGCCTTGGCCAGGGTTGGGCTCCTGGAGGGTCCCGCGCCTATTACTCCTGCCCCTTCTCCTGGAGAAGTCCTGCCGAGGATGCTGTGGATAAAACCTCTAGCTGGACTGGGGCTTAAAGTGCTTCCTCTGCATAGAAGGCATACGCAGCCCCAAGGATTTCAAGTCGCCCTAGAATGCTTGAGGCTGTGGAGCTTGGAGTCTGTTTGCTCTGAAAATAGCCCCACTCCTTCCAAGGGAAGGTCCTGGATGGTGGACTGAACCTCAGGCATGAGGCCTGACACCTGCAGCCAGGAACTTCTTCTCATGGCCAGTCGCAAAGCCATAGTCCTTGCTGCAGTCTGCCACATCTAGTGCAGCCTGTCGTGACGTCTTGGCTACAGCTTTTCCCTCCTCCACCATGGCTCCAAACTCTGTTTTGGACTCAGCCGGAAGGTGGTCTTTAAACTCCGCCATCATGTCTCACAAGTTGAAGTTATATCTGCTGAGGATCGCCTGTTGGTTGGCAATTCTCAGCTGCAGACCCCCAGTGGAGTAGACCTTCCTCCCGAATAAGTCCAGTCTCTTAGGCTCTTTCGGTGTCGGGTCCTGCTGCCCCTGCCTTTCCTTTTCGTTTGCCACAGACACGACGAGTAAACCAGGCTGAGGGTGAGTAAAAAGGTACTCATACCCTTTGGAGGGAGCAAAATATTTCCTCTCTCTCTCTTTTGCTGTAGGTGGGATAGAGGTCCATGTCTGCCACAGTCTCTTTGTTGTGGACTGGACCATCTTAATCAGAGGCAGAGCTACCCTCGAGGGACCCCCTGTAGCCAAAATGTCCACCATTGGGTCTCTGGACTCACGAACCTCCTCCGCTTGCAGACCCAGGTTTTGGGCCACCCTCTCAAGAGCTCCTGGTGGGCTCTATTGTCTATGGGTATCGCGGTGACTGATGTCCCCGCTACTGCTTCATCAGGGGAGAAAGACGATGAGGCCCTGGGTCCCACCTCAGTCTCAGAAATGTCCTGGCCTGTAAGGTCCTCCCTACCCGGGACTTCTCTACAGGCATCCGGGTCCCACCTTGGTGCCTGGACCTTCCTCCTCTTTAGAGCTGTTCGCCGCGCCAACTTCCCTTGACGGCACCACCTCTCTACACCCACTGACTTCAGTGCTGAGCAGCATGGAACTGCCACTGCATAGGTCCACAGGGCCTTGGCCTATTTGTTTTCTTCGAGTTACTGTTTTTCAAAATCTACAGAAGCCCCACTACACTGGAACTAAACCCATGTTACCTGAGCTGGTTTTAAAACTGGTTCAGGCCAGTTCATTTTAAACAGTTTCGTCCATGACTGTGGAAGTGTCAAGTTTTGTTTCAGAAACTATGATTTAGCCAGCATACTGTTCCATACAAAAAGGTTTTTTTTTCAGACAGAAAAAACGCACTATGCTGTCTGAATCACAGCTGCCTTAAAGGAAAAATGCACTGTAAACTTTACATCTTTTACCCCGTCCTCTTTCCTTCCCTTCTGACAATTAATTCTGGTTAAAATAGCAATCAGCTCCTTGAGAAGTAACCAGATTTAATCTGGAGGAGCTGTAGACCAATATAGGAAAGAATCATCAGCATGGTGAAGGACACACACAGTCACATCGGTAATCATCATTTGTCAAATACAGATGTAACAGCAATTACTACTTTCCTTTTGTTCTCCACACACATTACAATCTCATAATCGTGGAATGAAAGATCAGCCATCTTTAAACAAAGGGCAATGAACCTGAACAACAAAGCATTTCTCAACAAGGATAGAAGGTAGAGACTTCAGCAGGATGCAATTACTCCTGTTATTCACTCTTCCCAAGAGAACAGTAAATCAAGCTGAGTTCCCGTTAATACGATTTATCCTAAAAAACATGAAATGACCTAAGTTTCCTTAAGGCTGTGAATGCTAAAACAAGGAAGCAATATATATATATTTCCTTAAGGCTGTGAATGCTAAAACAAGGAAGCAATATATATATATTTCCTTAAGGCTGTGAATGCTAAAACAAGGAAGCATATTATAAATATATATATAAAAATATTGCTTCCTTGTTTTAGCTTTCACAGCCTTAAGGAAACTTAGGTCATTTCATGTATATAATCATCTCTCACTCGCACGCACTCACGCACTTTGCTCTCGGTATTTAAGATACCTTTGACCAAAAAATCCCCTGTATTTTACATTTTATTTTGTCATGCTATCTTGAGTTTTATAAATATAAAAGCTTATATCAAGACTTAGAAATTTTTTTTTTTTTAAATATAAATGCTTTGACTCATGTTTATTATGCCAGATCTCTTGTGCTCTGCAAAAAGACATCCGTTTGCATTTAGTGTAATATTTCCAATTGCTCTTCCTAGTCACAGGATCTGAGATAATGTGTGTGTCTTAACAGCTGTCTCCTTTGGAAACAACCCTGGTTTTCAATTATAAGAAATGTGGCTTCAATAGCATTCAGTAGGGGAAAGTGAACAAAAGGAAGCAGCAAGCACCGGTTTTGGCCTCTGTCAGTGCTGTCTGAAACAAACAGGGACATACACAGAACTATAGAAAATGGAGCAGAAGACTATGTTGAAGAGACTAGTTTGAGTGTTAGATTGCCTCTCATACACAGTATTATCACCTCATTCCTGTGGCTCCACACCCTGGTTTTTGGGTTCGGATCATTTATAAAAACTGACAGCTGCTACAAAACTCTGCAAAATTGCTAGCCACGTGGGCTATAATCTGTAATTTACACGGTAATCGAATCTTCAGAGAAACAGATCCTGGATGAAGCAGAGAGACATTCAGCAGAACTGCTAATGTTCACACTGGCGTCTGAAGTCTGATAGTGAAATGCCTCACTGTACAGGCCAGAAAGGACTGGTTTGGGAAATGAGAGGCAGCTCTTGGGGCAGGGAGGAAGTTCTTCACTTCCGGCTGCGCATGAGAGTCCGGCGAACCTTAGTCGCACACTATCTGAAGATGGTTTATACGGCTGACACTCATGGATGTTAAATACATTTCTTTTAATTAACTAGAACATACTAATCAAATGTCACTGGCCCCAAGCCCGAACGAAGAACCTGTGAGCAATGGCATCATGGGAGCAGTGCCGGTCAGGCAGGTTTAGCCATGGCATGGCATGAAGAAGTGCCAGGAACCAAACTAGAGTAAAAATTATCTTGTTGTCACTAACTTGATCAGGTCCGTTCTACCAGAATGAAGCTCCATGTGAAGCAAGAAGGCCACTGTGGAATGGACAGAGAGCAGTTGTTTATGAATTAATATGTCTATGAGCTAGAACGAAAATATTTCAGATCAAGTCATTACATGCTGTTTACGATCTTAAATGCAAGACACGGTCTACTACTGCAGGAGCCATTCAGGCCTTGTGTAAATACTACGGGTGATAGAGATTTACTTATTTATTTATCCAGAAGCTGATCTGACAGTTTATGTGCATCATTATCCTCAATAGTATTTGGGTTTCGGCGCTTGGCTGGCAGTTCCAAGATATGAACATCTGATGGCAGGACTCCACCAAGGTGTTTTCAGTCAGAGGTTTCAGCTATAGAACTTCCTCACCCCAATGATTTACAAGGGCAAAAGCTTGCTGACCTTCGCAGTGCAGTGAAAGGCTCACCTCTCTGGTCAAGGACTGACCAACTATAGATCACTGCTGGTGAGGTTTATCTCATGATGGACTGCAGCAGTACGGTGAGGGGGTATGTGCTGGCTCTTGAGGGCAATTTACTGTCGTCTGTTCCTTGTTTTCAATTCAAATCATGTTCTCAGATGCCACAATGAGCAGCATGTGACAAGTATTACACAGGGTTTTTAAAATGTTGTATGAAGCCCAAGGAGCCTTGTTTCCCAGGCCCGGCACTTTCAAGTTTTATAGTATTTAGAAAGGTCTGCTTGAAATTTATTTAGTGTTCTCCTGGAAGTAACCCAAAATATTTGAGCAAGTGACTCATTTCATTCCTGATAATAACATACGACATCTTGATCATTAAAAAAGGCCAAAAACTATAGGTCATCATTTTACTGACGGCTAAACTATCAACAAGCAACATCAGAAATGCTGAGGCGATAACCCAGGCTAACATCCCTGAGGACAATTGCTTCAAACACAAGAACACCACAGAACTCTGACATTTTGTTTGATGCAAAGATGAAATGGTTCATTTGCAACTAACTTTCTGGTAAATAAAATTGTTTAAATACATGAAAATCAACTCCCCCCATTCTTAATGATCATCATGCGTAATAAACAAACTTTGCAAGATTGTTTACTATGAAGGAGGGGATGCTTAGTCATTGAGCAGCACACTGAAGAAAGCAGTAGCCAGTGTGAAGTGCATGATCCCCCTCACAGAACCAAACAAATGTTCAAGTGCAAGATTATTTAAGGAGCTGTGGCTCCAACCCACCTCAATTTCTTTCCATGCAGTCATAATCCTTATCAGACTTAGAAAAGAGTAAGGCTTTGAAAATGGGGATTGGGTGGATCAATACTGGTAGTCTTCTTGAAGAGCTGAAATTACTGTGTATGTAAACCTTTCTCCTTCGAGTAGTGTCACTACAGATCCCACAGCTGAGGAGATTAATTAGTTCTTCTTGTACTTCCCTCCTTTACAGATTTGTTAATGCTAGTTAAAGACTGCAGAACTGCTCTCCAGCATTCGGAATCAGACCTAGCTGTCAAATCTAGAGGAACACTTCATAAAGGTATGAATAGATCTCTGGGTAGCGGAAATGCATCTAGTCGTAACTATTCATCAGACTCTCTAGGGAAGTTGCTTTGGACAAGGTGAAATATTTGTTTTAAGACGTTCAGACACAGGGACACCTGCAAGGTAGGTGACCATAATGCTTGTGTATTATGAAGACCCTAGATACAATGGTGTTACAAATGCTGAATAGAAAAGACAGCACACAGTTTTAACCAGTCAGAAAACCCCTGACCAGAGACATTATACTACTGCTTCCCATCCCCCTCCAGATTTATCCACATAAATCTGATCTTGACTATTTTCATATGGCTTTGCCCAATCTAAATAATAGCTAAGAGCTTAACATCTAAGCTATTCAACCTAGCCTCTCCAGGTGCTAAGTGAAGTTTAGGGAAGAATATTTGGAGATTAGTGGATTGGTTAAAATAGAAATCAGAAACCACTTTAGTCAGCTATCTAGGATGCTGCATAAAACCACCTTCCCCTTATGGCTCTCTGTACAAAAGAGGCCCTCAAGACTTGGATCTCACAGACTCTCCTGGCTAAGGTCATCACTGCATAGAATATGGATTTGAGGGACAGAGGATACAGAGAATATCTTCTCAAAGGTTCAAATGGCGATTTTATTAATGTAGCGAGCATGAGGATTTAAGTCACAGCAAGGAGGCAACTCACAAGAAGATGAAAATACATCTTTAGTGCTTTTGAAAATTTCTTCACAACAGAATGTGCGAACACTGAAGATCATTCTATTAGAGGCTGGTAAGCAGAACTGATTGTCAAATGGCCCTTAGCAGGGCCCAGGGTAAGAGTCCAGGATTGGAGGACTTATGTCACTGAATAATGCTGTTGTGAGAGACCTACAATGGAAAGTTTTTACTTTAAGTGCAGATTTTCCATCCTGGGGATTTATTATTAATAATTATGTCTCCGCAGAAAGACTTTCTGCACCCTATTATAAACAGTCGAAGTCAGAGTTCAACAAAATACCAACATGAGACTTCCAGGCTAAGAGCTTTTGGATCTAGATGAAGAGTCTCAGACAGATGTGGAAGTGCCAGAAGTAAGACTGGAAGTTCTGATAGCAGGGCTAAGAGCTGTCAGAATACAATGCAACAAGTCCAAGCTGGAGTTCTCAGTTTCACCCGAGCTCTGTCCTGTCTTGTTCTGTGAAGATGTCCAGGTTAACCCAAAGTAAATCAGATTTAATGTCAGACTGGTCGTGTTTTCCCCCTTTGCCTTCCTAACCAGCCTTACAGGTTAACAACACATATAATGAAGTTGTCACATACTCATATTGCAATGTATCTATAGCGTAAGATTGTGTTTCACAAAGTAACCCATTCCTGCTGCCTTCGTGGTTAAGTGAAAAGGTGGGTTTCATGTAAAACAATCAAGAGAGAAGTGGAGCTCCGTGTTGGTACATAGCTAGTTTGGCTCTTTATACTTACTTAAGTAGCAGCAGAGGTTTAAAAAAGCATGTTGGATAATTTCCCAGTGCTGCATCCAGTGTGGGGGAATAATTCAAGTTTCGACTCCAAAGAAATCATCTCAGTTTTGCACAATGTTTGCTACACAGTTTGTAACTTCCCGAGAAGTCCAAACAAAGCCAAGATTTTATTTAAACTACTGAAGCCCATTTGCCAGAAGAATGCGTGTGGTGCTTCCATAATTTATATTTCCATTAGGCGGCCCCCTTCCAAGTCAAAGAGGACTCAGTCCCGTGCAGAGATAGTAAACAGTGAACATCTAAAAGTCTGTTGTTTTTCTGGGGGCGGGGAAGGGGTTGTTAGACAGAGCTTTATGCATGTGTTAAGGTGATAGATTTGCTTCCTCCCAAAAGAGATGGAATGAACACATCTAACACTAAGAGAGCCAAACTACAAACTGTGCAGTTATGGCTATAAACTACAGCTCTCTCAACCTCCAAAACAGAATTTAATTTAATTTCATGGGTAAGTAAAAAGGCAATGATACAACAAAGAGAAGTGGAGCTATGTACTGTTCTGATACATAGCCTTAGAATTTTTCGTAAAAAAAAAAAATCAGTTTGTCCCATTCTACTAAAAGGACAGAAAGATGATTGCTTTTGAGACAGTCTTGAAGTGTTAAGCCAGCAACATAACAAAATATGGTTCGTACACAGCACTTGGAGGGAGATGAGGGAAAATATAATTTATAACAATCACTAAGTTCCAAATAATAGGGGATAATTAAGCGGTCAGATGAACTCATTTAACAAACAAAGCTGTGGAATAACCACAATGCCATTCAATCAAGACTCTGCTTAGTACACTGTGTACAGCAACTACTTGCTGAACCATTCATTCTCAAAGTTCATTCGCCCAGGGCTGCTGCTGGAAACATATTTATTGAGAATGGTTACCTACCTTACAGTATATGTGGTTCTTTGAAAGGTTGTAATCAGTGTGGAACCCATTGCAGAGGCACGCGACTGGATGGTGTTTTTTAAAATAGCATTGTCAATGGGGAGTTGGCATATGCCCTGTATCTCCTCATGCTTTCATATGAGGTCATAAAGGATGGAAAAGCCATGACCCTCCTTCAGTTCCCTCAATTCAAACCCATGTTGTGGAGGACTGCAAAAGCGGGGACAGAGGGTGGATTATGGGATCTACACTGAATACAATATCTTGAAGAACCACCATTACTTCAAGGTCATTAACCATTCTTACTTCTTCAAATATGTGTCATTGTGGATCCCATGGTAGGTGTCCTCCTTGGACAGCCGGAGTGAGGAGTTTTCGCTGCAACCAACAGTGATTGAAGTACTGCTTTCCCAAACTGGACATCCAACCAGGCTGCCATGTCAAGCGTGTAATGTTTAACAAGAGCAGTGGGCTGCTCCACACAGCTGACTTGTAGCTCTCAGAGACTGGCACATTTCTGAAATAGGTGGAAGACGCAGCCTGTGCACTGGTAGATTGCACCTTGATGTTCACAAGGAGAGACTCACCAACCAAGTGATAGCAGGTGAAAATGGTAAGTGGATCACGCAGTGTGAGTCTCTGTAACAAGATAGCCTGACCTCTTGATGTTCATGATATGGCCACAAAGAGGCAGGGAGACAGCCTGAAAGCTTTTTTCTGGTGAAATAATAGAACAAAGCTTTGGAGATGTCCAAAGCTTCTTTTCTCCTTGTGAGTGCAGATTGAGAAAGAAGACTGTTAAAATAACAGGTGGAATCCTGTGACCACCTTAGTGTGGAACAATTAGGAACGCTATACAGGTCTGCCTGATGGTCCTTGGTTCTAGGATGTTCTTGTGAAGTTTCAGGTTGTCTCAAGACCATGTGCTTTGCATTTCAAGATGGTTCAGCTGTGTGCCCCATCCTCTTCTTGATGCATTTGTGATAAGAGTCATTGTTGTGAAGGGAACCGAGCACGGCACCCCTTTCTCACAATTACCAGGTCTAGCCACCAGCCGAGTTCTTGCGGGACCTGTGATCCTATTCATGAGAACTATTCATGAGAACTAAACTGTGATCCTATTCATGAGACGTCATGCTCGACAGGATGCTGGATGACCCTGGCTTGTTCACTAGTAGGATTTGGACTCACCCAGAAGATGGAGCCTCACATCGAATGCATTTCAACAGAGGATAAGCATACAAAACATCCTCAGGCAAGCCAGAAACTACTGACTCTCTTTAGGGGAATCAATCCATTCTGCAGGGAACTTGGCTTGAAGCCCCAGATTTTCAGCCTGACACAAGGAGCCCTGTATAGAGGGATGAGGGCAGGGTCTGACACACACAGTTTGGTCTAGACAGATTGGATCAGTTCATGGAGGTCACAGATTAGTAGGTCAGAAGTGGTTTGGAAGATTCTGGAAGGTTTTGAAGAAGTTTAGAATGAGCTAAGAACTACGAGGTTGGACGCTTGCCAGGTTCCGTCTTGCTGCCATAGGTGGTAAGAGTGAACTGAGGGAGGGTGACAGCTGCCCGGCCCTTATGTCCTTGGGTATGGGAGCACAAGAAGGTAGAAGACGCATGCACAATGCTGATAGACCTTGCTATTAAAAAACCTCCGGTATTGAATGCACACCTACAGTGGGCTCCATGCCGACTGACACACCCACCCATCTTCTTTTTCAGCTGTTAGACTTTCTGTAAGAGAGTATATTGTTGGGTTCTCTCCTCCCAGGACTTTGGAAGCTCTGGGTGTTAACTACACAAATTAAAAAACATTCAAGCCCAGGCCTATGTGTCTCAGCTCCTTCTCATCCTTGACTTTCATTGGCCTTTAGGAGCAAACACCACTTTAACTATGAGTGCAGTATAAGAATCTGAACAAAACAGAATGCATCACAACGGTCTAAAGGCTAGTGCCACTCTTTGAACTCAGACCTTTAACATCTGGTTAAAAGACTCTCTTCAGACTGGTAAACAGCACTCAACAAGTTTTTCAAGGATAATAACTTCTTAACTAACAATATCATCCCCTGTGCATCCGGGTAAAATACAGAGAATTCTTATTCCCATTATCCTAGAACCATAAAAATTAAAGATCTGAGAAACTAGGACATCTAGTCCACCTCCCTGCCAGTGCATGTTAGTTCCTATAATACGTAAGATTTCCACTCGTTTTCTTTAGGCGGCCATCCCCCAGTTTATTACATCTGTCAGAAAATGTTCTTTGAAACGGCATTCAGTGGTTTCATAAAGAGAAGCTACCTTAATCTTTCATGAAGGCCAATCTTGGTTGCTTTCCTAGAGCAGTTGTCTGATCAGCGGCAAGGGCTGCCAGGACCTTTGGCTGAATTTCTTCCTTGAAGAAGAGTGAAGCTGGTAGACTCTGGGTTTTGTTTATAAATTAGCAGATGATTTCAGGGAGCACTTGTTATTTTGAAATGTCTCCATCTTGTTTGCATCCCCTACCCCTCTATGGCTGGGCAATTAAATTACCTTCTACATCGAAAGTATGTAACAGAGCAGTCATAAATGTTGCCTTGTAAATAGAATTTTACTGTTTTAAAATATAATGGTCACATGGTACCCCTGCTTCTTTTTATAAACCACTCAATCCCAGTTTTATGCCTTTCATCCTACATCTGCTTGGCCAACCGTGTTTTGACGACCTCGGGAAAAACATCTGCGTATGCACCTCTGAAGTCTCAGTTTTCAATCCTTTTTTGGTAAAGAAGTCTCCCAATTTTCATTGACCCTAAAAAATTCTAATTATGCAAGTTATGTTCCTGGCTGCACTTTTCTTTGGATACTCAAAGTTTTTTTGCATAACAGTTCAAAAACTGCTAGCATTACAAATGGACTCAGTAGGTAGTTCATTTGCAGAATCTCTCAAATAATTATCTGGCCCTATCACCACAGTACCTGAGTGCCTCACAATCTTTAATGTATTTATCCTCACAATATCCTGTGAGTAGGTAAGTATTGTTATCCTCAGATGGGGAACTGAGGCACATAGAGGCTATGTGATTCACCTAAGATCACCCAAGAAGTCTATCGCAGAGCAGAGAATTGATGCCTTCTTAAGTCTCAGTCTAGAACCCTCAATTTCAGCCCATCCTTCCACAAGAGTTAGAGATTGCTTTATCGTATCTAAACTTTTCCCTTCCTTAGTTTATTTCCATAGTAGAGAAACATTTACTTCATATTACGTGGTCTCTGAGGATGAGGGGATTTGCTAAAACATCATTTTTCATGGACTAAATCTAGCAGAATTATAATGGGGATAAGAGGAACATTCAGCCTCTTCCAAATGAAGCCCAAGTGTTTCTTGTAATAGTGATAGGATACTAGTAATGTCTGCCAGCAAATTCTACACAATCCCCAGCAGACTGACACAGAAATGTTTGAAAATACACAAACCCCTTTGTCTTTGTGGATTTTCCCTTGGAACTACCTGTTCCTTCCCTGCCCTCCACTCCAGTTAAATGCATGTTTTCTCTGGAAAAAGTTTTCTGCTGTCTCAGCAACCAAGTACAATAAAAGAAGCAATAAAAGGATGATTTTTTTCAAAGTTAAACTACACTGCAAAACAATGCCATTAAAAGTTACCATGCACAAGGCAGTTTTAGCAGTATGCAGTATAATCAGTATCTGACCGAGCAGATCAAATGTGGAAGCGCCAAGCTGTCAGTGTCTGATTCTTCTTATGTGGAACTTGTTAGTCTACACAGCAGTTTGCATAATAATACCGGACATATTCACTGGCAATCTAGTTTTAAAAACTAATAGTGCATATTAACCAATTTGCCTTCACAGTGAAAAAACGAGTTCATTTTTTAGTTGCTGCAACTTCTTAGGACAGCAAAATTGCCCCAAGTGAAACTGAAGGACAAATCCCAGCAGAAGCGGAGCTACAACCATGCAACGTAACAGGACTTCCCTGAGAGCAGGTACATCAAGAGTCGCCCAGTACTAAAGCTAATGTTTAACACATGAGTCTTTTTAGTAGAGAAGAAAATATGTTCACATATGCTACGCATGCATAAATTTAAGGGCCTGTTAGCAATTCCAATCTCATTTTCATCCCCTTGCCCAGGGTTTCCAATCTTTTTGAGCAAATGTAGATTTATTTATATATCACCAATAGTTAAAACAGTACCAGGTTACCAGATGTGTGCCATTCAGGGCCTCATCTCCCATTCAAAAGTGCATGCTCCACCACGCCAGGAGTTTACACTATTCTAAATTTCACTCTTGCGATCATGAGCTCTTCAGGGTACAGGCCCTCTCTTAGTATGTGCATGTGCAGCACCTAGCACAACTGGTCCCTGCAACATCATCTTTACCCAAGGCCATTTCTCCCAATACAAGCTGAATAATAACCTATCGCTCACCTTTGGACAGGTGATCTCAGTCTGTTGAATCATGATAAGGGCAGATGCAATCAGAGCTCCTTGACGCACGTAGTTCACAGGATCATTTGTCATCGGCTCAAGCAAATTAATTGCTTCCTAAAAAAAACAAATGCACACACAAAGTTAACCTTATTACTTTTTAAACACCAGGTTTCAGTCAGTCTAATGAAGGGTGATTAGATTAGGGTCATCGGCAGGCTGGGGAATGAGTTATAGTTTACTACTCTATTATTTCTATTTTGCCCATCACTGTGATATCTGGGCAAATATTACAGAAATGTGCACTTATGCTGTAGACTTTTGCTCAAAGCTAGAGGGGTTAGAATTTGCTGAACAAAACAATGCCAGAATTACCAAAATCTGTATTTGTTGCGAGCAGAAATGTGAAAAAAATATTTGGCAAGCTAGAATTATTGACAATAATGATAAAAATATCATACTTTACACTTATATATGTTGCTCTTGCCTCACTTCTACAGTGCTTCCCTTTCTAGTGAGCACTAAGGAAGCTACGTTTTAGCTTCATTTTACTCAAGGTGTAACAGGCATAGAGCTGTCCAATGATTTGCCCAAGGTTATACAGTGAGTCAACATGAGAGCCAGTAATACAACACAGGTCTCCTAACTCCCAGTCCTGTGCTTTATCTACCAGACTACAAAGCTTTTAATTTTAAGAAAGAATATATCTCGCTTCCAACACAAGTAGTACTATCTCCACAGGTATATCATTTAGTGAAGCTATGTTTTGAAGACAGATACACTGCTTCGGAACTTATGATTGCTTTCTTTAGATTCCATGGTTTGAGGTCAGAAAATTCTTTGACAGTTACAAGTGTAAAGCCAACTTGACATGCAATAGATCTATCATTAAACATTTCTAAAGCATGTTTCAACAAGTATTTCAATATTGCACATGGATTATGTAAAGAAGCAAGAACTGTCCAGAAGAAACAGTCTATTGTATGCATATTGCTTATGGATACCCAGTGCTGCTGTTCCTTTCTGTAGAGCAGATGTCAATTTGGTATGCCTGCAAACTAAGCACCATGTACATCTGTAATTTCTCCACAGAAGCTCAGTCCACTTTGTAAATAATCCTTTAAAGTGTTCTTCTAATTGCTTACTAAAAACAGTACACAGAGTTACTACAGGTCAGAATTACATTTTCAATAGGGCTTTTCAAGATTCTTGGAGAGAGTAAAACTAAATGGAAAAAGGTGTCATAACTACTTGTATGCCCATAGGTCTCCAAGGATAGATCCCACATAGGCATCTATGGGGCATTCTACAATATTATGGGAATGTCTTTCTGAAAGGCATACATCCAGGTGAATGTAGAAACATTTGATCATAAGCAATCCTAGGACTCCACCCTGCTATAGGGTAAACACCAAAGAATTTTACAACTTAATTATTGCACTACAATCTTCTGATTGTAAACTAGACTCCATCCTGTTTTAACTCTCTCTTGTGCAGGACTTCCATACTGGCAATGTCTCCACCAATGATGCAATTTCCTAGGAATACATAAAAAAGACTCTCAAAAGCAATTTGATTTTAACCAGAATACTAATGTCAAGAACCACTTCTACAAATTACATTGCGACATCAGCCCTACTTTTTGCCATATGAACTTTCCAAATCCATGCCGTCTCCTTTCAAAAGGCTGTGCTGTGTCTTATTGCCTGTATGAATTTGTGCCTCACTAGTAACGTTGGAGGTGTTCAATTGCCCTTCAGCCTAACAAAAAATTTAACTTAATTTCCAATCTCTCGTTACAATATATTAACTTAGCCTTTAAAAGATGCTGATATAAAGCACCAGAAAACACAGTCTAACATAAACAGATGCTTCAGATCTTTATTTCAGAAACACAAATAAAGCACTGAACCTCAGCCAGACAGGTTCTATTATCTTGATCGTATAAATTATCTGGAAATAAAACAGACCTGGATTGTATGACTAAGAGCATTTCCATTAAATTAACTTGTCAGATGCGGCATGTCAGTGAACATTAGTTCCTCAATGCCACATTTCCATCTGAAAAAAGGAACTTGGAAGAAAACATGGCTTCCAATTTGCTTTCAGGCTAACAAGACTTACATGCAAGTCATCTTATGAGTGCAGACAGAGAACATCATAACTATGTGCACATTAAACACAAGGGTTATATTCATGAGTGTGCATGAACATATGATAATCTAGGAATAGATTTTTAGTAAAAGGTGGGAAGGGGGGGGTGGAGATGGTGATAAAACTGGAAACAATGGATGAAGTTACTGACCTTTATGATCCATCAGAAAGAACTTTGCACCATACCAGACTGAAATCTGCTAGCTAATCTGATTGGTTAAAGCTTACTCCTTGTAGCAGTAAAGCAATTTATATTTCCTAACTATTCCACACCAACTGGAACAGCTCAACACTGTACACCAGGGGTGTCAAACTCATTTGCTATGGCGGGCCAGATTTGAATTAAATATACTTCAAAAGGGCCATACATACCATATCGCGAAATACTCGGCACAATCATTTTTATGTAGAATTATATTTTATTTGCTAGATATCAGCGACATAAAAACTGCAGTAAATTCACTTCTACGACTACTACTATTTTACGATTAAAAGAATCAATCAATGATTAAGAATTATAGTGCTGCGCAATGCCCCAAGGATGCTCTGAGTTTAATGTGTTGTACTTCTAAACTTTAGAAACTCTAATGTCATTGTTTGAAACATTTGATTATTAAAATGTGTTTATCTAGTTTTTCGATGTGTGTTGTACCACAGATTGGCAGAAGCGTGGGGAAAGCTTAGCCACGGTATCAGGGTTAAAATGTAAAGAAGCTTTAATAGGCTTTGCAGCTGTGATTTGAACTTTGGCTAAAACTTGTAATAATTGGTTTTCGGTGCTGAGTCCATTTAACCAGACTGAATTTGTAGATTTAGCTGGCATAAGGAAAATCCTGAGGTTATAAATCCTTAATCAGACAGACAGCCACCTTCTTAGATTTCTATTCGGATATATCAGATTCTGGGCTGTCTTTTTGAGAGCTCCGGCACAGAACTCACAGCCCAGTGAAGCAGGGACTGAAATGACTTTAAGCTGCCTTAACGCCCTCCCGTTCCTGGGCTGCTCTGGGGCTGGGTCCCTCGAATAAATAAGACAGCTCTGGGGCAACCTCCACCGAGGCAGGGAAAGGTACTTTAAAAAAAAAAAAAAAAATCTTGGTAAGTGCAAATGAGAGAGACCCTGGCAAATTCTCAGCATGTTCTCGCTGCCATTGCTCACCCTGAAATTATTAAGCGCAGAGATCAAGATGTTCAGGCAGGTTTTGCGTGACAACGTCTAATCTTGCAGTGGGGCGGCTCATAATGGCTGTGCAGCCATTTGCATTGCAGCTTTTGAGTATGCTGTCTTATCGCACAGGTGGCACAAGAGAGCTACGTCTCATGGTGTTGTTCTCTCTGGCGGCAGCGTGCGACGCCGCCAGAGATTACCACACTGCGAGATGTTGCAACAGCGCGCACTGCTGCCAGGAGCCGGACCAAAAAGGTTGGTGCTGCCGTACACAATGCCCTCTCCCCTAAGAAAAAGAATCCTCAACGTACACGCATTTAAAGTGCAAAAACGTTCGATGAAGCTTCATTTGTGCGATGTGACTTTGCTATGTGGCTATCATGCCGATTATGAAACACAGAAAAGGAGTGTCAGGATAATGCACACTATTGTGTTTTCCCCCACCCCCCACTCAGTGCTCAAAAATAAAAAATGTAAGCCAAAAAAAGGTCAAACTCTCGGGTAAACCACAAATGTTTGTGTCTTGGAACAAATGTTTGTGACATATCCAGACATTTACAAACATGTAACCCAACAAGTTAATTGGCAATCAATTGACTAGAGTTAAAAATCCTCCAATGTAGACAAACTCTAAGAGGGTGGAAATTGTGAACAAATGCATTTTGTTCTGCCTCATCTATTTGCTTTTCCTATAAGCAGAAAAAAAAAAGATTACTTCACTCAATGTAATAAAGCACAGAATGTGAGGAAATGCTGACACACTCCAACTGGCTGGAAGAGCATATGCGTGAAATAATGCTCTATTTTTGCGACACTTTTCATGAACGTATCTGTAGAAGGAAAGACAGCAGGACATGTCTCGGATTGGCTATCATTGGCTTTTTGGCCTTACCTTATTTCCTGTGCCAGCGCAACAGATGCCCAGAGCCATGGCAGCCCCATAACGCACATGTGGGTTGTAGCTTTCAGACAGCAAAGAAACTACACTGGGACACTGTTCAGGAGTCCTAGGAAAAGACAAAAAGAATAGATTGGATTATTATGTCATTTGAGAACTTAGAGGTTTCACTTCTTGACTGTACTGAAAAAATAAATCCTCCTTCCACATAATTTGCACACTGCATATTTGATTAAGCTTTACCACTGTGCTAGAGAAGGACAGGAACACCCTGTGAACATCCCTCTACTGTGCACACCAGATGAGAGACACAAGTCCCATGGGTAAAGGCTAGCATTTCTTTCAGATGATTAGGGTGCTGGGTAAGGGAACATATCTTGACATCTGTGAAGACAGAAGTCCTCTTTGTCTCTCAAACCCACACCCCAGTGACAACAGTAGCACAGGACTGCTTCCAGGGGGAGAGAGATTATGGAGTCTGCACCTATTCAGTACTGCGTCTCGGTCAGTTGACCCCTACAGACTAAAAATGGGACAGACCACCAGCCCATTTCAAATATGCCAGCAGTCCACTGGGCCTGTCTAGTCACTACAGTAGTGGAATTTCTAATCCGCCGCCTGTGGCAATGAAAGGACTGTGAACATTTAATACCTAAGAAGCAGTACACAAGCTACTCACATTTGGGGGGATATTCATTTCTCTCCTGTATTTACAGATCATATTTTGTCATTCCATTAATCGGACACATACACAAATCTTCAAAGTACTGTGTGCGGCCAGTTTTAACATTACAGATGTAGAAAAGCAAAAGTTCTTCAAAGCAAACTTATCAAAGTGAACTTTCTCCATTCAGAAGGAGACAGCGTTCTTTTCACACCCAGAGTTCATAACTCACAAGCACTACAAACTGCACTCACATCTGTCAAGGCTAATCTTTTAAATTTAGCTAGCTGGACAACACTGATGACAATGGTAATATATGAGAATAGTTAGCACGTACATGTTCCTGAAAGAGAGGGAAGGCAAACCATGGGCTGCAGTGACTGAATTATGACCATCTAGATATTTCTATAGTTCCTATCACTGTATTAACTAGGCACATCTCACTATACCTTCTCTTCTAGACTGCTCTTTGTATAGATGCCTGTAATTTTAAACCGAGATTTACCACCACGATACTTAACCCAATTTATATTAAGAGGCAGCAGCGTCTAATAATTTGACAAGGAAGTGAGCCAGGAACTCCTGGGTTCTACTTTTTGGTTCTGACTCCCTGTGTGACCTTGGGCCAGTCAATTCATTTCTCTGCAACAGCTTCCTCTCTGGAAAAATGGGGATAGAAAACTACTGTGGTTACTGTTTGCACACAAGTAATACATAACAATATCTAGAGTAATTAAAAGGTCAGCAGTACATCAAGACATTCAGGTCAAACCATGAGATACCAGTGAGCCGCCAGAACGAAAGGACTATTTACAATTCAAAATTTGTTTTTTTAATTTTAATGTACACCTAAAATCAGGGCGTGGGGACCGTGTCTTCCTCTGTTCTGATGTCATGACTGATATCATTGACGTCACTGACCATACTTAAATAACTACAACACCAGGTCCCAAATCCACTGTTTGCAGACACTCAAAAAGCTTCTACTCTGCTAACCTTCCCCTCACAAATTCTCCCAATACCCCTCATTGCTATCTTCTAAACTCTCCTGTGCACTCCCCTCCGCCCCCATCGTTGCCTCCCACTGCCATCTAACATCCGCAGTTGCCCACATTTCTGCTTTGAATGCTGCTGCAGCAGCTCAGCTTGACAAGACCCTCAACCCTCCAGCAGTAACGGCAGCAAGATGGTGGGATCTCATAATTCAGGAGGGAAAGCCATGAATTCTGAGCAAGTGCACTCCCCTCACATAGATCACAACGTTCCATCAACATCCCATTCTGCTTCCGAGGCTCCCTCGCTGACACCTCTAGACAGCACAGAGATGATCCAGTCCAGCACTTTCCGAAGAGCAATCACAACGGCTCAGAAGAAAAGCCAACAAAAGGGGAATGACTCAAGTTTATTCCTTGAAACAGGGCTGGAAGCTCTGCTGTATTCAAGACACAACCTTGACTAGGAATGTAAATAGGAGGAGGAAGAACTGGGGGTCAGTTAAGCAAGCAGCACTGAATCCTACCTTGCAAGCTAGCAGCAGGAGTAACGACTATAAACTATAAGAACATGCATTAAATGACTTGTCATCTTCCAGCTCAAACAACAGCTCAAACACTGACAGTCTCTTTAAAAAACGAGCTGTTGTGGAGACAGGGAATGACAAATCCTTTAATAAATGAGCTTAAGCATTCAGCTGTGCAGAAAACTTAGGCTGGTGTACTAAGGTTCTCAACACCTTTGTGTTTGCTTTACTTGAACTTTTGTTGAACAGGCAAATTGCAAGCCAAAGAGTAGGAAAACTTCTTTGGGAAAAGATAGGACTATACATTTTGCTAGCACCAATAGCCACATGCATTAATCATGCTGTAAAACCTAGTTTTCTGAACCTGAGTTTAATGACGAATGCCTCAGAACTAGATGTTCTATGATAGTTTGCTACTAAAAATTGGAATTACTTTAAACCAATGGATTATAGAATTCTCATACAGATCTACAACAATCAAGTTGATTTCTGACAGTTGTTTTGAATGCTTTTATCTACAGCCCTTTATTAAACCAGTCAAATGCTCTCAAAGGTGGTCTTACGTAGACCCACTTTTGGAAAACAAAATGTGAAACAGCCAGTAATGAAATCTGATGACGTTTTCCAGGCACTTGAAATGTCCAAAGCTAAATATACCTGTCCGAGTAAGGAAAAAATTTTAGCTATTAAACTGATGAAAATATTTACTCCTGGTTAAATCAAGTCTTTCATTAATAGACATGCACAGGGAAAGCATTATCTCTTAGTAACTAGAGCACTCAATACAGACCAGCTTCATCACAGAACCAAGTTGTGAATTATTTGCATGCACATCCATTTTGCTGAGCACAAGGCTGTTAAGCCTAGAAAAACTCAAGCTGACTGGGAATTTGGGGGTGACAATCAACCTGATGGAGGTTAACCATTTGGAGAATCCCGTTTCCTCTCAATAGCCCAATGTGCTCCACATTAGAGTCTCCAGAACATGTTTTCCCACCTTTTGAAGAGTTAAAAGGTGGAAGCCAGGAAACAGAAGGATCAGTAGATGACTGAAACTATAAAACAAGGTTCTATAAAACTACTTTGAGGAAAAAAAGAGCAAAGTGTTGGAGAACAGGTTTTAGCATCTATGTTTAATGAGTAACAATTGCCAGTCTCTCTGTGGCTAATAAGCTTACAACATTCTAAGGTTTATCATAAAGACTCAGGCCCATTTTGATTTGGGACAAAATGGTGGCCTTGTTTAGTACTATTCGCTTTGCAGAATGGCTTTGTATTTAGAGATCAGATGAAAATCTGAGAGACTAACAAGTAATACCCAGATTTGTATCAAGTCTAAATCTTAAACACGGAAGTAAACATGACACAGCAGAATAATATCTTGAAATTCAGTGGGTAGAAATCTCAATGGGGGATTCAATTTTGCACTACCACTTTTAGAGGGGAAACATCTGAAAACAGACATACTTGACAGATTTTAAGGCCAGAAGGGACCATTATGATAATCTGATTGACTTCTTGCACAACACAGGCCATACATCAAATTTCGCCCAGTAATTCCTGCATTGAGCCCAGTAAAATGTGGTTAAATTAGAACATGTATTTTAGATAGACAAAAAATATTTATTCTTAAATTAAATCATCTCTGTTCCTTCCTTTTGTTCCTAACAAATATGAAATATGGGTTTCGCATTAGCAACTACCATCAATCTTTTTTTTTAAACAAACAAAAAAGAGTTTGGTCTTATACTGCCTGACAATTTTAAAAAATCGTCACTTTAACAGCACTAGCAGATGTTGCTCTAACTAACCTGTTAAAAGAATAAACATCCCAAAGGAAGCCACATTCTTGCCTGCTATTTGAAATAAATCTGCTGAATTAACACTTACCTTATGAAGCAAAACCATTTAATAAAACCATGGAGCCCTCTTAATGCATGCTTACTCACGGACACATCTGCTAAATGCTTGCTGAACTGAAATCTTAGTTTCATACGTTTCTTCTGTAGTTTTAAAGCTTTTCACTTCATCAGTACAGACTCTGGCCATGGTAGCATATCTTTGTCACCTTCTGATACAGTTTTCTTATGAAGTTCCCACCGTGAACAGAACTCAAGACAGCTTTCAATGCCAGCACCTTATATCTTCATATATAGCCACATCCCCAGTGCTAAATTTGTCATGAAAGAGGTGCTGGGACTCAAGCAATTTTTTTTTTTTACTTTCATAACTGATGTGGCAAGCCTAGAGGTAACAAGGCTCAGCCCTGGCATAAATTAAGCACTGCACTTAAAATTTCCCAAAACCAAACTTTCTCAAAAACTTTAGTCTCTATTCCCTACCAATTCCATATAGGAAAATATTATGCAATTATTTTAAAGTCAGCTGTAAAGCTCTTTACCTCTCCAGGCTTAAATCCAGAGTTTAGCATTTCTCCTACAAGAGTTGACATCCTTATGTTACTTTACACCATTAGTAAAAAGGAAATGAATGAAAACTTATTTGGGTCCTGGCCGATAGTTTTTCCTGTGTCACCGGCCAAGTAGACTCAAAGAATAAAGTACTGCAATACAGAACCTTCCAGCCCTAGATCACCAGTTATGAATCTATGGCTTGGGCTCATTACCAGCTGATGACTGCTCAGTTGCTCCTCTGTGGAGCAAGGAGCTCAGATCTTGGTGAACCAGTGTCCATATCCCAAAACACACCAACACAGCTGACACCTCTTTGTTGCCTGTCTCAATAGAAAGGCCAGAGACTGAACGGGCCAGAGAGAGCAAGCTACCCTCTCAGTCCAGTAGTTGACCCCACGAGGTTAGGGTTGAGACAAATTTGCAGAAGACAGTCAGAAAAGATTTTACTGCTTTGGTTTCTATTCTGTGGATAAAGGACATCAGTTTCCAGGTCTCAAATTGGCTCATTTTATGAGTAATAAACAAAGCCAATAAAAAAAAAAAAAAAAAAAAAAAAAAGATTTAAGACAGTCTACCAGGACATCAAGAAAAGATTCTCAACAGAACAAAATGGCCGATATTTTATTAGTTTTACTCACCAGTCGGTTCCTCAAAAAAACCTCTAAAGAAAAACAAATAGTTCATGCAGCTAAGGATTCTGAGCCTTTACTGAAACATGGGGCCAGAACAGAGAAAGCACAGAAAAGACTATTAACTATCATCCAAAGGGCCTGGTCCATTTTAACTATTATCTCATTAGTTCCTAGAGATGCTGACGTCCTAGAAACAGATAAATCGATTAGCAATTGAACATGGCATTGAATATGCCCAGAAACATTATTCAGAGGAGCAATCATTTGGGATTCCCACTGCTCCTAGGGAGGAGAGTTGGAACGGAGCTTATCCTAAATCCACAAACAAAACGTCATAAAGTAAAAGCAGAAAGTTGATATATGGGAAGCCTGTAATAAAGGCCTTGCAAAGAATTCAGCCAGTCAGAACACAGGGTGGTCTGAGTACAAAGACATTTTGATCAGCTGAACAAGGGTGGTCATGTTTCAGTGAGTGTCATGAATGGCTTCCCTGGATCTCCAAAATTATCAGAAGATTCCTTCCCTTGCCCCTGCGATCCAATTTTTCATAACACTTATGCTAGGATATTTTAAGGCACTTGATTTGGGGCTTCCCTTGAAGACCACTTACAGGTCCCAACTACTGCAGGATGCAGCAGCGTAACTACTTAGTGGACTTGACTTAGAAGAATCTCATTGGGACACTTTTTGGTGTATGCACCCTCTTCTCATTCACATTCTTCCTAGAAACTCCCTGCTTGCAGGAAGTGTGTAAGTAGTAAGATAATAGAAACTAAAACAAACTTAGCTCCCTCCCCGGGGTCTTCCACTGTTTAGTCTACCCAGATTCTTAGATTATGCTTATTCACCACAGTAACAGCATTTCAGTGCATCCTTTCTTCTGTATCTGTTTTCTACGCTATGCACCCATCGGGACAGAGACTGACTACTTCCCTGGTACATTTCTACAGCACTTAATTAATAAACAATTAATATACATAAAAGGCAAGCAATAGGTACATAAGGCTGCCAAAAGTAAACCATCACATCATGTGTGAGAAGAACTAAAAATGGAAGTGTCTGAACCATCAGTGAAGTTATGCAAACATTTTTTGTTGGACTCTAAATATTTAAGGACTTTACAATTTAGAGAAAAATGAGACCTTTGAAAATTAAAGAACAATGCCAAATATACTTTTAAAAACCACTTCATTAATTCTCCCTGTTTATTTTTCAGAAGGTTCCAAATATTTATGATTTTTCCTAACTATTTGACCTTAATAAATCATACATTATGGAACCATTTCCATACAGTGAATGCCCAGCACACTCATACTGCCATGACAGAGGACACATAAAAAGTTAGAAATTTCATTCAAGCAATAATGAAAAATTGAAATCCAATCACAAGATTTGGGGTCATTTCTAGAGAGAAGTATTGATGGCTCTTTACAGACAAGAAAAGACCGTCTCTACCCCAAAAAGCAAGCAACTGAAGAGAAAATAGACAATGAGGATGGGGAGAGAGAACACAACAGGATTTTATGCAGTTTGCTTATGTTTGGCATGAATTTTCTAATTCTGCTCATCTCCTCCTTTCTCAAGCATCTCCAGACCCTTTTTGACATTTCACTCCCAAGCCTGGAATAACCTTCCATAATCCTGTGAACACTGCAGCTTCCTTCCCTGCAGTAGCTTCCCCTAAAACACTTCTCTCTATCTAGCTGGCACTGCATATACAAGAGGAACTTCTGTGAGATTTAGCAGTCATCCACCACTGGGTGAGCCCTCCTTTGCATTAATGTATCACATCTACATTAGAGGCTTGGACCAGTTTGATGACATTGCTGTTATTTCACCTGTGCAAATTTATCTAATGTGGAGAGGGACTAATTCACTAAAATAGTATAAGCGGTCTCGGAAAGAATGAACAACGAGGTGGAAAAATCTGGAAATTAAAAATTATTTAGGATAGTTAATTCTAGAGAAGGCTGTGAGGAATATGAGTAGGATCCAGCAAGACTAGATGAGGGGGAAGTATGCAAGTAGATGAAACTAACGTATCATAGAAACGCAGGGCTGGAAGGGATCTTAAGAGGTCATCTGGTCCATCCCTCTGCACTAAGGCAAGACCAAGTTAACTTAGACCATCATTGACAGGTCCAACCTGTTCTTAAAAACCTACAATGCTGGACATTTCACAAGCTCCTTTGGAAGCTTATTCCAGAGCTTAACTACCCTTATAATAAGGACATTTTTCCTAATATAAAATCTAATATCACTCTTGCTGCAGATTAGGCCCATTTCTTCTTCTGCCACCTTCAGTGGACATGAAGAACAATAGATCACCGTCCTCTTCATAACAGCCCTTAATATATTTGAAGACTTATCAGAGCCTCCCCTCCGTCTTCTTTTCTCCAGACTAAACATGCCCAGTTCTTGTAATCTTTCCTCACAGATCAGGCCATCTGAACCTTTTATCATTTTTGTTGCTCTCTCTGGACTCTCTCCAATTTGTTCAAATCCTTCCTGAAGTGCGGTGCCCAGAATCAGTTGCAGTACTCCTGCTGAGGCATCACCACGGCCAAGCAGAGCAGGATAGTTTCCTCCTGTGTTTTATATACGACACTCCTGTTAATGCCCCCCCAGAATATTAGCCTTTTGTGAGCTGCACTGTTGACTCATATTTAATTTGTGATCCACTCTACCCCCCAGATCCTTTACAGAAGTACTGCCATCTAGCCACCTCTTCCCGATTTTGTAGTTGTGCATTTGATTTTTGCTTCCAATGTGAAGTACCTTGCATTTGTCTTTACTGAATTTCACCTTATTGATTTCAAGCCAATTCTCCAATTTGTCAAGGTCATTTTGAATTCTAATCCTTTCCTGCATAGTGCTAGCAACCCCTCCAGACTGATATCTGCAAATTTTATAACAGAATTTCCACTCCATTACCCAAATCATTAATGAAAATGTTGAATAATACCAAAGGACAGACCCTTCTGGGACCCTCTAGATATGTTCTCCCAGTTTGACAGTGTACCACTAATAACTACTCTGAGTACAGTTTTTCAACCAGTTGTGTACTCACCTCATAGTAATTTAATCTAGAACACAGTTTCCCTAGTTTGCTTATGAGAATGTCATGTGGGACTGTGTCAAAAGCCTTACTAAAATAAAAGTTATAATTTCTACTGCTCTCCCCCCTCCACCAGACCAATAACCTTGTCCAAGAAGGAAATTAGGTTAGTTTGGCATGATCTGTTCTTAACAAATCCATGTTGAAAGATATTGGAACAAGCAAAGTAATGTACTTTGGAAGGAATAATTTGAACTACTATGCAGAGAACTAATGTACTATACAAACTACTATACAAACTACTATATTGTCGTCATCGTACACACTACTATATAGTTGTTGAATTACTATACAAACAAGAACATGAAATGTTAGGATGATAAAATTATATAAATAAATGGTGCAACTTCACATGGAATACTGTATTGAGTTCTGGTCATCCCACCTCGAAAGAGATATCAGAAATACAAAAGACTTGGAGACAGACAGAAAATAATGGGATGCATGGAAAGATTTCCGTATGAAGGGAAAATGAGACTTGGATTGTATTTTGGAGCTGACAAAAGTAACAAGGAACATGTGAAAGATATACAGAATACTGATGGGTGTAGAGAAGGTAAAGCATGTGCTCCTCTTATCCTCCCACATAATACAGAGCAAAGGGAAATTCAATGGCAGGATAAGCCGTAAAATATCCATTACTGGGTTACTTGCTCTTTCCTCTGAAGGATCTAATATTGGGCACCATCAGAACGCCTGTTCTGAGGCCCAGAAGGGGGTGGGAGGCAGACCAGATGAAAGTCTCTGGATAAAAATAAATGGGGTAAAAATAGGAGAGATTTCATGGTCTCCTACAGGCCACCAAATCAGGAAGAGGAGGTGGATGAGACATTTCTAGAACCACCAACAGAAATATTCAAAACACAAAACCTGGTAGTAACGGGGAACTTTAACTACCCAGAGATATGGTGGATCAGTATTACTAGAAATGTTGTGTTTTGCTGTAAAATTTTGGAACATACTGTGGGACAACTTTTTATTCCAGAAAGTGGAAGAAACAATCAAAGGGACAGAACATTGTAGACTTTGATTCTGATCAACGCAGAAATTGGTAGCAAATCTGAAGGCAATTTGAGTGAAAGCAGTCATGAAATGATGTTATGATTCTAAGGAAAAGAAGGAGTGAGAGCAGCAGAATAAGGACAATGGACTTCAAAAAAGCAGAAACTCAGAACTGGGAGGTAAGGTCCCATGGGAAGAAAACAGAAGGGGAAAAGGCGTTCAGGAGAGCTGGCAACTTTGCAAGGAGGCATTGATAAAAAGACACAACTACAAAATATCCTAACGCGAGAGGCAGGTAAGAAGAATAGGAAGAGGCCAATATGACTCCATCAGGAGCTCTTTAACGACCTGAAAATCAAAAAGGAATCCTACAAAAAGTCAAAACATGGACAAATTGCTAAACAGGAATACAAAACAATAACACAAGCATGTAGGAATAAAATCAGAAAGGCGACAGCACAAAATGCGTGACACCAAGCAAGAAACATAAAAGACAATAAAGAGGTTCTTACATACGTTAGGAGCAAGAGAAAGACAAAGGGAAGTGTACATCCTCTACTTAGTGGAGAAGGACAGCTAATAACTGATAACAGAAAGCTGAGATGTTTAATGCCTATTTTGCTTCAGTTTTCACTAAAAATCTGAAGGGTGATCAGATACTCAACTCAATTAATATTAACAACAAGGGGGAAGGAATGCAAGCCAAAATAAGGAAAGAACAGGTTAAAATATTTAGATTAGTTAAATGTATTCAAGATGGCAGGGCCTGATGAAATTCATCTTAGGGTACTTAAGGAACTAGCTGAAGCAATCTTGGAACCATTAGCAATTATCTTTGAGGACTCCTGGAGGATGGGTGAGCTCCAGAAGACTGGAGAAGGGCAAATATAATACCCATCTTTAAAAAGGCAAACAAAGCAGACCTGGGGAACTACAGACCAATCAATTAAACTTCGATACCTGGCAAGATACTGGAAAAATCATTAAACTATTGATTTGTAAGCACATGGAGGATAATAGAATTATAAGGAATAGCCAGAACAGATTTGTCAAGAACAAAATCATACCAAACCAACTCAATTTCCTTCTTTGACAGGTTACTGGCCTAATGAATATAGGGGAAGCAGCAGATGTGATATATCTTGATTTTTGTACGGCTTCTGACACAGTCCCACCTGATAGTCTCATAAACGAACTAGGGAAATGCAGTCTAAATTAAATTAGTATAAAGTGGGTGTACAACTGTTGAAAGATTGTACTCAGGAGTTATCAATGGTTCACTGTCAAACTGGGAAAACATATCTAGTGGGGTCCCATGCTATTCTGCATTTTTATTAATGATTTGGATAATGGAGTGGAGAGTATGCTCATAAATTCTGAGGATGATATCAAGGTGGGAGGGGTTGCTAGCACTTTGCAGGAAAGGATTAGAATTCAAAGTGATCTTGACAAATTGGAGAAATCAACAAGATGAAATTCAATAAAGACAAGCGCAAAGTATTTCAATTAGGAAGAAAAAAATCAAATGCACAGCTACAAAATATGTAACAGGCTAGGTGGTAGCACTGCTGAAAAGAAATTGGGTATAGTGGACCGTAAATTTAATGTTTCAAAAATGTGATGCAGCTGTGAAAAAGGCTGATATTCTGGGACTGTATTAACAGGAGTGTCCTACATAAGGCACGGCAGGCAGTACCATGCTACCTGGCACTAGTGATGCCTCGGCAGGGTTACTGTATCCAATTCTGGGCACCACATTTGAAGAAATATGTGGACAAATTGGAGAGTCCAGAGGAGAACAACAAAAATGATAAAAGGTTCAGACAGCCTGACCTATGAGGAAAGGTTAAAAACGGGCATATTAAGCTTGGGAAAAGACTGAGGGAGGGATCTGATAACAGCCTTCAAATATGCTAAGGGCTGTCATAAAGAGGACAGTGATCAATTGTTCTCCATATCCACTGAAGGTAGGACAAGAAGTAATGGCTTAATCTGCAGCAATGGAGATTCAGGGTATGTCTACCCTGAAAGCGGCAAATTCTCCGCCGTCAGATCAATCTATCCGGATCAACTGATCCGGAAGTCAATTTAATAAAACCACCTCCCCCAAAAGCATAGCGCTGTGTCAATGGGTACGCATTTCCCGTCGGCGCAGTGCAGTGGAGACGGCGTGCTAAACGGAAGTTGTGAAGTCGACGGGAGTTACACAAGCTACTCTGCGTAGCTTGCGTAACACCTGTCGACTGCCGCCGAATTTCGCCGGCAGTAGAGACCAGGTCGTAGGTTAGATTTTTAGGAAAAGCTTTCTGACTATAAAGGTAGGTAAGCTCTGGAATAGGATTCCAAGGGAGGCTGTGGAATCCTCATCATTGGAGGTTTTTAAGAACAGGTTGGACAAATCACTTGTCTGGGATGGTCTAGGGCTACCTTGGTCCTGACAAAGCGCAGAGGGGCTGGACACGAGGACTTCGAGGTCCCTTCCAACCCTACATTTCTTGATTGTATGATTCTAGATGGACCACAAATTTTATTCAGATGGAAATTCCTATGTTTCACCTCAAGACTCGCTTCCTTCACAGCTAGCCTTTCAGTGCAGAACTCCACTTCTGCTCCATTTGTCCCGCAAATTGTCAGCTTTATTTTAAAGATTGGAAAATGACTAGATCTAAAAGACACATAAAAAAAAAAAAAAGATTGTACACAACTAAAGCATATTATCTTAGGGTATTTCTCTGCTCCCCGTGGCCCTTCCCCTTAGCTCTTGGATCTTTTTTTTTTGTTATCTGTTACTATAATAGGTCTAATGGCCTGAATCTACAAAGTCCAGAGAGCCCTCAACTACCTCAACAGAAGTTGAGAGCACTCAGAACCTATTTGAACTAGATCCTTAGCTTAACTTTGTGGTTGTAATTATCAAGCATAGCTACGGGACTGTAGAAATGATAACAGCTTTTAAAAAATAAATACACATATATATTGTAATTAGATTTCCCCTCTCCCTAGGCAAATGTGAGTTTAAGTGTTAAGAGAAAGAGTTAGGCACCAAACTGGGGCAAACTACCAGGGGAGGAAGGCTAGCCAAAAGTAGTAAGTATTCAGTTAGAGAGTCTCTGTTGGTACCTAATGGAACCTGCAGAAGGAAATGCTTCTTAGAAAACAATTCAGACCTGGGCAGGTACAAATCCAAAAGCCATTACACATGAAGTTCAGCTTTCTAGCCAACTGGAATCAGGGATCCACAGACTGGACTATTGAGACGATCCACTGTACCAGGCCACTACACCACTATACTGACACTATTTTTATCAATGGGCCTTCCAAGGAAAGCTTATTTTTCCCTGTGCTTTATGTAAAAACTGTCCTTTCCACTGTGCATAAGTGAGAGAGGGACACACACACACACACACACACACACACACACACACACACACACACACACACACACACACACACACACACACACACACACACACACACACACACACCAATCACAGTAGACAGTCACCACTACTTCCTTAAGACACAAAGGCTTTTTTTTTTTTTTTTTTTTTTTTTTTTAAGGTGCAAAACAGCTAGCACCACAACACAGGACAGAAGAGAAGTGTCTCTCTCAAGTGAGCCCAGTCTCGTAGCTAGAGAGCAAGAGCCATGTGTGTGGCATAACATCAGGCTATAATCATACGCTGGGCACTCCAGAAGAGCACAAACACTTAATTTTCACTTCAGCAAGAAACAGAGCCCTCACCGCACAAGTCAAAAATAGAGGTTTCTCAGACATGTAGGATTCATAATGGAAATTTCCAGAAGTGATTTATTTAAAGCCACCTGAAGACAGCGAGTCCCTTCACAAGAGGAAAGAGAGGATATAGGTTGACAGAGTTATGCTTTTATCGCACAGACGTTTTCTCCCCTTTTAAATTATTTAAGGTTAGTTTCTAACATGCGGTGAAAGAGAAAATTTAGAAATGTGACAAGTGAAAAATAAACCCCTTTGAAAATAATGATGCAGATCCAATATAGGCTGATATCAGTAACTTACGTGACTCCATCCAGGAGATTTTTACGATCGCTACTTTGTATTCTTCTCTAGAGTCTTTACTTCTGTTTCTTGAATTTGAACATGTAAGACCAAGTCCTGAACTTCCTATAATCACACAAGTAGTCAAACTGAAGTCAATGGGATTAATTTCACCCCTATGGTATCTTTTAATGTACTTGGGTACTTTTCTTCTGGTTTTTGGTGGTGGTGGTGATTCCGACACTAGCAACAGTGCCATCATCATATTGTAATATTTCCAAACACTCTTGTAAAAGAAAAAATAGTTCAGTCTTGTATCAACAAAGGAAGAATCCAGGACTTATCTACATTCTCACCTTGGGCATGGCTTTAACAGGGCCAGGATTCCATCCAAGACATTTTTCAAGATTTAAAAAATAAAAAATAAAATAAAAGCTGAGCAGGGGCTTGGAAGATGGAGATAATATGCAGAGCTATTGAGGTCTTGGAATAAATGGGGAGTATCTCATGTTGTTCAACAAGAGCCACAAAGGAGTATCTACAAGTGATGTCACTGGTTTGAATTAAACCCAAGTCAGTGATAATGCAAAATGCATTAACATCTCCTGTCTGATGGTCAGTGTAAAAAGGTGTTGGTGACCTCAGTCTAGATGTGTACATCAGAAAAGTCAGCAGAGAGAGAAAAGGGTGCTGACGGAGTTGGTTGATGTGATTGCAGAGCCATTGGCCATTACCTTTGAAAACTTGTGATGATTGGGGGAGGTCCCAGGTGATTGGAAAAAGGCAAATATAGTGCCCATCTTCAAAAAAGGGAAGAAGGAGGAACCCAGGAATTACAGACCGGTCAGCCTCACCTCAGTTCCCAGAACAATCATGGAGCAGGTCCCTCAAGGAATCCATTTTGAGGTACTTGGAAGAGAGGAAGGTGATCAGGAACAGTCAGCATGGATTCATCAAGGGAAAGTCATGCCTAACCAACCTGATTGCCTTCTATGATGAGATGACTGGCTCTGTGGGGAAAGCGGTGGACGTGATATACTTTAACTTTAGCAAAGCTTTTGATACAGTCTCCCACAGTTTTCTTATCAGCAAGTTAAAGTAGTATGGGTTGGATGAATGGACTGTAAGATGGATAGAAAGCTGGCTAGATCATCGGGCTCAACGGGTAGTGATCAACGGCTCGATGTCTAGTTGGAAGCTAGTAACAAGCGGAGTGCGCCAGAGGTCAGTGTTGGGACTGGTTTTGTTCAACAACTTCATTAATGATCTGGAGGATGGAGTGGATTGCATCCTCAGCAAGTTTGCAGACGTGACTAAGCTGGGGAAGTGATAGATACCCAGGAGAGTAGGGATGGGATACAGAGTGACCTAGACAAATTGAAGGATTGGGTCAAAAAAAAATCTGATGAGGTTCAACAAGGACTAGTGCAGAGTCCTGCACTTAGGACGGAAGAATCCCATGCACTGCTACAGACTGGGGACCCACTGGCTAAGCAGCAGTTCTGCAGAAAAAGACCTGGGAGTTACAGTGGACAAGAAGCTGGATATGAGTCAGCAGTGTGCCCTCATTGCCAAGAAGGCTAACAGCATATTGGGCTGCATTAGTGGGAGCATTGCCAGCAGATCGTGGGAAGTGATTATTCCCCTCTATTTGGCACTGGTGAGGTCACATTTCCAGTATTGTGTCCAGCTTTGGGGACCCCACTACAGAAAGGATGTGGACAAATTGGAGAGTCCAGAGGAGGGCAAAAAAAATGATTAGGGGGCTGGAGCACAAGACTTATGAGGAGAAGCTGAGGGAACTGGGCTTGTTTAGTCTGCAGAAGAGAAAAATGAGGGGGGATTTGATAGCAGCCTTTAACTACCTGAAAGGGGGTTCCAGGGAGGATGGAGCTAGGCTGTTCTCAATAGTAGTAGATGACAGAACAAGGAGCAATGGTCTCAAGTTGTATAGGGGAGGTCTAGGTTGGATATTAGGAAAAACTTTTTCACTAGGAGGGTGGTGAAGCCCTGGAATGGGTTACCTAGAGAGGTGGTGGAATCTCCATCCTTGGAGGTTTTTAAGGTGCGGCTTGACAAAGCTCTGGCTGGGATGATTTAGTTGGGCTTGGTCCTGCTTTGAGCAGGGGGTTGGACCAGATCTCCTGATGTTTCTTCCAACCCTAATATTCTATGATTTTATGATTCTATGACCTTGTGAGTGGCACACCACAAGGTTACTTTTCCTGTCAACAAAAGGACTCCAATTCTACACCATATGTGATGTATTCCTTTCCTAGCGAACATACAGCATAGCTTTGTCTATACTAGCACATTTCATAGCCATAGGTCATCCAAAAAGAGCTTCATTGAAGCTAGCAATGATGGATTTGAAGCTGTAGGGTAGACAAGACTCATTCATTTTCATCACTGTCAACCAACTCCTCTCAGGATGGTAATTTATGACTATGAAGTTTGCTAGTGCTAACACAGCATAAATTGGCTTCAGATTGCACATGGAAGTGTCCTCTACTTTTCATCCTCTCTTCCTTCATTTCTCATTCTGTCTTGCTACTCTTAAATCTTCAAGTAACTCAAGAAATCAGAGTAACTAACAAATAGGGCTGGATTTTCAGAAACAGCCTCCATTCTGTCCCTATAAATAAATGGAGGTGCATTTTATAATACTTAATCTCCACTTGATGAGGCCTGCACACCAAGTATGCTAAAAACTTCCCCCACAATTATTTTCACCTATAAAATCATACCTGCCATTACATGCAGGCATAAAACAAAAGGCCTAGCTGAAGTCCTTGAGAAAACGGGGTCCAAATGGTCACTATAGTGCAGTATAGCATTTCCTTGTAATTTCAGTTTTATTTTCATGGGCATGATATTGTTTATTCTTGTGATACTTTAAAGAAATGGTTGGGGGGGGGGGGGTGTTACTGAACTCAATTTGTTTTCATTTCCTAAAATAATTTTTTTGGAGAAGATAAAATGTCAAAAAGAGTCACAGTGAGACCCCGAGAGGCTGAGGTAACGTGATCTTCTGACCAGTTCCCTTTAAAAACGTAAAAATACAAAATAAGGAGTATACATTTTGCTGGAAATTCTATTCCACCGTCTAAAATGCAGCTATAATGTATATGTGCCATGTAGATGTGTCAGAAAAAATGCAAGTAATTCTCTGACATTTATTTTTCATAACATAGGCAACTGTATTAAGAAGTTGGTTGCTTGTGACTCTCCATTCTATCTGCTAGGGTGTATTGTTCACCATAGTTGAAAAAGTTATTGATGGCACATGATGGGAAGCAATTCCATGTTAAATTTAAAGTTTACAGAGCAAAGTAGGAATGGAGGGATTTTTAATTAACTATAAATAGATGCTGTGTTGGCCTGATCATCTCTTAAACAGTTCACTTTTTACTACTAGGAGCCTAATCTGGTTCCTAGACGGAAGAACAAGCTATCATGTTATCAATGTCATTTAATTCTCCATTCACCCTGGTGAAATCAGTACAAAATATATCAGCATATTATTAGTACTATATAACAATCATGGTAATAAAATATTAATGTACATATTGAACAATGAGGAAAGAATGCACTACAAACAGATTCTATGAACTGGACTATAGGACCATGAAATGGTTAATATGCAACAAGTATGCATATTTTATTGTGGTCCTATTAATCAGGAAGTATTAAATCAAAAATATCTTCTTTGACATAAAGCTATCCTAAACTACTTTACCTGTAACGTGCATTGTTATTCTTAAGAGGTCACTGTTCAGGTCCAAGAAATGTCATACCTATTTATAAAAATATGTCCATAATTTATTAACAGCATAATTTTCTCTTCACCTCATACCTATGTGCATTCCAAGAAGTGAATGCAATTTCTTAAAATTAATATGGAATGAATCATGACTCATTGGGGACCTGTGAGCATCAGCAATTCACAAAATGTAATGGTCTGATATACAAGTCAGTCTAAATGATCTAATGGTCCCTTCAGCCTTAAACTATGAATCTATGACCTCACCTACATCTGATTATTACACACTTTGCCCATGCGACTGTCCTCAGAAGTAAATTCAATTTCTGGGTTATAGATGGGGTGTATGATCAAGTTAGCAACTTTCAACTGTGTTGGAAGGTAAGAATAGAAAAAACTTTGAGTAATAAAAAGCAGCTATATCTAGGAAGGCTTAAAGTGACAGTGCATGCATTTAAAAGGGTGTGTTAGCATACACTTTTCTAAAACACTCCAAAGCTGACAAACTAACAGAAGAGTTTACATTAAATCTGAACTTTCCAGGGTTAACTGTGCTCATGTCGAGAGAGAGAGAGAGAGAGAGAGAGCGAACTACTGTGAACACAGTTATATACTGTAGTGTGAAGAGTGGTCATATACTGCATCTGCACATCCAGACACAGGGACAAGGAATGTACGCTATAGGTCTGGAGCAGTGAATAAATAAAAAAGGAAATAACCTTCGTTGGCTCTTTTCCAGCGCTAAAGAAACCCCACTCATTTATTTCCTTGTTTTCAATCTTTGGAGCTGGATGAACTGGAATGAGTCAATCACCAAACAACGATAGCAGCAGACTGCAAGTTTTGCTAGCGAACACAGAGAAAACTGCACACAGAATGAGATGCAGGAGAAGAGCTGTAAGACACTGAAAAGACATGCGTTAAGTATGTAAGAAAGATTCCCCAAAAGAACTGGAGAAGAAAAAGATTAAAAAAAAAAAAAAAAAAAATCAATGTGGCAAGAATTATTTTTCCCCTCCATTCAATACCAGCTGAAGAAAATACATACATGAGAAACCTGACTTTAAAAACAGAAGAAGTGAAAATTTCAATCTCAAAGTATAAAAACAAATGGGAAGCTACGGACAAAGGTTTTTGTTTTAAGCATACTCCAAGAGGAAAGAAAAACTTGCCTTCAAGAAAGAGATGTTAAAAATTATGCGCTGAAATCCGGCATGTGATGAAAAAGAAGATCAAACTGCAGAAGAAATTTATCCCTCCCAAACCCCCAGGGAAACAAAAGTCCAAGAAAAATCTGAGGTAAGGCTTTCTTCACAGAAAAATCACAACAAACCAAATCTAGCAAATATTAAAACATATCGCTGGGCATGTGGCAGTGGCTGTTTAAAGTATCTGCTTGTACCAGGGAAAAGCAAGTATTAAGTCTTGAGCAGAGTTTAGACCTAGGAGACACTGTGTTTAGTTAGTCTTGCTCAAGCCTTCAAGAAAGTGAGCTCCAAACACACAGAGGATTTTACTTGTCCCTCCCACTTAAATAATGGGAAACTTTAGATGTTTCAGTTCCATAAATTGTCTATGACTCCCTTTACTGTTAGCAGCGCTCTGATCTTCATCTAATGAAAGAGGGACTGTAGACATTAAAGAAATCTTCTATGTCATTCACAACGATGTTCTGGGGGACAATAGCTTCTTGGGGGAATAATATTCTTAATAGGGAAAATATAGGTATTGTACTCTGCCTACACTCATGCTAATGTAGACTAGACATTCAGAGGAGGAGTTGTACATACACAGTACAAGCATCTTGTATTTTGCACTTTGTAAATAAAAAATGATGCAATCTGCATATTTTGTATGTAGGGGGAACCTTTCGGCATGCAAGTTCACACACCATATTTCCTGCTGTAGGAAGACGCAAGCAACTAAAAAACTGTCGACTTTTCACAGCCACTGAATTCTCTCATAAACCCTTCTGAAACCTAAGCTTTTCTACGAGAGGAACCAGATCACTGGACCCTACCATCCAGAGATGGACCCAAATCAATACTTTCATTTTTAAGAGGTACGTGCAACCAGTAAGGAACAGGATACAAGTTTAAATCCAACACTCTGGCATGGGTGCAGCATATCACAGCATCAGATGACCATGCTGGCCTTTCTTCAGGATCGTACCGGACCAGAGAGGAACAGCCAGTTGCTATACTATACAAAATGTCTGAGCAAAACACAATTCCTGAATACATCCTGCTGGGCACAAAGATGTTCTATCCCTTTAACGGGTTTGGATCTGGCAATGGATCTTTGACACAGCTCTCAGTAACAGGGGAATTCAAACAGAACTACCTGAAAGATGAGCAGGGGAACCGACCACGCTGGGCAGCTCTGCTGATCCTAATGGTTATAATTCCCACCATTGGGGGGAATATACTTGTTATACTGGCCGTGTCTCTGGAGAAAAAGTTGCAATATGCCACAAATTATTTCCTAATGTCCCTGGCGGTGGCAGATTTGCTGGTTGGATTATTTGTGATGCCGATTGCCCTTCTTATCATACTGTTTGGTAAGTATTTCACTTTGTTCCTGCCATCGAGCTCCCATAAGTTGGAGCAAATATGCTAAATATACTTTAAGTAGGACAACTGCTTATTTACTTTACCACTTACTTGTAATAACATTATTTTCTGTGAGGACCATCTGGCTAAGCACTTCCCAATTCCCCCTACCTCTAATGAAAAGATACATTTTCTCAAGACAAGCTTAAACATATCTGCTATGAATATCGTTTTCCTTCCCTCCCTCCCTTACCATAGAAATTAACAACTCCAAAGACTTACACACTTCTAAGGATTAACTACAGATAGCACACTGTGGAAAAAAGGGATAGGGTGAATTATTATTGGCAGAGCAATGCTGAACATCTGTTACTGTTAGATATTATACTCATAACAGACGTTTTCTCCCTCGAAAGTCCTAAGCAGTTTGTGATAGTTTCATTTGACTGAGTAGTTTCACCACTTTACAAGGAGTTGGTTCCACCCAATGTGGATAATTTTTTGTATCATTTATATAACCCAGGCGTGTGTTTCAGACAATCTCTAGGATCACTAATGGCAACAATTCTATGGTGTCACTTGCAGGAAAATGGATTTTTCAACTGCACTAGGGAAATGGCAAAATTCATAATGCACTCCAGAGAGAAACGATCCATCTGTCCAGCTAGCCTAATATCAGGCCATCTGTGCACCTGGTATAGGAGATTCAGGTTACCTTTTCCTCTGACTAACAAGGAATACAACAGATTTTGATAAGATTACACACAAAGTCAGTCATTATGGAATAAACAAGAAAATGTCAAACAAAGATATCTTCATATTTTCAAAACAGCAAGAGTCCTGTGGTACCTTAAAGACTCTCAAATTTATTTGGGCATAAGCATCCGACGAAGTGGGTTTCCGTCCACGAAAGCTTATGCCCAAATAAATGTGTTAGTCTTCAACATGCCACAGGACTCCTGCTGTTTTGCTAAAAACAGACTAACATGGCTACCCCTCTGGAATTCATATTTTCAGGGATCCAATATTTCAAATATTGTATTTATACCTCATTTGGTAACAACTTTATGAGGAATTTTCTGAATAAACTAAACAAAAAGAAACTAAGGTTGCTTTAAAACCATCTTTTGAGTTGTAATTTTTTAAATGATCTATTTGGCATATATTCGGACATATAAGAGCTGCAGAGAGACTGCGTCTATTTTTTCAGTAAATCCTATGCAATACCCCCATGCTGATAACTCAACCTTTGAGGTAAAGTGTACTGACCCATAACTAATGGCAAACAGCAGGAGTTCTGTGTTTTATATTAAATCTCTATGGGTTGCCTTGGGAAAGTGGACACAAATTTAAAGTATTAAATGCATACAGGCAATAAGCAGACCTACCTCTCCACAAACGACTGGTGTCAATTTGGTGACAATTTCTTTCAAATCATAAAAAGCCTCACGGTTAGTTTCTCTAGATCAAGTGTTACTCAGTATAGGGAGATGTCAAACTGACTACAAAACACAGTCAACACAGTAAGGATAAGTGGCATTGCTCTTTTCAAGCAACAGTTTCCAGAAAATGACCATGCATAACTAGGATACAATTTTCTAAATGGGAAGAGAAAAATCTGTGTCAAAATGTACACAAACTCTGAGACCTTAATATAAAATTTTCATAGTTTTTCTTTCAACAAATCTCAGATAAGACCAATCCCCTTTCCCAATTCCTCATTTATAAAAGAACAAAACAGAAAACAGAAAAATACAGGCTAAAAGTTGACATCTTAAAGAATCAGAAAATTAATAAAATTATCATAAATAAGAAAAATCTGAATAGCAGTCAATAAAATGAGAAGTTAAACTGTGTCTTTCTGAACTTTACTAGTCTCCCAATAACATATTTTGGCTTTCTAATTTTCCTATTTTTTCTTTTATTGCTACTTAATCTCTCAATTAATCCGAAGCTAAAAATGTCGTAACCAAGGTTAAAACATGCTAGGAATCTTAATTTGGAATTGAACAAAAGCACCTTTCATGTTGCAGGAAGTTTTAAAGAAAAAAGTAAAATTAAAAATAATTAAATAGGTGTGGTAAGGCTATGGCAGGCGCTTCACATTGCTGACCAATGCTAAACACTGAAATTACTTCCATAAAATGTCTCCTTGGCAGCCAAACAGAAAAACATTTTGCCTCCTCAGCAGCTGGTGGAAGATGCTGAGGTGTTTATAGAAAGTTCAGACCAGGAATAAAATGCTAGGGGTTGTGGGAATGGAACAAGATGTTTAAGTACATAACAAGACCAACAATATCTAAGGTTTGTTTGTCAGATAACTATTTGAACAACAGAGATAGAGGCAGCTAATTAAAATCTACCCTTCCCATGTTTTCAGACTAGACCATTTCCATAATAGTGAAATAAGTGTGTGCCATCTCTTGATAAAGAATACAAATATTTCTTCTCTCTTTTTTGATTTATATCTAACTATATGGCAGATATGTGGGGAATTGTGTGAACTATTTAAAACCAGCAGCATTAATCACTTTCATGTTTACTGGCAATGTGCAATAGTATGTTTAAACCTAAAATCCACTACAGATACTGACTCTACTCTGAGAGAATACTTAGAAAAGTTAACACTAAGAAACTTAATTGTTCCAGTAATACAGGCTCATTTTCCACATTTTACCTGTAACCACTTTACTGTTCTAGTGGTGTGCTTAAATGAAATGATGTAAACTTCAAAGTGAGTGAGCAAACCATATTTCAGCATCAACTGAATGCATATGGTGGTTTTAATTTTTAAAAATGCTTAGAAATGTCAATGTGTGAACAGTTCCATTCATTGCTTTTATTAGCTGCTAAATTGTTCATCTTTTCATTAAAAGGTTAGCATATTAGGAAACTGAAGTGTGCTTTAAAATTTAGCTTTCAAAAAACTGAGTTGTCTCCATTAATAACATTTGAAACCATTAAAGCAGAAAAATTTTGTTACTGGAATCAGCAAGTACTTGTGGGAGAAGGGCTAGAACCACAAGGTTAGAAGATTTGTTGTGTAAAGATCTCTCTCTTTTCTATGAAGTTTGCAGCTGGAAGATCAGCACCTGAGATTTTAGGGAGAGGGCTGGTTGAGAGTATATAGTGGATTGTCCTAAAAAAAAATTTCAGTGTTCCTGGTGTTGATATTTTGTGCCCCTGAAATATATCCTTTACATAAAATAAAAGGTGATGTTGATTTTCTGAGCTGTTAACTATTATGTCTATCACCCAAGAAAATTGGGAATCTCAAACTCTCTAGTACCACTTATAGTTAGGTTACATTGCAAATCATTCACTTTTAATTTTGACTAGACTATAGAAATATCACCAGAAGAGATCAGACCAGTTTCATGGATGGCTCACTATTTTCAAAATCTGCAAGACTGAAGGAAACTACAAAAGTTTTAGAATAATTTTAATAAAAAACATATTTAGTTAACTATAAAATAAAAGTTGTTTGGTGAATAACTTCTCCCCAACTACAATTTTAGTTGAACTGATCCAGCATGCAAGCTGAATATAAAAGCAAGAAGAGCAGCTGGGAAATCAAAGTCCATGAAGTCCACTCCATCAAGTATTGTCATCAGGATAAACTGTACCTGAAAGGCTATACACACAGTAACTTGTAAAATAAAGCCTGAGCTTACACCGATATGGAAAAAAGGCATAAACTTCCATCTCAATAAAAAACCTCACATCAACAAAATTACTCGTGTAATGAAATCCCTTACAGACAACAAATTTCAATAGACTACAGAGAATGTTACAACAAAGAAAAAAACTAATAATTTTCAATCCTTCTGTGAAGGAGTTTCTGAATCTCACTTACATGAATACATAATTAGTGCCTTCTAATCATAAGCATTCAAAGAATCTCTCATTTGCTTAAATCAGAAGCAGCTCCTCCATACTGAATCTAGTTTTAAGGATTACCTTGCAAACTCATATTCCCTGTAAATAAAGCTTTCCTCCTCATTTTAGTAAACCAAAGTCACATATTGTCTGTAAAAACTCATCATTTACTTGAGACAAACCAAAAAACCCAACATTGGAGCACCAAAATCAGGAATATATTATTAAACAATTGGGACATTTAAAAATCTACATACCTTTAAAAAAAAAAAATCAACATTCCTATTACCAAAAGACAGTATTACAGAATAACACACACAGTAAATTATTTACACCATTCATAATAGCAGACAAAACAGACATTTGTGATGGGAGAAATCAATGTTTTTTAAAAAAAAACAAAACCCCAAACTAAACCTGACCTGTTAAAAACTCTGCCTCCCTGCTCCATTATTTTATATATTCAAGTTTTAATTTCAAACCAGATTTTATGAATATTTATACCTAAGGACAGTACAGTTACCCAACAGGTTGCTGTAATGTTCAAGGATCAAAAACTGTTCTTTGAGCACTGCAGGAAGGCTATCTCCTCTACACTTCCCCAAGTTTCCAAAATATTTCAAATGACAATTGACAGAAAGAACACTCTACTAAGTACTAGAAGAGGTGGTTATCACGACAGCACAACTATTAAATATATTTTTGGAAGGCAGAGATTTATTTGTAACAAATATTTTTCTTCAAGACCTTCTGCTTACATGTCTACCAGTTTTGGTCAGGATTTTATAAAGGACAATTTGCCCCCAAATTGTAGAGAATCGTGCAGGGTTTTGTTTTTTAAACTATGAGTGATTGTATGTGCATAATGTTACAGGATACAGATTACAGAACCTATGCCCACTGTGACTTCAGTAATGGCAGGATCAGTCAACTGAAAGGGCCGGACTGGGAAGCAAACCTTAGCACAAAGTCACAAGATCAGCAAAGCATAAACAGCATAGCCAAAAATGGTTCTCAAACACTCATTTCAGAGCATTTATCTTTTAACACATGTATCTGCAAGCAAGTCAATAAGATTAAGGAAAACAGCAAGAGATGCCATGTTATTAACCTAGTGTATTGTGTAATTCTTAATACAGAGTTACAGAAATAACCACACTAAAACTGTTAATTGTCTTTCAACAAAGATTTAGGGTGACTATATCCTCATCAACTACTGTATTCAAAGGCTCTGGAGTAATTTTTGATGGAAAAACCATCTCTTACACAAAAAGTTCATAATGTGAAAGGCTGCTACGGCTTTTGTCACCTGTTTCAAAGAAAAACAAAAATATAAACAGAAAAGTGTTTCTACATTTACACTGCAGTCAGCAAATACTAAGCTTTGCAGATCTTGAAAAATTATACAAGGCTTCATTGCACCAGATGGATACCTAACAAATAACACGAGTTCAGAAACAGGAAAGCACAGCTCCCTTATCAAGCACCAAAGGGTGTCCGTTGACAGGAATAGGTTAACTGCAAATGAAGAAAATCCATTTCAGTGCAATGCACATGTTCCCTCTATGCAAGGCTACCATCCATATAAGGAGGATAGAGGACTTTTGATAGGAAACCCTTTACTATGCAAAATAAACACTTTTCCCAGTTCACACCTCACCCTCATAATTGTGCTAACTTCACTTATTAAAGCCATAGAAAAGTTCTTGCCTTCTTATAGAGACCTTCAATATTTCAAACATACCAAATTAATTGGTTGTTTTAACTACTTATTTTTTCTGGCAGGCTGAATTACATAGGAGGTTGAATGACTGCATTAAAGGCCTTTGAGATTAAAAAAAAGGTTCATCTTACGACCTAATGAAATTGTGGACAGAAAAATTAAAAGTGAATGTGTGTGTTGAATGCTCCAGTAATGTATTTTGTAATATAGCTGCACCCTACTTCATTAATCAAACTTACATTATTTTCTGTAACGAAGTTTCAGCTCAGGAACCATGCAACTGAATATCAAGATGTGTGGTTGGTTTATTTAAAAGTAGTTAATCTTTTTCCTTTATGCAATCTCACCTGGAGCTCACTGCTTAAGGAGAGGTGAAGTAATATTCTCAGTCTCCATCCATTTCTCTCCCCGTGTAGATGGCTGGAAGACTCAACCTACACATCAGGGCAGACCAGTGTAAGCTTTGCCTGTCTCAATGCAATTTTCCATCCTCTCTTGCTTGAAACTCAAAATCACTACATCACCATGTCATTCACCACAACAGTCTCTGCATGAAATGAAGTTTCAATCTTAAACTGCTGCAATATTACACTATTGATCAGATAATGGACTCAGGTACTAGACCAGCTCATTTAACATTCTTAGGGCAGTCCGTCGTCGTTTATTCAGAGCAGGGTGTTAAAAACTAAATAGCTTTAAAACAAATCTGACTTGTTAGAAAGTCCACAAAAACCCATCATTCTACAAAGAGTTGATAATTTTCTGGCAGTACCTTAGCTGCACCTACAGATCAGCATGTTCATATACATACAGAACACTAACGTGCATTTTAAACTCAACAACCACCCAGAAGCAGTGGCTTGTGACACAAACCACTGGTAAGTGAGATCAATTAGTTTATGAAAAACCTCAAAAGAGCTTCATTAACATCCATTCACGGCGTTCAGCAGAGTAAATATTTATGAGATCTTCACTGGGGATGACACAGCTCTCAAATACCAACCCTTTGGAAGGTGAAAATAATACAAAGTAAATCTCACCATCCCAAACAGAAAGCAGCTGATGGATTATTTTACTTGTTACACAGATAGCATTAAAGACAGATTAGCCCCAGTCAAAAACATGACTTAAGCCTGCATTTAGAAGCCTGAGCAACTGCTCTTGAAAATGATGTGAAGGGGAAGCTGTCAATTTCTTTTGAATAAAAGTAAGTATCCACTCGCTGATGGCAGAGTCCTGCTTACTCATCACTGATGTGATACAATGACACAGCAAACCCTTTAATTATAAAATTATATGCACTAGACCAGTGGTTCTTAACCTTTCCAAACTACTGTACCCCTGAAGCCTGAGTCCCACCCCCACGGGGCTGAGGCATGTAACTTAGTTTCATGGCACCCCTGTGGCTCCAGGCAATTGCCTTTCTTGCCACCCCCAATACCAGCTCTGCACTTGCGACCCCTCTAAACCCCCAAGTTAAGAAACACTGCACTAGACTGTTCAAGACATCCCCAAATCTTGGGATTCAAGCCGTGGCTCTGAATCATTATGCTAGACAAGCCACTGCTTACTTTCTCCTTTGTTTAATAAACCTCTAATCCAGTGGGCTTTATGGAGACGGTACACGTGAAATACAATCAACGTGGTTTGTTATTAATCATATTTATTAAAGCAGTATCTAAGGACAACCAAGATCAGAGCACCCTATTGGGCTAGGCACTGTATAAAGTTGTAAACAGTCTCTGCCATGAAGAGCTCACAACTTAACTACTCAAGACAAAGAAAAAGGGAAAGGGATATAACATCAAGTCTTGTACAAAGCATTAGCTCTATCATTTTCCAAAGGAGAATGGGGGGCTGGGGGCATGACGGATTAGCTAAAGAGAAAAACAAAGGAAGGAATGGAGAGAAAAGTATGAGAACAGGTATGGTTCCAAAGAGTTTATTAAGACCCTTCCATGAAAAGTATGAAGGACGAAATGTACACTGAGCACTCACAGGACATTGGAAACAAATCTAATCACTTTCCTGTTCTCTTTCAGATAACGCCTGGCCTCTTCCACCTGACTTGTGCCCTGTCTGGTTATTTCTTGACGTCCTCTTTTCCACAGCATCCATCATGCATCTCTGCGCCATTTCCCTGGATCGTTATATTGCCATAAAAAAGCCAATCCAGGCCAGTCAGTACAACTCACGGGCAACAGCTCTCATCAAAATAACTGTAGTGTGGCTCATTTCAATAGGTATGTGGGACTTCTGAGATTGGGAAAGGATTCCAAGTCATTAGTTCAAAATTGGGGCAAGGCTGCAAATGGCAAAGTACTAGTGGACGGCAGCCTATATCAACTGAGCTGATCTCAGTCCATTTCCTAGTGAGCAGGTGGCTACGTCACAAAATCCATTTAACAGGTAGTAGCTGGCAGACTTATTGGGTTAAGGACTGAATGGGAATGAAGTTCAAACTTTTTTTCCCACCCATAGAAGGATGCGACACACTAAGGGATGAGGCAGCTTGCGTTGCAACTGCTGATGCTGTATCTTTCCTAGGGATGCGAGACTTTAGGTTCCAGCACCGTCAGACAGACACCTATCAGTAACAGATTTAATTTTAAACCTTGAAACAGCTGCTGTTGAAATTGCTGCCTCACTTAAAACTACCCAGGGAGAAAAAGCTGGACAATAGGATTGAGAATTTTGTTTTAATGCTGTACAGAAAGCAGGATAACTATGTAAAAATTTCATCTTTCATTCACTGATTCAAATAAGTGAGCTGCCAGTAACATTCATTTCAGAAATTGAGGTGTGCTGCCAAGATAAAAAAAAGGCAAAGTTTAAGTGTTTTAATTTTAAAAAAAAATGTATAAGTGAGGGGCAAATGTAATGGTTTATATTACACTTCTGAGTGTTTTCTGAACTCTTTGCATATGGCATGTTGCCCATCTTTAATCAGTTTGGGCATAAAATGTAAATATCAGACCATATCAGATTCAGAGATCAGAGGAGCAAAAGCATTTAGTCCAAATGACTTGTTTGCAATGACAGTAAGATACAGAAGCAGGCAGTGCTAGAAAAGCAAATAATGCCGTACAGAACAAGCAAGACCATGCCAAGAGCAGGAACAGTTTTTTTTCTGGTTAACTTAGGCTATTAAAGCAGCATAGGTGAAAAGATTTGATAACTGTGCTCTTGACCTATATATGCACTCCTAACAGGAACTCCCAATATGAAAACATTTAGAGGAGTACTTTGATGACTGGAGAAAAGATCTCTCTCTCTTTTAACTTGAGAAAGGGAACTGCAGTGGAGGCAAGATACTTAGAAGTTGACCTTTTAATACCTGATTTACTCTTCATCAACACTGAACTTTTTCATTTCTTCTTATCATAAAAAGTACCATGGTTTCTTGACTCAAAGGTTAATTTGATTCAGTCTCTGTTTTAAAATATTTGCTGTTTCCGAAGGTGTGTCTGTTGTTAAGGGAGGGATCAAGTGACTGAAGGCTAGGCCATTTCATTGCTTGCCGCTTTCGACAGACACCACTAAAAGGGCTGGAGAATGCAGGAATACAGTAAATCCCTAAGATTTCACTGAAAGATGTTGGAGAAAGTAGCATAAACAACCTTCATCAGACAGACAAGAACCTGTATTTGTCATTAGATAGACCTTTACCGACAGAAACGCTGTCTGTAATTTCAGTTAGAGAAAGTTCATTTACGACAAACCCTATGAGTTTTTTTTTTTTAATTAAAAAAAAAAAAGTAAAAAAACAACAAAGCTTCATTTAAAGATTCTAAATAGCTAGGAGACTTTAAACAACAAATCTCTAATGAGCACACACGGCATCTCTTTAACCAGTTGTATATTCAAGAGAGTCAACTCGGGTGAAAGGCTGCTCGTTGACTGAGTCTGATCACTCGATGTTCTTTAAGATTAAATAGAGACAAATTTTGTGTATTTTCCTGATCAGGTCTTCAGAAACCCCAAAAATTGCATTCAGGAAAGGTAGGAAATAGTAAGAAAAATGTTACTTCACTATTGCAACTGTTCCAGAGTTTAATTTAATATTAAGGTCTATCCTACTTCCTATACTGTTTATAGAGTTGGGGTCACCCTTAGTTAAAGAGGGCAAGCTTTTAATATTGAGCTTGCTGAATTAAAGCTCTGTTTACCCAAATCTCAAGCTAATTCTCTTAACTACAGATACTGCTCTGCTCACTTGTTTACTGTAGTTCTCAGAAATCACGCTCCCTTACGCACTCTGAAGCTGCAAAACCAAGGGAGAGATTGCAGATGATACCAAGCTGAATTATTTCTGTTTTTCTTCACTAGGCATTGCCATTCCAGTCCCGATCAGAGGTATAGAGGATGGAGACGGCAACTCCACAAACATCACATGTGTCCTGACACCCGAACGTTTCGGTGACTTCATCCTATACGGGTCACTAGCTGCTTTCTTTGTTCCGCTTGCAATTATGATAGTCACTTACTTTCTGACCATACAAGTGCTACGTAAGAAGGCCTACTTGATCAACAGGCCACCTCAGCGCCTAACCTGGTCTACTGTGTCTACCGTATTCCAAAGGGATGCAACATCTGGCTCATCGCCTGAAAAAGTGGCCATGTTAGATGGCTCCAGAAAGGACAAAGTTTCACCCAACACAAATGAAGAGATGTTCATACGCAGAATGTCCACTGCTGGAAAGAGGTCCGTGCAGACCATCACCAATGAACAAAGGGCCTCAAAAGTCCTGGGGATTGTATTTTTTCTTTTCTTATTGATGTGGTGCCCGTTCTTTATAACAAACATAACTTCGGTTCTGTGTGAATCCTGTAGCCAGGAAGTTATTCAAAGGCTCATGGAGATATTTGTTTGGATAGGATATGTATCCTCAGGGGTGAACCCTCTGGTCTACACACTCTTCAACAAGACATTCCGGGAGGCATTTGGCAGGTACATCACCTGCAATTATCGGACCACAAAGTCAGTGAAGGCTCTTCGGAAATGCTCCAGCAGGATCTCTTTCAGAAATTCAATGACAGAAAACTCCAAACTCTTTATGATGCATGGGATGCGAAATGGGATTAATCCCGTTATGTACCAGAGCCCAATGAGGCTTCATAGCTCACCCATCCAGTCATCGTCAGCCATTCTACTGGACACATTGCTGCTCACAGAGAATGAAGTTGAAAAAACAGAAGAACGAGTGAGCTATGTATAATGGAATGAAAACCATGCCCACAACTAATTATATTACTAAGTATTGTAGGTAAATATGCTATATGAGGATATAAATACTCTTCTGTTATTTATAACAAGCAAAATCTTACTGAACTTATATTATATTAATTCATCTCCTCTAAGACTATGGCTCCTTTATCCAGATTCTCCGCTACTTTATCAGTTTAAACAAATATCCCACTGAAGAGATAGCAATTTCATTCAGTTATAAACAGTGAATATCAGAGCACTGTAGTTTAGAAATAGTGGGAGATAAATAAAAGAAGCTGAGGCAACTCTTGAGTGTGTGACTTTAGTTTTCCACTATCCCCAGCCTTTTCAAAGTACATTTCTATGAAGAGTTTTATATACAAACACCACTTTAATGGTCTCCTTGATCTTATGCCTAAAGCAGACAGGACTCAAATAGGCTGGTATTCTGCCTAATATAGAAGGGATGAAACTAACAAGTGCGCACACGCTTGTTGAAATGCCAGAGTTTTGATTGAAACGTGTAAAGTATACAGAACATATGACCAGGGATCCTAGAAATCAGTTTGCCACAGAAAAACATGGAATTTGCATTTTTAAAGAGAACCTTTAGTTTTTAAATTTTGTGAAAAAATAAAAACATTAACTAAATTTTACTGAAAGCACCAGTGTCACTTATTCAATGCACGCAACCTCCCCCTCTTGTGGTTGCTTTTTGAAAGTGCTTTAAATTTACAGTGGAACCCCGTTTACCTGATCTAATTGGGACTGGGGCCAGATTAGATTGCCAATTCTCCTGGTTATCCGAATTTTTGGTTAAGAGCTTTCTATCCCTTATTTTAAGATGCGGGTGAGGGCAGACAGCCCCCGTTGCCGGAGCCCCTGCTGCTGTCAGCCATGTGCAGCTGGTGATTCAGTTAATACGAAGAGCCGGATTATGAAGGCTTAGATAAGCAGGTTCTACTGTATTATCAGCAAAACACTGTGTTCAGCTGATATCTATATATATCGTGGCTAGGGAAACTAAAGTTCAGTGTTTCATTTTAATCACAGAAAATCTTTTTAATTGGAGAATTTTGGGGGTTTTTATCATGGAAAACTAGGATCCCTGCATATGACTTTACAATAGCACACAAGGGATCAGCACGGCTTCTTACTGAGATACTCCTCTGCTGATTCTGTGTGTCCAACTATGAGGTAACATTGTTCTAGCAGCAGTAACCCACATGTGTTCTCCTCACTTCTATCGTGCTGGGGAGGAAAGGTACCATAGGAATATCCACTGATATCAGAGACAAATTTATCCCTGCCCATTGTATAACGAGATGGAAATTCCACACACTGAAATCACACCCGTGTTTTTTCCTGCATAGGGGAAAATCTCTTGCCTTATGGAATTATTTTTGCTCTCACACATGGGTATGTTATTTTCAGGTTACTCATGAATACTGAGCTGTTATCAGTTTATTTTATTTGAAGAAAAGCTGAGTTTTTTTTTTTTAAAAGGATGACATTTCACTTTTTTACTTTATCTCAGCAAAGGGGGAAGGGTCATGAATCTGAGAATGTTTCAACGTTACCTTAGTTATAATTGATTTAATAAGTCAAATTATCTTTTTGGCTCACTGTTCATGAATTAATTCCCCCCTCGCTGACCCAGTATTAACAGCCACCAAATAAAAAGGTAGAAAAGCCTTTTGGCAAGCCATTCCAATAGTTATTTGGTAGGAAAAATAACAGTGATGTTGGGAGAATTTTTACCTACAAAGGGATGTGTGCGGATAGGGAACCTTTTAAACCCTATGCGTGAAATCCTAGCCTCCATGAAGTAGATGGAATTCTGCCCAAGGCTTCTTGAGGGCTAAGATTTCAGTCTGAATACACAAGATGTACCAAACTGACTCTAGATTTTCGCTAAAATTTGCCCATCAGAAATGTAATCGCCTTAACTGGTGTCAGATGGCCTTAATAACAAGCTGATGGAGAAAGGTATCATTGAAATCAACTGATCAGTACTGGATCAGGCAGAGATCCTTTCAGTGGGTGGAGAAGAGGGGTGAAATCCAGAAGATTCAGCACAAACCTTGCCATCTATCCTGAACATTCATGCTTTCCCATTCTAACAGAATGCTTAAGGTATTTGCAGAATTTTAGACATATAATGCAGGCTTATTTGTAATGCCCATATTCATGTTTTATGTAAATATTTGTGTTATGGTATTGCCATAAAAACAAACAAGACCTACAAACGAACAATGGGGTTTCAGCATTTTGGTGGTTTCAGCCTTTCACCTCCTCAGATAAAGTTTGTGAAATTGCGGTGCACGAAGCAAGGACCTTTTAAAATGATTGGTACCAAGAGAGCAGATAGTTTGGTTACCAAGTTAGTATGAAGAGTAACTAGTAATGCTGATAGCTTTGTTCCTGACCAGTTAAAGCTCTTCAGGGTTTTTTTGTTTGTGGTTTTTTTTTGTTTTGTTTTTTTTTTAAGAGCAAGGGGAAGAGGCAGTCTTAAAATTAAGATCCAACAGATATAGGGAACTATAAAACCTAAAACTAGTAAAGTGGTTTTTACTCTTTTCTCTCTAACCACAGCCTATTCCTTCATTTTGATGCAATTATTGACTCAGACTTCAAGCTACACGAGCATGCATTAATGACGATAATGCACCCACAAGCATATTTAAATATTTATTAATTACCAGGGAAATAAATCAGGGTGAAACTCAAAGCACTTAGACCTTTAAGGCCTTAATTTATCAAAAGGAGAGAATAATATTGCGACTTTGAATTTATACAGCAACTCGTTAGAGGATGACAAAACCCTTCAAAATAGGGATGTCATTTTTGTACAAACAGGAAATTTGGGACAGAGAACACAGAGTGAGTGAGTGGCAGAGTATGAAAGAAAACCCCAAACCTTCCTGAATTCCAGCATCCTGCTCTAATGTCCGAGCATTGCCTACAAAAGGGAAGTTAGCAATGGTGGGAATGCCAGTTCAGCTCCTGCAGAGTGAGTAACGTTGGAAGCGCAAATGGAATTGGACAACTTGGCGTTTCAGGACTCATTCCTGCACCCTTTCAAGCCAGTGATCAGGTTCAGATGACATGGCGTTTAAAATGGTGTCAGTGGCTCCAAAAGCCGGCGCCAATGATGGACCTACCGGGACATTTCCACATCGCCTAGACCTGTACATAAATGCACCTCGACTCAATTAGAAAAAAACACGGATTCTTAATGAGAATGAAAGAATCTGAAATAATTTACATCTAACAACTTTCTGCAGTTTTTACAACACAGTCACACATGACACAAATCTACAAGTATGTTCTGCTAAAGAAAGGGAGTCCCTCACCTCCCTCAAAGAGCTGTAAAAACTAACGCAATGGCTACTGCCTAGCTGGGGGCTCAAAAACTTCTGACGGCTCCAAATGATTCCACTGTTTCTTCTTGGGAAGGAAATCATCTTCCCCAAAGGTATCTTAATTCTTACATTCTGCAGCCCCTCCATCATCTTTTCACAGTTTTCATTTATAATCTGTCTCAACTCCAGCTCAAAGCTTTTTTCTTTCTTTAAGCTTTTAAAGCTCCTTTTATAAGCTACTAAAGCCTATGTAAAATTATTTGGCTAGCCACAGAATGGAAAGCACTAAAGATAACATGTCCTTTCACATACATTTTATATAAAAGAGAACCTGAAATAACTGACAGAGAATTCCAGGAAAGTGTATTAAAAATGTGCTTCAGTGGTACTTATGTTACATTTTTCCTCCCTCCACCCATTAGGCAGGCTTTTTTTTTTAATAAATAAAAATAAATAAAAAAAATCAAACATTGGAATCCCTTTCTAACTACTCAAAATTTCTGCTAGAAATGTCGGTCATCATAAAGCCTAGTAGTAATGGTTGTCATAGCTGTGAATGGCAGCCAAACTTTAAGGGAGAAAAACTGATAATCAATAGCCTCAATTCAATCTGCATTATTTTAAACTAAATTTTTCTTCTAAAAATATTTGGAAGGTTAAAAAAAAAAAATCAGCCAATTTCATGTCTACACCCAAAAGCTTCTGATGGAAAATACTGCACACTATCACCCAGCTTATAAGGAGGATGCTCTGAAACCACAGTGGGGCAGAAATGTGATCCAATTCACATTTGCGGTGTTGTGGTAGTTATGTTGGCCCCCAGGATATTAGACACACAAGGTGCGTGAGGTAATGTCTTTTATTGCACAACTTCCACCGGTGAAAAAGACAGCTTTCGAGTTACACAGAGCTCCTCTTTGGTCAAATTCATAGGTGGACTGATCACAGAAGGCAAGCAGATATGCTAGAACAATTTGCAATCAAAGAAATATCAACCTTTGCGAGGGGGGGACATTTAAGAGGACAAACTAATCCAGCAAACAGTTCACTCTGGAACCACTGTCTAGCATTGTAACAGTGACAAGAGGCACCCAAACTAACTATTTGAGGAGCAAAGCAGGGATTCGTACAAATCAGCAAGTCATAAAAAACAGTCCTATGGCAGACAACTGCATCCATCCCTCATGCTGAAAGTGCGTGTCAGATGAAATTCTTCACCCTTCTTCAGGAACAACTGTTCTAGATTTAAAAAAACAAAACAAACCACAGCCCTCTAATGTGCTTCTGATGAAAGCTATTGGATGGCTAAGCAAAGTAAGTGGTTTTATTTATTCGTGTATACCCTAATCTGGGGGGGGGGGGGGGGGAAGGAGAAGGAGAAGAAGAAGTGTTGGCAGTGAGACAATACAGCAAAAGCACAGGCAGCAACAACAGAAATTTCTCCTCTCATTCTACCAACCACCTCAACTGTGGCCTAGATGTAATACCCTGAAGATAGGTAGGTCCCAGAACTTGGGCTGCAGCCTTACCCCGAATGTCTACACCGCAATTAAACAGACCTTTAGCCCAAGACCCGTGAGCCCGAATCACCTGGCACGGGCAGCTGCGGGTGTCTGATGGCAGTGTAGACATACTCACAGAGTGTGGGTATGGGTGGAGGGGAGGATATGAAGACAAGGATAAGGAATAAAAAAAGTCATATAGTGGATAGACGAGTTCTCATTTTAGCAACAGTATCTACAAGACTACAGAAGAACTAAAACAATTACCTCCACTAGTAAGATACGCTCTGATATGAAGGAACTGCTACAAGTTATTGTTGGAGGGTGAGCAATTTGTTAAATAGCAGCTAAATATTACACTGTGCATGGCGCAGACTAGTCATATGCATAGACAGTCCAGTTGCTAGCATCAGCCTGAAGTAGAATAAATTTGTTTGAAAAAGAATCCTTTTGCTGTCATTGCACATTTTCTTATAGCTACATTTCCAAGTGAGAAAGCTTTGCAATTCTCAACTTCTAGTACATATAGGTATCTGCATAAACAAAAGTGATTTATAAAGGTTTATAATGCAGTTAATCACTCACCAGCAAAACTCAAGCCCTTTTTTGGATGAAAGCTACCCTCTTTGTTTAACAAAAAAAAAAATCTTCTAAAAATTCCATTTAACCCTTAAGTTCTGAAACCTACACCAGTACCAAAAAAATAATCAGAGTTTAGGCTGCAACTCTCCTAATTCTTACAGGATATGGTCCATGTAACGCTAAATCAACAATCTGGAAACCCCTATTGGTCTCAGGTACAAAATGGAATATTAAGTTACGCAATTCCCAGTTTGCTTGACGTTTTTCTCTGTCACTTGAAACTCAGATTTGGTAGTTTAATTCTCTTTTTCAGTTACAAGACAAACAAGATGAAAACCTTAAAACTGAGTTACAATACCCACTGGACCTTCAGAACTGTTCCTTCAGAACTGTCATGCTCAATCATACTGTTATTTATTTCTTCCATTTTTAAAAATACATCTGCAGATGCTTATCCACTGCTCTGGCAGCATATCCCTTAAGTAAAAAATTACAACATCAACAAAGACAAAAGGACTCCTCATAAAAACATCCACCTCCACCCACAGCCTCCTTAACAACCTTAAAGAGGGGGATATTATGAGCTTTGCAGAATGTTCAGCAGTTAACAGATCTGGGATCTTGCAGCCCACGTTGGGGGGGAAGGGGAACAGGTTCTAAACTCAAGAAACACGCTCTACCCCGAACAATAGAGAATGTCCTCCCAGCATCTTCAGCACCTCTGCTGATCTCACCTGTGGTGGTGTACTATGAGGAAAGAGGGATCTCAGGCAAGCAGGGGCATGCCATTTTGGGTTTCATAGGTTAAAACCCAATATCCTGAATTCTATTCAGAAGCTTATTGGAAGCTAGGGAAGTTCACAGACCACAAGTCTTGTGTGCTCCCAATATGAACTCCACTTAAGGGGGCTACAGAATTCTGCATTAGCTTCAACTTCCAAATGGTCCCAAAATAAATAATTCCATACAAAAATACACAAAACAAATCTTTAACATGAAACCGCACAACATTCTGCCCCCCCCCCATCATCTCATGAGAGTCCTTCCCAGACATTTAAAAATAAAAAGAACAGTGTCCCTTTAAATGGAAAGTTCTTTATCCTATAATGAATCCTGTTTACATACACTTGCTTCTAAAAAGAGGATACTTTTATTTTACAAGAGCGAGGTTCAGTTCTCATAAAGTCACTAAACAGTGCATAACAAATTAATTTTATTTTGCAAAATACATGGGTATAATATTCTCCAGTAAATATCCAACAGCAAGTTTTTCTCCCCCAAATAAAAGTTATTAATTCTGCACCAAACCATTTCATTTCACGGTTCAAGTATCTCAGTATTTTCTCCCAACTTTACCATGGAACCTCCTTTTCTGAACAGTCCATTTTTAAATTATCAAATACAAAAAAAATTCTGCTAGCTAATTTCATGCATTATAATCCATTGCCTCACATTTTGTTTTGTCACTGTAATGAAATTTCACATTTACAATCTTACATAAGTTCTTTCACAAATACTAAACACTAGCTGGAATTTAAAAAAAAAAAAAAAGGAGCATACCAGACATAACCATGACAGTGTTTCTTTCCCTCCCATTATACAAGCTAGGATTTAGCAATTCTAAAAGATTTATGAGACGTGGAATGACCTCAACTCAAGAGAATATTTTAGGCTATAAAATATAAAGGAGAGTGTTACTCCACGAAGAAACAGTTTCAGGTCTCAAAGGGATAAAAACAGGTACAGACCTCTGAGCCCCCTAGCTTGGGTTTAAACTCACATCAGTCCACTTATGCAGCCTTGACAGTCCAGCCTACAATCAGGAGTTGAAGACACGGAGTAGAATTTTCAAAAAATGAATAAGTGATTTAGGAGTGTTAGTCCCATTTTCAAAGGTCTTGTCTACACACAAATTTCCCCCAGTGTGGATTCAGTTATACCAAAATCAAATTGCTTATACCAGTATAGTTTATTCTTGGAATAAGCTATATTAGCATAAGCACTTTTATATCTCTGCACCTGCATCCACACTAGGGCTTATCCCGATATAACCATTTTGATTTAAATCAAAGTTTTACTGATAGAACTTCCAAATGTAGATTAGACCTTAGACACTCATGAGAACAGCTGTGTAAATGATAGATTTTAGTTTGCTGGCATTCCCCCCCCAAAAAGGAAAAAAAAAAAAAAAAACAGGGAAAAGAATTAGTTGTGGGTTCACCTAAAGCAGATCTTTTTCAAACATTTCTGGTGAATCAAAAAGTCAAAAATATACATTTGTTCTGAGTTGAATTAAATGCTTAATTTGATCTGAGATATTTTGTTTTGATCTCTTTTTCCTTTATTTTTTTTAAGTGATAACATGAGAGGATTTAGAATTGAGAAGTCATCTAGAAATGAAAAGTCAAAAGGTTTCATTTTGAAAATGTCAATATGAAACTTATTTAAAGTGGTTTTCAAATAAAACAATTCACCAAAAACTACACAAATTCAGGAAATGTTTCAGTTGACCTGAATCTGCATATTTCACCAAAAATATTTCAGTCGAAAAATGTCACCCATCTCTACTTAGAAGAGTAAATCCCATTGTCTTTTAGTGAGAGTCAGGCTCCTAAATCACTTAGCACTTTTGAAAATGTTACCCATTGTATTAAAAATCCAATTTTTGGAATAAGTTTCCTTGTATTACTAACATGGACTCAGATTATTAAAGCTGATATATTTTTTAAGTACTAGATCATTTTAATGATGAATGCTATTTACTTTCTGCAAGACACTCTGCTTTGGTTATTGAAAATAGATTAGTCAGTTACACTAGTTTCTAATCATTTTCAGTTTCTGGTTCTCCTGTACTAATATAAGGCAAGAGCTACAAACGCTCAAGGAATTTTTAAATCCAAATAGTTTTAATATCTTTTTTCCCCTAAGTCATGAAGGCATGTCTGTTGCTATTAAGCTTTTGTTTGTTTTTAAGAAAAAAAGGTCTCTTTTAAAGGGAATCATGAAGACAAACAAAGATAAAATAGGTTGAAAGGTGGGAGGGTAAATAAAACCCTTTTAACCTTTTCTGTGCACGATTTAACAATTGGGAAAATTAGTTTCTCCAAATGTTTTCCCTTCCTGATTAACGTATCAAGAACATAATAGGTATAGATTATGATAGAATGTCACTTAGGTCTGCATTCAATTAGTCAGAAAAGTTACCATCTGCCTTTTGCACAAAGGCAGGCTACATGCGCCCCAGAAAAAAAGATTTTCCAAATCCTGAGGAGCAAGTCAGGTGTTTGGGTTTTGGGTTGGTTTTTTTTTTTTAAACCAGTCCTAAATTGTCAAGATGTTGAGGCTATTTATAAAAAATACCAAAAAAACAAGAAATCATTCATTAAATGCCCCTACTAGGATGAGTTCAGTGTAAGCTACATGAATTCCACTATCTAAAAAGACCTTGAAAATATTTCAGACTTTATTCATGCCTCCAAGCTGCTTTACAATAATATTTTACTTTGACAGAGCCTCCCTTAAGGATTCATGCATTTTAAAAATGAAGCTGTAAAATCCAAAACGTTCAAGCCCATGCCATTTTTGGCCTTATTAGCTACAGATGCTCATTACACTGAAACAAAGATTTCCCAGTATATAGTTTATTTTTAGAATGTAACACAGTAACATGAAATCCTTGGGAAAAAAAATAAGATTTAAGTAATAAATGCCCCATCGTTGTGAGGCTGTAAATTGCAGATGAAAAAGCCATATCAAGTTATATAGCTTCTCTCTTCCTTTCAGCCCAGCCACTGCAGGATTGGGCCCTACACAATATTCTCTGGTGCTTTGTCCAATCTGTTTTTGTATGTTCCAAACAGTGAGGCTGATACTGCTACATTCCTACAGATGCCATGCAAACATACAACTGTCATCCAAATATATAAGAACAGTTACACCCACGATAACGCACAGCTTCCCTGAGACCTGACATCTTGCTCTCTAATCTGATCAGAGTATCTCTCCCCCATCTGATTTCAGGGAAAAAAGGACTTGTTGAGCAAAGACCGGCCCCTCTTGCTACAGAAATGAAGACAAAGGCATTATTTCAATTGAATAATGAATTTCAATTTCAAATGAAGACAAAGGCATTCTTTTAAAGTGGAGCAAGTCCTCTCTCAGCTTTGGCTACTAATGTCTTTTTCCCCCCCCCCAGTACTTGAACAACTATTTACATGCACTTTACAAGGTCACCAGTCATCCTGAAGTCAGAGTAATATTTTAGCACTCTCTCCAGTGGCGATGCCACCTTTTCTGATAACCATTACCTTATTTCTTGCTTTAAGCACGGAGTTTTCTCCCTACCCCGCACCAACAGTGTTTTTTGTGCAAAAATATTTGTCAAGATAATTCCACCTGTCTGAATTTATGTTGGAACCTATTACGAAAGTCAAACTCACTACAGGTGGGAAAAAAGGGATTCATAGATTTTAAAGGATAGAACGGACCACTGTAATCATTGAGTATGACCTCCTGTATAACAGGTCATAAATTTCACCCTGTAATTCCTGTGTCAAGTCTAATAACTTGTGGTTGAACTAGAGCATCTCTTTCTAAGAGACACCCAATCTTGATTTAAAGTTTTCAAGTGATAGAGAATGTACCACCTCCTTCCATAGGTTGTTCCCCTTAATTACCCTTGCTGTTAAACGTTTCCTGGATCACAAACAGGTTATGCTTTTAAAAAAAAACAAAAAACAAAATCTGTTAATTATTTTGAGTTAGAGTTCTCAGTGCTGATACTTTCAAAAAATTTAATGTCAGCTATACATTTTATTCTATTTCACTGTGGCAGTTACAGTGCCTCCAGTACAAAAGCCAAATACACACCCAACCCCCCCATCCATACGGAACTCACAGGGAGTAACCAATGTCAGAATTAGCTCCATGAAGAATTATTTTCAGGGATCTGTTATACACATCCTACTGTATACACCCAGTTTTTCCTAGGTATAAAACATATAAAGGAAGTATCCATTTGACCAAGGGTTGTGATCTTAAGGAAAGTTAATTTATTAAACCAACGACCTTTCAAGCACTGAAAAAACAACTAATTAGGAATACATGACACATGAACTAATCTGAGAACCACAATATTCTGCTGCATACTGGTTATATGATAAAACTTCCCTTTGTTCAGTAATCTTTTTGGCATCATGCAAATGTTTAACTGTGACGTCATTTCAGACCGGATAGCTAACACAATATCATGTACTCAAAAAAGAAAAGTCAAGCTGTTTTTATCTTTGTTAAGAATACGCTGTAGGACTTGTTTACAGATGTACTTGTAGTCTAAGGGGAAAATATGTTTAATAGCTTGACTGGAGTCCTGTGACGGGACTATTAACAATAATTGTCCTACGCTAGTAGCATTAAATGCCTAGGGAAAACAAATCATTAGGCAAATCCATTTTCCTATTTTGAGATCACTGTCACATTTTTCATGTCAGATGTGTAGAGAGTTCTACATGCCCTTTTCCTGTGAAAGCCTTGATCATACTCCAGCACTTAAGATGAAACATGTCTTATCCAGCTTGGGGCTTGACCCATGTACTCAGAGACTAGGTCTAATAAAAAGTTAAGGCTTTTTCAAGTCAAACAGGGGACAGCTCCCATTAAGAATTAACTTGCAAAAGAGCAACAACTCCCAGCTGCATGTGAAACATCAGAGAACCCAACAGTTCATTGAACCTTGCTAGTAGTTGGTACCCACTTCTCTAGTGGCTCTCCAAAGCAAGCACATCCAATTAGCCTCTAGCAACCCACTGATGTTACTTTAGGTCTGAATTTATGCAGATTTAGGAAACAGCCCACCTGCTCTTTGCACATCTACAAGTGGAAGATGCTGCAAGGACCACAGAACAGAGTTAGCAGAAAGTTGACGATATTTTCAAAGGGGAAAGGCAATTAAACTGGGGGGGGGGAGCGGGGGGGAAAAGGCGGCTGACTATACCATTTTTTAAAAACTGCTAAATAAGGGGCTCAGCATTAGAGTGGGCCAGTAGATAAGCTTTATGCCTCCAAAAGGCAGTGAGAGATCAGCCCATCCTTTGCTAACAATCAGAAGATGAGACTGATGCTGCCATTCTAACCGACGCCAGCGTCTGGAATGGCAGAGGTGCTGCAGCTCAGGAAACAGGGCTAAGAAGTGTGTAAAGCACTACCTAAAAGGCATCTTAACGTTGTCCAAAGCACTATCACTGTTTCCTCCTTCCCACAACAAGCCCAAAGGCACGCTGCAGTAACCAGCTCCTGAACCGGCTACCTCAGCATAAAGGGCAAGCTGAGTTTTAGCAGTTTAGAGACTGATCTCCCCCTCATGCTGCAGTCCAGCTTGCTCACCTCCACTGAGTACAAAATAGGTGTAACACATAAACACGCAAGGGCTTGGATTCCTGATTTTCCGAGGGGCTGGGCACCTACAATTCTGGAGTTGATAAAGCAAGCTAACTCAGGTCATTGCTTTCTAAGACAGCAGAAGCCACAGTTTATAAATAAATGTTATTTAATACCATGTGAGAATATCTTGGTCTTTAATCCTCCAGTGTGTAAGAGCAGAGGCAGGACAGGATTTCTAGTAGTTTCAGGGTACATGCATGGATATCTTGATTCTGTTCAATTCTTCATCTCTAGCTGACGGGTTTTCACAGATCCCAGTGGCAGAAGAGACCACTGTGATCATCTAGTCTATCATCCTGTTTAACACAGGCCTTAGGACATTCCCCAAAATAATTCCTAAAGCATAACTTAGAAAAATATCCAATTTTGATTTAAAAATGGTCAGTGATGGAGAATCCACCACAACCCTTGGTAAATGATTCCAATGTTAATTATCCTCATTGTCAAAATGTACACCCTATTTCCAGTCTGGGTTTGTCTAGTTTCAAGTCCCAGTCATTGGATTGTGTTTTACCTGTCTCTGCTAGACTGAAGAGCCCGTGACTGAATATTTGTTCCTCACGTAGGTACTTACAGACTGTGATCAAGTCACCCCTTAACCTTCTCTTTGTTAAGCTAAACAGATTGAGCTCCTGGAATCTCACTATAAGTCATGTTTTCTAACCCTTTAATAATCATTCTTGTGGCTCTTCTCTGAACCCCCTCCAATTTATCAACTTCCTTCTTGAATGGTGGACACCAGAACTGGACACAGTATTCCAGCAGCAGTTTCACCAGTGCCAAATACAGAGGTAAAATAACCTCTGCTCCTACTCAAGATTCCCCTGCTAAGCATCCAAGGACTACATCCAATTCTTGGTAGAACAGGAGCCAAGCCAGGCCAGGCCCTGCCTGGTGGCCTAGTATTTAGGGCTCCCCACTACCATATTGGTTCAGAGTCAGGGCAAATGCTGCACCCGGGAAAGGACGTGGAACAGATTAAGGACAGGAATGAAGGTAAGAACAGGTTCAAGATTTCCAGCTCACCTGACTAGATTTTAGCATGCACAAGATCTGTAGCGTAGTTTAAAGCAATGCCATGTGCCATGCAGGTGGTCCTATTCTTACCGCTCACTGGGGAGAGGGGAAAGGGGAGCATGTGCTGTGGCATGTCAAATTTAGGGATGGACGCAACAACAGAAAATAAAAAGATACCTGCAGAAACAGGCCAATATCTAGTGCCCCACAGAGATGTCAGGATACAGTAAATGGTTTAGATCAGAGCCCTGAAAGCCTCCCAGTGCGGCAGGAAGTTATCCATTACCAATTATGTTTTGTGTTGGTGGAGAAGGGAAAACAACACTGAGATCAGGAAGCAAAAATGTTCTGCCAGAACCTGTTTGGATGAAAGTTCCCTTCAAGAATGGAAGGAGCGTGTGGAATTTTTCTTTTGTATACAGAAAGAGGTCAATTAAACAGTACCAGTTGGTTCCCTGTGTGGTAAAGAATGGGTTGTGCCCATGTGCATGGTAGAACCGCTCTTGGGAGACACCTGCTGCCCATGCAAGGAATTCAGAATACTTATAAACTGATTGAGTTCACTACGACAACCAACAAGCACTGAAGTCTTGGATCACACACACAAGAACTAAAATGAGTATTTTTCAGACTAGGAATAGGTCTATTTTGTAACCTGTGACCAAGAGTTTCATGTGACTAGTGATTTGTGGTAACCCCGTTTTTGGACACCCAGCTTTAGGCACTTTTGAGAGGCCTGAACTTCAGAAGGTGTGGATTAATTCTTCTTTGATTTACTGGCATTCTGTAAATAAAGAGCTTAAAAGGTAAACTCCTAAAATTAAAATGACCACGCAATTAGATCTGACAACATACTGCATGTCAATTCACGCCCTTCTTATCTATTCAAAATGTCTCTGCTAAAGTCTTCTTGGCTCGTTGCTCTGATTACATCACCTCTTCTTTTTAAATCCCTCCTTTGGCTCTCCCAAATCCACTACATCAACACAAATGTCTGGTCTTCTGTGACAAAGTTCTACATATTTTTGCCTCACCCTACCTGTGTGCCCTATTATTGGAAGGTCTATTCCAGCCTTCGCTCCATCAGGGACACGAGCCTCCGCTGCCCAATTATCTGATAAGCACTTCTGTTTTCTCCTACATCGTCCCTTATGAGTGGTGAAAGTTCCTAGTCAAAACCCAAAAAGCTAGCCCCTTACTCTCCTCCAAGTCCCTCCTCAAAACTCACTGTCTCCATAGCGTGTTTGGGGAAACAGCAACCTGACAAATGCAAGGCAGGGGAAAGCTGCAATCATTCTCCTGACCGGCTAAGAATTGTGTGTCCCCTATTATATTTGTTATCCTGTCTCCCAGACACCACCGCAACTTCTTTGTCTCATCCAACTGCTATGCCTTTGTCTTATAAACCGGGCCTGATATTTGTGATACGTTTGAGCAAAATGGGGCGCAATCTAGTTATGGTCTTTATACATACCGCAACAAGCGTTAAATAATGATGCATGTATTTTTTTCTTCTCCTTAAAACAGCCCATAACATGATAATACTTCACATCTTAATATTTTTCACCTCCACCTCTCACTGCACTTTACAAAAGCAAATATCATTATCCCCATTTTAAAAATGGGACGCACACACCAGAAAGTCAGTGGCAGTGTAGGAAGTAGAATCCAGATGGCTTTCCAGTCCTTCTAGCTGTCATTCACACCAAGGCCTGCTCCACTAACTGTCTGAACAGTAACTCTCTTGCTTCACCATGGACTGTTCAGTGATTTTTAAGGGGTCTTTTTACTGAAATACCATGCTGTTTATCTCCTTTAAGAAGAAGAAATAGTTGTTGTTCAGAAAGAAGGCATGGCCCTCTCCCCTTAGGGCTGGCTACGCTGCCTCTAACAGACTGAGTGACCGAACTAGAGTGGAACTGGGGACTGTGCTGTACCCAGGCCTCTGGAGGTCTGTTTACACAGCAGAGAGAAACCCGAGGCTGCCTGGCCCATGCCAGCTGACTTGGGCTCACTAGGCTTGGGTGGTGGGGCAGTTTCGCTGCTGATTAGACTTCCAGGCTCAGACTGGAGCCTGAGCTCCCACCTCCCACGGTCCGAAAGCCCGGGCTCCAGTCCGAGCCCAGATGTCTATCCAGCAATGAAAAAGAGCCGCAGCCCAAGTCAGCTAGTACAGGCTGGCCGTGGGCGTCTAGCTGCTGCGTAGACATACCCGGCAGAGCATTAACATTATGTCACCAAACCAGCCCATGTGCTACTTTGTATCATTTGAAGAAAGTGCTTATCCCCCTTATGCACAACCCTCTATTCTTGCCTGCATTTTTTGCCACTAATTTCCCTGGAAATACCTGCAAAGCGCCCTATGAAGACTCCTCAACACTGCATCTAGGACATCCACCCGGTGATCAGCAGATCTTTTGGTGAAGCTTACAATGACGTAGCAGAGCAGAGGCAGCTAACAGTGATTTAGCTTCTTCTGGTTTCATATCAACATGTGTGAAACCACAGATAAAGTTCCTTGTGACAGATACTGCGTGTGGTTGCAATATCTTTCAGGACCAGATCTTATTTTACACTGAAAACCTGAAAGCCTCAAAAAGCCATTATATGGAGATAGGCCAGACAGTACGAGCTATAGAATATTCACAGCCCTTCGTACCAATACAGATGATCTATGTGTATTTGTATGTTCCTGGAATCACGGGGAATTAGAGCAAAATCCCAAGGCTGGCTTTGAAGCTTGGCCACCTAGCAGATAGGAGAAAGAACTGGTTTACCTGTTTTCAAGAGGCCAGGAGTCAAAGCAAGACTTCTGGCATAAGATGCTGAATTTAAACAGACTCAGAGTCTTCCTTTTGATTCAGCAAATGGACAAGACTTTTGGTCCTGGGGGGAGGAAGAGGGTAGGAAGAACTCTTATTGAAGGGTTGGAAGGCCTTTGGCCTACCAGGACCCAATAGGACTGATCAATAACTACTGGGTATGTTTAGTAAACATGTAAATCCCTTTATTGTTTTTAAATGTTTTCCCTGTGATGCTTTTGCCCTAAGAAGAAATGTAATCTGTTTGTGAAGGCTGCTTGGTAACTTGTGGAGGCCCTGGAAAAAGTAAACCACAGTTGCTGGACCCTAGTCTGATCTGTTGGGGAAATCACAGTGAGATGCAGAGGTACTGCAAGCCTAACCCCCCCGACCTGAATGTAGAGACACCAGTCTCTGCTGGAGAGAGGTGACGGCTAAGACACTGAAATGTTAATTGGGCTCCCTTGCAGAGGTTAAGGGGAGGGGGAGTCAAAGGTGCAGATAACCCTGAAACTGTGTTTCTTCACAACATGTTTCTTCTACAGCCAGATGGAAGGCCCATAATTAAATATTTTGCCTTCCCAGGAGTTGATTCTTTGGGGGCTTGGAGTTAAGCAGAGAGACACACTCAGCTCTTGGGACAGCAACTGTTCTACATTAATGCTTTGCATTACTGCTGCTCGTGGAGATGTCTGCTGCCCACTCTCCTCAGCCAGAAAGACAGCTGTTCCAATGAGGAAGTGTGGGTAAGTAAACAGGGAATCCCAGAAAGCACAAGAGAGGCTGCCCAGGGGAAAGTGATGGGAGTACCTGCATGCAAAGGCTGACATTGAAAACTTTTATTCGTTTATTTGGATACTTTCACAGATGGGACATTAGCTCACATCACATCCTGTATCTATGATGCAACCAGCAAGCTTAGTAACTGGGCAATCGTCCTCTCTCATTTCTTCATTAATAAGCAGAGCTTGTTTTCACTCATTATCCCCAACACCCTACTCTTGTTAATACACTATTAGTGTGAGCATTAGGTGAAAAAACACAAGGGTTTATGGCAAAGCACAGGACTGGGAGCCAGCAGATTCAGCTCTTTCATAGACTTGCTGGATGAACTTGGGCAAGTCACATCACCCTTTTGTGCCTCAGTTTCCTCGACTGTCAAATTAGGTTGACGCATACCTAACTCTCAGGGATCTAGTCCAAATTCATTAAGCGTTTTGAGATTGCCAGACAAAAGGCAACATAGTACAGCAAAGTATTAGTAATAAAATCTTGCTTAGTATAACACATTTCACTCAGAATTACCCTATGTGTTGTGCAGACTGCAGACCCACTCTAGACATGGGCACTCAAAGGTGGGATTTAGGTGCCTAGAAAGGGATTAGCATACCGACATACAAGAATGATAAATTCAAGTCTGAAACTTTGCCTCCCATGGTTAACATATGAATGAAAATTTCAGGCCACGTTTCCATCTTCCCAAGTTGATAAATACACACGCCTACAGCGTTATAACGTGCTACCCACAGAATCAGAGTAAGAGTGATCTGACATTAGATAAGACAGCTAAAAAATATTTGCTCCTACAATTTCAGAACATGAAAGACTTACTTGAAAGCACATGTCCCATCTTGGCATAACACGCTGCATAACTAAAAGGTGGTTTTAAAATGTGGAGGTTATTTTTAACAAAGGCTTATTTTCAAAATAATATCCTGTCATCTAAGTTAGTTCTAGAGAAGTAACTGTTTCCGGTAATATTTTCAGCCGACACATTTGTTTTGGAAGTGTCATCTCCAGGGTGTCTGGTAAGAGACAGTATATCTGACTCTTAATTAACTTATTTTGCAAATGGAATAAGGAATCCAAGTTTGCCAACTTCATCTCACTCTGTTCAGGTAATTGGGCCATACATCTAGAGATCTCCTGAAAAGCTCATTAAGTGGTCTCCTGAATATTTATTCAGGAAGTCTAGTGCTACAAATGATTGCGGTTTCTTTAAAAAATGTTACTTTATCCTATATGCACTGAGCAAAACTGCTGTTCAAGTGTAACTCATCCATTATCTGATACAACCAGATACATTCCCTAAATCACACTCCCTGTAACTAGACTTCACTTGCTTAATTCCACTTGGCAACTCACTGTGGAAAATTTCAATAAGAGTTTAATGAAAGACACAGAGAAGTTTTACATGCTAGAGCTTCTCAGAAACTTACTTTAATCCCCTATTTCCCTCATACGCAATGAGTCAGAGGCTACGTATGTTATATCCAATGGTTCCTGTAAAGCACGTAAGAGTTGGTACCAGCTCAAAGGGTCACTTTTTATTTTCTCTATACTTGGCATATTAGATTTAGGCCAGTTTCTCCTTAAAACGTGTAAGGAAACTGCAACTTTCACTTCAAGTGTATGATTACCCTCCAAACACCCCAAAAGTGGGTCAAAGCCACTGAGAGGAAATTCAAAATACTATATCAGTCAAAGATTTATACTGAACAGATCTGTGCTCAAAGTACACATTTTGCCCCAAAATGCCATTTCCCACATGTAGCTTCACCATACCAGGGTACTGGGCAGTTTCAGATTACTTCTCACGAGGGAAAACACCACCATTCACAATGCAAAGTCGCACGAGTCATTTTTAATTCTATTGATATCTCACCCTAGTAAATACCCATATGTCCACTGGCCTGTGAAATGCACACAATGGTTCCTCAGTAAAATTAAGCCCCATAATTACAGGAGAGGGGTTCTAGTGTTGACTGAGATTTTATTCTCTTCTAATCTACATGTTTCCAACTTCCATTTAGTTAGCAACTGATTCAGACAGTGAGATGGATCAAGAACGCATACTTTCAAAACACATCTCCCGGACAAATCAAATTGAAGGCTGAAGAACTGATGCAGTTAGAAATTGTACCTGAACAGAATGAATCCAAGGGACTCAACTGCTGCCCGCCTCACATCATCGTTGACATCACTCACCTATACAAGAGGAAACAGGAAGTTAAGAGAACGGTTCAAACCCCCAACTACTCGGCAACATTTCGGGTCAGCTCTCATGCATCTGATTTGATCTGAAATATAGGCCTGGGATTACAGAGATAGAAAAATTAACAGTTACATTCAGCAAGGTACTTACCCTTGGCTGAAATAGACTCACAAAAATCTACCATTCCCACACTGCGACATGTTTTAAGCCCTATTCTTTCAGATCACAGACCTATTAGTCAGAAAGAGTTGACACCCTCCATGTTTTAGCGGCTAACCTGTTTCTGCTCAGCATAATAAATTGTTATGAGGGTTATTGGGAGCAGAGGATTATTAGGTCCAGCTAGCAACAACTCTGGGGCTATGTTGTACTTTTTAGCCCAGTACTGCTTTAAGCAATAATGGAGTTTGTTTATTCTTTTGCTGAATGTCTTTAGCCTTAATGTTTGCAAACCCAATGATTTCTAATCCTAGTGTTTCCAGTAAGCAAAGAGAAGCCACTCATTCCCTTTACATCACTGCTTTACATTAGAATATTAACATTACAGCTACCAAGTTCTGTCAGTGGACTGTGTTTATTTGCTGCCACCGCCCTGGCTATCCCATTACCTGCCCCAGTCTTCGCAGAACTTACGGCAACATGCAGCAGACGTCTGATTGCCTTGTTGTTCCCTGAGCCACAGTAAGCCATAGCTACAGTGTACATTCCTGAACGACGGAGGATTGGATCCTGGAAGACAGAGTGTGCTTCAATATTTACTTTCTACAGACACCACTAGGATTCAGTAATTCAGATTCAAAGTCTACTCAATTCCTGAGCTCTTAAGCTGCTGACAAGGGGGACAATGGAGCATGAGCACCTGTCCAGTAGGCATGGGACACGCCAGGTGGGAATGCATTTGGTCACTCGCACCCCAGTAGGATTGGCACTAATGATCTAGAGGTAAAAAGCATCATAAGCTGTAAATTGTCCACCCTCTTCAGAGTAACTCTACTGACCACTGCCACACATCACCAACAGGTGCATCAATGCATTCAGGTACTTGGAGTGACAGTGATTACCATAACCAAAGCTGGAGATTTCAGAAGGGGGCATGGGGAAGTCTCTGAAACAAACTACGACGGTATCGAAATGCAGTCACACTCACCTTATCTCTGCAGAGACTCTCTATGAGGGCATCTGCTTCCTCCATCCTCCCGTACATCACCAAAGCAATGCCGACAGCCAGGCCCCGCAAGATCTTTTCATGCTGGGTTTCCTGTGCATAGCCAACCATGTCCTCAATAGCCTGAGCATTTTTAGATCCTAGCATAACCAGCCCCAAGGCCAGACCAGCTGCTTCACCTGCACAGAAGAAAAAAGAATCAGTAAAGCATGCAGAGCTCCCAAAACAGGTTCATGTCTCAATTCCTATGTAAATACAATATCCAGAGGCCTCTCATCCTACTGAGATACAGGATTTCCAGACACTGATGTGCCCAGCAGACCTGCTGCTCAGAATGGTGTTTGCTCACTCCCCAAAGCTACAGAATGCAAGGAAGAATACTTCTAAAGGAAAATGGCTAATGTATACCCATGATGCTTGCACAGAGCCACGCTAGCAGAAGCCTCAAATAGACAGCAGTATAATAAGATCACTCACTGGGAAATACTATAAAGGACTGCCTAAAAAGAAGCATCAGGTCACAATTATAGTCCCTGCAATGCTTCCGCTAATCTTCTCAAGGCAGAGGCTGTCTCTTGCTAGGTGTCTGTACACTATCCAATACAACAAGGCCAATGTGCATTACTGTCATATAAACAAAATAAAAAAGCCTTGTAGGTCATGAAAAGGCAAAGGCAGAGTTGCACGGGACACAGAAGCAACTTGGAAATAGACTATACTACTAGCAAGGTCTCAGATGGCTGTTTTAGATGAAGCATCTTTACCTGTCACGGCATCGTCCTGATAAAGGTTTGTTTTCAGCAGATCATACACATCCTGCCGTGCAGTTCCCATGGCAGCCAGACCCAGACCCAGGCTACCACCATGTCGCACAATCTAAAGAGAAGCATAACCATTTTCCTTCTTATTTTCAATGTATTACAATGGAAAGGTGTCTACTTCGGCTGAGGAAGCCAGAGCTTTAAGCTGGAAACCATTAGTGTATGACCCTACCCCCAAAATACCTAAAATGAGCGGTTGCCTCCTATTTATGAATTCCAAATGTACTTTTCCAGCCAGATGCAGCCAATCGCTTTCTCTGATCAAGAGATAAGCTATGTTCCCAAAGACAGCATGCAGATCTGCCCAGTAAGGGGGGGCTACCAGCCCAGTACAACAAATTTTCTAATGAAATATTCTTAGCACTCTTCCCAAAGAGTTATTTAAATAGGGCCACAATTATAGAGAGATATGCAATGGGCAAACTGTGTTGCACAAATAGACCCTGACTGGAAAAGTGTACAGGTATTCATAAGGCCCTCATCACCTTGTACTCTCTGAAGACATGAAGGAACAATACAGTATAAAATAAAGCCCAGAAATGAGTGTGATCTTTACAGCTAAAATGATTCACAGACCTAGTGGGAAACTTAGGAGATACCCTCAAAGAACATAAAGAAATTAAGAATGGCCATACGGGGCAGACCAATGGTCCATCTAGTCCAGTATCCAGTCTTTTGAAAGTGGCCAATGCCAGTTGCTTCAAAGGGAATGAAAAGAACACGGCAATTATCAAGTGATCCATCCTCTCAGGTCCAAACCCAGCATCTGGCAGTAAGAAGTTCAGGGACACCCAAAGCCTGGGGTTGGATTCCTGGCCATCTTGACTAATAGCCATTGATAGACCTACCCTTTATGAACTTATCTAATTCTTTTCTGAACCCAGTTATACTTTTGGCCTTCACTGCACCCTGTGGCAATGAGTTCCACAGGTTCATTGTGTGTTGTGTGAAGAAGTACATCCTTTTGTTTGTTTTAAACATGCTGCCTATTAATTTTATTGGGTGACCCCTGGCTCTTGTGTTATGTGAAGGGGTAAATAACACTTCCCTAGTCACTTTCTCCACACCATTCATGATTTTATAGACCTCGATCATATCTCCCCTCAGTCGTCTTTTTCAAGCTGAACAACCCCAGTCTTTTTAATCTCTCCTCATATGGAAGCTGTTCCATGCCCCTAATCATTTTTCTTTGCCTTCTCTGTACCTTTTCCAATTCTAATATATCTTTTTTAAGATGGTGCGACCAGAACTGCACACAGTATTCAAGACATGGGTGGAGCATGGATTTATATAGTGGCAGTATGATATTTTTCTGTTTTATCATCTATCCCTTTCCTAAGGAGAGAGGGAGGAAGTGTGCTGGGCAAACATTAATTAGGAGGCTGTTCCAAACATAAAGGTCAGTGTTGTAGAAGCCTGGGAGGGGTCAGGAGCAAATCCTTGCTGAAGCTCTGTTTACACGTAAGATACATAAAACCTAGTTTACAGCACAGTCACTTCAGCAATTTATTCCTTTGGTAGGTAATTGTTAGCCAAAAACAGAGAATACAGTAAATCTACCACTATAACAAAGGAGGGATGGGATAAAGTTATGCTGTAGGTGACAACAATAAACATTTATTCTGAAACAAATATAAAAATCCTTCCTAAAATCCCACTTGTATTACTAACAAGAAGGGTTTTAGGTTATTTGCTGTAGCCATTGTCTTAGTCATGCCCTTCTCCTGTTACCAGGCTGTGTATGACACTCAATTGTTGTATCATGTCTGATTTAAAGTGTAAGTGCTTAAAGGCCTGGTTAGTATGAAGCACCTAGGGCACTGTTGGGTATCAGAGAACACAATTAGGTTCTCTGTTAAACCTAGTACGCACATCATTGCTGGCATTCTTCAGCTGGTTCAGCAGATAGTCAATGATGTCACCGCCATGATTAGCATGAATCAGACCCAATGCATAGAGACCTCCGCCCTCTTGATAGGCTGACCCCGGAGAGGTGTCCTTGGGTAAGTATGTTGCCATTAATTGTAGAGCTTCCTTCTCATGACCCTGCAAGTTCATTGCCCAAACGGGTTAAGGAAAAGGAAAAATGAGAGGAGAAAGAAAACAGTGCTTAATTATGAAGACATTGTTATAATAGTTTAAACACTCAGCAGGAAACATTTGCATTAGCCACCAATTTCCATGATGTGGTCTCACATCAACCCTTCACAAACCTAACTTGTTCAACCTTTTAATGCTGGGTTCTTTACACTTCTGAACTATTTATTTACACAGAAGCATGTGACTACACTCTGGTCACATAGTCACTATCCAAAGCCAGTGCAAACAAATTTGGCACAGGACCCATATCTGGCCGAACAATCGGGATGCTTTAATTAAAGGTTCTAGTCCCATAAAGCAATTATAATAGTTTCCCACTATTTCAGACTGGCTTTTCCCAGATCTGAATTGGCAAGGTCTCCACCATCAACATCCCTCTGGAACATATCATCATACGAGGCTCAGCAACATCATGAAGCCACAAAATAAAGTAATAAAACCACAGACATAATTTAGGTAAATGGAAGCCACCATCCCCTGCAACGGATGCAGAGGAGGGGAGAAGAGTGGTCTCTGACTGTATAGTAGCAAAAAAGCCCCCATCTGAATTAAATTGGACAAACATCTGTCTAGATTACAGCTTCACTGCACCTATTCAAGGCTAGACATGACCTATCAGGGTTGGATTAGAGACAGATAATTAAATCCACCCCACCACAATGTAGTATTCACAGGTCCCTTCCATCCAAATGGTCCTCGTAAATGCTTTGCTCCACAGAAAGAGGATATATTTGGAAGATCATAATCATCTGTTCATTCACTGTATTCTTCTGTGCACTTAGGTTTTGCTTACATGATATGACCTTGTCTAGCCCAGTAGACATTATGGTATATGCATGTGTACACATACGTCAGAAAAAAACCAAAAACTGGAAATCAGCTGAGTCTTCACACATCTCTGTGATTAAGCTGCTGCCATGTGTATTTGATGTCTCTTAAAAACTAGATGTCCAGTTTATGGTATTTGGAAATGCTCATTAAAACATTACGCCCTGTCTACAGCACAAGTTTTAACAGTGGTTTTGTAAAGGTCCAATCACCTAAATTAGTTATAGGTAACATGATTCAGTTTGTGTCCACACAGCAACTGTTCTGCCATCAGAGACATGTTTGCATGTCCACAGGCTTCCTACGTACATTTGTACCAGTACATCTGGGGAAAGCCGGGCGGCTCTCCTATACTGCCTCAGCAGGGAGTGTGTGTCTGGAGAACATACACAAAGGGTGGCACCAGCAGTACATGGAGCAATGCACTCCGAGATATCCTGAGGTTCAACCAAACTGGTTACAAACACATGGTTAAATTGTCTGGATTGCAGTGCAAATAAAAAAAGTACCAAGCCACTGACAGAAGGACAACCATGGGCCAGCCAAGGGCTCTGGCATGGGTCAGGTACCATTAGCTGCCTTGGTTCCTAGCCAAGTATTAATCAGGCCATGCAAGGAAACAAACCACATTAACAGCCACCCTTATCAGTGACTGGTTGCAAATCCAGTTACAAGTTGGAGCGTGAACAGGACCTTGGTGTATAACACAGAATCCCCATTCCATTTCAATCCAAAAGAACAAGAAGCAATCCCAGCACTGGCATGTCAAGAGTTCACATTTAGGCACACAGAATGAATGCAGCATTACCTTATGAATGACACCCAGGCTGGCAGTAGCAGTGAATTTAGCCCAGTTAGTGGCTCTGGCCAGCCACTCCAAATTATCTCTGGAAGGAGAAAAGTCACGGGTTAAATACAGTTTCTTTAACACTCAATGACACATTTCATCAGGAAAAACTGCTGTCAAAACCGGCACCTGTTGGAGATGGAGAGAGGCAGCTTCCATTCACCACTCCCTAGAGCAGCCCTGATTTCTGGCTGGTCCCAGCTCATCCGCTGAACACTGGCAATCACCATACCGAACAGCAGCATTAAGTGACGACACAGAACTATATAACTACAGTCACGCTGGCTGGATAAGGGGGGCCCTTGAGGTGTATCCAGGAGCTCAGCATGACAACTACTATTTCAACAAGGGCTGTCAATTAATGGCAGTTAACTTGATTTAAAAAATTAATAGTGATTAATTGCAGCTTTAAATAGCACTGTTAAACAATATTAGAATACCAATTTAAACGTATTATGTTTTTTATATTTTTCTACATTTTGAAATATACTGATTTCAGTTATAAAACAGAATACAGAGTGTACAGTGCTCACTTTATATTTTTTATTACAAATATTTGCATTGTAAAAAAGATTAGTATTTTTTCAATTCACCTCATACAAATACTGTCGTGCAATCTTTTATCCTGAAAGTGCAATTTACAATGTAGATTTTTTTGTTACTTAATTGCACTCAAAAACAACAATGTAAATCTTTAGCGCCTACAAGTTCACTCAATCCTATTTCTTGTTCAGCCAATTGCTAAGGCAAACAAGTCTGTTTACATTTATAGGCGATAATGCCGCCCACTTCTTGTTTACAAAGTCACCTGAAAGTGAGAGAAGGTGTTTGCATAGCATTGTTGTAGCTGGCTTTGCAAGGACTTTACATGCCAGATTTGCTAAACATTTGTACACCACTTCACGCTTCGGACACCATTCCAGAGGACATGCTTCCATGTTGATGACAGTAGTTAAAAAAAATAATCCATTAATTAAATTTGTGACTGAACTCCTTGGGGGAGAATTGTATGCCACCTGCTCTGTGGTTTTACTCACATACTACCATATATTTCGTGTTATGGCAGTCTCAAATGACAACCAGCACATGTTGTTCAATTTAAGAATATTTTCACTGCAGATTTGACAAAACGCAAAGAAAGCACCTATGTGAGATTTCTAAAGAGAGCTACTACACTTGACTCAAGATTTAAGAATCTGAAGTATCTTCAAAATCTGAGACAGATGAGGTATGGAACATGCTGTCAAAAGTCTTAAAAGAGCAACACTCCGATGCAGAAACTACAGAATCCAAACCACCCAAAAAGAAAATGTTGGTGGCATCTGACTCAGATGATGAAAATGAACATGCATCAGTCCACACTGCTTTGGATCATTATCAAGCAGAACCCATCATCAGCATGGAAGCATGTCCTCTGGAATGGTGGCCATACGAATGTTTAGCATATCTGGCATGTAAATATCTTGCAATACTGGCTACAACAATGCTATGCGAACACCTGTTCTCACTTTCAGGTGACATTGTAAACGAGAAGCAGGGGAGCAATATCTCCCGTTAATGTAAACAAACTTGTTTGTCTTAGTGATTGGCTGAAAAAGAAGTAGGACTGAGCTGACTTGTAGGCTCTGAAGTTTTACATTGTTTTGTTTTTGAGAGCAGGTGGTAGGTTTTTTTTAACATAATTCTTCACTTGTGAATTCAACTTTCACGATAGAGACTGCACTACAGTACTTGTATGAGGCGAATTGAAAAAGCTATTTCTTGTTTCTTATTTACAGTGCAAATATTTGTAATAAAAAATAAATATAAAGTGAGCACTGTACACTCTGTATTGTGTTGTTATTGAAATCAATATTTTTGAAAATGTAGAAAACATCCAAAAATATTTAAATAAATGGGATTCTATTATTGTTTAACAGCGCAATTAACCCTGATTGATTTTTTTAAATTGCGCGATTAACCACAATTAATTTTTTCAATCGCTTGACAGCCCTGATTTCAACATCTCCAAAGACCTTGCTGCAGGCTGAGCAATCCTTCTAGACAGTGGATACTGTTCACCATGCAGCCCATCAGCGCTGTTTCCTGCTCAGCTGGAGGGGTTTGATCAGACAATCACTTTCTTTTTTCACCTCCCACAAGCTGATGTGGAATAATCTGACCCTCACACTCAGTCTCATCTTGATCTCTAATAGTCAGACACTGTTTAAGCCATAAAGCACAAAGTTTAATATCACTTTCAAAATTACAATTAAGTGTAGATACTCTGAATAGTCTTGATATCCAAGTAAATATCAGTCCCTTTTTGAATCTTGCTAAATTCTTGGCCACAATGACTTCCTGTGGCAGTGAGTTCCACAGTCTAATTACATGAAGTGGGAAAAGATATTTCATTCTATAAGTTTTGAATTTCCCACCTTTTCATTTCATTGAATGTCCCCCCTTGCTCTTGTGTTATGAGATAGGAGATTAGAAGCTCCTAATCTCCCTTCTTTAGACCATTCGTTATCTCAAACTTTTATCACATCCCCGCTTAGCCATCTCCATTCTAAGGGAAACAATTCCAACCTTTTCCTGCTCCTCACATGACAACTTTTCCCAGCCTCCTGATCATTACCATCACTTTGCTGATCCCCCTCTGGTTCTGCAATGTCCTTTTGGAGATGGGGAGACCAGTACTGCGCACACCATTCTAGCTCTTGGAATGCGAACTGGACTTCTTTGCAATGTATTACCTAAGGAACTGGTCACTGGTTGTCCCACAGTGCATAAAGGAGTTCGCTATAACCGTTGCTGTGTGGCACACAGAGTTCCGCACTGCATCCTGAAATAGCAAAACAGGCGAGTATTACTGAGAAGCAAGAAACAGGTTGCAGTAAGAGAGATTCACGACTAAGATGCACAGCTCTGCTCACTTTGGACTTGAGACTTATTTTTCTAGTACGATTAGATTGAGTTGTATTAAATAATCCCAACCTAACCAGGATCTTTTTCCTGATGGGGATGCATTGCTGGTTAATACACACTATCTAATCTCAACCCATTTCTTCCAGTGCAGACAAATCCTGTCTGTGAACTCCTGGAACAAAACAACACCACAAACTGAGAAGAGAATCCTCTCAAATGGCCAGGAGCTCCAGGAACCTACTGCTACACAGTAAGTGTTGCTGGCAGCAATTTCAAGCCCTTCCTAGAAGGCCATGCTGAACCACTATTCAAAAGAGCTTTATGCATTTCCAGTGCATTTAAAATGGAACCTTCCCAACAGAGGTTTACCTGCTTATAGCAACAGCTTCACACCACCCTCTGCTGAGGGCAGAAGTTACATTTCAGATTCAAATAATCTCTCTGTTGTGTGGTTTACAATAATCACTTGTCTTAAAGAACGGAGGGGACAAAACCTGCCATGAGCCCAAGGGCTGCACCTACTTTGCACATAAATTTTAAAACACACAGACCCAGACCCTCATTAGTATCTTCCATAGTGGAACAGAAATTGCTTGAGTTCACCAGTACATTCAGTTCATTCCCTGCATTAAAATACTGCAATTGAACAGCTTTATCTTCAACCTACAGCTGCAGGGAAAGGTGCCCACAAACCCCACCTCAGGATTCCCTGGGCCACACTTTGGGGGCTGATAGCTTTGGACCAGAAAGTGGGAACAAGCAGCCCTCCCTTAGTCTTGGAGTTTCAAGTTGTAAAATAATCTGTTGTGACCAATATACTAAACTAGATCTTTGGAAACAGAGAAACAGAATAAAAAGACTCCTCCAAGAGACATACAGGCCTTGCTAAAACCTAATGCTCCAAGGAGAGAGACTACATTCAGTATTGAAACACAGCCACCAGAAAACCTGTGATGAGTCCAGAAAGAAGACACAATCCAAAGGTCTCTTACCTTTGTGTTTTTGAGAATCATCAGGTCTGTATTGTTGTTTCGTATTAAAAACTGCAGGTGTAACTCAATAGCCATTTCGCCGCTTAAAATTTTTATCATTTTTGAAATCTGGTCCTTAGGCTCTGGGTTCTTCATGCACAAATTAAAAAAAAAAATAGGTCATCAGAATCCCTTCATTCCCCCAAAATCAAGCTCTGTTAAAACACTGGCCCACGAGACAGCTAGTAGACAGGCAGATTTACAGTATGCTCCCTGTCATGCACTAAGAGACCGGCACCTCTGGGAAGAGAAAAGGGCATGAATTCTTCCCTCAATGCATATACCCAGCTCTCAGAAATATTAATGGAAGTGCTTCCATGTACGGGGGTAGGAGACAGACCCCCAAGGTTAAATGCAGCCACTGAATTGAATGGAAGATATTGTGAAGAAACCCGCATCAAATGCCAAAGTGGCTCACCATGCTGCTTTGTTTGGTCTCTCATACCTTCAACAGATGAGAAGGAGAAAAGAATCTCCCCCAAGAAGCAGTCATCTATATTAACATTGTGCTTATATTTGGAAAGGACTCAAAGCAACAATACTTTGGGTGTCAGAGACTGCTTCTCAACCTGTGGCTACAACTGCTCCAGAAATCAGAACACACCTTAATTCAATGCAGAAGGTCAATGGAAGCGGATGGGCTGAAGCCACCCTGCCCCAACTTACAATGGCCGGGGCGGGAGAAGCCCAAGCTTATGACTTTTGGAACATCCTGCCAGTCACTGCTGCATTTCCACTGCCTGCATGTTTCCATTGCTCTGCTGGAGTAACCCATCCCCACAGCGCTAGATAACATCTGCAGGGTAAGTCTGTGTTTGGCATTCTCTCGCATAGGGCGGAAAGTACATTTGGGTCTCTTTGTAGCAGCTTTCTGTTAAAGACACCTGCTGAGCACGGCTAGTTTAGCCCTTCAACTAATCTCCTCAATTATTTCTTTTCTGATCTAGGGCAGATTAAGCTCAGGAATGCTTCAGGCCACAAAGATTGCTTCTGCATGCTTGCCCCGTGTCACAACCAGAGGTGATCATGCAGCAGAAACGAATTCAGGACACACTGCACCCAGAGTGCACCTGCTACTCACAGGCTCTTGGACGAAGTCAGGAGCTCCACCCTTTTGTTCCTTGCCTGAACTTAATTTCAGCAAATCTCTCTACTTACATTTGAACTAACAGAATTTCTCCCTTTCAGCTATCCACAAGAAAAGCTCAAAGATTCCCAAAACTAGTTCTCATGTGTGCATCTTGGGAGGGGTTATCACCTTTGGGTAGCATTTTATTTATTTCCTTTCCCCAGCCACAGAAACTGCAGGGTAGGCCGCTGCATTTGCTGCTTAGTGTGTTGAACTGCGATGTGTATGTATATTTACAGTGCTCCTGTCTTCGAACATACTTGAGAGAGCAAGCTGTACACCACAGAAATCTAACAAGCCAGCCAAGTAGCACAGCAATAGCACAATGTGCACTATTCCCAAACAGGGATCAGAACTCAAGCACCAAGCTCTGTCCTTCACTTTGGGCCATTAAGCATTGCAGGGGCAGAGGGTACAGCCCCCAGAGAAAGTGAGTGCCTTGTATTACTCTAGACTCCTTTTGGCATTCTAGAAGCAATGGCCAAACTGTCTCAGTCCAGAAAATTGCTGCTGAATGGCTTGGGGGCGAGAAGGCCGATTCACCGGCCAGTGCATCAGAACGAAGCTCCCAACAGCAGCAGAACTGCAGCCCTTTCCTTTGAGGAGGTATTTATTTCCTCAATACCAATACAGTCCAAATCAAGCAGATAAACCAGGTCCTCCTACCTGACCCCTTCCCCTGACCCAGGGTCTCCCATAGGAGCCTACCTGCTCCCTCTCTCTGAGCTGCTTGCTGGCCCTTTACCTTCAGACCAGATGACCTGCAGACTATCACCTGATCTCTGGCCTCAACCTATCACCTGGGGGGGAAGCTAATTTAGCTGCAGGCAGGGCTAAGACCAACTCCCTTAAAGGGTCACCCCATCCTGTGACAGGGAGGAAGAAGAGGAGATCTAAGCAAAATGTGTCTGCAAAGCTGAACACAGCACATTTGATTTCACAGAGTGGCACTCACAGATTCTGCAGACTTCGCAGCACAAGTGTTACTTGGCTTCTCTTCGGTTTCCATAGTGTCACTGAAATTAAAAAGAAAAAACAATTCACATCTCGAGACTGCCAAATGCTTTGGCAGCAGCTGAATATTGCATCCCAACACAGGAGACTGGTGTGTGAAGGTGATCCCCGGGGATAAAAGACCTTGGGCACATCACAGGGCTGACACACACAGGAATCGCAGCCTCCTCCTGCAATCTGAGCCATAGGGGAGTTCAGGATAAAAGGCTAGAGGAATTCTGGCCCCCCTGCTGGCTGGAAAGCGCACAGCTAGAGAAGCTTGAGTGGATTATGGGGCAGGGGAGATGTAAGAGAAAACCACTGGTGAAAATGAGTTTGGGAGTGAGACGTAGCAAGGGAATTACATCCATACTCAAAAGCCTAGGGGCCACCACTGTCAGTAAGGATGGACATAGTGATGGATGGGAAAGCAATCAAAGTCATTAAGCTGTCACTGAGACAAGGTCCTGATACACTTGTGTAGTGGAGGGAAATGTTCCATTTATCACTATATCCCAATGCCGTACAGATTCCCTCTGCCTGACATTTTTAAGCAAACTCAGGCTGTTTTTCAGTCTCTTTTGGGGAGTGCCGTGCCAGCCAGCACATTTCAGGCATCATCGGTATCTCTCACTGACATGGCTATATGGGCATTAAAAGCAAGTTGCAAGGGACAATTATTTCACATCTCACCGAGCAATGGCACCTTCAGAAGTGTAAGACTCTGCCAATGGTATGACAAGATGTTGGGAGAGGAATCTACCCAGGTCTCTCCAAGTGATCAAAATCTGAATTTCCAATCCTCAAGGGAGAGGGCTGCTGGCCCTCACAATGCAATCTTCAGAGCTCAGAGAGGACTGCGCAAGGCCAGCCATTGCACAGACTGACTTTTAAATTGCTTTGTGGGTATCTAGTCCATCTTACTATGGGATACCCCCACTGGGGAACATCTACCTGCTACAGATGCATTCTTGCCTGAAGAAACGAAGGTGTTTGGAACCAATTTCCTACATTTCCATAGGCCCTTGTGTTCGGTAGGCTTGGTTTGACCACAGTCCCCATTAAATGCTAATTAATTAGACGCGGGTGCTTGTCTGGCAGCTCCAGAGGTTAAAGAACAGGCACAGCAAGAACAGCAGGTACTACAAGGTTCCTCCTCAAGGCTGCACCCACAAGCCTCCATCTTAACCTGGAGAAGGCCACCTCTAAGAATGAGAGAGTAGTTCCGTCTTCATGACATTCAGGTGCCTTCTGAGGGACCAAAGGGGAGATGAAATGAAGCGACTAATTAGCACCTATTGTGGGGACACCTTGTATGATGTGGACATCTGGTCACAGACGGCTGAACAGGACTCAGATGGTGATACGCTTCTGTTAACACA